>NC_054871.1:32987189-34187189 GCF_018320785.1 Cheilinus undulatus | reverse complement strand
TACATGCAGATCCACACACTAAGATGCACAGAAGTAAATGCATGTCCCTACGGGTACAAGGGAAAAGGCAGGAACACATTAGCTTCTAGTGCCAGATGTGCCACCCACACAAATACACAAGGCCTTGTCGTTTGTCCTCAACAATTACAGGAAGTTAGCCCATATTGCCTCTTATCTCCCCAAGGAGGATGTTTTCCACCAAAACAGGACCCTCACCACTGTATTGACAGTTGAAGTGAAAAAGTTATTTTCTCATTTTAGATTTTTTTTTTTTTTTTTGTGGCATAAAGCACATTTTATATTTGCATTGTGTTGTTTTAATTTTATTGAAGACCAGTAGCAAAGGGAGCAGATCACTTGATTATTCTTCCTTTGCTGGAATTCAAGTTGTGATTTCTTCAATGTATGTGTGTTGGATCAGTCGAGCTGGTGCTAGCATCCTAGCAGACAGTTACCCCTTTTGGAGCTGAAAACCGTGTCAAATTAACTAAACCCACTGTACTTTTTTTGTTGTAATTTTCACCTATTTTTGCTACTTTTCTGCATATTTTTTGCCTCAGTGGCCCATTGTTGCCACTTTTAAACAGCTTTTCACCATTTGTTATGCCCATTTTGCCATTCCCAGCCCGTTTGTGCTGCTATTATCTTTTTTTTTTTTTTTTTTAACCACATTTAACATATTTAGCAGCAGTTTCTGTCTTTAGTGCAATGCTCAACTACATATTGTATCACATGATTTGTGATGGGCTGTGACAAGCAATGGCAGGTTGTTCCGTCTTCACATAACACTTTGGCAAACTGTGCATGTCTTAACACTTAGATCAGGGGTGTCAAACTCAATCAAAGCAGGAGCCTGATTCTGGATTCAGGACTAACCTGAGGGCCTAAAAGGGTCACCTTTTTAAACATAAACTGTCAACCTTCTTTCACCAGTAAATAAATATGAAAAAAAAACTTGCACTGATGCTAAATGATTCTGACATTTTAAAAGTTAAAAAGATAAATTTCAAGGCTCACAATCTGAGAAAAGTAAATTTATTAGTTCAAAAAGGTTAAAACATGAAACTGAAATTGAAAAATGTTTTTTTTAATGGCAAATATATAAAAAAGAAGTCAAAATCATGAGTTTAAAAGGTCAGAATATTAAGCTAAAGTAAGGAGTTAAAAATATGAGATAAAATACAAAATAACTGGTTAAAAAGGTCAAAATATCACTAAAAATTAGAATTATAAATCTTAAAGCTCAAAATATTTATGAGAAGACAAAATTATTAGTTGAAATGCTCAAAGTATGAACTGAAAAGTCAAAATCCTAAGTTTGAGTCCCAATTGTGAAATGCTAAATTGAAAATGTGAAATTTAAACATAGATTATTTTTTCCCCACATTCCTGACTTCTTATCTAAATATTTTTTAGCCCTTTTTCTTAGATTTTATGACTTAACAAGGATATCTTAAATCATCAAGGATAAGCTCACATTTCTATACTTGAGGAAATCTGCAGACCTCATACTGATGGGCCATTTATAACAGAAATATGAGATAATCTTGTGGGCTGGATTAAACTGTTCCACGGGCCAGATTTGGCCCCCGGGCCTTGAGTTTGACACCTCTGACTTAGATCATCTCTTAGCCAAAATAGACAGAAAATGTAGAAATAGCTCCTGCGAGCTGTTTACCTTGTAAAACTTGTTAGAGGCTAGACAAACTCACCCTTTCCTGCTTTTCAAAGTAAAAGAACAGTTTGGCGTTTCAGTGGAAAACCTCACCTTGTTCGTACTAAAAGCTTTTATTGTAACATTTTCCTGGCTCAGTTAGTCTATACAATGTGATGTTCAACAGTCTATGAGGGGGATAAATCATATACTTGCCTGGTATGAAAGCCATGATGCTGCATCAAACAGCAAATGTGCACCTACTCTGAAACAGCTGTAACATACACTGTGAACCTCATGGTAAGAGAAAACCCAACCCAACACACCTGGTAACAGCTGATGATTACATGAAAATGAGTGAGCATTACTAGAGCAAAACAATATGAGAAGTATAAATAATAAAAGCAGCATGAGGAGTATGGTTGACCTGCATGAAACTTTGTTAGAACCACATTTTTACATCCAGGCCTTTGAGGTTTGAGATCTGTGATTTGGATGTTTAAAACAAATCAATGTTGGGGCTCTTATACAACTTGTAGCCAATGCTGGCTACATTGTTAAAGCTTTTTTCTTAAAGTTTATAATCAGTTGAAATGATTCATCCAGAAGAGTTCCACATACATCCAAGATGCTGCCGTGCTCACGCTGCGGTTTCTCTGAAATTGCCTACTGAGAAACTGAATCAGACCTGTTGCATACTTTAAACCAGGGGTTTGGGGTAAATAACTCCTTTTATTCCCTGATTTAATAGAAATGTTAAAAAAACAGGGCAAGGAGTGAAGGAAGCAGCCTGCCAAGGGAGATCAGGCATGAAGAATCAGTAACTTTTTTCAATCACTTGTCTGAACACACATTTGCAGCCTTGTTTTTTTATGTCGTTTTTTTCCCAAAATGATTCTGAATTCCAATTTTCTTTAATTTATCTTATTGCTCCTAATCTTTTAATATGTCCCCTATCTCTTAGCTGATGTCCTGCTATCTTCTTCCTTTATTGTTTTCATTTACGGACTAATTTCACTTTAATACATTTGCTTTTATTATTAATTCAGTTTTATACTCCTATGATGTGAAATCTTACAATTGTTTTCAATCTTACAGTCATTACTACTTTTTATTTTATGCACTTCTCCTTTTAATTGCATTGGTTTTTTACAGCTTTATTAGAAATTTTGTCTCTTCTGTTGCCTTATTTATTCCTGTTGATCATTTACTTTTTTATTTTGTTCTTGCCTTTATTTGAATTCTATAGACTTCTCACTGTTTGGCCCAACTAATAATGCTCATGAGGTTATTTTCATTAAAGCCTGCTTATATTTAAATGGGTGATTAGGAGCTTAATCGACACCTCCATGGTGAACGAAACATGCTGTAGTCTTTACTAAAATCATTCTGCCAATAAAGCTGGATGGACTTAACCTGGCACGCTAGATGGACTTGTTTCACACATCCATCTAGAAAACCCCTCATACACAGCATTTGGGAAAGGGCAGAGCCTTTGAAAAAAGAAAACTTGGAGTGTGATTGGATGAACGTTCTGTCTGTCACATATTTCAGCCAATCAGAGCAACAAAACACGTGACGTAGCCGCTATTAAGCTGCGCCCCTACCGAGGACTAAACTCCATAGGGCACTGCATAACACGAACCATGGTAACTGTAGACGTGTAAGACTTAAGTCATTTTGAAAAGAAAACAACTCAATGCTGTTCTGTTAACGAAGAAATTTCATGTCAATTTCAATTCTGATAAAACTGGCCTTTTAGCAGCATCCATGCTAATGTCTTCCGCCATAATTGCTGCTTGCATACGTCACAACTTTGCCGTGCCAGAAAGTACTGCCCCTCGTCGCTGATTGGTCCTGTCACTTTCTTACCGGGAGGGAGCTTTGCAAGATGGATTCACTGGTGAGAAACACTGAAACTGGCGTATCCATCTGCTATGCAAAGTTAAGAATTTAGCGAGAGACTTAATCAAAACATCTTTTCAAGAGATTCTTTAATGATTTAATTGAAAAACATTCGCTCTAAAGTTGCTGTTTAACACCTCCCTCATTTCTAAACTGAAAGGATTAGTTTAAGACTTGAACATGCATAGCATGTTTAATATCCAGGATTTTTTTCACAAGTGTTTGTTACTAAATTGCAACAATTCAAACATTGCTAAGAAGCCAGGAGACAATTATGGGCCACAAAGTCCTGTATCTCTTTTTCTTGAAAGAAAATCTAGGTATTTTCATTTCCGAAGCTTTTTGACAATCCAGCCTCCTCCAGTTTTTGCTTCTGATTTACATTCCCTCCTCCTCATCACGTCAGAGCCAAAAACTGTCCCAACCAACTAACCCTGTAAGTCAAGTGTTTCTAAAAACATTAGTAAACTACCCTGCCCACGCAGTCTCTCTGAAACTTCCCAAATTAAAATTACTGTGGAGAAAAATCTGACAAGCCATCCATGCGAGCAGGAAGAAGACGAGATGACAGATTTGGGATTATTTTTACATTTCGTTCTGCGTGAGTTCAGTGGGAGAGACTGCGTAGTACACAGAGTTGGCGTTCTGGATATGTTTAAAAAAAGACGACTCCAAGCAGAGACACAGTGTTGCGTCTCACACTCAGGCTTTGCTCTGGCTTTGTACCTGCTCCCCTCCACACTTAAACAGCATTGTAGAGGTGATAATTAGCTCACGCTGTATGCTGCTTGACCCAACACATCAGTGCTCAAAAGCATGAGCCGCCTGTTTGTCTCACAGCAAGTGCTTTTGTTGCGTCTGTGTGATCAGATGCTTCCATGTGCTCGTGCATGTGTGCCTGTATTTTTTTTTTTTGCTTTCCTTCTGCCCCTGTGAGATTTGCACCTCTCTCCACGTGGTGTCTTCTCTCCTCTGACCCAGTCTGGAGGTGGCGTGGCTGAAGCAGTGCGTTTGCCTCCAGGGGGATTCACTGAGTAACAGCACAGGCTGCCGGGCACGGAGCTGCTGTCCACCCTGCTAGAACACAGACAGAAGCAGAGGCTCCCACACACATGGGGTGCAAACAAAGAGGCATACAGCTACACGCGCTGATCCTCTCCACCCCCTCTTCCCTTTTCTCCTCTTGGAGATGGGGAAAAAGCGGAGAGAGAGGCAGCATTGATTTTTGCTTTATCGTTTCAGAAAACCTGTTTTCTTGGAGAAATCTGCCGCTGAATTATTAATGTCTTCATTCAATTTTGATGCCTTTCTCTTGTTGGAAAACTACAAGTTCCTGAGTGAGGAGGCCCTGCATAACCTCCTGAGCACATACTGGTAGTTGCTGCAGCTCCACCACCTCCGCCTGCATCCTCACATACACATAGTCTGTCTGTCTTTCACCTCCTGGCACTCCCTCCTTCCTCTCTGGCTTGTGTAGGAGTCTGTGTGTGTATGTGCTGGAGAAATAGGAGGAAAAGAAAGATAGAGAAGGAGAATTAGATCATGTAATGAGAGCTGCTGGCAGTGTGACTAAATTGGCTAACTATAGCTAACAACATTACACACTGTCCATCTGGGGCCTAGCCTGTCCTCCCTCTCCTCTTCTTTGTATAGCAGCAAAATCCACCATGTAAAGGACTCCCTATGTCCTGTCAGGGGCCTTCCTCCTGGGAATAAAATGTAGAGCAAGCAGAAAATAGTGGACAGTGAGAGGAAGTTTAGTGGGCTGGATGGAAATTTGGCAAGCTTGGATAGAAAAGGAATACTAAATGCTTCTGAGATTTGCAGCTTCGCTGCCTCCATCAATATTTCCACACTTGCTAAAATGTCAAATTTAAATTTTAATGCTAATCGAATGATTCCAATCCTGCAATCCGATACTCATTTGGCAATTACCATCCATGTATAGATTAATTTCCAGGGATTCATCCCCATGTGCTTATTCTCCTATGTTTGATCTGTAATAGGAGCAGACTATGCTGAGTAAAGTCTGTGAAATCCTCCACCCTATGCAGCACCTTCCTGATGTCTCTGTGTCCACAACTGGCAGCTCGCCTGGGTAAAGGAGGCCAGCGCCAGGCAATCTGTGCTCCAGCACCTATGCTGACCTGGCAGCTGCTGGACACCATGTGTGCCCAAGAATGTGGGCACTGGGCAGATGCTACGAAGGAGGCGGATGGAGGGATGTTGCAGGGAAAGAGAGAGAGTAAGTTGAAACAGAAGGGCAGCAGGTGCTCCGGAGCTGAGTTGAAAGTCAGGATGTTTTCCTAAAAAAAAAAAAAAAAAAGGAAAAAAAAAAAAGTTGCTCAAACTTTAACACTCACACTTGAATTGAGTCTGGATTTACAGTGGCTGCAGCAGAAGTGAATGCTGCATTATGGGAGGATGTTTTTCTATTAGATGTGTGATTTTGAAATGATAGACTGAGGTACAGAGGGTCAGCAGAAGCATATGTGGAGGTGAGAGCAAAAAAGAGAAAGAAAGTAGAAGAAAAGAAAGAAAAAGAGAGGGGATAATGGTCGAGCAGTAATAGCACGAGGCTCCCAGGCAAAGATGAAATATTTGCAATTCCACCGGGTCCCTGGGCTGCGGGCTCTCACTCCATTTGTATGGAAATGAGTTTGTCTTTCTTTTTCTGAGCGCCGAGGAGACCAAAGGGAGAGAGAGAGAGGGGCGATGGAGGGAAGGTGGGCATGCTGACTGACTGTCAGGGATATTGTGATTCCTGCCAATGCTTTTGGAAGGCTGGGGCCTTGGTTGTTTCTCTGCGGCACATATGGATAAAATAAATCTATGTGTTTATGACAGACTGATCTATGCGGCGGTCTCAATGGGAGCCAGTTTGCTTGTTGTAAAACCCTTTGTCTGATATTGACATTTTTTTCCCCCTATCTTTCTCTCTCTACTCACTTTTTATTTCTATCAGTGCCATCCTCCAGTCCAGGCCCACAGCTGGGACTACTCTGATCCTGGATCCGAGCCTGTTTTCTGCCAGATAATTGGCAGATGTTGCGGACGGCCTCTTGTTTTTGCTATTTTCAGCTGCTCCTGTGCGTCTGCATGTGTGCAGAGTTATTCTGCTACACACATATTCATGGACAGCTGCTCCTCTCTGCAACCCAGGGGGAGCAGGGAGACTACATCCCATCTATGACACCCCCCACATCCCTCTGCCTCTACCTTCCCTCCCCTTGATTCCCTTCCCTTTCTCTCATCCCCCCTTCCCTCCCTTTCCCTTCCTCTCTGAGTCACAGCCGCCAGCCACAAGTCTGCGTAGGTCTGAGTCATGCCTCAGCTCTCGTGAGATGGGCCCTGCTGTCTGCAAAACCACAGACATGAGATATGAGAAATGGGAAATGAGAGAACAAACAGACACACAAGCTCAACTGCACAAACACTCACACATAAACACCCACACCAACACGCACACACAAACACACTGTGATATTCTTGTACCAGAGGAGCATTCTGGGATGAATAAGCTCGGAGCCAGACTGGAGCACCTGTCTCTCACAACCAATGTTCGCTGCTGAAATGAAGTGTCTGAGCATTGTGGGACACAAAGTTATGATGAAGATAAGTTTACTTTACAAAACTACTGAACAACTGGTGCCTGTTTTCTTTCCTGATAAAAGCCAACCTTACCTTTTCTAAACAGCAGCCAATTTTGTCTTTTAGTGACAGGATGATAAATAATACTGTAAGGGTAGCAAGGGTTAAAGCTCATTTAAGGAACTTACAGTCTGTGTTGATATTGGCGCCCCTTGTGGACAAAGTAGTCCTTCCTCTCTTTGTAAATTGGTCTTTTGCATGCAAAGGTAACATTTTCTGGCACAAAATATCATCCTGGTTTTATTGTTTGCATTGCTTGAACTGGAAAATGACAAAAACCTCTCTTCAGTGTTCTGTAAATTGTCTTCTTTGACAACTACCCTGTGGCAGCAGCAACAGACGTTAGAAAATACCAGTAATGACCTAATCAATCCTGTTCTTGATTGTCTTATTGGATTCTGTAGGTCATAAAGAGACATCAGTATTGATTTAGGTATGTTTTAAAACCAGTTAAAATCTCCTCACAGAAGCTTTGAAATTATACAGTAGTTTGGCATTTTTCAAGTTTAGCTGTATGAGCTTGTCAATAAAAAGTCAAATTGTCATGATACCAGATTGTTTTAACTTAATTTTTATTTATTTTTGTCCATCAACAACAAAATAAGACATTTCATCTTTTTGTCTGCTGTCTCAGCATGGGTAGTCATTGTATTCAGCTATAAGGTCAATGGGCATATAATAACAAAAAGGGAAGAAAAAATACAACCAGTATATTGGTAAAAATCAAACAATATTGACCCCTGTTTTGATACCACAGCACCTTCCTAGACACCAAAACTGGTTGTTTTTGTTATAGTTGGCCTCAATCCAGCACATTAGTAAGAGTCACTGAGTAAATAAAATGAGACTGAAGGCTCATCTAAGCATTTGAAATCCACACAATATAGACCTTTCTGTCTTTTTTTCATATATATATTTTTGGGCATGTAATGCCTTTTCTCATAAAGGAGCACGGTGGATAGAGTCAGAAACAGGGATGAAAAGAGACATGCAGGAAAGGAGCCACAGGCTGGTGATGAGAATTGCAACACTACCCCCAGTGGTGGGAACAGTGTTGAGTGTTGCAACACAACCGGCAGTCGAGGGGACAGTGTTGAGCATTGCAATACCAACTCAAGTCGTGGGAACAGTGTTGAGCGTTGCAATACCACCAGCAGTCATTGGGACAGTGTTGAGTGTTGCAATACCACCCCTTAGTCTTGGGGACAGTGTTGAGTGTTGCAACACAACCAGCAGTCGAGGGGACAGTGTTCAGCATTGCAATGCCAACTCAAGTCATGGGGACAGTGTTGAGCGTTGCAATACCAACTGAAGTCGTGGGGACAGTGTTGAGCGTTGCAATACCAACTGAAGTCGTGGGGACAGTGTTGAGTGTTGCAATATCAACTGGAGTCGTGGGAACAGAGTTGAGCATTGCAATACCACCAGCAGTCATTGGGACAGTGTTGAGTGTTGCAATACCACCCCTTAGTCGTGGGGACAGAGTTGAGCGTTGGAACACTACCCCAGTCTTGGGGACAGTGTTGAGCGTTGCAATACCAACTGAAGTCGTGGGGACAGTGTTGAGTGTTGCAATAGCCCCCGCAGATGAGGGGACAGTTTTGAGCTTTGAATTACCACCCGCAACCCTGGGAACAGTGTTGAGTGTTGCAATACCACCCTCAGTCGTGAGAACAGTGTTGAGTGTGCAATACCACCCTGGTCCTGGGAAAAGTGTTAAGCAATATAGCCAACAGTTCAACCCAGATAAGCAAAGCTCAACAAAGAAGAAACATTTAAAAAATGGTAGATCTGATACAGTTTTTATAGGAAATACCACCAAATTTTTAGTAAGTTGTTAGAAACTGACAACATGATGTTAGCTCACCTGGGAATTAAGACGGGTCTATGGAATGGACTGAGCAGCAATAAAAGAGTTGTATTAAAGAACAGATGCATGTTAGCATGAGGGCAGAGATGGTTGTAACATTTAAAATGTAAATATCTGGTTTGGTACATAAAGCATAAATAAGACTTTACTCTTATTAGTAATGTAAAGAAAAATAAGTAGAATTTGCCTGTAAACATGAACCCAAAATAAAATTGTTTCTTCTTAATTCTCATTAATAGTCACAAAGACGTTTATGCAGTGATTCTACTCTTTGTTTTTATAATTTTCTTATTTAGGACACTTTATGAGTTTCAATGTTGGTACAGGGGGTGAATCTCCAGACTTTTAGGGACAAGGAGACATGACTTTTTCTGTCTTCTGCTAAAAGAACTCAGTATGTATTATTTGCTAATCAGTAACTTAATCCCTTAGTTGGGTTGTGTTTGTGGAGAAGGCTGAGCAGAGACACGCCTGACAAGAAGGAACGTGACTACAGCTGCAATCCAACAAAACTTCTGCACCTCGGCACACATTTGTGTTTATGTTTGTAACAATTTAGAAAATAAATTACTGTGTATCGTTGTTTAATGTGTTGCTTGCAGTGCTCCTTTTCTCTAATTGATGTCAAAGTCACCAATTCATGCTTTGTTCCTCTCTCTCACTTTCTGTCTCTCTGCTTATGGGGTTGAAAACAGGACCGTTCATCTGTTTTTTCATAACTTTCTATATTTTGGCACAATCAAATGTAATAATAAAATATTGTATTGTTTGAAGCATGTGCTAATAAAAAATTCAAATAATTGAAAATTCTGTCAACCTAATAATATTTGCAACTGGAGAATTTGGTTGATACTATGGCTTCTTAAAGGAGAGGTCCATCTGAGTGCCTGCAGGTAAACAAGGTTTTTTGACACAGACAGGGTAGCTTGCTCCTAATTTAACTAATTTTAAGAAAAAAATCGTCAAAATTTCAGGGTAAATGTTTGTGATTCTGAAAAAAATGTACAGCTCTTTTCTCTGCTAGCAAGCCACTTTGTTTCAGCACTACCTGGGCACGAATGTGTTCCTCCACCTGGAGCACTCTGTTTGGATTTATAGTGTTACAGCCAGACCTTTTCTTTGCATGGTAAATAGATTATTATATAGAGAATTATGATATTACTGCATCAGTACAGTAATGGCTGTAAGTTAGTTCATAGCTCAAAGCTTTGACTAGCATCTCCAGCCGACTTCTTATTACCAACATCTTTTAAGCTCAGTTCAACCAGAGATTTGCAATGTGACGAGACGTTTTTAGGACATCACTGCCGACAGTTGCAGCAGACTGAACTGAGCCTGCAATTCAGCTTGTCCAGTCTCGGATGGCTGGTTGCAGGATGTTGCAAGCAGATAAATGTAAAAAAATATAAATCCTGTTTGAATAAAGTCATGCTTTGAATTTTAGAAATGTTTATATCTATTTTTTTTTCTTGTTTTTATGTTTTCACAGAAACTTCAGCATGTAAACATCTCGTTCAGTGGCAGCACTGTGAACTGGCAGGTGTGATCTTATCTATACATGTATGATACTTAAATTCAATACCTTGTAGCCCATTCTCTGCGTTTCTTTGAATAAGGTTCACAAATCTGTACAAATCACAAAATCATTCATAAGACTGTTTTGCTTTTTGGTTTGTTCCTATTCCCCCACTTCTTTATTGTATGGCATATTTGGTTTGGCTTGTTTTATATTTGGTTTTAACACTGTTTTGAGGCAAGCAGTCATTTCATTGCATTTCATCTCAGTGCTCCATTTCTCAGCTCAGAGCCCCGACACCTGATGTGAACTCCTCTGAAGGTCGGTCTGACTCTAGCTGCACGAGATCCTCACTGAATGATTCACTCACTGAGTGATTCATGCCCACCCCCTGTCCTTAGATGAAGTTTTAACTCCACAAAGATCAGATCAAAACAAAGCCAATGTTTTAAATTATTTGTACATCACAGAAATTTAAAGTATTGTCCTCTACCGCCTGCATGTGTGATCTAGCTTTCCCTATCTGTTGGACTTCCCAGTCCACCTGGGAACCATCAGCATTTTAATCCTCTCCTGTGTCTAATTCCAGAATTAAATCTTTAGTCTGCTTTGCCAGTTAAAACATTTTCCCACCTTTGTGCCTTTTACACTCCTGTTTTCTAGCCTGATCCCGCTGTAGATGGTGTTGGGAGACGCCGTTGTAGATTGCATGCAGAGGTGTTTTTTTAGAGACATGAATTAAAACTAACCCAAGTCTGATAATGAGAGGAAAAAGCAGCCCAGTGTCATTTTTGTCTTTAACATGTTGATAAGAGGAGATCAACCCACTCCACCTTCTGATCCTGCCTTAATGTTAGCTGCGTGGTTTCAGAGTCTGCATGTTTTGTTCTGTTTGTTCTTCCTGAGTCTGTACAGTGGACAGTGTGTAACCTGCAGTACGTTTGATGACTTCATCTGTCTATTTTTTTTTTTTTTTTTTTATAAAATGTCTGGCACTGTAACATGGGCACAATGTACTCACAGACTAGAGAGCATTCAGTGTTCTGCAGTGTTATGTTGATGATGACTCACTGCTGCTTTAACACCCTCAGCATATCTCTTTGACTCCCACTGAGGCCCACTACGTATTTGTTAAGAGTGAGCATTTTGTTTGTGTTATCCTATGTGAGTTAAAATCCAGAAGCTCAAGCCAAACAGAAGAATCCATCTGGAAATGTCTGTATGTGACTGAAGATTGAAATGGCTGTTTTTGTGGGGAGGCTGATACCAGAGTCAGAGGCAGCAGCAAAGCAGCAGCTAGAGCGCATTTAAACCATAAAGCTGCATCTTTGTACAGTACACTTCCATCGCGCAAGTAAAAATTGAGGAAGCTTTTCCAACTCAGGATCAAAGGACTTTACCTTTCTGATTAAAATGCAGGGCAGCTCAACTTTCTGATGCCGCACTGCTGCATAAGAGGATTAGTGGTTTGACTTTTTACACTCACAACAAAACCACAATAACTAAGGATCAAAACGCAGAAATGTAGAGACATGTATGACATGAATAAGTTGGGGGAGCTTGAAAAGATTTCGCTCACAAGTTGAAGGTTTTAGTTTGGGGCTTTGAAGTCTATATCAAATTTCAATGTCAGTTCTTTAAAGAAAGGATTAAAATGCCGCGGGAATGTATGGTGTTTTTATAAACTCATATACATCCACACCACTCTCCTAGAAGAGTCAGTATCAGGGTAAATCTCCCATACAGTGTCAAAATTAGCACCTAACGCTCGCCAAATAAAAGAAACTGAGTCAAACAAATAAAATGACACATAACACTATTTTATATTAATTTGTTTTGCATAAAGTCAGCACAGTGAAGTGTATAAGCATCGGCTATTTCCTGTCCTGTTAATGGTCATTTCTTTCTGATGCTGCAACAATTATGCTACCCATGTTACTTTGGCAAGGATGGATGATGGATGGATGGATCGTTGGATGGATGGATGGATGGATGGATGGCTCTAACACTGGGAAAACTTAAAAAGTAGGTTGTGCAAGCATCATTAAAACTAGTATGTCGCAGTTAACCCCTTTTAATGAAGTGTATACATCCCAGAATGCTACTTCACAGCAGTAAAAGTCTCAAATAGTAAATCTAAAATGCCCAGGTTCTTAACCAGTCAAACCTTCATGGGAGAGTGGCAGAGAGAAAGCCACTGCAGAGGAAAACTCAGATTAAATCTTCTCTCTAGAGTTTGCCAAACGGAACGTAGGAGACTTCATTGGAAGAAAGTTCTTGGAAGCAAACACACATCCTCACTGTGAAGCACTGCAGTAGCAGCATCATGCTGTGGGGATGCTTCTAAGCAGCTGACACTGGAAGGCTTGTATGGAGGCAGATAAAATGATTGCGCTGTACAACCTGGCAGAGCACAAGTAATTTTGCAAAGAAAAGTAAAGTTAAAGTGTCCAGATGTACTAGCCTGATTGAGACCTACACAGACTCAGTGCTGTGATTGCAGCCAAAAGGGGCATCTACTAAACAGTGATTTAAGCACTTATTTTACAATAAATATTTTTGTTTAACTGACATTAATTTGTAGAGATCTGTTTTCACTTATTAAAAACACATTTGTAAATTTTTTGTCAAAAAAGTAAAGGTATATTGGCTATGATTGAGTTGTTTCATCAATGAAAGGGTTAAACATTCAAGGAGGTGAATATTTTTTGTGAGCACTGTATGTACCCACCAATCTAGGTGGCAATATAATTTCTAAGTGTTTGCTAACCGCTTTTAAACAACCAACAACGAAAGGAAAACACAACAAACACAAAGAAAAAAGCTGGCTACAGCAGCAGGAGCAGTGGAGCAACAAACCCCATTGGCCTTTTCTCTCTCTCCTCTGCATCTCTCTTAAAAGGCCTCTGAATGCGAGAGCAGAAAGGGTCAGAGACTTCACCGATGTTTTAAAGACTATGCGTAGACATGTAAATTGTTCGCTTGTGTTTATGTCAGCTTGTCTGCGGTCCTTTACCAACATAGATGACTTGATTTTACACTTGCAACCACTGCACCAAGTATTTAGTAACAGTTATATGACATTATGGAAGACTTCACAGGCTATACCAGCAATCACAGGTAGTTGTTCCTTTTTTAACTGGACCTTGGCCCCAAAATCAAGGGGCCAAACTGTAACTTCTGTGATCTGTTACACCCCTAGTTCTGACCATACACTGAAAACGGTCCACAGAATATAACAATTTAGCTTTAATTAGCCCTAAAAAGTGTGTGCATGTGCATGCAGCTGCAGTTAACAACCCTCCCTTAGAAGAGTTTCTCAACACTAACTCTGTTCCTGCTTCAGAATTGTCTTGTCAAACGGTAAGCAAAAGTAACCCCCAGGAAAGGAAGTCTTGGCCAGGAGTCCTTTATTATTTACCTCTGGCTTTAAAAGAAGCCCTGAAAATACATCCATCAATCACAGAGCTGAATGTCATTGTCAGATGACAACTGATGGGTCTTGAGATTTCGTCATGCTGCTGTTCCAGTGTGAGTGAGACTCTGTCAGCTTCCTCTGCATCCCACTTCCACCATCCTGTGCATTCCCTCAATCACCCTCAGTGCTCTGTCCAAAGACTTGAGGCGATGGTCAAGAGCTCCTGATCCCTGGAGGTGAGAGTTCACAAAGGGCCAGCCTTTCCAGGGGCCATAGGTCAAAGCTGAGTGGGTCAAGTGAGATTGAATGTGCCCGCCTTGTTGCCAGGAGCCACAAAGGTCAGCTTGGCCCAGTTCATTCTGTGACCCTGGCTGGTCAATAGAGCCTGGCCTTCATCAATAGGACTCTGATTCGTCATTAAATTTTTTAATTCCTGGCCTGAGCTTATTATTCCCTTGAAGATAGAGGAATGGCTGTGCAGATGCACACGTTCCTCTCTGGGATTGATTTTGGATGGCAATCATCTTGACCTGCTGGCAGGGTGCTGGCTAGGGATTGGTGTCTGTCAATAGTGAACAATGGTTGCTGATTTGCTGTTGTTTTCAGGGTATACTCCTTCCAGTTAAACTACATAGCTCATCAGCTGGGTCAGAAGGCCAATTGCAGATCTGCATGGGTAGACATTTTCCATCAAATCCTTGGCCTTTTTAAACTTCTTGAATAAATACTGCCTGCTCAGCCAGGCTTTTCCTTATGTCTTTGTTAAATACATCATATTTTCAAGCATATTTAAATGTGATTGGATACTCAGCATCTTTTTAACCTTTGCTTATGTCTGATTGGCATCAGGTGGTGAGAAAAGCCAGTGGAATAAATCTGCCGCTCTTTCAGCTCCTCTGTTGTCCTCTTGAGACTGAATGCAAAAGCTAGGGAATCCCCATTAATTCAATTACATCAAATTTGTATTGCACATTTTATGCAAATGTGAACTCATTGTGCTTTAGAATGACCATACATCAACCTATGCAGCACCAACATTTAAATAATAAACAAATCTTACGGTCATGCATATACTAACTGGCTGCCAAGGGGTGAGAGAAGAGGAGTGAGATCAGATTTCATGTCTGTCATCAGGTGGATCCATCTGGCAGAGCTTTAAGCTAAAATGCTTGTTTCTGGTCACAGAATGACCGAGCCAATAAGCGTCATTTAGGGATAAGAGGTGGGGCTGTGGGCATGGTTCAGTTGAAGTGACTGCAAGCCTATAAACAATGGTGGCCAGTTAAGAGATTAGTGTGGATCGGCCATAAGGGCAGCGTTATCAGAACTGGACAACATGTCTATCAAAAGATGAGCTATCCAGCATGTCAGGTAATAGCTGGTGCCTTCATGCTGACTTTAATTAGACCCCTTATTAAAATGCCTCACTTAGCTCAATTTATATTGATACACTGTTTTCATGGGTTCATTTTTATTATTATTGATATAATTACTAATCATCTGTTGTCATTTATTCAGCCAAGGGGTTACCTCTCATTTCCACTTTGATGTGACTTTTGTTCATATATGTGTGAATATATAGATGTTGCCTATTAGTATTGAGTGCAATGACATGCAGAGTTTTTACAGATGGACAGAAGCAAGATAGAAACTACATGGTGAAAGGATAATTGTCTGTTTTTTGCAAATCAGTAGTTGGGAATATGTGTTTGGTGAATTACCGCTACAAAAACAAGACTTATCTTGCATGTCAAAAAATAGGTGAAGTTGACCTGCCTGAAATGTAGCATCATTTTGAGATATCAATTATTAAAAAGATGCATGAATAACCGCACGAGTAAAGCTAACTCATTTAGCCATTAAAATTTTTGTTTGTATGTCAACTAATCTGTTTTTCTACCTGCAGTCTAGAATTGTCACTTAAATATGTAAATATATTTCAATATGACAGCACTTCATAGCAACCTGCTAAATTTCAATGTATTTTACATCAAGTTGATAAATATATGACTTGTCTTAAAGATAGCAGCTTGCCAAGGGTTCTCAAACCTTTCAGTCCAAGACCCGTAAAACCAGAGATCAGGGACCCCTACTCTATCTGAAAGTGGTTGAAGACTCATATTTAAGGTTTTTTTTGTTGTTGTTGTTGTTGTTGCTTTTTTAACATTACTTTGATTTCAGCATAAATCTCACCAAATGACTGTGTTTATTTTACATTTAACTAATAATATGCATGTGTTTTTATAAAAATGGGTAAAATATGCGATTTGAAATCTTAAAAAATATTGGGGTTTTTTTGTTTTTTTTTTAAGGCAAGAGGGGGCTGGCTCCATATAGAACATCTCTCCTGGCCCCTCACAGACTGTTCATGTGAGACAATCTCTGTCAGAAAAGAAATACACACTTAAACTTTCTAAGTAAAACCATATCACACTTCCATTTCGGGTAAGGGTTACGGTAATGGATTAGGTTACCAATAGTTAAAAAGCTATGTAGCTAATATAGCTAAGGCTAAGCTCACAAAGCAGCTACATAAGCTACATAGCTGCATTAGCTTCAGCTACCTTTGCTAAAGCTCACATTGCTAAAGTTAACTTTGCTTCATTGGCTTATGTAGTACTGTTAAATACATAGCTAGTGTAGCTATGTTAGCTTTAGCTAAAGCTAACCAAGCTAAGACAAACCACTGTTAGTGTAACTACTTCTACACTATACTACAATAATGATTTAATCCCAAACTAGATTTGTTTCTATTTTATTAATTAAATGTTGTCTCAAATGTTTTCCAGTCTTTGTGAATAAAGTTGTATTAAAAACTGGAACTATGTTGTACTGACCACTTACAGCTCTGTCATTCTGACAGAGATGACATCTGAGATGAATGGTCTCTCAGAGAGGTACAGTCTGCAGCCAGACTGTCTTGGGCATTCCACAGGCACATCGGATATCACAGAGATTTCCATAGACATAGATTAATTTCAGATTGACTCACCTTGTAACCATATGTAAGTGGCAGGTTGGTATATCGTTGCTGTTCACTAGGAGGTTAAAGGCTCACCCCAGCCCAGCACAGACGGATCAAAAGTTGAGTCGAGATTGCATTTCCAGTACATTTATGGCCATCATTTGGCCTCACAGTGTCTCTTCAGATGTCACTAGGTGATGTCACTGATACTATGTTCATGTTTTATACAGATTATGATACAGGCATCGATATTCAGACTGTCAGAGGCAGTCCAAACTCAACTGGAAAAGCTTCAATTTGTATTCAATAGGAATTCTCTGACTATCTTCAGACTTGCCTGCAAACAGCCAAACACACACCTACAGGTACACAAACACAACCGCTGATGCTTAAGTAGATGTTAGCTTTGGCACGAACCAGGGAAGGAAAAAAGGGCCAGAAGAGCAAGGAGAGACTGTGGGAGTGTATATTTGTGCACAGTGACAAAATGAAGACAGAACTACACAAAAAAAGGTAACAGCCGTTTGTATGTCAATAAATTCAGGAAGGAAACAATGAAAAAAATGTGTGGTGCTGATTTGAGGGAATAGAAATCAGGAAGCTTTTATGGTAATATTGTTTTTCATTCTTGACTCATTGAAGACAGCACTGCTGTAAAAAACAAGCTTCCACTTTATTTTTTCTTCTCATAAAAACATGTACTTTTGGCTTGTAGAAACAGTCCCACACACTGCTGTGGACATTCCCCCTTTTTGAAAATCATCGTTCATTTATACTTTTTTCCTTCCCTCCCGCTCTGGCTGTCACTGCGTGGTGTGTGTAGGCAGCATTGTGATAGGAATAGATGTTCCCCCTAAGCGAGACCTGCAAGAGCCATTTGAAAAAATCAGCTTAATGGAGAACAGTAGGTAAGGAGTGGGCAGCTTGTACTTTTTTTCTCCCAGCCGTTTTCTTCTATTATTTCTCTGCTGCTCCCACTGTCTGTCATTTTCACCAGATCTCTGTCTTCTGAGCTCGGCTTCTCTTCCTCCCTTCTGTGTTCCCTCTCTCCGTGCCCTCGTTTTCACCCCCGTCTTTGACTCAAGCTTGTCTTCCTCCACTCCAAATGTTTGTCTCTCTCTCTCAGGTGGCACCCCCCTTCCCCTCTCCCCCTCCCCTATCTTCCCACCACCCTTTCCTCACCTGCCACACTCTCTCCCAGCTCTGCCCTCTCTCTGTCTATATCTGTGTCTATCTCTTGCACTCTCCACCCCCTCTCTTTGCTATATTTTTCTTTCACTTTTCTTTCTTTTATCTGGGCGCACATTCCTCTCCTCCCACACTTGAAATTCTCACTAAATGATTCCAAGTGTCTGGGCCCCGTGCCTCCCTGAGCAGGCAGCACAGCCACCATACACAAACACACACAGACACAGTTACACCCACGGAACAGAAGATGTACGGAAACACTCACAAGCATCAATCTGGGAGCTGCATAAGGGTAATAACAAAGTTAACAAAAGACGGAGAGAGAAATGGGAGGTCTCTTTGTTCTGATTTGATATCAGAATTACGACATTATTGTGGATCCAAGTAATTTATTTTTATCAATCCATCCATTTATCCATTCGGCTTGCACTGATATTCTTTCTTTCAGTTGTTGTGTCCCAGATCTCCTCTACATAATAATTCTAAACAGGTTTTTGAGTATGAGGCACAGAGTGTTCATGCTGGAGGAGTGTCGCAATTAGTTTATTTCAAAAGAGGGAAGAAGCTCGCTTAATCTAAGAGCTACTGATGATCACTGTTATCCCACAGTGGAAATTAAGAAAGGAGCCGCAAGGGCATCAGACAATACCAACTATTTCATTATTCCAAAATATGTTTTCAATCTCTTATTGAGGATAGATTACAGCTGCATTTCTAAACTAAAATACTAGCAATGAGCTGATCTGCCAATAATGTGTGAGAAACTTGTTGTCAATTCTCCATTTCCTTAAAAAAAGATATGTAGTCCCAGTCCCTGGGTTAGTCAAGCAGGATGGTTTGACTGTCCAAAGAGTGCATGGCTAGAAACCCCCATATGGATGGAAACATTAATGACAATGCATACTGAATACAATAAAATTAGTACAATTTAAATAATACATAGTAGCATGAATCTCAAAATGAGGGAGGAGCAAGCTTTATGCTATAAAGGAGGAGGCTGGGGTGGAGGAGGCTAAGCTTTGCCAGCAGCAGTGTGGTGCATCAGCATTAATACAAGTAGGGATTAGTGAGAAGTTCATCATATTTGAATACACCGCAGTGTTGAGGAAAAGAGCTGTGATCGGCTGTGGGAGCTGGGAGGTGATAATTAGGATCAGCTAGATAGATAGATAGATAGATAGATAGATAGAGAGATAGAGAGATAGATAGATAGATAGATTTTTCCATACCGGACTCATAAAAACCATGATTGATTGATTGATTGATTTATAGTCCTTTGTGCATTGGGGCACAGTCATGCTGGAACAGAAAAGGGCCTTCTTCACAAAACTGCTGGCACAAACTTGGAAGCATAGCATTGTCCAAAATGTCTTGGTATGTTGAAGCGTTAACACTGCCTTTCACTGGAGATAAAGGGCCTTGCCCAAACCCTTATCCATGGTACACCAAACTTTACAGTTGGCACAATGCTGCCAGACTGATAAGGTTCTCCCGACACCTGCTAAACCCAGACTGGTCTACTGGTCTGACTGCTAAATAGAGAAGCATGATTCATCACTCCAGGATCAGGATCAGGATCCTCCTGACTTGAGAGGATCCTTACCACAGAGGAAGGATCCTGGACTTTGTGAAACAGCTAATGAGTGGTGGTGAGAGTCTGGAGACATTTGTTAGGGTGGTGGGATGCAGATTTGGTTATGAAACAGATAAGTCCAGAATGAAACCCAGGTTGCAAACCTCTGGCTATCATCACTACTAGAAGGACAATGAATTTCTGATATAGCTGTTGTCCAGTGATATTTAAACCAAACACGATCCTGACATGAAGGCCATCAGAGTTTACTAAACATCGATTTAACTATAAGTCTGCATTAAAAACAGCATGTCTGCTGTACCAGGGTACCACTTTAAATCTGCTTTAAAACACACAAGCTCCTTCAGTGAAAGACCGATATTTCTTGGTACTAACATATCATTCCTTTGCAAATCAGAGCCAGTGATAACAGAATATATTTCCATAAGAATCCCATTTTGTTATCAGATTAAATGTCACAGTTTTCATTTTACAAATTCCTCATTCTGAACTGAAACTGTAAATAATGATGAAACCATAATTCTTTTCTCTATGTTGCATCATGCTCCCTCCCTCCAGACTGCTGTTTTCTGCTGCCTGTTTCTGTATTCTTTCAGACATCAATAATTCAGGCATGAAGTTGAGGATGAATTATTCACATGCTGATGTCAGACATAAATGCACTGTGCTTATGTTATGTGCCCGTACCCCACTTTTAAATCCAGCTACCTGGGTGCTACAAAGTCAGCTCCTATTTAAACGACACTCCCACCCTCTTTTCCTCTAACCTCTCTGCATTCTTCTCCCTGTCAAGCATCCCATTTTCACTCCCTTCATACACATTCAATTCTCCTTTCATTCTTTCTTGTCACCTAGATTACATGCATGTAGAGCGAGGCACTGCTGTTTGAAAGAGACAACACAGGGACAAGGATAAGTAGTGGTGGCTGAAAAAGGGATTTCGCTGCCTATCCTCTCAGCACACAATGCAAGCCAACAATCCTACAAACTAATCCCATCGCTGCTTAAAACTCGAGGTGTAAAAACATTGGGGGAGCCAAGCAGGAAGGCAGGCAGACAACAGAATGCATACAAAACACTGTCATTTTGCTCACTTTTCCCCATTTGTCATATTTTCTATTTTCTGTCATTCTCTCTTTCTTTCTCTCCCAGTCTTTTCTGTCTATTTCTCATTAAAACATTGCTAGCCTGAGTCATAGGCTATTACTGTATTATCTAGCCTCTGGGTCTATTTAGACACACACTGCCTCCTTAACAACTGTTCACATTAATCATTTGATTCAGCATGACACTAATTAGGATTTGTCAATACTATTAATCTGCTCATCCAGCCCTCATGTGGATTTGAATATCTCAGTGATTATGTAGACAGGCAGTTGATAAAGTATTACCTGTTTCCTGGCCAACACAAGCAAATGATGAGCAGTGAGGAGGGAAACCACAATTCAGACACAAAAAATCCTGTTTAGACTCCCATGTTGGCAAGCATTCTCCATGAAGCAGTGCGACTGACTGTGTTTACATCCAAGAGAGACTGCAGAACCAGTGGATACTCTCTTTGTTGGAAAAGCAAACATTACAAGATATAGAAATCTCGATTAAGCCAGAATCTTTGCAGAACTAATAAGAACATTAGGGCAGCAATATGGCACTGATGTTTGCACAATCCCTGCTTCTCAGCTCCTGTTTGGAGGTAAAAAAAATAATTTTGGAATTTTGTGCAAATTTTCTGTAATGAAAACCAAAAAGAAACGCACAAAAAATATCACATTGACATAAGTATTCCAACCTTTTGCAGCAACACTTGAAATTTAGTTCAGGATTCTCCCATTTGTCTTGTTGGTTGTTGCAATGTGTCTACACCTTGAATGGAGTTTATCTGTGGCAAATTAAATTGACTGGGCTTGATTTGGAAAGGGACACACCTCTCTACAGAAGGCCTATCAAGTAAAATCCAAGCCATGAGGTCAAAGTAACTACCTGCAGAGATCAGAGACAGGATTGTAGCTGGGCACAAATCTGTGGAAGGCTACAAGAAAAGTTCTGCTGCACTGAAAGTTCCCAAGAGGACAGTGGCCTCCATAATTCTGTGGAAGAAGTTAGGCACAACTAGGACTCAACTAGGAGTTGAGTGGAAGTTGGCTAAACTTAGCAATCAGGGAAGAAGGGCCTTAGTAAGAGAAGTGACCAAGAACCCTATGGTCACTCTGACTGAGCTCCACAGATCCTGTGTGGAGATGTGATAAGAAGTTCCAGAAGGATAGATGTCACTGTCTGGAATTATGAGGGGCAGAGGGGCTAGATGGAAACCTCCCTTAGTGCTAGGAGTTTGCAAAAAGCACCTGAAGGGCTCTTAGACTGAGAGAAACAAGGTTCCCTGGTCTAATGAAACCAGTATTGAACAGTTTGGCCTCAATTCTAAGGTCCAGTTCACACGGAGATGGATTCAGGAGTATATGCAAAAGTTTTTTGTATCAGCGTTTCATCCACATGAAAACGGCATTTTGGGTGACTGTAAACAATGCTTTTTTTAAACCAGAGTGCACAAATCCATAAACAACTACCGTTTCGCCTCTGTTTGGATGGCCAACCGTATCTTTCTTGAAATGATTACATCACACATAGTGTAGCTCTCTTAAGACACCTGCGCGTGTCTAGCCAAAACAACAATGGCGGATTACAGGGTTGTGTTCGTGCGGCAGAATGTACTGTGCTTGTTATGGCTTTTACAGCAAAATCTGATGCTCCTTTACCACCACTATGAAACGCACACACCATGTGTTCTTAAATCCAACTCGGAGAACAACCAGAACGGTAACTAGAAGAAAGTTTGTGCCAGTTTTCTTTGATCCTTTTCTCTCTTTTGGTGCACTTCCGTGGCAGCATTGCAGCGCCTTTTACAGGTTTGGCATATGCAGTACAGCATTTTCAGTGGTTTTGTGCTTACGCGGATATTTCCTGAAAAGATCCTGTCTTTACGGAAAACTTTTTCAAAACGAAACGGAAGTATATCGTCTATCTATCGTTTTCGTCTCCGTGTGGACAGGGCCTAAATGTTATGACCAGGCACCCCTCATCACCAGCCTAATACCATCCCACCAGTGAAGTGTGGTGGTGGCAGCATCATGCAGTTGGGGTGTTTTCCAGCAGCAGGGACTGGGAGACTGGTCAGGGTTGAGGGAAAGCTGATTGGAGTAAAGTGCAGAGATATCCTCAATGAAAACCTGTTCAGCAGTGCTCAGGACCTCAGACTGGGCCAAAGCTTCACCTTCCAACATGGCAATGACTGTAAGCAGACAGCCAAGACAACACAGGAGTGGTTTAGAGACAACTCTTTAAATGCCCTCCAGTGGTTCAGCCAGAGCCCTGACTAGAAACCTATCAGACAGAGAGAGACCACAAAATAGCCGTCCACCGATGGTCCCCTTCCAACCTGACTGAGCTTGAGAGGTTTTGCAACAAAGTCTGATAAAATGCTACTCTTGCTACAAATGGTAAAAAGGACATTTAAACACCAAAATCTAGTACAGTATCAAAAAATGATGGAAATTCAACATGAATCAAGTTATTGACCAGCTCATAATCTGCCTCTTTTGTCTGAGAGTAGAGGATGACATGAAGCAAATGGCTGGGGTCAGATTTAAACCGACAACCACTGCAACAAGGACAATAGCCTCTGTAGATGAGGTTTGCAACATATTATTAGTGATCAATAAGCTCCTTTTCACTATAACATTCTGAATACAGTTATTTGCACTATTTGTTTTCTCCAAACCTTTTTATTAAATTGAAGATCCTTTTAAACATTGATAGTTAATGTGCTCATATTCCGTTATGAAACAAGCTAACCTTGCAGCTGCTGCAAATATATCCACTTCACACTGATAATAATACATTTTTACCTTCAAGGATTGTTTGAACAAGAACAAGAGTATTTGTAAATGTTATGATGCAACAAGAAAAAGGTAAATTGGTAATTAAGTGAGATGAGTTACAATTAAATTTTCAGGAACTCTTAAAATAAGATCAAACACTGAGCTCAACAGTATTCTTTAATCAAAGGGCAAAGATGTAGCTAAAAAGGATGCTACTTGTGAGATTAGAGACCCTAAAAAACTGTGCTTAAGCCTTCTTTAGTGTTTTTTCTCTTTGGAAGACTAGTTTGAAATGTTCTTTGCTCCACAGACATGCAGATCTCCAGGGAGTGGGCTGAGGTGTGACAGAGCCAGACATTAAACAGAAGCTAGGCCAGGTTAGAGGGGCCAGGCGTGGGAGACAGGAGAGAGCCTGTGGGATAGAGGCCTGTGTAGGCACCAACTTAACCTGCCCCCCTCCCCCTCATCTCCAGTCCTATCTGCTCACCCACGCACTCTCCTCCATCCCCACTCCCCCTCGCTCCTCTCCTCTATTTTCTCTCCATTGTATTCATCACCCTCTGCCCACACTGCAAACTCCACGCTGAGACAGAGAATAAGAGCTTCACTTGTATGTTTTTGCTAAAAAGTGACATGTAAGAATGCGTTTCAGCACTCCCCCTGACTGCAAACGTTAACATTCAGCGCTGAGGACGATTTGAAGTGGTCTGCGCTGCTCTAAACAACATCAGCAGACATATACAGTGACAGCCAGGGAGAAGGTGAGGGGTAATCAGTCCCAGGCTTGTGTTTAGTAAATGCACACCGTCAGGGGTGTAAGAGGCAGCTTGTCAAAGCTAGAAGTATGTAAAAACTGAAGAGTAAAACATGGTGCAGGACTACAGACACCAGACAGACATTGTTATGGTTACTGGCATGATTTACCTGAGCCATCTCAATAGTTTAAATATAACTACAGTGTATTCATTGCCACAGTAATATTTTTTTTTCCTCTTTGATCTTAACTCAGTGCCATGATAAGAGGCGATCATAACTCAACATTCCATTCATGGAACTGAAGGTTCCCAAGAGCATAGTGGCCTCCATAAATCTCAAATGGTATAAGTTTGGCACAACTAGGAATCTTCAAAGAGCTCATTGCTTTGCCAAACTGAGAACTCAGGGGCGAAGGGTCTTAGTCAGAGAGATGATCAAGAACCTGATGGTCACTCTGACAGAGCTCCAGAGATCCTCCAGAGAAATGGAGCAAAGATCCAGAAGGTCAAACATCACTGCAACTCTCCACTGATCTGGGCTTTATGGCAGAGTGGCTAGATGAAAGCCTCTCCTCAGTGCAAAACACATGAAAGTATGCTTAGAGTTTGCAAAAAAGCCCCTGAAGGACTCTTAAACGTAGAGAAGCAAGATTCTTTGGTCTGATCAAACCAAGATTTAACAGCTTGGCCTTTATTCTAAATGTTATGTCTGGATGAAACGACGCACCAGTCATCACCTATACAATACCATCCCAACAGTGAAGCACGGTGGCAGCATCATGCAGTTGGGGTGTTTTTCAGCAGTGGAGACTGGCCAAGGTTGAGGGAAACCTGAATGGAGCAAAGTGCAGAGATATTCTCAATGAAAACCTGTTGAGCAGTGCTCAGGACCTCAGACTGGGCCAAAGCTTCACCTTCATGACAATGACCCCAAGCAGACAGCCAAGACAACACAGGAGGGGTTTAGAGACAACTCTTTAAATGCCCTCCAGTGGTTCAGCCGGAGCCCTGACTAGAAACCTATCAGACAGAGAGAGACCACAAAATAGCTGTCCACCAATGGTCCCTTTCCAACCTGACTGAGCTTGAGAGGATTTGCAAAGAATGGCAAAACATCTCCCAATCCAGGTGTGCCAATCATATTAAAAAATGAGGCAGTTATTGCTGCCAGAGGTGCCTCAATTAAGAACTGAGTAAAGGGTCTGAATACTTATTACAAGGTGATATTTTAGTTTTTTTTCATGAATTTGCAAAAAATTATTAAATTCTGTTTTTGCTTTGTCTTTATTGGATATGAGCCAAGATTAATCAGAGAAAAATTATTTCAAACTATTGTAGCATCAGGCTGCAACATAATAAAACTGGGGAAAGAGGTGTTGATTCTGTACACAAATTCAAAGATTCTTACAGTGTTATGTGCTCTGGTTTCTGTTTGTGGAACATTTGTAGCTTTAGCTGACCAATCACGAATCAGCAGGCTTTGGTGTATACAAGTAAAACTGTCCTTATTGACAACAACAAACAGGCAGAACTTTGTTCATGTTTATGCCAAACTAGCTTCCATTGTCAATCAACTTATGACTTAGAAAATGCTGCAAAAAGTACTACTTAGTATTATAAATCAAAAACTTAAACTTTAACCCCAAATTTGTTTGATACTGTGCATTAAGTCAATCAGTGGTTAGATCACCTCACAACTTTTAAAGAATTAGCATCATTGAATTGTTGTGTCAGCAAACCTAGATCACTTTAAGTGAGTTTATGTGTTTGAAGAGCCCAGCTATCTAGGTCAGTTAAGTCGATGCAGGATTGCACCAGGACTGTCTTGCATATTTATTTTTGTCTTAATATATATTTTGTCTTTTGATGTAGGCCACTAAACTTTCCTTGTCAAAGTACAATAAAAGAGGTTGAGAAAAAAAACACCAAAAGGGTACTGAATTGTCCTTTAATAAGGTACTGCCCTAGTGTGAGGCTTTTACTCTTTGAAAGGTACAAATTTAGTGTACCTGTCTCTCTCTTTTTTTCCCACTGAACTCTAGACATCAGTTTAAAGCTGCTCTTATGTGAAGGTCAAACAGAAAGTGCTTGCGCCGTGAGTTAAAGGCCTGTGGTTGATGTGGTCAGCAGTTACTCCTCCTCTTCTAAAACCAAATACAAAGGGCAGTGAACACTCTTTACAAACGGGGACAGTACCTCTCTTTTCTCTCTGCAGTGCTGCTTTTACAACACAACTGTCACCTGGAAAGTGCATTTCTCTTCCCTACTCTACTTTCTCTCATTCTCTTCTTTCTTTCTATTATATTTCTTTTCATGAGTAAACTTAGGAAAAGTTCTTGAAATTATTGGCCAGGCTGCACCTGAAATCTTTAGGTTGTCCACATTTACAACTCATGACAGAACATTTTTTCTGTCTGGATGGGTGGGGGTGTCCAAAGAGGAAGGACATGATTTAAAAAGAATCATGCAGAAATGACAGAAAAAGAATGGCTTTTTGGCAAAGTATCACCAAAAGAGCATAACAAATATGGTGGTGAACAGAAAGGATCATGAGGCAGTTTCATAATTGCAAAAAGATTGCTAGTCATGTGCTGGTGGGATAGAAATGTCAATACCCACTCCCTCCTTATTGCCTGTGGAGTTTTGCTTTAGCCATGCAACATCCTAGACTTTATGGCTGGCTTTGTATGGCTGGTTTCCTAGGTGGGGGTGATATTCCATGCACTGGATATATGAAACAGTCTACCTGGTATGTCAGGTTAAACAACACTTCCCAAGTTATAAAACTTCCATTGATTTGCTGGTGTTCAGCCAGAGGCTGGCAGTGGATGGCAAGGTAGCCCACAAGGAGGGGATAAGGGGGAGAGCTTTCTGGGGCCCAGCCAAATAGGGGGCCCTTGGAGGTCAGCAAAATCATAGTCCATTGTAAAGTTAACCTGTGATAACCATATTTTTTTCTTTACCTTAAAAATAACCACGCTTATCAAAACAACAAAAAAAGTATTTTATCTATTTATGCTGTAGTAAATTATAGCCTTTTTCAAGATGTAAACCCCTTTTCTTAAAACAGAATGGCCTATTTTAGTAATGTTTACAATATGAACGGGCACATTTACTAATCCATTTGGTTAGTAATGTCAGACATCATGGATGAGCCATGCACAACAATCAGGACGTCAGAAAATAAAGTAGAAGAAACTGAAGTAACTTTAAAGGTAAAATACCTAAATAATTGCAAAAAAAAAAAAAAATGAAAAAAGTCAAAATAGGCAAAAATGGGTTAAAAGTGACAAAAATTGGTGGGAAAAAAGTGGTTAGAAGTGTTTAAAAGGTGGCAAAAATGGGTAAAGAGTGGTAAAAATGTGTTTATAGAAGCAAAAAAAATGGATACAAGTGTCTAAAATGGGTTAAGAAAGGCTAGAAAAGTTTTTTTTTTTTTTAAAATAGGTGGAAAATGGTGAAAAAAACTATTGAAAAGTGGCCAAAAAATTGTCAGAAAAGAATAGGTAAAATGCGGTAGGGAAAAAATTAAAAAAGAAGAAGAAGAAGAAGAAGAAGAGGAAGAAGCAGAAGAAAAATGTATCCAAAGAAGAAAAGTTGGATAAAAGTGGAAAAAAAATGGTAAAGAAAGGCAAAACAATGACAAAACAGTGGGTTGAAAAATAGTAAAAAAGACAAGGTTGGCTAGTTGCAAAAATGGGTTAAAAAACACACATTGGATAACACTAGCAAAGATGGGTTAAGAAAGGCTAAACAGTAAAAAATGGGCAGAAATGGTGAAAAGCTGTTAGAACATGGTAAAAATGAGTTTCAGAGGCAAAAAAATGGTAAAATGAGTGGTAGTAAACATGGGTTAGTAGCAGAATAGGTTAAAAGTAGCAAAAACAGGCGACAAGAGGCAAAAATGTATAAGAAGCATAAATGAGGCAAAAACATTGTTGTTAGGTTTTTCCCTATGTATTCAGGCGTCCTGGGTTCAAGTCAAGCTCTTATACTGAAAAAAGAGGTTCAAAAGTGGCATGGATAAGTAGCTTGAACATCAGAACCCAATAATAACAAACTGTTCAAATCCAAAATAAGGTAGCTGTTGGCGAGGACGCTAATGCCAATGCTACTAACCCAACATGTACATTAAGGCCTGGTGGATGGCACAGAGTTTCAGTTTAATTAAAAATCTGAAGGATTCAGGGTTTTTGAGGAAACACCCTCAGCTTAAGCCCTATAAGCCACCATTTGGCTCCAGCAATGTTTTTTGACTTTGTATATTTCCTTTGCATGCAGAGTGTTTGATGGTAAAGCAGCGGTTTTGTGCTTTTTTTGCTGCAGGATCGTCCAGTTCTTGAACTGTGTTGTTTCAACCGTTGCCCATCATTTCCCCTTCTGCCACTGTATGAGTCAGCCTTCAGTTAAAAACTAAGAAGGCGAAAAAGGTCAGAGCCAGTAGGGCTTGAGCCACGTGGTGATCCAGGTGGGTAAGACTAGATAGCCACCATATCTAAATTTAGCACAGGGCTCAGGAAATCACCTAGGGAGTGAATGTTTATCTTTATTATCCCTGACCAGCTCCTCTCTCATGTGTGATTCTGTGCTGGAGTCTCAACAGTACGTCACATCTGCTCCCAGTGACCTTTGCCTCACCAGGCAGCCGCTCGTGTGTGGCGTAATCCTCAGCCTACAGGCCAAAGGCGGTTCAAGTTGTCTGTACTTTGTCTAAATAGCTTGTGTGTATGTGTGAATGTTATAACTAGTGTCCAGCATCCTCTTGCTCAGCCAATGCCACAACACATCACCTCTTTCATCATAGAGAATTCCCACATGGTCCCGGGAGGATGAGGGGTAATATACACATGGTTCACATGTGTTTCAAGGCACATTTACTCCACTGTGTGTGTGTGTGGGTGTGTGTGCCCCAGAGCTGGTGTGTGTGTGCGCCCCAGTGTGAGTTCTGCCATGCCACTCTGATCCCTGTCAGGGCCTTGAGCCAAGCCCGCGGCAGGTCCGGCAGCAAAACTCGTAAAACTCTAGAAGCCTTTCCCAGTTATCAGGCATGGACTGACACGGAGAAAAGGAAAGTGCTGGCCGTGTTCCTGCTCACTGGTACATTAATATTATTCCACAGCTAGGAGGAGGCAGCAGGTTGGCTGACAGCAAAGAAATCCCCACAACCCAAAACCAAGAGCAGTCTGTGCCTATAAAGATAAAAAATAGAATGATTCAACTTTTATAAAGAGCAAACTTGTGGGCCTCCATCAGAAAAGGTTTGTCAGTGATCCCATAACACCTTTCCTGACATACTTCCTGAAGCATGTCCACACACTACTGTACATTCTGCACCCAAACCCACATCACAGAGTAGAACAGCAGAACTTGTCCCAACTCTGCTCCATCTGAGGGGGAGACGAATGATGGAGTGGAAACATAAACAGCAGAATCAAACCATAAGGAGAGACGATGAGAAAAGTATTGGACGAGGGAATATAACTCACTTTGTTATGACACAAAACAACAGGCGGGGCGACAAGAAAACACACAAAACTTAGGAATGAGAGACAGGAAAATGTTCAAATGAAAGGTAAACAAAGCCTGACAGCTAGAATAACATCCACAGCAGTTCCTTGACTGAACATTCGCTCCTCCAGTGAGAGCCTGCAATATCAATTTATGTTAGCAATCAAAAGCTCATAGGCAAGGAAGGAAAAGATTCTTCAATAAAAACATTCAAAAGAATTATTAAAGGAAAAAGCTTACATTTTGGGATGTATCCTTCTTTGGTGCATAGATAAAACATAGAAGACTGTACTGTTCAATTATCAACTGAAAATGAACCAGCCAGGAGATGGCTAGCTTAGCATGCCTAAGAGAAATACACCCACCAAACTTGTCTGTGACATATTTTTTTTTTGAAGTTTAGCACAGGCTTATAATAATGAGTGACTTAGCTGTGTTTTTATTTTGCCACATCAAAAATAGCCTATGAGGTTTTTTTTTCAGTTTCCAATCTGCAACTGGGCTACATTAACTCTAACCAGGCTACTGGCTATGATATGTAAGCTGTCTTATGTGACTTTCTATGCATGTTTTTTTATGGAGTTACAAATAGCTCAGCAGGTTACAGCTCAGGCTAGCATAACCATTTTTTCTGATGATGTGTTAGTGCTTGTATTTTTATTTTTTTTTAATGCAGTTACATGCATGTTGACAGGTGACTTTTTAAGGTGCTGTAATTTTGTAAAAATAGATTATCCATTCTTTTTACCCTTCTGTGACTCAGTAGGTAAAGTCGGTTGTCTCAAATGGAAGGTCGATCCCCAGCTCCTGCAGTCACATGTTGATGTGTCCTTGGGCAAGACTCTTAACCCGCAATTTCCACATAGGATGACTGTGCCGTGCACCGAAGCGCCGCGGGTTTGGTCCGACCGAAGGAAATCGACCTAGCCCACTGGAGGTGAGTCTAGAGCGCAGCGCCGAAGTCCAGGCACGCACCCCTGCCGCTCTGGAGTACGATTTGCCGGCGTTTCGCGGTGCATTCGCTGTATGTGGAAATTGGAGGTAACCCAAATTTGCTCCCACTGCTTAGTAGGTGTGACCTGGAAAAGCGCTACACAAACTCAAGTCCATTTACTTCAAAAATCGTATGCGTAACTATGCTAGCTTAACCCTTTTTTCTTGCTAAGATGTGCTAACTTGTGTTCAAAGTTCAAAGTTCAAAATATGCTTTAATGGCATGACTGGTTAAAACCTTTGTTGCCAAAGCAGAGTACATAAACAAAACAAAACAAATAATAATAATGACAATCACTATAACACAACTGATAATAATAAAATATTAACAAAAAACAAAACACAGAGTTATTGACTATTATAAAACTTATTACTATCTCTAATCAGGTGACATTAAGAAACAAAACGTGCAGCTAGGTGTATATGTTTAGGTTCTTCAGCCACAGTCTCATTATTTCTTCATGTGAAGAAATAATGTCTTAATGTCTTAAAAAGTTCTTTCTTACAGCTTCATATAGTGGGCAGATGAGGAGAAAGTGGGTTTCATCTTCAGTTTTTACCAAATCACAATGTTTACAAATTCTTTGGTCTCTGGGTTTCCAGTTTTTATGATGAACTGTTTAAATTTCTAATTTATGGTCGCTGAGTCTGTACATTGTTAAAATTTTCCTTTGTCTGAGGTTTCTCACATGCACAAGATAATCAGCTAAAGAGTACTCTCTTCTCAGTAGACAATAACATTCTCATTTATTGTAGGATTTTATTTCATTTTGCCAATATTTAATGTATTTAGATTTGTTTTCTTTGTCAATCATTTTAATTTGTGTTTTGGAGAGATCTTGTAGCTCTTGGTTTTTTAGCTAATAATTTTCTTGAATATTTTTAAGGGGGTCAGTCTCTGTGCAGAGGCTGTTGCTCAGAAAGGCCGGGTGATGTATGATTCAGGATCAGCTTGTGCTAGGTGAACCTGGGACTTAATGCTCTTTTAATCATGTGTAGAGAAAGAGGGAATTCCCCCAGTTCTGCTCTACATGCCAGGTTTGGACAGTTTCTGTGGACCTTTAGGGTCTCTTTACAGAACTGGGGATGAAATTTTTCTGTTGGAGTTAAGTCCCAGGATGTTTGCCACTGTTTTAGGACAGGGCCCCACACTTCACTTCCATACATAAGAATAGGAGTTCCATTACTGAATAATTTTAGTCAAATTTTAGCTGGGGGATTAAGTTTATTTAGAGATGTTTTAATGTCGTGGTAGGCTCTTCGTGCCTTATCAGCAAGAGAGCCTATAGCTTTGTCAAATTTCCTTGATGCACTGATGACTATGCTTAGGCAATTATACTCCAATGTATGCTGAAGTGTGCTTCCTCTGATTGTAAAATTATTTTTGTATTTTTGGGATCTGGCCTTTTTCTGAAATATCATGATTTTTGTTTTTTGTAAATTAATGTCAAGGGCCCAATCTTGACAGAAGCTCTCTAACAGTGAGAGATTCTGCTGTAGTCCATGTTCTGTTGGAGACAGCAGAACCAGGTCATTTGCATACATGAGAAATTTGATTTCTTTGCCTTGAAGGTGTAATCTGAGGCTACATGACTGTCTAAAGCAGTGGCAAGATTATTAATATAGATGTTGAAAAGGGTAGGGGATAAGTTACATCCCTGATGTACTCTTCTTTCTTGTTTAAAGAATTCTGTTCTTTTATTTCCCAGTTCTACACAGCATTTGTTGTTGGAGTATTTAGAGTTGATTAGGTCATATACTTTGCCTCCAGTCCCACATTGAATAGGTTGATAGAACAGACCATTGTGCCAAATTGTGTCAGATGCCTTTTTGAGATCTACAAAACAGACCCGTATTTTCCTTTTTTTGTTGTTTATGAATGTGATTTTGGATGAGGGTGTGTAAGGTATAAATATGATCAGAGGTCTGATGGTTGGATAAGAAGCTAATTTGGCTTTTAGACAGGACATTATGCTCAATAAGGTATGACAGTATCCTGGAGTTCAAGATGCTACAGAATAGTTTGCTGAGGTTACTGTTAACACAGATTCCTCTGTAATTACTGGGGTCGTGTTTGTTCCCATTTTTATAAATAGGAGAAACAAGACCTTCATTCCAAGTCACAGGGAAATGGCCACTAGCAAGCACCAAGTTAAAGAGCTTCAGCAAAGCAAACTGAAGTTTAGCATTACTGTGTTTTAACATTTCTGAGCTTATACTGTCTATACCACAAGCCTTACCATTTTTTAATGGCTTTGAGTTTGTCTTGTAATTCTTTTGATGTGATGGGATAGTCGATAGTTGGTAGTTTTTAACAGCCCTCTCTAATTCTTTAAGTTTATCCAGTATTGAGATCTGAGTGGGATCCAAGCCCTTACATTCTGGACTTTTACACAGGCCTTTAAAGTAGTTTTTCCAGGTACTGCCGTCTTGAATTGCATTAGACTCAGTCTAGCCTCTTGGTCATTTGGGTTTCTGTGTTTTTTGTTTGACGGTGCTCTTAAAGACCCTGTAAAGTGAAATCCAAAGTTTTTGTCTTAACACTCTATAAATGTTAGAATATGGTTGCTGTAATCATGTGAAAACTCTGAGATCTACATGAGACTGAATTCTGGATTTAGGCCATTTCATCTTTTTCCTGGCTCGGTTTCATGTGGGCGGGGCCAATATGTGGGCTCACGATGTCATGAGCCCACAGTAGAGAATGACCCCGCCCCTCTAACACTACAATATTGTGGAAGGAAGCAGTCACCTGGAGCAGGGACTTCTGGTTCATTTTGTGCACAGGAATTCAGTCTTGTACTCTTGTACTGTTCTATAATGTTCATGTTTCATTGCAAAGTTATAGTTATGCATGTTTTGTTTATTGGTTCATGTTTTAGGGGAAATATTTTTCCAAGTATGACACCATGAGTGAGGGGGTTAATGCTGCTGACTACCCATGTCCTGAGTGGGCGTGGTTTCAGCTCATTCAACGGACACGCCCACACCATCCTGGAGCACTTCATTTTTCATGATTTGAAGCTTAACTTTATAAACTTGGAGTTGCTTTATGTGACTGAAATTTGACCTGGGAGTTCATAACACAGTGATCTATCATACGACAAACCTAAATACAGATTTATTTTTACTTTACAGGGTCTTTAAGTTCTGTCTAGATGTAGCACATTCTCTGTCAAACCAACGTTGCTTTTGTTTTACTTCATGTTTATGTGTCTGTGCTATTTTTCGATTTAGATTCTTTTGTCAATTTAATAAATATGTTCTGAAGGTGTTCTGTGGCCAGATTTATGTTTTTCTCATTCAATTCATACTGGGTACACAGAAAAGTAACCAATGTGTTTTGGATTTGGTCATTTGTTTGTGCTGCAGTATAGGCAGTGGTGCTGTCCTCTGACCATTTATATCTTACTGGTAAAGGAAATAATCTGTTCTTCAAGATTGGTCTCAGAGATGGTGTTAAGGATTTTTTTAAGAAACAAGGTTATTTGACTTTGGTCTGATAGGGGCAGTTGGGGCAACACTATAAATGCACTGATATATCCTGGGTTAATACCAGTGATGGCATATTCTACAACACTTCTACCTAGCACAGAGCAGTATGTGAATCTGCCCAGAGAATAACCCCTGATTCTACCATTAACAATGTACAGACTCGTGTCTTTACATAGCTGAAGTATCCCTTTGCCAGTTTTGTTGACCACACTGTCATAGCTCTGTCTTTGTTTAGTTATGTGAGTGTGGTAGAAAGGGGGATATCAAAATACATGTTTATTTCCTTCAGAGTTAAGGAAGTCTGGATCTCTACCAGTTCTATATTTGAATCCAAATATATGATTTACTTTTCTTTGCTACTGAGATTTGATTTTTGTATTCCCCTTTGTACCACAGAAGTAAGCCACCTGAATGTCTGCCATTCTTGGTAAATCATGTTTTACAGTTGGTATAATAAGTTCTATATAGTTTGTTGGACAGTTAGTTTTTTGATTTGTAATCCATGTTTCATTTAAAATGATTATATCAATATTCCTAATACTACTTACAGTGTCTGGGTTCATAGATTTTAAACCAAAGACTGAAGAGGGCAAACCTAGGAAATTCTAGCTACTTATAGAAAAAGATATGTTTCTTTTCTTAAGTGTAAGTAGTAGGTGTTTCACTAGAAGATATCTACTTAATAAACACTAAGATAATTAAATGCAGGTTATTTTTTTCTTTTTAACTAATTTCATGCATATTAATGAGATAATGTCTCTTATCTGACTGACGTCCTGTTCATATGGTGGAGGAGACCCAGCCATGGCAGTAGCATAGCTGTTACTTTGAGCAGGTGTTTGAGGTGACAGCTGATGTTGTCTGTTTTCTTGACCTGGGAAAGGATGTGGATGAAGGGCAAATTGTAGAGGAGTGGGTCTAGGGTCTTGTGGAAGTAGGGTTCTTGATCTCTGAAGAGGGGTGGGTCTTGGACCTTGTGGTGATGGAAAGGTAGGTCTGCTGTCTTGCGGTGGTGGAGCTCTGGTGTAGTATTCTGAGGTGGGTCTGATGCCTTGTGGTGGTGGAGTTCTGGTGTAGTGCAGGGAGGTGGATCTGTCTTGGTATGGATTCCAGCCAATGTTGCTGTATCTGCCTGGTGGATTAGGTCTCCTTTGAAGGTTCTGGTGGAGAGATGGCTTCCTGCTTATGTTCAAAGAAGTTTCTGTTCGATCTAAAGTTGTGTTCTTGATGTTCTTTGCAAAAAGTCTTATTCCTCTTTGGCTGAGGTGTAGCTTGTCGTATAGGTGCTGATAAAAAATGTTTCCATGGTGAGCTACATGGACGTTTGGTAGCTCTGAGCAGGTTTTGGATATGTCAGCATTGATGGTGTTTATTATATGTTGTGGAATATCCTTTCTGGGTAACAAACTTGACACTGTAATTGGGGAAAGCTGACCTTGCTTTCTTAACCAACTGTCTCAGTGTATGAGGTGCATCTTTGTTGGAGGCATTTATCTCGTTTGTCCCAGTGTGGATTAATATGTGTTTGATGTCTTTGAGTTTTGAATCAGACAACTTCTCTGTGGCCTCTGAGGTAGTGGGGCTCCCTTTTTTTTTTTTTTGGATTTATTGCCTGGGAAGAGTCAGTTCATGTTGATGTGTTTCCCATTGGAGTCACATAGAAAGATGATTTCTGTGTTGGCATCTTCATGACTCTCAGCTGAAGTTGGATGGTTTTCTGGTTTTGAAGGAGAAGGGTTAACTTCAGTGATGGGGGGTGAGGGTGGGGCTGAAGGGAGAGCTGAAGGGGGGCATGAAGGTGTCAGAGATGCTGGAGGTGTAGGAGACCCAGATTTCCTTTTCTGGGACACCTCATGTAGGTTCAGTGCTAGGGTGGAATGGCTAACGATGGCCAGTTCCTCTGTCATTCTCCGAACTGATGCTCTCAGAGCCTGGTTATCCTCTTCTAGTTCTCGAACAGCCTGGTGAAGTTCGTTTATTTTATTTTTCTGTTGGTGAACCAGGGAGTGTAACTCTTCCAGTGGTTGTTTAGGATCATCATGGGACTTTGGAAAGTGCAGCTACTTTGAATTTTCCAGAACAAAACAACTTTTTTCAACCTCTTTATCAAGTTTTTATGTGAAGCTTTGATTGCTTAGCTCTCTTAATGTGTTGGTCCGATTCATCTGGACATGTGTGAACACAGTGATGTCACTCTGATGTTAAGTAGAACTATCTTCGAGGATTACCTATAGAACAGGTTGTCTGGGCTCTTAGCTTGCTTAAAGCCTGTTACATAGTCTGCAAGAACAGAGTAATTTGTTGTCTCTCCCAGGGCTACAAGAAAAAAATGGCATCATCCTTTTCTTGTAGCCCTGGTTTGGAAGTTCTTGCAACTTGTTCTTGACACATCATCTGGACAGAACTTTTTTCTCGTGTGGTGTCCGACAACTATTGTGTGATTGGCCCGAAATTTGAAGTGGGTGTTGTTTAACACCTAGCGGGTGACTTGTTCTGTAGTGGGAGGGCCCTATGAGGAATTCCCAGGAGTTCTGCACTGGAGTTTCTTGTGAAGTATGAAATGTCCTGGCTAGGACTAAATTTGTTCCTGTTCTCGCCACCTTAAGAAAAACAAAAAATGCTTCTGTTCTTACAGAGTATGTAACAGGCTTTATTCAACCCTCAAGCAGTTTGGTTGTAGTGAGAACATAATCTCCCCAGCAACTGGAGAACATATCTGGTTAACTATCACATTTCAGGCAGTCAATGCACATTTGTTATTGTTCAAGCATTTGTTATGGCAGCATAACATTTGTTTGGTGCCACTCCTCCCAGATTTATTTTACATGCAGAATTGAAGAGTGATAAGATGACATTGTAAACCCCTGCCTGAGCCTACAGGGGAATGTTGGGGTGGAGGTGGGTTGAAAGCAAGAGCATAGTGCTGATACAGGACAGAGCTGGCAATTGCAGAGCAGAGGAAGAGACTAGAAATCTTGCAGCTTAAATAGACTACTGAATTATGGAGGATGTGTGTCATGTGATTTGATTATGATGTTTTTCAGGAGTGGATCATTAAGCTTGAGTTTGACTGACTTAGCTTGCAGGCGTCTCTCCATCTTAGTAGTAGGATAAGTAGTCACAGTAGTATTACTGTTCTTAATACAGCTAATGAGCTATTTCAATTCAAACTGACAATAAGTAATAAAGTAATCATTCACACTCCAATATGGTCCTCCCACCTTTCATGTTGCTTGGGTCCTAATAAGCATAAAATAGCGACAGGGAAACTTTACTTAAAGTTTTCTTTTCAATATCAGTACAACTGCGCAGGACTCCAGGACCCCTGATGGTTTAAAAACCCATTCTGTTTTACGAATTTAGTAATCAAACTTAGCCTGTCACTAGCTTTACATTCTGCTGTTAGACTTTAGCTCAAAACACACAGGCACTGGTCCGTTGCACCATATGAAGCGCCTCAATTGCCGTCCCTAGTACACACTGACAGCAAGCGTCAAAAGCTCAAACTCACCACCAGCTACCGCATGACCAAAGGCTTGGGACCAGAGCCAAAAGCCTGCTCGTGGCTCACCTCCCCACCTCACTTAGTATGTGAAATATGAAATGAGCAGTGGTATTTCACCAGCAGCCAAGGCCTCCCACTTATTCTACACCTCGATCAAAAGATGGTGCTGAACATCCTTTTCTGTGCTCCTTAAGAGAGCTGCTACTACTGCAGCAAGATGGCCAAAACAAAAGAGCAGTGCTGTAAAGTGAAGTAGCGCTGCCTGGCTGCCAGTGTGGGCTTGCTCATATAAAAATAATGGGGGCAATCATTTGGACGACATTAAACGGTGCCAGTGTGTTTTGGGTTTTTCTCTGCCAACACTGAAAACAGGTGTTAGAGTTCAAAGAGTGACCATGCTAACTGGAGACCTTTAGCTGCCTGTGTCTGTGATGATCTAAGTTACAACAGCTGTTAGAAATGGAAAAAACTCATCCACTTCTTTACTTTCTTATAAAAACTATCAAAATATCATAGTTCATTTAATATAATCTTAGATAATTATCAGGTGTGAAAACAAAACACATCTCTTTTGCCAAAAATGCCGGTTAACACCACTTAACTTGGTCAACAAATAATCTGTAACACATGCAGATTACAGGAAGCCTTTCTTACTCATGTGCTGATATATATATAAGATTTTTAACTTCTGTATTATTGTTATTATTCTGGTGTCAGATATTTGTCAAAAATGTTATTCTTCCCAAATCTCAATGAAACAGTTAAATGCCATGCTGCTCCAAGTAAATCCATGACTCATTTTGTTGGCAGGTTAACCAGCTAACCAGTGTCAAGTAGGTAAAGCCTTTTTTTTTACTTGTGCTGTGAGAAAATTGGCACAAGGACAGTCTGTCTTTGGCCTGCTTTACAATAATGTGACCAAAAAACAATCATATGGAGGAATGCAAAGATGTTTCCTTTTATCATCTGAACTAGAACAAAACAAATTAGTTAAAAGTGTGAACACCCTTAAAGAATTGGGTTAATCTTTCTTGCTATTTATTGTTATCACTTGTATTAAGTTTGAATGCCCTCTAGTTGTTCCTTTATACAGAACAACTTGCTAAGAAGACTTGGGAGTAATGATTAAGACCAATTTGTTGACCTTGAACCAAGATTGTCTAGTTGGAGTGAAGATATGGATGACAGCTGTGCCTCCCACAGCGCTTCAGACAACACACTGATGTTTCCAACTGTTGTAACACTCACCGGACAAACCCCGCCATTTGGCCTGTGGAGTCTGCCCAGCAACAATTAATTCTGAAATTTATGCTATGGCGCGCAGGCTGTGTCATTTACCATGCGTTGCAATCTCTCAAGATTGATTGGAATAAAATCAATGTTGTTCTGGGACTGACTGCCAGCATTTATAGAGTTGTCAGCACAGCCTTCCTGCAGCTCCATAAGGGGAGTGGCATGGTGTACAATGGCTGTGTGGATGGTTTGTTTTAAGGCTTGAGGCCAATGGTTGTTGACACAGCTGCCAAAGGAGTGGAGATGAGACGTGGGAGATGGAGAAATTTGGGTGACACCACTTTGAGTTTTGGGGTCAGACCTAATGACGACAACATGGAATGATGATTAGGGGACAGGGGAAGTGAACATGCGTGTCCAAGTTTCAAACTAGTGACTTTTGACCCTCACATCTTTCTTTTCTCTCTGAAATATACAACAACTGAAACTCACGTGTTATGCAGATGACGTCTTTGTTTACATGTGAGGCATACATGTGTTTCTGTTTGTGTTATCTTGAGTTAAGGACTGGTAACATCATCAGCGATTTATCCTTCAGGGTGACCCGTGGCTCTCTCATCAGCAAACCCTGTATTTGTGTGTGGGTGTGTAACTGCGTGTGTGTGTCAGAGAGTTGTTTGTCCTCATCAGGATTAAAGAGCTTTTCAGTGAGAGGAAGCTTTAACGCTACTTAACCCATGTTGCCTTAACCCTGCAGGCAATGACCTTTGTCTTTTCTCGGATCCTTGCACTTCCTGTTTCACACAACACAACTCTTCCCAGAAGATATGACACTGTACTAGAACATTTAGGTGACAGCGACCTAATAGTGAAAACACACAGTGACTCCTTTTTAAAATCAAAAACACATTGAGTCTTGCATGAATGTTAAGGCACAGCAGAGTGGTTGAATGGTGGCTTGTTTTGGCTGGAAGGCTGCAGGCAAAGGGAAAAAAAGGCTTTTTTCTTGGATGATGTAACTACTCTTTATTATGCAGTTAGATCATCTCCACGCACACTTGCTCACACACATACAATAAAGAGAAGGCAGTCTTAGTCGTAGTCATAGGAGTCAGACGTTTGCTCTTCCAAATACCAGGGGGCAGAAACTCCCCCTGCAGCAATGGAAAGACCAGTCAGACCAAACACACTTACATAACTTCAGACACAGATAGCAGCAACATCTTCAACCAAAACACAGAAGCCTGTTTCAGAGAACAGCAGACAGACTCAGTGCATGCAGCCTGCAAACACGTAAAGGTCAAAGCGTTCTTTCACAATAAGCACGCACACAGACAGTCAACAGTGTTATTTTGATTATTGCACTGTCATTAAAAAAACATAAAAAGCCTGACAAAGTCTTCATTCAAAATATAATAGAGGCTCTACTGGTAACAGGTTTAAGGTGTGTAGTGACTATAAAAGGCTCTTAATATGTAATTAGACATGGATAAAAGAACATGTTATGATGAACAGATCTTTAAGCTGTTAGATTCAGTCAAGACAATGCTGTATAATATTACATTAAAAATTACATTTTTTAATGATGTATAGATCAAGTTGATATGAACTTTTATGAAGTCTCTGTTAAGGCTACAATGGTGTTTTTTGTAATTATTTTATAACCGAAATTGAAGAGCTCAATTGATGCATTGCAGAGTAAACTAGAAAAGCACTCAGAGAGTGCAGACCTCCGCCATTAGCCCTATCTCCCAATAGTGACGAATCCTTTAAAAACATGCCTGGAGCCAGACGGTGATCAGGATCACTCCCCAAAATCTAATTCACTGATTACTCCCTCCCTGGTGGGGTGGAGACACGGTGAGGCAAAGCATTGGATTTGCTACATGTGGAAGTCATGGCTAGGAGGGTGAATATTCCTCTATTCCTCCCAGCAATGTGAGTGTTCTCGCTACAATTCGCTGTCTTTCTCTCTGTTACGCTCTGATTCGTCTCCTCTACCGGGCGTGTGTCTTTCAAACTCTATAAACTCCAAAACTTTGAATAAGTTACTCATGTCCGCCATCTCATGGTGTAAAGAGGTAATAACACAGACTTCTGCCATTAGCCCTATCTCCCAATAGTCCAGAATCCTTTAATAAATTCCTGGATCCAGACAGTGATCCAGATCACTCCCAAATCTAATCAGTTCTTCCTTATGCCATTTCTGACATTTCCTGAAAATGTCTTGAAAATCCATCCATGACTTTTTGAGTTATGTTGCTAACAAACAAACAAACAAACAAACAAACAAACAAACAAACCCACCCGATCACATAACCTCCTTGGCGGAGATAATGAGGGTAAATATTTATAAAACTATAATTATGCATAGATAAAACACTGACTGTTTTAGTTATAGGATTATTTATCTTTAATTCATAGATCAACATTCATCCATATCGATAAAATTCTTAATTTTAATTTAAGTACAAAAGAATCAGTCTACCCTTATTCAAACTAGCCCATCTTTTGCACTCCTCAAATGTACAACTTATTAAACACATTAAGGAAGATTGCTAAAGCCTGGTACTACAAGATAACTGTGCTGACTTTCAGCCCGTCCAGCCAACGTCAGCAAAGGCCTGGAATCATGGAGTCACATGGAGTGGTTCTAAAGATTACCTTGACAGATTTTCCTGTGGTGTGTTAGAGGCTACAAATGCTTTATTAACATAATCCTTACTTCTATCATTATTGCTAGAACAGTTAATTGAATCTAAAAGCAGCTCTACTTTACTGCTACGACATTTTTTAATAAAAGTTATCTCTATTTCATTATTACCCTTGCTGCTAATGCTAACACTGCATAGTTCTGTTTTCTATCAGTCACAGCTAATATTCCTAATTTTTCATATATTGCTACCCTTATTAATAAAGTTATAGCAATTTCTTACAAAATGGGAGATGCTGTAACTTTATCTTTCATTTGTTGTTTTGTTGTTTCTCTTGTCCCTCTCCTCTTCCTGCTTTTCTTCACCCCTACCAGCCCTTTCCAACACAAACGCAATTTTGGTAGGGAGCTGTCAACATGACTCTGGTCTGTTCGACAGTCCTACCCTATAGTTATGGAAGGTTTTTGTAGTTGCTGTAATGAAACTAATTCTGCTAGTGCTGTGCTCATGGTGATTAACGCTGGTCTTTAGTATAATAGGGCATTGCCTTCATTATAATATTAATGATTGACACTGGTCTTTATTATAATCGGCCACAACAGAGAGTACAGTCTAGACATGCCCTCTTTGTGAAGTGTCTTGAGATAACTTTGGTTATGAACTGGTGCTATACAAACAAAGATTGACTGATTGATTGATTGATTGATTGATATTTTCTTCTACAGTCTGCTCAGAATGTCATTCACCATAAAAATTCTTGATGTGCAGTGGAAACACCAAGGACAGCCGAGCATTAGCAGGACTGGTACATGGAATGAAATAATAATAGCCAATCAGGAAGCAAGCTGACAGAAGGAGGAAGCACAACCAGCACAACCATGGCAACAGCAGTAAACATGGAGCATAAAGTTAGATGGATGTCAAAAATGGAGAACACAACATGTTGATTCATGGCAACAACATGATTGTTTATACAACTTTTCCTGTTAAAAAGGCCACAATCAAATTAATAACGGAGGGAGCTAGACCCAAATTAGAGAAATTTCAGGCCTGCCAACAGACATGACTGGGTGGCTCAAAGACTCAAATAAAGGGCTGTCCTTCAATCTGATTTATTAATTTCCCCTCCAATGCTAGGCTCAGATCAGCTGAAAAAGTTTGCTAATAACTCATTCTTGGGGTCTTATGTACCTCTTTTTCTTGCACTTTTTTCACCAGTATCTAAACTTTTATCCAGGTCCTGACATAGCTGAAAAAAATCCAAGACTAAATTACCCAATAATTAGGTTAGGACAGCCCATTGCATTAATATTACAAAAAGAGAAAGGAAAAAACTCATACAACTGCAGGTCAGTACATTTTGTGAGAGAAAATGGAAACAATGTGCAAATGTTGCTTTGAAAAGTATTTTGAGTATTATTGGACCATGTTTTTGCCAACCTTCAGAGGATTGCCCACTGTGGCTGGGCCTCAGAAAGTTTTCCCCTGTATTCCCCGTTATGAGCGGTCTTGACTGCAATGGTCCCTTATGTTAGGAAGTTGAGTAAGATTTTTAAAATATTAGTGGATGCTAACCTTTGGTTATGCACATGATTTATCTTAAAGATAAAGCTGGGATCCAGAATTTAAGCAGAAATCAAAAGACATCGTCACTTAAAATAGATATCTGTATATAAGTGCTTATTTAAGAAGTAAGCATTAAAAGATGTTGAAAATATTTATCCTTCACTGCAACACATTATTGAAAAAAAATTACAATAGCATCCTAAAACATAATGTAGGCAATGGCTGATAGATATTGTCACCTGGCTGTCCCAGTATGCATAAGTTGCAGCAAACCCAAAAACTGACAAAAAAAAAAAAAAAAGAATATGGGTGAAATCCTGGCTGAGAAAATGATATAGTTGTCTTTTTGTGTTTGTGGGCTGTCAAAATACGTACATCTGATTGGCAACATTACCTGATCTGCTTGCTCTCACTGGTTGCAGTGGGTATTCTGTTGGAGGCAATCCAACCAGTAATTGTAAGTATCAGACATGATTAGTGGTCACAATCAAGGTCAGGGAGTCTCTGCAATATGGGAGCTGCAGACTAATATTTTTGGCACAATACAGTTGAGGATCATTTGGACAAAATCTAGCCTTGAACCAGGCTAGCTAAGATTTTTAACTAGATATCCCCTTTCCTTTTAAAGTGCAGGTGCTATCTGTTTAAAAAAACATAATAAACTGATTTATCCTGATAAAAGGTTCTTAAATTAGCTACATGAGGTTGCCTTGGTACCTCTTCTTTAAAAATACTAGGGCTTTTCTAAAACATGACATAATTTCAGATGATGGTCAACATCACCCTTGACATCAGCGTTGATTGTAACCCTGCAACAGACACAACTGCTAACCGTGTTTCTCTGTCTTTACCAAGGCCCAGATAAAACATATGAAAAACAGCAATCCAGAATAACTGCTGTCTGTCAAATTAGCCTCTGGAAACTAAAGTAATTATTTAGCACTTCAGTGGACCATGGGGGTGGGGGGGGGGGGGCTTTGGGGGGTAGCATGCTCGAGCTGACATGATTCCATGCAGAAAATTTATTCAACTGTCAATATCATTTTGATCTATCCGGGTGAGCACCGGAGGTTGTGGGGAGGTGGTCACAGATTACAGCTCAATCATAATGACTTTGTCTTCAATCTTCACTTCTTTGATACTAAGGCCATGTCAGAATCCGTTGTGAATATTTATGTGTAAGTTTATGTGTAATTCCTATACATTTGTATAGAGAGCAGAAAGACTGTAAGCATTAGATGCAAAAATTAAATAAAAATAAGAGCTGAGCACACATCTGTTAATTCATTAGTCATAAATATATGCCATACACCTGACATTACCAGAGTTGTTTTTATTTGCATTACATACTTTTACACTTCAAAGCTCTGTCAATCACATGAACCTCTTGTCATGTTCAGACATTTTATGTAGACTACAGGCACTGCACTCAAATGGTTTATTCTCACTAAACAGACAGGAGCATCTAGAAGATTTTTCTCTGAGACAGCTTCACTTACCATGTGAAGTCCCACAAGGTTATTTTCTGGCCCATTGTATTTTTGTTACATACTGTATGCTGCCTCTGGGATCTTTATCAGAATATAATGTCTTGTGACATTGTTTTGCAGACAATGTTCAAATCTAAATGCCTTTTCAATTAAATAGGAAGGATTCACTGCAGACCTTCCTCGATTGTCTGAGAGATATGAAAACATGTACAGTATGAACTTAAACTTCCTTAATAAAAATGAAAACAAGATAGAGGTCATTGTGTTTTCATAAGCAGCAGGAAGCAGCAACTCTTGGCCCTCTTGCCTTTAACATGCAGTCTTCTGAAACGATTCTTGGCAGATTTTTTCTTTTGTTAATGGAGCTTCTATAAGCTGAGACTACTGTACTAACCAAAGTGAAAGTCTGTCTCCCTCCTAATGATTTAGTCATGGTGATACATGCATTAAAATGACTAGACTATTGGAATTCTTTGTATGTGGGTTTGGACCAGTTGTAGATTCAATGCCTGCAGCTGGGTGTAAATGCAGCTGCTTGACTTCTAAAAAAAAAAAAGAGGAATAAAGGGGGAGCACATAACCTCTTTGTTTCTTTCCCGCCACTAGCTGGCTCCCTGTTTGCTTGGATTGAAAAGTTTAGCTCAGTTGGTAGAGCAGGCACCCAATTACTGAGGCTATAGTCCTCAATGCACAGGTCACGGGAATGTTTGATGCATGTCTACCCCCACTCTCTCTCCCAAAGTTTCCTGTCTCTTTTAGGCTGTCAGGTTGAGTCGGGTATGGGAGCATATGCTAGCCTTGGCCCAGTACTGCTCCAGCCTCCTGATGGACATCCTCCAGGCCTGTGCCAGGTCCATGCCCAGTTTCTCCAGGTACTCTCCCAGCTGCCCCCTCCATGATGCATGCAGGCGTCGCCGGTGTCTGGACCAGCCCATGGGGTGCTGGGCACCCGGTGTGTGGTTAGCTGGATCAGGGTCTGTAAAAGCACAGCTGCTGTTCCTGGATCAGACTACTGACCTTTCCTATCTCCACTTTCCTGACCATGTCAGCATTACCCACAATTTCCATATAGAATATCTGTGCCACTCCACAGTGCCATAGTTTTGCTCCGACCAAGGGTGAGCGACCTCGCCCACTGGAAGCATGTCTAGAGCTCTGCCCAGCGGTGTACAGTCCTGATCAGCAGGCAGAGGTCATGGGAGAACTGCGAGTTCACGCAAGAATAGTATTTCAATAACGGACTGTTTTACCTTGTGGGACTAATTTATCATCACACACTCATTCCCTACTTCCTATCCACTATATAGTGAGCAGCATATAGTGGACTCAACTTCAAAACACAAAAATGATTTCGGACTCTACTCTGGCTGTGGGTAATGACGTCATTGCTGTCTCACAATTTAAACATTTAAACGACTCACAGATTTCCATGACAACAACTGAGGATCAAAATTAACGTTAGAATTTCACTAAAAACTGATACAAAAGGTAACGTATTTTCACAAAAAAATAAAAACACTGCAAGATAAAAAAAGTTTTGTGAGTGGAAAAATAGTATATATTTTGGTAAATATTATCATCACTTATTTATGCATATAGATGATGGTCTCATGTCTTGTAATCCTCATGGGGGTTAAGTTACTTAGTTTCGAATCCTCAACATTTTCTTACAGATTTTACACTTAGGTTCATACCAACCAAACAAAAAAGCCTAAAAAAAATGTTGTGATATGTGTTCCTGTGCTCCTCTCATTTGTCCTCCATGTTTGAGAGCAGCAACCGCGATGCATGATGGTAAATATTGCTGGGTTAGTGACCATGGATTGTTCACTACTTTTCACAGTGCATTGTGGGATTGAATGAGTGCACTATATAGTGAAAAACAATGCTCACTCAGAATTTGGACACCACAGCCATGGCATATTCACTATATAGAGCACTATACTACTATATATACTATAGTACCTGACTATTACCTGATAAGATAAGATAAGATAATCCTTTATTTATCCTCCGTGCAAAAATTCAGGTGTTGCAGCAACTGAAGCACAACAATAGCAAGCAGGTCAATATAAATGAAAACTTAATTTAGAATAGATAAATACAAGGCATTTGGAATTAGCAAATGAAGAAGTAAGTAAACTGTACAGAAAAAATAACAGTACTTGTGGTTAGTAAGTGTCAAGTGATGATATTTAGTGAAATGGCATGATTAAGATTAATGAGTTTAAAGTTACATATTAAGTATGGTATCATAGGAGATAATAAACAAACTACTATTGGGAAGTACAATAGAAAAGATATGACACTTCAGATTGTATGGTAGGGTACTTACTAGTGTAGTAAGTGTCATCTAGTATTCGATATGATGATAAAAGGAGCAAACCAGTGAGTCCCTAGCATTCAAATGATTTTTTAGAAGTTAAGTAATGTGCCAACATTTTTCCTTGTCTTTCATGTGGTGAATTGTCATATCAGTTCAACATTTCTCATCTAACAGTTTAACATCAAATTGGTCAGTGCCACTCCTATCATCCATCCAGGATTACATCCCACTAGATCTTTTCATTCCAACCATGAACTCTTTTTGAACCCACGCCTTTGCAGAAACCAAGATGTGACGTCTAAGAGAAGACAAAGGAGAGCTTCATTCAGAGTGGTCAAGACAGCAAGTGTATTTATCTTCCTGGTCTAAGAATTCAAGGCTGGTGGGACTGATGAAGGGACCAACATGTAATCCCAGACCTTTAAAGAACACTGTAATGCACCAGAGACATTAAAAGAGAGATGAAGAGAGGTATAGACAGTGACTGGAATCATCAACAAAGAAATCCTCTGCAAGAGAATGGATCCTATCTATCATTTGCATGTTTAAGCTCGGAGCGTTAAAACCCACAAAGAGATATTTGCATTCTCTTTACAGTCATTTGCAAAGGCAATTCAGGAATGACAAGAGTGTCTGCCATGAAAGAAGGATGTCTCCTGTTCATTGTTAAAAGAAAGAAGTTCTGCATTTTTCTTGGGGCGGTCTCATCATAAAACTGCTGGATTTGCATGTCATGTCTGGCGTCACTTTGCCAGTGATTATGCATTCCATTGAGGCTGACATATACTTCATGTAACAGGGTTACATAAGAACACAACATATAAGAACTGAGGTGTCTGCACTTTTCTCCCACAGGCTTTGTGAGGGTTCTGACAATTATATTCAATTATCAGTGTGTCCTGCAGAGAAAAAGGCGGGACAAAGGGTAAAAGACTGAGGCGTAAGCTGAGGTAAAGAAGAAAACAAAGGTGAAGATGAGACACTGTTGAAACGGGGAACCGTTTGAGACCCCAGGCTGTCACATAAACAGACAGGACTCTGCATGTTATACGATCATAACTGTGAACTTATCTATACTACTTCAGTGAACCACAACCAGTTAGACAATTAAATGTATACAACGCTATGAAAAAGTATTTTCCTCTGCCTGATTTCTTATTTTTTGTATAGTTGTCACTCTTAAATGTTTCAAATCATAAAACTAATCATGATATAAGACAAATACCAGTGTCAAATTGATTAGTTAATTAAAAATGGGAAAAAAAACATCCAAACCTACCTGGAAAAAGAATTTACCCCCTAAACCTAATAACTGGTTGCACCACCCTTGATAGCAACAACTGCAAGCAAGCACTTGGTCTAACTGTCTTTCACATCACCATGGAGGAATTGCAGAACTGTTTTAATTCAGCCACATTGGAAGGTTTTTCAAGCATGAAAAGGCTATTTAAGGTCATGCTACAGCACCTCAATAAAACTTAAGTCAAGGCATTGATAAGGAATCTCCAAAATCTTTCATTTTTTAACCCTTAGATGTATAAGTAGGTCAAAAATGACACAGTGAGGTTTCTTTCTTGCAATATCTTGGCAATGAAAAGTTATCATGTCATATTCCAGTTATTCCTCAAAAAAATGTTATTGATACCATGCCATTCAAATATTTTACAGGAATATATCAGGAAGACATATTTTGTGGACCACACAGATTATACTATAAATGTCATCCCCTAAGAAGATTATCTCTTCTGTGCACCTCGTAAGATTGCTACCTGCATCATTTGCTTAAGACAACTTGACAGACTTTTAGGGACTGGTATATTCAGTGAGTGTGGTCTTGGGCTAAATGAGCCCAGGAGCAGTTGGATGGCGCTTGGAAAACAGTTCTGCAAAGTGTGGTTTGATTCACAGTTGGACTAAGCGCTTCATATCAGTGATAGCATTCACCAAGAGATCCCCTGTGTTTCGAAGGATCACCTTCGAGTGAAGGTCATATTGAAAACCTTCGTTTTGAGCAGGTGTGAGAGTAGCTGCTTTGATAAGGGATGCAGCGTTCAGGTACTTAAAGAATCGTCAAAGTAAAAATTTTGGCCACTGTCATAAAAGAGTGTCATCCAGTAGGAGTACGGATGTGGTCTTTGACATAGGGCGTTGTGACTTTTGGAAAAGATAGTAGGCGCTGTGGGAGTTGCCTACCAGAATAGTAAAGCTGTTTACAGTATACAAAGAGCTCACAGGGTACCAGGGTCTCTTCCAGCTTTAGGGTCAATCCAAGCCCTCGAAGTACCAGCCTTAGCCTTTCCTTTAATGCTTGTGAATTTTCTTGTAAATTTCCTGCTTCTCTTGTCCATGGATAAGCTGGGGTGAAAACAGTGTGTTATGGCTATAACTTGATTGTCTCCTTGAACCACTGCCATCATCCTGGTTTTCTGCATTTCTCCTGCTAAACAAATAGCAGGAATGGAAATGAGAGTCCACATCTTCTGACAAAGCCCCTCAGTGCATCCTGCAGGACATGGTGTGGTGATTGGGTGACCGATTGGAGGCTTGTCTTTCGCTCATCTATTAAGGGAGGGCAAAATCTGTCTACAACATATGGAATATTGTTTTTTTCTAGCATTTGCGGTGCCAGCTTAGAAAGTACTTTAGCCCATAGATGTCGTCAAGGGCACATGCAAACGTGTAGCATCTCTTCAAACTGGTTAAAGCAGTATTTACTAAGGTTGGACATCAGAGAAAAGCATTTTCTTGCAACCGTGGGAATCGACCTCATGGCCTACACTGGAACCTGATAACCTGATGAAGTGCTTTTAACAGATCTGTCTCGCTTTTGGCCAGCCCATTGTTTTTCAAAATATTTCCCTGTACCGCTGGCAAAAAAAGAGGCACCTGAGTGCCTCGCATCATATTGGTCATTATGCAGAATTTTCTACCTTTGCTGTTGACCTCCCCCTCTTGGAAAGAGTAGCTCATACAGTAATACTCATCGTGGAGATACTCTCCTGAGGTAACAGGCCAAGAATTTCTTTGGAGTGAGGTGCGGTGAGTCAAGGACCTTTTGTACTAGTCGCCGTGATCCTGGATATTAGGGTAGATCGTAGGACATTATACTGCAGTTGAATACAGAGTCCCAGTACTTCATTGTGGGTGATATAGCCTTGTCTTTGAAGAACATGCTTAAATTTTCATTGACTACAACCTCCTGATTCTTGCCCCATTTGATATGTTTAAATTCCTTCCAATGAAGATAACATTCCTGGTCTTTCAAAAGCTCTCTGCAGTGACTCTTAGAGGAAAGGAAGGGAGCCTTACTGCTGTCTACTCCATGCTCAGCCAAGAATCACTGTTACGTTTACCATACACTTGATGTAAATGCTACAAAACATAGCATAGACTTGGTCATTGCTGACTGTCAAGTATTTTCTCTTTGTTCATGTGCTCACGCATTTTTGTGTCCGCCTTAATGGCTGACAAGTGTGGATGGCCCAGCAACCGGTACAGACACTTATACTCCACTGTTTTGTCAGCAGAGTCTCCATACGTATTATATTTTGTGTAACCTAGAAGATATGTTACGATAATATGTTAAAATAAACTAAAAGTTGCCAAATCTTACTACATCTACTGTCCTGCGGTGCTGGGGTTGTTTATCTTCTCAGACAAGCACATGGCTAATTATGTATGCATGATGATGCCAAAGCAAATCTATCTCTCTGCATGTGCTCAGTACTGCTGGGGACTATGCAGATAAAGTTTGACCAGAGCTTTCTCGTAAAGCAGAATTTTAATGTAAGTGAGGTTTTCCTGGTTAACCAAAGGCTTAATATTATTAGCGGTATGGAGGGATTTTGAGTATGTCATTGCTGCGAGTAATGAAGAGGCTCTAACAAAAAGAACTGTATAGCTGAGCATCGTAAACACTGATGCAGCAGCAGAGAGAGAGAGGTCTATGCCGGGCAGAGTTGTGGTGGACTTCGATAAACTACATATGACCAATCCTCAGATAAAGTTGGATTGTAGTCAACACAGAATCACATCGTGCAGAGCGGCATGGGCCACTTGGAGCTGATAACGAAGGCTCTGTCTCTCTTCCCGTAGCTGATTGTTAATGCTCAGGACGTCCTGGCTAATTAGCAGAGGTAGTCTTTGATAAGCCATTAATGAGAGGAGGACTGGACCAGACTATCTGCTGTGGAGCTTTCGTCTTTTCGGGACTAGTCCAAATAAACCAGGATGGTTGGATTTCCAGCTGTAGCAGAGGTTACAGTTATATCATCATGAGGACTGATATTAGCAACTGACAGTAAGACTCATTTTTCATTTGAAATGTAGAGTTCTAATGCAATGTCCAGTTAACAGAGCACTGGGAAGTTATGTTTGGATGCTGATGGAGGATGGTATTTGGCTGTTGTAAGCTGCAAAGTTATAGCGGCCCATGTGCTAACAGGCTAATGGTGCTAACATGAAGCTAACTGTTGTTGTTTATGAGTTTAACGTGGGTGTATATTGTGTAACTGACTGCGTGTGTAGGGAAAAGCATGCAGCTTTCATTTTGATACTTTAAACCACTTACACAAAGAAAAATAAGAGACAAGTCTTTGTACAGTCATTTCTAGGGTCTAATCATGTGTATGTGTCTACCAGTCTGTAATAACAGGGTAATAATTACTCAGGTTTACTGTTGGCTTGGTTTCTACTGTCTCGGTTTTGGGTCAGGTCTGGAAATAAAAATGTGTCCCCAGTCCCGTTTAGCGCAGACTTGTATGTATCAATATATCACAGAATATCAGATTTATGCATTTTGCTGCTGTTAATGCAGCAAAATAATGTTAAAGCAGATGTCCGGTAGTTGTTCTAAATGGCTGGAATTCTTGAGGACTGCCGGTCATTTTGACCAGGGACAAAAAAGTCTAGCGGAAACGCTGATATAAATGTTAGAAATGCATTTTGATGAGGTGTAAAACCATCATGGCACATCACCAGACCCTGAGTCAAAGTTTCTGTTGGCTTTTGAATATTATAGGTGTTATTACCAAGAGTAGAAAAGAGAGAGTTCAAATGGTTTAAGACTGCATTAAGCTCATCAGAAGTTGGTGTTATCTTCATTATCACAATGCGCAGATGTGATTCTAAGACATCCGTGATCATTAAGACTTACTCTATAGAGAGGGTGATAACTTTGCTTCCTAGCGTCAGGGTCATGAATACCAGAGTTATTATGATCCATGCAACTTTTGATTCGTTGACTTCCCTTGTTAGATGTGCATACCCCAAGGTGGTGACATACTTATTCGAATACCTCAACCCCTGGTTGGATTTCTGTTGCAGTCAGCCTATTTCCTTTTTGACCCTTTCTCAAGTAATAGAAAGAACCCTGTAGCAGCTATTAGAAAGCATATCAGAGATGTCGGCATCCCCTGTTATGTACCCAGCTGGCGCATAGCATTGCCCGTCGCAGTTGTTGCGGATGAAGAGATAATGCCAGCCCAAATCCCTGCTGTTCGCTGATGTCTGCATAGGCCCTTAATTGGAAGATCCTCATTGTTAAACTGGCTGTGAAAAAGTTTATCCATAAGGAAGTCTTGGCCTGTATTTGCTGAATATACACCCTTGCACCCATTAAACACTGATCGCACATATGTACATGTAGTGCATATTTGTACCAAGCTGACCAATGGCTTTTATCTGTGGGGAAACCCTTGAACTTTATCAAGTAAGCTTCTAAGTTACTGTCAATCAAACCATCAAGCCCTAACACAACATTAATGTAGTCGCGCTGATAAAGAGAAACAGGACTGTTTAGATGAACATCAGGGTAGGTTACCTTGTCCAAATTGAACCATGGAGTGTCCATCTTTCAGTGTTTTCACTGTTAGGGTAGTCAACAAGCTGTCATTTATCTCACATTTAGGAATTTTTTCTTAATAAATAGAAACGATTCAAGTACTTATGAAAGAAATCTATCCAGAACATCCTGTGAATCTTGTAAAAAAAAATTTAAAATGAACATTGTAGACCTCATTAGTTGAAGTTTAAACATTAATGTTACTACAGACAGGAGTCTTATCAAGGTTCATACTGCAGTCCTACTGGCCTGCCAACGAAAGACTGACCTTTTTAAACTTATTATTATATTCCTGGTGGAAATTCTACCTTAACATTATCATTTATTTCAGATTATTATTAAACACTGCTTTTTTCTGATTATAATGACAGGGGAGCTTGATTTTTTAAATTATAAGCTCCTGCCTGGTTTAATCAGTTTCTAACATCTAGAGTCTGGAGGTCAGACAGAAGCCGTATGCCGGTTTAATTTATGTTTTCCCCCAAAGCCGTGTGTCATAACCTTTAAGATTATTGCTTAGAGCGAGAATACCTTCCAATAAAATTCAATAACTTTTGAAAAAAATAACATTGCATTCTTCATTTAAAATGAGCTTGTTATTGTAAACTGTATTGAGCAATATTTTCCATCATTATGTTATGCTGTCAAAATGCCGTCTTCCTTTTTCCCCAAACCAAAGGAGGGTTTTTTTCAGCTTATTATGAAACGAACTCAAATCAATACGGATGCGCCTTTATGATCTACAAGAGCAAAATCAGTAGTACAACTAATTATCTCTTGCAGCTGAAAAGCTGAAAACAGTGCTGCAGGGGAGGGCAGCAAATGTTGGTAGAAACACCTTTATTTTCTGGTCACAGATACACTTGCGGGTGAAAAGGGAGCAAAATTAGTTTGTATTAAAGTTAAGGGGCCCTGCTTTGTCTACACGTAAAATCAACACAATCCTTGACAGGAGATTTAATGGTGTCTTTGCAAAACCTTTTCCAAATATTACACCACCATGCCCACATAGAATGATTCAGATGATTTTCATTCAGTCATTTGGGTTTAAATTATTTTTATCCATCAAAGTGTTATATCTCTCAACACCTTTCTTCTTACTCCTTTACTGTCATTTTTCATTGCTAAGCTGTGATCACAGCACCCACAACATACAAGGCCAAATCCACACCGTGGTAATTGCTGTTAATAGTTGGCATTGTTTGTTTAGTAACAAATCTATCCATAATTTGTGTTTTGCAAAAACTAGACATGATGCTAAATGCACAAATGTTGATTGATTTTGAGTGATTGTGAAGTTTGTGAGCCTGCAGAACTGCTACCACATGATTACAGCAAAAACATGAATTATTACTAGGGGCAGCTTAGCGTCAGAGCTTCTGATAGATAATATGCTTCATTGGGCCCAAAGAAAATTGAAGTTTCAGCTTCTCCATTACACATTTGCCCGCATGGAATTTGCAAAAAACACTTCCATTTAAATCTTCTGTCTAACTACTCTGCCATAAAGCTCAGATCGGTGGAGGGCTACAGTGATGGTTGTGCTTCTGGAGCTTTGTCCCATCTCCACACAGGATCTCTGGACCTCAGACAGAGCAACCATCAGGTTCTTGGTCACCTCTCTTACTAAGGCACTTCTCCCCTGAATGCTTAGTTTGGTGGGGAGACCAGCTCTTGGAAAAATTCTAGTTGTGCTCCATTGGAGGCCAATATGATTTTGGGAGGCTTCAGTGCAGCAGAATTTTTTTTTCTTAAAGCATTCTCCAGATCTGTCCCTTGCATAAATCCAGTCTCGGAGCTCTGAAGGCAGTTCCTTTGACCTCATGACTTGGTTTTTGCTCTGATATGCATTGTCAGTTGTGAGGCCTGCTAGAGAGGTGTGTGCCTTTCCTAATTATGCCTAAGATGTTTTGGAGGGGCTTTTTGTGCCTTTGAGAAGTTTAATATTTCAATGCACCAACTTAAAACATATCATTTGTGAAATTAACCCAATTTTCCTTTTTGAAGTTTTGTATTTTAATGATTTTTTAAATTTATTTATTTTTGGCCTGTAGATAGTGCCGTAAAGAACTTAGTTCAACTTTGATTTTGTAGATTAAACTTTTTTGTGAGACTGAATTTACAAAAAAAAAAAAAATTGAAAAAAAAAAACTTAAATAGTGTTTGTAGGTCGTCATATCATAAGAAAATATAAATAACTCAGTGTTGACAAAAATGTTGTATAAAGCCCTATAATTTCAGGGGGATAATGGGAGGGTTTTGAAACACAGTGTCGCTATTTTATTAAGGCAATTGTCTCATTCTTGTCAAAATCAACATCGATTTTATTTTTTCATTTATAAAACACTAATGAAATAAGTCTACACATGTATTTATTCTGAGAAGGTCTTTTTATGAATTATTTAACTTAATTTTGCCAACTGCGTTAACAGAGCTTCGTGTCCCCCAGAGACATTTGGCACCCACTATAAGGGTCCGGGAACCTGGTTTGTGAACCAGTGGTTTCACCTATTTATTACATTTCTTGAATCCTATCTTTTGCATCATAGACCTCAGGTTTTTTCTGATGTTTAGCTGCAGTATAGTGACAGTTTGGTCATAATTGGACAATATTTCTTGATTAAATAAAGAGCAAAGCACAGCACTGAAAATTGTTCATGGGGCAAAGATGTTTCAATGTTCTGCCGACCTTTCTCGGCATGCAAACATTATGGTTGGGGTTGAGTTGTACTGTAAGCAGGTGTGCATAATAGCTACTGACATATTGCCAATCAGCATGGATGTGGCTGTAGAAAAGAAGCAGTTTAATCAGATCTCTACCACATTTCCTTATTAAAAAAGAGCAAAGAGCCACACTGAAAGCATCTCTTAGCAGAGAAGATGGGGTTTTTTTTGCGCATCTCCTGGTAGGCTTACACATGAATTTTGAGAGGCATCTGGTTGCAGACCTCTATGGCCTTTTGGACTCAACTGTTGCAGGCCTGGACACTGGGGTGACCACAGCCGTGGGGCTGGAAGTGACATACTAACCCTAGATAAACTAACAAACTAAGACAAACCCTCTTTGGGTTTGTCTTAGTTTGTGGTGTGTACAATTAAAAAAAATTACCCCCTCAGCAAATTTTTGATTTCATGCATAAAAAATCTGGTGTTGTGGAAAAACAGCTACTTACTGTAACCTCTGACAGCAAGGAGAAAATATACGACATTCATTATGTCATTCTGGTTCTGGTTTAAACTAACTGTAGGGAGTGGGGGGGGGGCTTTTTCAAACATGTCTGGCAAGCTTGGCATTTTACTGACAATTCTCTATTTAAAATCACTGCTGAGAAATAACATTAAGACATTTAAAAATACCTGATAGATCTGAAAGAACTTGATAGTCAGTACACCTGTCTTATTTCAGGGGTGCTAAGAAGAAATGAAGAGATCACCTACGATTATCAGCATTTGTATGTAGAGTTGTTGCAACACTTTAAGCAAACTAATTCTTTAAATACAAACTGCAGAAAGTGATGTACTCTGTGTGAAGTTTCCAAAGTAACAAGGGATTATAGGATGTCTGCTAATGTCAGGTAAGGTGATCAACAAGTCAAACAGTGAAAAAGTTGTAGTAGTTTTCTTTTTCTGTTTTTTTTTTTAGTGCAGAGGACTTTAGAGAATTCTCAAAGTCCATATTTAAAAACCCAAGTGTGTTTTTTTGGCATGGAAGAGTGAAGTTTTTTTTAATTCCACGCACTATCAATTTCCCATTTTTCACTCCCTCTCCTTTTCCTCTCCTTCAGTTTCTTTGACTCTTTTTCTCTGAACTGTTTTCTTCTCTTATTCTTCCACCCACTCTAATCCTACTTTATTCAAGACATACTGTATAATAGAACACAATATGCAGGACCTTGGCTCTGTGAGTGTTGTGAAAGGCCCCCCATTCTCTAGACCCTCCGTTAGGGTTGCATGGTCGGTACCTTTCACCATCCACCTGAGGCCATCGTGGGTGCTGGCTGCGGCCGGGCTCACGTCACTGAAGGGCCGGGGAAATAGCGTAAATGTCAGGAATTAGTTGCCTTGTTGAGCGCCCACGGAGCCTGGCATGACAATAGGTGGGTGGGGAGAGAGGACAGTGCTTACAGTAGCATCCATATGAATCCACACTGCTCACCTCTCTCCCTCTTTCTCTCTGTCTTTTCCTTGTTTTCCTCCCTGTCTTCATTTTTTCTCCTCTCTTGCCAACTCATTTCTTCCTTACTCCCCCCTCCTTCTCGCTCTCTTCTTCCCTTGCTCTCTTTCTGTATCACTGTCTCGCCCACCTCGGCTCTGCCCGCAAGCAGTTTGAAGCAGATTATAGCCCTGCCACCCCCACTCGCCCATATACACAAACATTCACTCTGCCGCTGACGCACACACAAACACACACACAAAAAAAAGCACGCAAGCACACTTTGAGACTTTGTGTATCTTCGCCACCTACGATGCCACTACATCATCATCATCATCTTCTCCCAGCGGCGCTCAAGCATGAACCTGTTTAGAACATCCTGTCTGGTCCAAATGTGGTTGCACACGTGACAAATATGGCCCTGCAGGCCAAATAAGCAAACATGGCCATTATCAAAGTCAAACAGACACCTACTCTGACAGTTAAGGTTTAGAGAAAGTGAGATGAGGGTGAACCGCAGTGTAACCAGCGATTAGATGTCCAGCAGAATCAAGCTGTTTTGGTAATCACATGTTTACTGTGTATAGTGGTAAAAAGGAAACCAACAATTAAGACCCACGGACTCTTATGTAATAGTGGCTGGACATTCTGTCAAAGAAAATGAAAGTGGAAGGGCAAATAAAGGAGCACAGGGATAGATCATAACTTATCACTTGATGATGCATAAGCTTTAAGGCTCTAAATCTGAATGCATGCATTATATTACTCTGTGGATCATTGTTACAGGTGATTGAAAAAAAAAAGATAAAAGTTCAATACCTGAAACGTCACTACTTTTTGCAATAAATAACCCAGACTTTTGACCCTGCAATGTGTGAGACATTTTCTTTCTGTTCACAAAAGCTCTAATAGGACATGCATTCATTTTATTTCACTCCATTTTCCTTTGATACAGCATACATTTTGTTTGTATGAGCTCTCGACATTTCAGGAACACAAAGCTGCTTTTCCATGATGATGCATTAATAGGCTTGTTCACAGTGCCGTTTCAATTCATGATATGTCTGCCTCAAAAAGTTTCTGCATCAGTATGCAGACATGTGTAGAATAATATGAATAGCAATTTTCATGTTAAACATACAAAAATGCCTTTTAGTTTTAATCACATTTTAGTCATTTTCACTCTTTTTTTTTTGGGGGGGGGGCACTACCTTTACAATGATTGGACAACCAAAGAGAGGCAGGAAACACTGGGGGGGGTCTGGGGAAGGCATGCACCAAACAGCACCATGACTGGGATTCAATCAGGAATTGAATCAGGAATCCAAGTTTTCTGAAATTCATTAAGGAAAGATTGTTGATTCATGGGGCACACTTTTCTGACTGATCAATCCAATTCGTACAACACTAGCTCAATTGGAGAGAGGTCTGGAGACTGAGGGGGCCAGAGCATCTTTGGAAGAACACCTTCCTCTTCTTTTTTGTCTATTGAACTCTGGCACAACTTGGATGAATTCTCAGGGTCGTTATCTTGCTGCAAAAGAAACTTTGCATCTACAAGTCTTAGTCCATGATGCTGGAGGATGGAGTGGTACTGTTCCTTCTTCATGATACCCTTTACTTCAAACAAACATCCTACTTTATTACCTGCAAAACTTCCCCATACCATGGTACTACCTGCTCCATGCTTTGGGGTGGGTGTTATGCATGGTGCATAAAGATGTTCACCAGTTTGTCTTCAGAAATAGACTTTTGTCAGTTCAGAGAACTTGTTTCCAGCCATCATAGGTCCGAATTGTATGTGTATTTGCCCACCAATAGTTCTTTTTCTTGTCCTTTGGAAAAAGTAGTATTTTTTTTGCAGATACACAACTGTTCAGACCAGCATTTCTCAAACGTCTTTTCACAGTTCTCATATGGGTTTTGACCTTGTCATGTTGATTTCTTCACTTATTTGTGGTGTTGTTTTTCAACGATCTCTCTTACAGGTGACAATGATATGTTTATCCTCTGCTGTTGTAGTAACGCTCTTTCTTCCATACCTTTTTCTATCATCATAACATCCAGTTTCTTCTTCAGAGTGTAGTGAACTCCTTTGTTGGACACCTTTAGAAGTTTTGCAGTTTCCTTTTCAGTGTATCTTTCTTTTCTCAATATACTAATCTGTACTCTTGTTCCTTTTCTCAGCTGTTTCTTTGTCATAAACAGTTAAGATTTATTGGGGTTTTTGTATGCAAACTCAAAAGCCAAAGAGCTAAAGTGAATAATGCAAACTGTGATTTTGTTTTTTTTTTTTTACTTTTGCACTGATGTTGTGACTCTTGCTAATCAGCAAACTCTAAAATGAAGCCCTTCTTTTCTTTTGTTAACATTTATTCAGTTATGGTCTGATAACATCAATGTATCAGTAATTGGGGAAAATGGTGCAATTCTATGACAGCAAAGTCTGATCATGCAGTAAATACATCCTAAAATCCATCGATTTCATCCTGGTTTTTAAGAAAGGCGTTGTGAACAGAAACTTGAAGTTGTAAGTATTAAAGAAACAACCAGAATCAGTTGTATTTATTGGATAATGCAGTTAAAGTATATGTAAGAATGTCCTCTTAGGGCTTCCATACTGCTTTAAAGTGTCTCTGCATCCAATAATCTTTTCACTAATTCTCAATGTCTTACATAGTAGCTATTTCCTTTTTCCATGATGGTAAACATTTTGTAAACTACTTTTTAAAATGTTCTTTAACAAATTTTCCGGTAATTGTCTAACAGTATAACATATAATCACAATTGCAGTTATTTTTTAAATAGATTGTTTGTTAAAATCCTGAGTTATCATCTTACTGTCTGTAAGGCTACAGGTGTTTGATTGGTCAAACGTCGATCATTTTGGGGCTGAAATAATTTAGCCCAAAAAGTCAGAAAATCAACACTCCTGTCACTCATTTACACTGTTGGAGAGAAGGGGAGAAAACACCATAGTGTTTGGAGCTGTAAAAATCAAACCAATCTAGAGGTATTGTAGATATTTTTGTAACTAATAGGTGTAGTTGGTGATCTATTTTCCACTGAAATTTTAAAATTGTGTTTTGGAAGTTATTTGAGGTATATTTTTTCACATTTGTTTCAACTTTTCTACTCTCATTCTGTCCCCTTTTTTTAAGTTTTGCACGCATAAACAAAAACATATTGGTTATGAATAGGCCTAATGTGAATCCGATTCCAGAAGTTTATTTCTATAAATGTACATTTGAATTTTAGGATGTGTTTACTGACTTCTCCACCAGTGAAGCCATGTCTGATATTTTTTTGATGAAGCAATAATCATTATGACTTTTACTGAGAGGGGGCAGCAGTGCAAAGGCAAAGCGGGCACTGGGGTGGATTTTTGGCAATAGGAGGAGCCCTGTGTGTGTGTGCGTGCATGTGTAAATATCTATGCGTGTTCCTGTTTTATTTTTGCATGCATGCATGAGCTCCTCTTTGTTCCGTCTGCCATCCTGGCCCCTGTGTAGCCAATCTGTGTGTGAGTGTGCTTTGCTGCACACTGTACGGCTGAATGGGGACTGCGTGGGCCTGACCTGCGATCTCACCGCCCACCACTCGCATCGCCACACAGCCTGGGCAACCGCCTCTGTTTCAGCCTGCAAGAAAGACTGTGTGCTTATGTGTGTGTGCATTTACAGGGTAAATACAAATCATCCCTTCCTCTTCCTCAGCCTCTGCCTTCCCCTCTCTGTCTCTCCCTTATCATTAGGGTTTCCACATCCTCCTCTGAGGACGGCATGGACTGCAGCTGTCCCTATGACAACCTGAGAGCTGCTGTCAGTCAGTCACCATACTGCCTTTTCCTCCTTGGCTCCATAGTTTAGATGTGCATGTCCTTGGCTTTGACAGGTGAGCTGATAAAGTCAGTCCACATTTACCACAAAATACCTTTAGAGGTTTAAGACAAAACTCTGACATTAAAGAAATCTTTACACTATAAACAATACAAAATTATCTACCAAGGCAGTGATGTGTTAAAATATATAACACACAGCAGAGGTCAGACTTTTTCCACTGACTCCAACTTATGTATGGAAGGAATTAAGCAGTTGGTGCACATATATACAGGCCTGCCCTCAGAATCAGCTGGGCCCCAGAAAAACCCAGAGAATGAGCCCTTTCCAGCTGTGATTTATTGTTGATGTCAGTGCATGTGTGCTGGATCAGTAGCAGTGGTGCTAGCACCCTGGCCAACAGTTACCTCATTTTGGAGCTGAAGAGTGTGTCAAGCTATAATTGGGTCTGATGTTAAAATTATTGCTTATGTTAATATTTAACGCATTCAACCACTTTTTTTCACCTATTTTTGACATTTTGTCTTCACACTTTTTATCCATTTTTTTGCTACTTTTTACCTTTGTTTGACATTTTTGTGCCACTTTAAACCTATTTTTGTCACTTCTTTTGGACACTTTAACCTAATTCCTCCACTTAGGAACTTTTTTCCCCATTTAACCCATTTTTTTCCATATCTGTCCATGTTTGCCACTTTAACCAATTCTGCCACTCATTTTTGCCATTTTTAATCCCATCTTTGGTGCCTTTTTCCTATATCGCCACTTTAAATAATTTTCATTGCTTTTGCCCTATTTTGCCACTTGTTGCCCATTTTTGCTGGTTTTTATCTATTTTTCCAACCCAATTTTGCCCCGTTTCTTCAGTTTTTAAACCAACTTTAAAGGCACTTCATTGCTACTGTAAAATATTTTGCCAATTTTAGCCAATTTTTGCCACTTTTAAGGAACACTTTAGCCCAATTTAATCAGACTTTTCCCATTTCTGTCTATTTATGCCAATTTTAACCCAATTAGTTCAAATGTTTTGCCACTTTTCGCCCCTTTTTGCCACTTCTAAACCCATTTCTTATGCAGTTTGCCCTAGATTACCATTTTTAACCCATTTTCAACGCTTTTTGCCCTATTTGCTACATTTAACTTATTTTTTGTCACATTTCTGCATCTTTTGAACCAATTTTTGCTGCTGTTTTTGCCAATTTCACCCATTTTTGCCCTATTTAACCCATTTTGTCATTTTTAATCATTTTTTTAAATCATTTTTGCCCTAACTTGCCTAATTTTAACACATTATTACTACTTTTTGCCCTCGGCCCTCTACATTTCCCCCTTTTTGCCACACCTGATGAATATTGAATTAAGTGTTTAAATCACACCCCGTTGCCATAGGTGTATAAAACCAGGCACCTAGCCATGCAGTCTCCATTTCTAAAAGCTGTGATACAAAATGGGTCATTCTCAAGAGCACAGTGACTTATAGGATGACACCTTTGTAATAACAGGGTTCATGAATTTTCATCCCCTCTGGATATTCCACAGTCAACTGCAAGTGATTTTATAAGAAAGTGGAAGTGTTTAGGAACAACATCAATTCTGCCACAAAGCAGAAGACCATATAAAAACACAGAGCAGGGTCAACAACTGCTATGGCCCATGGTGTCTAAAAATCCCCAATGCTCTGCTGATTCCATAGCTTAAGAGCTCTGAAATTCCATTGGCATTAATGTAAGCACATAAACAGTGCGTGGGAGTTTCATTGAATTGGTTTCCATAACCAAGCAGCTGTATTCAAGCCTCACATCACCAAGTCCACGGAAACTGGACTGCAGAGCAGTGGAAACATATTCTATGGGATGTTGAAGCATGCTTCTTTGTTTGGCAGTCAGATGGGTCTTGGCTTTGTGGATGCTCAGAGAGCAAGGAAGCTTTTGACCCTGTATATTTGGCCTGCATCCTGCAAGGATTCTGACATTCAGAATGATAGTACATTTAGTTAAAGGAATGCTAATATTAATGTAATGTTAATGGAGTGCCACGTTGACAAAGTTTCTTCCCTGGATGAAGGGGAAACTCTAAGAAAACATCTGCAATACTCACATTCTCAACATGTGTAAGGGCAGCACACATAGATTAGAAAAAAAAACAGCTGAGAGTCTCAGACTGATTTAACTCCTGGTTATGGCTTAGTAATGTCTAAGTATATGTACCAACCATATTTACACATCATTTATCTTTAAGTCATTCAGAGGCAGAATTGTTTCCTGATCTCTGGAGTGTTTGAATGTCATAAAAACTGCAGCACACTTCCATCAGCCCTTACCAAAAATAACTGCATAATGGCTCACCATCTCTGCATGCTGGCTCATATGTGCGGTGATTGGCCTACGACATAATACAGGAGCATTAAAGCTGTACCTTTTGACTTATTTACAAAGTTTAAAAGCACACTCTTTATTGTGGACCTTTAACAAAGCATCGCACCATTTGGCTGCAGAGAGACACACAGATATTCAAGCATGTTTACAACAACTACAACTGATATAACAGCAAATAAACTGTGATTTCTAATACCAATGTGTGACAGATCTCCTGTGTTATCTTGTTGTTAAGAGCACGGTGAAGTGGTTTAAAGAGAGCTTACAAGGCTCAGGGATCATGGATCTGGTGTATCATCTCATCCAGGCATGCAAAATACATTCCCTTGTGGGCATCTTTCAACAAAGTCCAGTTGTTTTTCAGCTCTGTCACTTTCTGTCTCAGTTAGAAAGAAAAACTAGATCCATGAGCCTGGTGTATTTTCTGTCTTGTATTTGAGAGCAAAGGCCGTGTCCACTTGGACACTGTGGCGAAGCGACATAATGAGGGGGACAGGGGGACAAACTGAAGCAAAATGCACAACAATTTTGGATTTTATAGAAAATCTGTACATATTTATTATTTTTATGGTACCAGTAAAATACCAGTAGACCTAAGAAGTTTTCTGAGAGGTATCAAGGACAACTGGAATAACTGAGTGGCGTGCAAATCAAGACGAACAGACACGCCGCCAATTGTAGTAGTAGAACGAGTCATTGTGATGTCACAAGGAGAGCAGATTCTGAACAGACCATCAGATTTTGACCCCATACAAGGGTACAGGGTAGGGATGGCACAATTACCCATTTTCACTATTAATTGCGGTATTAAACTTTACAATTAATTAATCGCAACGTTTCCTAAATAACATCAATTTCCAGAAAAGATTATGCCGGGAACCATATTGTTACGACAGCGCAACTCGCCTGGAGCGAAAACAAAGTTACACAACATCTGCGTGTCACCGCCTCCTGTTGCTTCATGCAGTTGCAGGCAGAGGCGTGTCACAGTCCCAAACACGCTACAGCATGGAAGAGAAAGAGCTGTTCCCTCCGAATAAATGCTTGAAGTCAGCCGTGTTGAATTTTTTTGGGATACAAAAACAATGACCAGAGTGTCACTGTGGAAGACGGCCAGCCTAAATGTATAAACATGCCACAAAAAAGTTACTGTGAAATCAGGCAATACTTCAGCTCCTGCGGGATAACCACCCGGCGTTGTACACCAAAGTACAGGTAAACAGTAACTGGGTTAAGTTATGTCAATGTTAGGGATGGGGATCAAAACCTGGGTCCATAAGGACCCAGTTCTGTGTTTTTGAAATACCGAAAATCAATAACGTTTTAGCACTGCTATCGAGTCTCACAGGTTCTGTGACGTGATGTCATTTTAAGATAAGACTGGTGTAAAAACATACATCAGTTCTTTCAAGGGGAACATAAACTAGAAGTGTCATGCATCACATCAAAAAAGAATGTACCTTAAACTGTCGGCTTGAGGAAAAAAGACGCTGCCTGTGAGTGAGTACTGGCAGTTACAGGCTCATATCCCTCACTCAAGCTGCTTCAGGACAGTTTTCTTCTTCAGCTGCTCAGATAAATGCTGAAAGTGCTCCAAAACTTTGAGCTAGTCCTGTTTGTTAACAATATTAATCCAGTGTAGAAATCTGTGGTGGAATCGGCAGACTTGAAGTTAATTAGCAAACTTTAAGAGCTGAAGATGGAAAATATGATTTGTTCGGGTAACCTCAGTAAATTAGACAATTGTATTATATATGTTATGATGTGTTCAAATGCCACATAAAAATAGGAAAATTTAGTTTTTGACGAGAAACTTTAATAAATACAGTAGTGAATATGAAGGATGTGTTTATATTTGAGGCATATAAAATAGATGTGACTGACTGAATTATAGCTTTTTAACTCAAACACTACTCAGCTAAGACCATTATCATTTTTTTTGTAATTATTGGTTACTTTAAATTGTTGATATATTATTTTGTTATGAAAGCATCCTAGGATGGAAATAAATTAAAATACAAGACCTATAAGGAGTGCTGATGTGATTTTACTTATTCATGGTAGTGTGAAATTAACTAATGCAAAAATAATTGTGATATCGTAAAATTGCAATTATTTCTCTGCCAATAATCGAACCAAGAAAATCTGTAATCGTGACATCCCTAGTACAGAGTTGGCTTATTTCACACTTTATGGGGAGATGGATATCCAAATATACCCAGATATATGTGTGCAAATTCACAAGCAACTCGTAACATCAAAATAAGAGTATGACTCATCAAATAAGACCCCAGAAGAGAAAAATAGGGAATATTTTTCTAAACAATAATCTATTGGAAATACACAGCAACTTTTATTGTTGTGTATTTGAAACTTTCTTGCCACATTTGATCTTGATTGGTGCATATTTGTTGTTTTTTATATACATGCATTGACTGATGATGATAGATTTATTGTCTGGATGCATTTAGATGAATGGAAGTATAAAACAAAACAAGAAAAATAAGTTTGTCAGATGTGACTCTGTGAGTAACGGCTGTTGTTGATGCATCTAATCCGGTGCAGATGCACATGTGTGAAAGTGTTTGTGTGTGTGTGTGTGTGAGAGCATCCCGAACTCTACAGTCTGTTGGTAATGAGTGCCCTGAGCGCTCCCTACTGCACCTAACTGATCCAGTAATTGCTTTTCCTCCTCTGCATTTATCATCATCTGCCCAGCCTGTCATGTTAGCTGAGCCGAGCTGAGCTGAGGTGGACGGAGAGAGGGGTGCAGGACTGTGAGGTGGAGGTGCTGCTGTGTCTGTCAGGATGTAGCAAAGAGGTGCTGGTCCAGGACCTTGGGCGGGTGGGATAGGAGGGGAGGAGGGAGAGAGGGAGCAGGGCAGAGAGTGCAGTGATGTAGTGGCTAATATAAACTATGACCTCCGGCTAGTCGTCATCATAAGCTGAATAACCAACAATCACATTTTCCTGCTTTGTTTTTATCAGATTATTTTTAAAGCATTCTCCTGTAAATTACATGTAATTGAGAGTAGCTTCAATCATGCATGCTAGAAATGTGCATAATAAAGGTTTATGTCCTGAAAACAGTGGGTAGTTTTGGAAATAAAGGCATCAGATTGCTGGTTGGAGCTTGTGGCCAGTGTGAAAAACCTGGAGTGACATTTTGAATGGTTGTTGTTATTTGTAGGTCAGATTTGGGCACAATAGTGTACATAAACACAAAAATGCACATACATTGTATACACACACACAAACATACAGACAGCCAGGAAGATTTAAACAAATAGCCTCCTTTTTGCAAGGCCTGCAAATGAGGTGTGTATGTGTGAGTGTTTGTGAGTCTAGGCGAAAGAGGGTGCATACTGTATGTGGGGGAGGGCGTGCTTCTCCTGCTAGTGGGGATTTGATGCTGATGAGGTCTGTAATGGGAGTGAACAGGGAGCGTGAGGGGAATAGATTGGGACTTCATTGGCAGGCCCACTCTCCATACGCGCTGCAGTCTGCTTGCCTATTTATTCCCCCATTTCAATGCGCCTTTGCTTTGACCTTTCTGCAGCCAATGACAGTAAAATCACATCGCCACTAGAGAGCTACACATCAGCTACTGAGCACCCCTTTATGATTTCCTCATTTATTTTTTCCCCTATCATTCCCCACGGACACACGGATCGGGGCTTTAGCCATGAGGTGCGGGGTGGAGTGGCGGGGGGGGGGTGAATTGTACCTAAGCCATCATGTAAATGATTACAGCTTTGACTATGCAAATTCAGAGGCAGAGACAGTGAGGAAGGTGATTAAGAGGAGACATCAATTCACATTCAGGCTTAAGTATTATCTGAGTATATGCTGATGCGTTATAAACAACGGCGGGGTGAACGAGCATTAATTGTTCCAATTTAAGCAGAAAGATCTCCACCGTCATAGCAGAGCTTAGAGAGAAAACTCTGAATAGATTTCAAGGTTTTCATGTCATTGAAGGATCAAATTACATTCTCTTGAGTTCGGCTCATCCAAAGAAAGGCCGGGCCACTGTAGGTTGGATGAATGACTCTGTGGCAAGAGACACATGCGTATTAGATCAGCAGTGTTGATGCTTGCCTTTGGCTAAAACGCTGCTTTAAGGCCTGGCTCAGGTTAGATTTGGAGATGATGGAACATGAAAAAGTTTGTGATTAATTTATTGTTGTGATAAAACGAGCGAGCCAGCTCTCTTGCTTTCATCTCTTTTTCTTCTTTGGCAGCCTTATTTTTTTTTTCAAAGGTTGTGTTACATTATGGCTTTCTTAACCCTTATATGCATTAGTGGGTCAAAAATGAACCCGTGAGGTTGTTTTCTTGCAATATCTTCGTAATTAAAGTTATAATCATTTCATATTCCAGCTATTCATCAAAAAAACATGTAATTGCTATCATGCCATTTAAATTGTTTACTTACTTTTTTATAGATTTTGTGAAATTCTGGTTTTTGTATTACTACCCCACTCTTCCACAAGTGGGTCAAAAATGACCAGCATTCATTTCCAATGGAATTACATGGGAACCTTTGACTTTTATCAACTGTGACTGTCAGGAATATATATTTTGTGGACCACACATAGACTGTATCATAAGTGGGACTCCTTAAGAAGATCATTTTACACAGCAAGATTTGCTACATGTATAATTGTATTCATTTTATACCTCAGAAATGTGTGTGCATGTCATTCATGACTGCTTTATCAACAACGTAACACTAGCTAGCTAACTAAGCTAGCTTACATTACAGTATGTACTCTGCGTGCACACACACACACAAGCACATACACGTTTATAATACATACAGTAAAGTACATCTATCTATCTATCTATCTATCTAAAAATGTTTAAAAAAAAGTAAAAAATGAAAATATTTCAAGCATGAAGTCATTCTTGTGTGGACCAAGATAAAACACAAAATATATTACAAATGATTATTCTTAAACAAAATGACAAAAGTGGCATAAAAACACATTGGTTCTAACACAGGTAATTTTTGACCCACCTATAGAAAAGTGTAGGGTCCAGTCACTCGTGCATCTAAGGGTTAACTTTCGCGTGGCTTACTTAACTTTCGTGGGCGGGCTTTATTGGTTTAGGAATTAACAGACAGTTGTGGGGTACTGAGATGAATGAATTTGAATGGCTGTAGCATCTGGCTGCAACATAACAAAATTGGAAAAAGTGAAGGGGGTCTGAGTACTGTCTGAATGCATTTTATCTGCTAAATCAAGGTAAATATGGCTCTCTATTATTTGCCTGTCTATTTTTGGTGAAGAGATGCACATGGCTTGAGGAAAAATAGGCAAGCTTTCTATTCTCAAGATTGTAATGTGAGAACTGCATATCAGACACCGCATTCGTGCAGACATTCTGAATATCTGATTTCCTGATAAGCTGAAATAAAAATCCACATGCACCTACTCTTGAACAATTAAGGTGTGGAATAAAAATTACTCTGCTTCTTCTGCATCAGATATTATGCCTTATGAAATGGTGACCACCAGGTGTGCAGCAAATGAGCTCAATACTCTTAAAAGTGATGTGGTTGGATTTTGGTCTTTCAATGGGATTCATTGATGACAGAGAATAGAATTAGTGTTGATAAATAATTTTTAAGCTTTGGACACGTAAAAGCCTTTTTTATCATGTATTATGCATGCTGCAGCAAAATTATACTGATAAAAAAAAGACCAGTTTGTGTGTTGTTATAATCAACAACAGAAGAAGGCTCGCATATATAAGAGCATTGTTAATCTGACATAAATGTGTCCTCAAATCTTGGACAAATGTGGTGTAAACTAAGACAAAGACAGTGTTCTGTTCTAGTCCAGATGGTGAAACAACCATATTCAAACACAAATATGTTGCCCAGCATGACAGCCTCAAACAAAAAGCATACACTCAGCCAAAAAGCAGATGGAAAACACTCCCTTTGCCCCTTCTCCTCCCTTATCCTATTTCGTCCTGTCTCGCCTCCCCTCTTCCTTAGCCCTCACACACACACACACCAGTGTCCTTCCTTTTCCCCCTATTTCCCCACAAATCCATTCCCCATGCACTCCTGCTGAACAGATGCAGCAGAAATAGAAAACAGTGGAGCAGTGTTCGCTGGCAGAAAGAAAGGAAGCATGGGTTTGACGCTAAAAATAAAAGCGTCCTCGGGTGAGAGAAGCACTCAAAGGTCCTAAAATAGCCGGTCAAACAAAGGCATGAATAAACCAGAATGAATTTAAGAGCTTTTTTTTTCCTTCAAGAGGAAGCCCCTCTACACTCTCTCTCTCACAGTGACTCCCTGGTTGCTAGGTTACGACACTTGTGGTGGCCATGCACAATCTGAAGGTGTGTTTTGTATGTGTAAAAGGCAGCCGTCCTCTTATCCATCAAATGGAAATGTTAGAAAAAAAGAGCAGAAACTGAAACCCATGCATTGTCAATCAGGGAATGTGTCATGCACAGTACGAGAGGCGTCCTACAGATCAATTTGTACAAAGACAGCTTGAGTTTCAGATGTACCATGGAAACTGACATGACTCCTAATTACCTCGACTAACAGCCGCAGCAGGAAGAAAGGAAGGGAAGTGGGAAATATTACATCCTGCTTGTTTGTTCATTTGTTTCTGTTATCTTTAAAGAATATCAGTTCTTGTATCAATCACAGAGGAACCATTACTTAACTTCAGATTAACAGTTTGTTTCTCTTGGTTGAGAAAAGCAAGTTTTACCCACATCATAAAAACCTTCAATGCTCTGACATGCTTTTAAATGATCACCACCTTAGTCAAATTAGACACAAAAAGCAGACTAAACAACACCAAATAAGACTGAATTTTACACCGTATTTTGCTATAACCCTTAAATATTCCTCAAATGTCAGAGTTCAGCTCCATATACAGTCCTGTCTCTCTCGCTTCTCCCTTATCTGAAACCACAGAGCGAGAAGCTGCTCATATGGTAAAGGTCATTGTGCTTTGCTGATGGATCATGTGCCAAGTATCAAATCTAATATGAATGAACAGGAGCAACTGGTATTACACATAGGTCACTTAGCAGCACATTTATCAAAGCATCAGCCAGGCCTGTGTAAACACTGCCAATAAGGAATCACCCTGTATGGTGACACTTCCTTTAGCTGAGCAAACTCATATTTTATTCTTTAATTTGAATATTTGGGATTATAAATACAATTAGCAGCAACTTGTAATTGCTTTGGATTATTAGATACATTGACTGAATAAGATTCATACCCAAAGTTTACTCAGGCATGGGAGGGTGGTAAGCAGATGCAGCTCATCGATGTGCAACAGAGCTAACTTGTCAATAAGAGAAAGAGCATCAGTCTTTTAACAGAGACCCCAGTTTGCAGTGTTGTTCACACACTTAGCCTGGTATACACAAAGTGCAGTTTTGGGCTGTCACCGACTAAAGATGATCAATCATGATATGCGCACTGTTGTGATGGTCTTGTTACCAAAGATAGCCTGGGAAAAAATTCTGACAGTGTCAGAAATTTAGCATGACATCTCACAATGTGACTGCCTCTATGACATACGTCGACAACAATAACCAATAGGAATACAGTCAGAGATGACAGAACGATAAACAAACACAAGCACCAGCAGTTAGCATTAAAACAGAGACAGTGCCAAAATGCAGACGTTTGTGGGATTCCAGCAGGGAGGAAAATGTTGACCTCAGATATTTTTCTAACAGTTACTAGGCTTTGATGTTGCTTTGCTTCATTTTTACCGATGCAGTGGCATCATAGATGAATGATTCACACTAATGTGGCGCACACTGATGATGTTTTTGTTGCATGCCAGAAACTTACAAGATTGTGAAAAACACAGTCTGAAGGAGGCTTTAGAGTGACTTACTTATGGCAGAAGATCAAGTCAGTAGTGGTGCAGCACAAAGAGGTTCCTGGCTCAAATTCCAGTCTGACAAAAACTTTCTGTGTAGTTGTTCAACTTGTGCATGCCTGGGTGAGCTCTGACGTCCTCCCACAGTCCAGGGACAGCCTTGTTAGGTTGATTAGTGACACTGAATTGTCTCTAGGTGGAAGTGTGACTGGCATCTCTAGAGTTCTGTTTCCACCAGGTGTTCCAGTTTGATTGAGTATGGTTTGGCATGGTTTGAGATGGTAAACCCCAAAATAGTTTGCATTACTCATATCCTCACTAATTGAATGGACTATAGAGGGCATGCATGTAGCATCGAAAGGAGCACAAGTCTCTGCCATTCCTTCTACTGAATTGCTGAGACTGTTGACAGAAATCAGAAGGGAGTAAGCAGCAACAGCTTTAGTTCACCTGAAAAGTCATTTTAATAACTGCATGTTAATGTTAATGATGTTTAGTGTGGTCGGGACAGATCCTTAGCTGATGGAAGATGTTTACAGAGATGTTTGGAGCTGTAACAGTACGTTGATAAAGAAACAAAAATGTGAAGTAAAATCAAGTAAGACAGTAAGAAGTAACTGAATCCCTGCAACATGCAGAAAGAACTGATCTAAAGCTTCATAATAAAAAACTTCTTACATTAAACGACTGTCACATCCATCACTGATGAACTGGCTGATGAGTGCTTTCAGGCTCTGATTCGTGGTCTTCAAATCAGGTCCACATAAATATCAGAAAACTGGACTATGACCACATGTCAGTGGTCCACAGGCAAATGAAGTTTTTGTTTCTTGTGTTTCCATTTCCGTGCCTAATACTATGCTCCTTTGTTTTGGCTCATCTGTGAACCTTCTCTCTCTCCCTGACAGTGCTTTGAATTTATGAAAAAATAATCAACCAAAAGCCAAACTAAAGGGTAAAAGAGTAGCTAAGCAGTTCTGACATGATGATCAGACATCTTTGATGACTTTGATCCTCAAACCTCAAAGTTTGTGCAATTATAAAAGGCTAAAGTTGTACCACTGTACAGGAAGTCTAGCATGCAAGTAGCAGATTATCATAATAAATGGACAGAAAACCTTCACACATGATAGTCAACCACAATTTCATATCCCATAAAACTGAATAAAAATGAGTTTAAATATTTTTAAGATCATTTTAATTGTGCCTCAGATGGTGCTTCAACAACCTTAGCAGCACTAATTCCCATAGCCATTCCTGTTTTTAAGTTTTTTCACTTAATTTTACTCCCTTATTCTACAAAACTACTTTTGGGATGATAACTTTTCAAATACAACATGGCAATAAACATTATTTCTTATATTTTGTTACTGTAAATACCTAAATTAAAGAGAAATTAAAAATAGACTTTTTAATGAGAAATGAGACTGCGATGACCAATTTGCAGTCAACAAGAAATCATGGCTGCTGTTGGTGGCATAGTAGGGTGATGGTTGAGATGAATACGGTTTGTCTGGTAGCCCAGTCTAGCCTCACAACTCACTCCTGTATACATGTTGTCATAGTCATAGGTTATTGTAATCATTATTCATTGCTGACACTCTCATTACACAAGTATTTTTAACTGTTTAAATGCCTTTTTTTTTCTTAATTTCCAAAGAATGTACTGTAAAAGATAATTGTCATGTTAAATCATGGCTTACAGAGTTTCTCAAATCATTTAATTCCCATTTTCTAAATTTTACCCATTCGTTGATTTATAGTCTGTTTGTTAAAAAGTCAGATTTTATTTCCACTAGGACTTTTCTTATGCTACCCATACTGCAGGCTTTATTGTATACTGTATGCCAGTGTGTTCTGTATGTTTATCATCTCAGTGCCTTTCTTTATGTGTTTCTCTTGTTCTACTATATAACTGTTATGAATATGGTAAAAAAGAAAATCCTGTTTTTCTTCTTTCAGCATTTACTACTGGATCATTAATTTGATCAATGACTCGAAAGTTTTTGTCAACTTCCCAATGTTGCACAAACTAAACCGTTAAAGAGGCACACAAGCATAATGGCAGGGTGAAAAATGTACACCCCTGCCCATTAGAGACTCTAGTTCAAACAAGTCTACTCCGCAGGGAGGAAGAGGGGCTGCAGGGCGGGTCAAAGTTGAAGCCCCAAGGACACACCATTTCCTCTCCCTGCCCAGGCTCCAGCGGGTGAGGCGGACATTGTTCACCGGACATCAAGTCTCTCTGCTCTCCCCCCGGGCAGGAGGGTGGTGGCATGCTTTTAGAGCCCCGGCCAGTCAAGGTGATTTAAACCAAGTAAAGCCCCAGCATTACAGACCAGGCCTTGTTCCCCGTTCCTCCAGTTCCTGCCTTTCATTCGTCCCCCAGTAAAAAAGATCACAGTCCTTGCATTTCAGTGGTTCAGGAGATTGTTATTGTGTCCTTGGCAGCTGATTTACAGGCAACCTTGTGTACTGCAGGGCAACTTTCATTGGCTTGTTCTTCTGTCTTTAATTGTTGGTTGGAGTACGGTGGCCCTGAGGTGCAAAGCACAACATTCTAGAAACTATGTGAATGATACAGATTGTAAAAGCACACACAAGGTACTATATTTATGCAAAAAGTTGTGTGATTTCTATACAGTCATTTTTTTTACCAGTCGCTCCTCTGGTGGAAAAACCCTTTTCCAGACCATGGATTTGCTGTGATTTGCAGATTAGACATCTTTAATAAAATCTTATTTTGTCAAAAGCATGCTTTTAACACCAGAACTATCATCAGTTAAAACTGACCGGCTGATTATCAGTTGTGTCTAAAATCTTATCAATAACATTTAAAGTCTGTCAGTCTTTAACTTTGTCTGAAAGTCTGTTGTGTAACACCTTCAATGAGCATTGCTTCTTTAAGAAAGTATGCCTGGATGTATCGGCCAGGAAGCTAGGCAATACAGCAAAACAGATGGGTACAGTTTCTCTGTTGAATTTAGTGAGTTTTTGGTCAGAATTGGCTACAAAACAATGTTAGCTCAATCGTACGTACAATCAAAAAAATATTTGAAGCACTTAATATTTTACCAAGTAAGCCTCTGTGCAAAATAGTGACAATAACACAGAGGCCTTCTGGGTAACAAAAAATGCTTCAGAAATGTTAAATATTGTGTATGTTTGAGCCAACATTGTTTTGTGGACCATGTTTACCATAAACTTGCTAAACTCCATAGACAAACTGTACCCATCTGTTACGCTGTATAGCCTAGCTTCTTGGCCAGTACAACCAGCAAGTCCTTCTTAAAGGAGCAATGCTCACTGAAATCACTGGAGGATAATACAACTACTACTACTGCTAGGTACCCCATACGAGCCATCTTCAAAAATAATGAAGTATCCTTTTAATATAAATACCACAGGCTAAAAACGTCATTATTGTGAAATGTTGATAGATAAACTCAATGCTGTGAGTGAAGAAGAATCCATCGGTTGGATGGTTTCAGGACTACGCAATCAGTCCTTGGAAGATTTTGGGTGTGATGGACCATCATCCAACAGTGATCCTGTTCTGTGTTGTTAATTAGCTGTTTAATGCATGGGCGTAGCACGGGGGGGGACAAGGCACTGATTACCCAGGCCCACAATGGGGAGGGGCCCTTCAGAAGCCTGCGATGAAAAGTGTGTTATTATTTTTTTTCTTAGTAATTATGGTCATAATTGAATCAAAAGCATCTAAACCAACCAGTCAAGAGCCTGAAATTCAAAAGGGGTCAAATACAATTCTGGGGGGCCCATGCTTCTCCCTCAACGATGTCCAAATGGTGTGGTCCAGCGATGCGAAATAATGCAAGTAAATGTAATTTAACCATAGTCAAAATATTGCTCATAAAGTGGGAAATTATGGTTAAAAACATTGAAATGCATAGACATTTGTAAAAATGAGGCAACATTTGTTGCTTGGCTAGATGGTTAAGGGAGCCTCGTGCAACATTCTTTGTGGGGGGCCCAAAATCCCTAGCTACGCCCCTGGTTTATTGTCTATGGTTTTTGAATTGCTCGTGATCAGTGCTCAATCAATAGTGTAAAATATTGGGTAAATTTTACCTAGCTGTTTTAGGTAGAGAAGGATCCCGGTGGTTCAAGTGTTAACGGAAATTATCATATGCTACTCAGCAAGTGAACCTTGTGGGATTCTGTAGATTGCAATGAAAATTCAATTAAAGTGTAGAGCAGGTCAAACAAACTGTTTCTAAGAGTTTGCTCCTCTGTTTAACCCATGTGAGGAAGCTTTTGACTAAGAGCTGGTTTTCTTTTTTAAATGGTGTAATAAAAGCCAAAATGGAAATAAGTGAAGCGCAATTTAGGAGCTGAGGGACCAGCTCTTCTATTGAGCTGAGCCAAATCATTCAAATGAACTTGAGCTTGTCACTTTTCTAGTCACCTGGACACTCAACACACTTTTGCACCACAGGTCACACGTACCCATTCACACCATTCTCTCCACAGTCATACACTGGCAGAGACTGCTATGCGAGACGACCAGCTCTACCTTCTGAGCCACAGTTGGCCTTAATATCTGCTGCAGTATTATTTGTTTGCCATGTATTTGATTTTTTTGATCCAGCTGTGTTTTGCACCTCAAGGCTACCATACATTTGGGACCAAAATGCACACATCGACTTAAACATATATATACAAGACTCAGTATTTTCAGGGTGAGCTTAGCCACTGGCTAGCAGGCAGTATGCAGCAGGAGAAATGTCTTATTAGGGTGCGAATGTGAACCAGGCGAGCCTGAGCCAGGGCAGGTCCTCTATTAACCTGTCCTTCCAGGGGAGAAGCTCATAAACAAGGCCATGATGGCAGGAAGGGCTGGGATATCCAGGGGAGATGGGGAGGTATAAGTGGAGGCCGAGTGGAGGCCTTTATGAGGGTTGGAGAGGGTCGGTATGGAGAGGTGGGGGGGGGTTGCACTTGTCCCTTCAAAGGAAAAAGGAGAGCAGTGATCCCTCTGATGTATCAGACAAAAGGACTAACGTATAGAGACTCTGCCAATGACAAGCTGTAATATTCTTTTAAGTCTCCACGCTGGGAGATGTATTCTTTGTTGGTGAGTGAAGATGAATCCATCCCATTAGCCTGTGGGACTTTTTAGGGCTGATAAAAATCACTCCAACGAACCTGTGATTGATTTGAAGAGAGTGGAGATGGCAGCAGGGTACTACTTTTGCCCATACACTGCTCAGTGAAATGCTCTTTTAGGATCTAAAATTCACTGTTTAGCCTGAGGGGAGGAGGTAAAAATGGGCCGCAGACAAAGGAAAGAGACATTTCAGACGACATATCTGACTTGACTGACAATGGCAAAAGCAAACACACGTTAAACAAATAGACATGTAAATACTGACAAGGCTGTCGAGTGGTAACCGAGTCTTTTGTTTCTTTTGTGGTACTTCTGCCACTGAATAGAGCGAACATGGCAGAGCCCAGAAATTTGGGGTGGAATGAATCAAATGGAGCCCGCAGAAAAAAAAGGGACATTGATGGAGGAGAGGAGGAAAATAAGATAAAATAAAAAAAAACAAAGGTCCCTTCCTCTCCTCTCTCTCCTCTCCTCTCCACTCGCCCCCGCAGCCTCCTGAGCACAGCTGTCTACATGGCTGGGCTGTTTTCGCTGACAGGCTGTGAGAGCCATGAAACAGGAGGGCACCAGGGACCTGGGCCACCTCGACAACACGCGCCCCCACAATCTGCTGCTCGCTCTGTACCCCAACCCTCTTTCTCTCTCTCTCTCCACACTAACAATCTCCTCCACTATTTCAAATATTTCATCCCTCAGGCTCTCTGTCTTTCCCTCCCGCACATTCTCTCTCCCCCCTTCACCGCAACGTCTCGTCTCAGTTCTATCAGATTTTCTGTTTGTGCCTGTCATTTCTCTCTCTCCCTAATACTCCCTTCTTCCCTCTGCCCTCCAGTGGCTCTCTCTCTCTCTCTCCTACTGTCACATCTGCATGTTTTCGTTGCTTAGCTGTCATGTCCCATGTTTTCGCCTCAGCCGCACATCATTTTGCACAAACAGAGAGATGAGATGAGGAGGGGGGGAGAGAGAAAAACAGAAAGTCCGGGGCTGATTCGGGGGAGGTTAGGAAAGCATGTGGAATAAGAGGGAGGCAGGCTGAATAAACCAACAACAAACAATTTTTTTATTTTGACTGGCTGCACAGTTGAAATCGTGAGGCTGTCTGGGATTTAATAAGCACTTCTCTGGCATTAGGAGTGGGCTTGTTTTCCTTGGTAAGATGCGTAGTTCCCCCTTTTTTCAACTTTAGGCGGGGGTAGAAGGAACACAGCTGAGGGCTATGCGAGGAAACTCTCTCTCTGCTTCTTTCTTTCGCTCTTCTTCCTTCTCTGACTAGGTGGAGCTTAACTTTTTAGCTGCGGGGCAGGTGCAGGAGCCGAGGTAGTGATGGGGACAAGCTCCCCTGGAAAAGCCCTGGAGGGAGAGAGCTTCTTTGCAGTAAATAAACAGCCCACTCTCCCTGCATGGAGCATATCCTCCCTTTATGCATCGCAAACCCTCAAGGACAGTTTCACATCACTGCCCCCCCTTCTCCTCTTTCTCCCACTCCTCCCATTCACTGTCCCTTTTCTCATATACTTTATCCCCCCCCCCCCCCCCCCACATTGCCATGACACACTCATGCAAACATTGTAGTTCCCCCCTACACACACCAACTCATAAAATCTCTCTCTCTTAACACATCAGATCAAAGAGGATGAAAATGTGATCTTTGTAATTCCATTTTTTTCTTCTTTTCCGCCTTTCTCTTCAAGGAGAGACAAACAACAGTGAACAATGTGGGATCTGTCGCATCCTTCCCACGGGAGTCGACTTCTAACAGCATCTTCTATTAGGGATGGAGAGGAAAGGAGAGAATAAAGGAGGAACACCCCCACTGTGCAAACAAAATCAAAGCGTGAATCATATCTCAGAACTGTGGTAGATCACATTTGTTAAATGTGAGACTAAAAAAAAGAAAGAAAAAAGTCATGCACTTTCTCTAACATCTTCATTTAAGTAAGTGGGAAAAGTCTACCTTACATATATTTTCAAACAATAGCAGGGCTTTTCTTCCTTCAACCCCCTGACTCATCCTTCAACACGTGTCCAAATCAGACCACACGCAAAGGAGTGCAGCAATGTGAGAGTGAGACTCAAGGTCAAATACGATTTTCTCACATATTCAGCAAGCAGCCTCGCATTCACCCCATACAAATAACACATCTGATTAGCTTGCTGCTTGGTCCTCCCACGTATAGGCAGCATGCGGCGTATATGCTGCGCACACGCTGTACGTTTCATGCGATGCTGCTGCCTCTGATTCACAGAGGCCTTTCGCTCCACCTCCTCCTCCTACTCGGTGTCGCTGCTTCTAACAAACCTGTCACTGCTTCACTCTCAACACTCTGCACGATGGGTACAACCCACTTCTTACACCAGTGGGGCCAAAGTGAAAGACCCCAGGAGAGGGAGAGTGTAGACACACATAAACTCACAGACATATCGATGTTTACATGACTGTATCCGTATAATCACAGGATTCATAAAGCCTGCCATTAAAACCTGTAAGAGGCACCTGCAACTTCTCTGGAGCTCAAATTACTGCATTCTTTCTGGATAAATAAACTCACAATTGAACAAGAAGATACACTGAGGAGTGTGTTAATGCATAACTTAAGTTAATTTAAACATGGATCTTGTGTTTTATACTAAACTTAAGAGCTCAAGTATTCACCCCTGTATTGATTTCATAAAACAATTATGGTCCATATAATTTGGCTTTTGGTCCAAAAAAATAATTTAAAAACATAACATAAATTTCAAAACTAAAACAGATTTCTAAAAAAGTAATGTCAATAAAACAAAAATATGTAATGCAAATTATGCAATTGCAAATATATTTACCCTTCTGAAGTAACTGATCTAATTCAACAGAGGCCCAGGCAGTTGGTCTCATAATTACTGAAATGAGGATCACCTGAGTGCAGTGAATATGTCTCAAGTGATTGTAGTGTAAAAACGCTTGTGTCAAGTCAGGCCCAGTCACTGGTTGATCAGCATTCCTGGCTACTATTAAACCATGAAGACAAAAAAACACTCCAAGCAACTCAGAGAAAAGGTTTTGAAAAAGTACAAGTCAGGGGATGGATACAAAAATACTTTCAAGTCACTGAACATCCCTGAATGTTCAGTTAAATCCATCATCAAGAAATGGAAGGAATATGGTGCATGTGTAAATCTGCATAGATCAGGCCATCCTCACAAACTAAGTGACCATGCAAGAAGGAGACTAGTGAGAGAGACCACCAAAATACCTATGACTACTCTGAAGGAGTTACAAGGTTGAGCAGCTGAGATGAGAAAGACTGCGTACCACAACTGTTGCCTGACAAGTCAAAGCTTTATGGGAGAGTGGAAAAGAGAAAGCCACTGCTGGAGAAAACTCTTTAAATCTTGACCAAAGTTTGCCAAAAGTCATCTGGGAGACTCCATGGTCAAGTGGAAGAAAGTCTTTTGGTCTGATGAGACCAAAATGGTGCTTTCTGGACATCAGAGAACACGCTATGTTTGGCAGATATCAAACACTGCACATCACCACTAACACACTATCCCCACTGTGGAGCACAGTGGTGGCAGCAACATGCTGTAGGGATACTTCCAGGCAGCTTGCCCTGGTAGGCTTGAAAAGATAGAGGGCAAAATGAAGCAGCAAAATATAATAAAATCCTGAAGGACCATCTTCCTCAGTCTGCAAGAAAACTCTTTAAAAAAAAGTTTAATAACATTATTGTTGACTTAAATCCACAATTTACTATCATAGTGGTAGAGACCAGGTATATGCCCGCCAGCTAAAAATAGTTGCCAGTCATTCAAATACGAGTTTTTAGACAGGAGAGGGCAAAAATTAGAAAATTAAAGAACATGTTGATAAAGGACTCAATTAACATGATGATTTGCATAGACACATTAAGAAAAAATGGTCACACATTGGTTGAATTTTTTTTACATATTTAGGTGAATAAATTCCAATTCAGATAGGCATAATTAGTTTTATTGTGTTTCTTTTTTACCAACTTTGTTCAGCTAAATGCTTCTAGGCTAAGTATTACACTTTTAACTGACAAATTATAGATAGAACAGGACTGAACGGGAGTCAAACATTCCCTGTCAAGAACCACTACAGTAATAATCTGGTGCATGTCATAATCTCCTTCTCCTGAGACCAAAGGGATGCCAGAACAACCTACAAGTTCTTACTCACATATACATGCACTTTGACCTGCAGGCGTTCTAGGAAGCCCCAAAGTTTCCTCCGGCTACCATCCTTGTGAAGACGCGAGTATGTGAACAGCGTCTTTGAAGTCCGAATGATGAGAGCACTCTGAGAGCATAGAAGAACACAAGGTAGCGGCACAGGGTCAGATCTACACAGGAGGATATCTAAGCCTTCTACAGTCCCTCTGGTTTCACTTATTCATCAGATCCCAGCATCAGGAATAAAACAAAGACATGGACGCTGGTTCAGAAGAGGAACAGTGTTGTGAGGGGGTGTGCTGTAGAGCTCTGTAGATATTTGGATCAAAAGGAAATATACATATGGAACGCACATGGTGGTGTCTCACAGAAGTCACTCTGTCTCAGTGCTGCAGACAGCCTTAAATCTCTCTACTTATTCTTTTCTGAGTCTTAACCCAAGTCCAGAATTAACTTCTTAAAAATCACTTGTGGCTCTTTGGCATTGAGTGTTAGTTTGGTGAGGAGGTTCAAATTAACCTCAGCTATATGATTTAACTAGGGATGCCGATATTTTAAAACTCATTTTGGCCGATATTGATACCGATATGATATTTAATTCTCTTTTTTCCACTGTAAAAAGCACCAATTCCATTCTGTACTACAAATATATTTTTTTTAATATTGGTAGTTTTTAAATATTTTTTAAATATTGGTTTAATTTTTTTTTTTAGAAAAAAACAAAACATTTTATTTTTATCAGAAATTAATGCTTTTTTTTCAGCTGCAGCTATACACTAATGAAAAACTTACATTAATGTCTTTTGGTTACATGTGCATTACATGCTACATGTATTCTTAACAGTACTGCCAAAGTCATCCTCATCTTTGAAGGCAATAAAAAGCAGCAAAATAACCTGCTGACACTGAGCTCCACAGTGCAAAAAAGAAATCGCTTATAAATTTAGATTAATTCTCATTATTACTCAGCCAGTTCTCAGGAATGGCTCCCTGAGATACGTCTGACAAAGTGCTTTAAATAACAACAACTAAAAGACTGATTCTTAAATGCAAAAAAATCCAGCTATAGTTCAGAGCTTAAATATGCTTTAAAATTTTTGAGACTCAAGATGAAAAAAAGAAATAAAACTTCAACTGAAGTAGTTCTCCTGAGTTGGAGGACACAGCCCCTGTTGCTGCTTACTCTATGGCCGTATTGCCACATTTTCCGGGGCCGCGACTACAGCTCCTGCTATGGCATCAACGACTGTTTCAAGCCACCTCAATCATCCTTGGATCCTCATGGCTGCAAAACCCAAAGCATCAACCAGCTCTTCACTTTTCCACCTTTCCGCGGAGATGCGGCCAGTTGTCGACAGACATGGAGTGAAGTCCCCCAGTGAGCTCCACTCCACTTCAGCCAAACACCTGGACCATTACCAGGAGGGACAGGCACCACACAGGGCACTCATCTTTTTCTCCCCCATCTCAGGATATCCAGCTGGCCAACAGGTTTGAGATCCTTGCCATGTAGGATTTTCATTCACCGGGGGGAACAACTGTACCAAACAAGTGAACTCTGGTCCGCTTTAAATCTCGGTTCACTTCTAAATAAACCATGGTGGGGTTCGTTTGAGGTGTGAAAGCAAAGCAGACCAAGTTGTGAACCAAAGGCAGGCAGTAGCATCAAGCAAAACGAAAGCCTGCACAGAGTTTGCAAAACAAGCTTATGGAATCCACTATGTGGTTTGCACTGAGGAGGGGCTTCCGTCCAGCCATAAAGTTCAGATCAGTGGAGGGCTGCAGTGATGGTTGTCCTTCTGGAACTTTGTCCCATCTCCACTCAGGATCTCTGGAGCTCAATCAGAGTGACTGTCTGGTTCGTGGTCACCTTTTTCACTACGGCCCAGCTCTTGGAGAGCCCTCAGTGTGCCAAACTTCTTCCATTTGAGAATTATGGAGGCTATTGTGCTCTTGGGAAGCTCTCAGTGCAGTAAAACCTTTTTTTGTAGCCTTCCCCCGATCTGTGTCTTTCAGCGATCCTGGCAGTTCCTTTGACCTCGTGGCTTGGTTTTTGATCTGATATGCATTGTCAGCTGTGAGGCCTTCTATAAAGAAGTGTAGAAAGGTTTACCTTTCTATATCATGTCCAATCAATTTAATTTACCACACCTACAAAAGGAAACACCACACAGAAAAGGAGGTCCAGCCAGGAAATGTTCTTCCTTAACCTCTGGCCTCACCAGAAGGTCAAACCCAAAATTTCCATCTGCTCCCAGAGGAATGCAGTGTATTAGACAGTGGCTGATGATAACTGTGCAGGGGTTTTGAGATTTAAGTTAAAAATTACCCATTTAGAGTAAAAACAAATTGAACTGGCATGGATTTGCTGGAAAGTTTAGAAAAAAATCACAAAAATTCAGCTAATTTACTTGGATAGATGGTCACAGTCTGCCTAATGGTTGCTGGCTTATGTATCATTTTAATGGGTCTGAATTTAATTTTGGAATTCCCTGATTTAAACGAACACTTTGCTGCTTTGGAAATTAATGAAATGCAACAAATCTTGTTGAAAAATCTGTATGCTATGTGTGTGCTTGATGCAGACCATGTTGCAGGACAATACAGTGAGAAATGGAGAGGTCATGGCAAAAACACTCCCTGCTTCACCAACACCACACTATGCCTGTCAAACAGAAACCCCTGCAGTTTTTCTCTGCATGACATTATTAGTATGTGGAAGTGAAAACCTCTCTGCCTTTCCTGTGAGCCAAGGATTTTCAGCTGCTGGCCCAAGCACAATCTGTACGTTAGCCATGAACACTTTAAGTATATGACTAACTCCATCCTACATGGCTGCTATTTGAGCTGCGCTATTCAAGCAGGCAGCAGAGCTTGTGAGGCCCAAACAACACAGATATGAGTGAGTGAGGGAGGAGAAGGAGAAGCGGAGGAGTAGAGGGCACAGGAAATGGAGTGAGAAACACACGGCGTTACTAAAACAATAATGACTTCCACTAATTGTGTTTCCTATGGCCAATGTGAGTGTGGTGACATTTCGGTTCTGTGTTTGTCGGTCAAAGGATGAGCTAATTAATATGGTAATTTAGCCTCGACGCCTCCAGTGACAGCCACACCCCCTCGTTAGCAGCCACAAGGACAAGGGTCGGATGCACTGGGAGCAAAAGAGAGAAAGAGAGAGGGAGAGTTTTATTCTGGTGTTGCCTCCTCAGCAGCCCGGAGTCACACGACTCTGTCTCTGTAACGGGAACAAGTGATTATTTCTGAAAAATGGGGAACTTTGTCAAAATGTATCCCACCCACACACTGTCTCTCTCTCTTCTCTCCCTCTCTTCTGGCTTTCTCAAACACTCGCACGCAAAAGGCCTGTCACACACACACATTTAAACTTTTCTGTAGAGCGTGCGTGGGCACACACATACATTTATGCATAGAACTGCAAACACAAACTAAATAAAAATGTGCATGTGCACACAAGCACAAACTAGGCTGTAACTCTGAGGCATGTCGTCTGATTGATCCCATCAAGCCAAGGGCATCTCTGCCTGTGAGGAGTCATGTGGCGTTCAGATTCATACTGACAGCACAACAGGCATCAGTGATGAAGAATAAGAGGGGACACCCTTCAAAGCCTTGTTCAAGTTGAAAACAAGGAGAAGACAAAGACAAATCTTTGATCCTGCACCTACAAAAGGAGAGTTTAGGTGGAGATATGCTTGCTTTTAACACACATATGCACCATGGTTGCCACACATCCACTGTGTCTGTTTGGCGTGTGGGATGTGCACAGCCTCAAACATTAACACACATAGACAAGAGATGCAGAATAAACATGATGGCAGAAGCAGTGTAGAGGCAGAGGGGATACGAAAGAGTCAACACTGCAGCAGGGACAGCAATGGAAGAAAGTTTGGAAGACAAACTGATAAACCAAGTCGGCAGTTACTCACTGCACAGCCACAAACGTGTCTGTCAAACTAGCTGGAGACAAATAAATCCATTTTAGGAGCTGAAGTGAAAACACAAAACTAATGGAAGCAAGAGCTGTGTTTGGGTTCGGGTGACCCTGTAAGACTGAGACTTTCATTTGAGTGTGTTCATGGCTGCAAATGTATTATTTTAGTTTTTATCAAATACAATCTGATAAATGTATTTTGACATTGTGATAAAAAAAAATACCCAAAGAGGCTTTTGCAAGGACCCTATCTATGGACACATTAGGCTCACTTGTAAAACTGAAACACTGGGATTATTTTGGTCATGCACGGAGGAAAACTGCAGAGAAATTAAGTGCAGATATGCAGACAGTGCAGGTGGTTTGTTCAGTCAACCAGCCATTTGCAAACCTGAGCTGGTCTGATGATACTATTGGTGACTAATCATAAACATAACAGTAACCTCCTTGAGTGATCATTGTCTCCATCCTCACATCAGGTAGTTGTAAAGCATCCTGAGCTCTCTGGTTTGCCCTCTGATTACCCTACAATCATATCCACACAAGGTGAAACAGTAAGTATCTCCAGCCATAGAAGAAGCATTCTTATACACTATATGGGCAAAGGTATTAGGTCTCACTGTAATAACACTGTATTTAAATACATGTACTTTAGTATGGAGTTGTTCCCGCTTTTGCAGCTATAACAGCCTCCACTGTTATGCAAGGCTTTCTATACGATTTTGGCGTGTTTCTGTGCCCATTCATTCAGTAGAGCATTTATGAGGTCAGGCACTGATGTTAGGCTTGCAATCTCTGTTCGAGTCCATCCCAAAGGTGCTCGATGGTCAGGGCCAGTCTAGTTCTTCCACACCAAACTCATCAAACCACGTCTTAATAGTCCTAGCTTTTGCACTGGGGTGCAGTCATGTTGGAATAGAAAAGGGCCTTCCCCAAACTGTTGCCACAAAGTTGAAAGCAGAGCATTGTCCTAAATGTCTTGGTATGCTGAAGCATTAAGACTGACCTTCACTAGAGATAAAAGGCCTTGCCCAAACCCTGAAAAACAGCCCCATACCATTATGCCTCCTCCATCAAACTTCCCAGTTGGCACAGTACAGTCAGGCAGATAACATTCTTGCCAATTTGACTGCCAAACAGAGAAGCAGGGGTTAGCAGGGGGGGAAGCAGGGGCCTCACAGCAAGAGGGTTCCTGGTTCGCTTCCCAGGGCCTTTCTGTGCGGAGTTTGCATGTTCTCCCCGTGCATGTGTGGTTTCTCTCCGGGTACTCTGGCTTCCTCCCACCACCAAAAACATACTCATTAGGTTAAATGGTGACTCTAAATTGGCTGTAGGTGTGAATGTGAGTGTGCCTGGTTGTCTGTCTCTATATGTCAGCCTTGCAATTGACCGGTGACCAGTCACCAGTGTGTACCCTGCCTCTTACCCATTGACAGCTGGGATAGGCTCCAGCACACCCACGACCCCTAACAGGATAAGCGGTATAGAAAATGGATGGATGGATGGATGGATGTTTCCAGTGCTCACAGTCCAGTGTCAATCTGCTTTACACCACTCCATCCAATGCTTGGCATTGGACTTGGTGATGCAGCTTCTCGGCCATGGAAACCCATTCCATGAAGCTCCCGCCACACTGTTTTTGCGCTTATATTAATACTAGTGGAAGTTCAAAACTCATCTTCTATGGAATCAGCAGAGCTGGCAACTTTTCTCTTCTACATGCCTTAGTACAGTGGTTCTCAGCTGGTCCAGCCTCAGGACCCACCACTTTCTCTCGTGATAAACTGCAACCCAAATTACAAAAAAATTCAACAATTTTTACTAAATAAAAATGTTGCACTTAAGATCTTGGAGGAACAGGGGCGTACGGATGGCCTAGCGGTCTAAGGCACAACCCATGTATGCAGGCGGCCAGGGTTCAAATCCTACCTGTGGTCCTCTGCCGCATGTCTCTCCCCACTCTTGTCCCATTTCTGACTCTATACACTGTCCTCCTCAAATAAAGGCACTAAAAAAGCCCAAAAATAAATCTTAAAAAAAAAAAAAAAAAGATCTTGGAGGAAGAAAATTTATATGAGAAAAAGACACAGGACAAACTAGCATGTTTTACACCCCCTTTTCCCCATGATAATGTGTAATTTTTAGCCATTTTTCCAGAGATCTTGAGAAATTACTTCATTATCTTGGTAAAAGCAGCATTTTTATTTATTGCCAGAGAGGGAGATAAATGAGTCTGAATATTGATAAAACATTTCTATTTATCCATTATCCCAATAAAACAAAGTAAAATAAAAGGTATGGATGCATGTTATTCATAAACTTTTGCCACCTTTTGTTACATATTTCCAACCCATTGAAAACTGCTCTGCGACCCACCAGTTGAGAACCACTGCCTTAGTGGACCCAGGTCTGATTCAGGTGAACTAAAGCCCATGCTAGGTCTTACAGGAATTCATTTTAAGTAAGAGATCATGTGAAACGCTACCTAGTTACAAAGCATGATAGACAAAATTTGCTGTAAGTATATAAGTTGTGCAGAATGTCCGTTGTGATCATAATAAATGTTACTTCACTCCTTTTCAGCGATGCATGGTGGGTAAGTAGCATGTTGCCTTCAAAGCTAATCAAGTCAGTTCTAAAATTTTAAAGGATTTTAAAAAGTTTAATCTAGCAGTTCCTTACTTATAACTGCCTTTCAAAAGTATCACCAGCATTTGGTTGGTCCTGATTTCAATAATTTATACATAAAAGAATACGCAATATTCCCTCACACTAATGCACGTCTCACCTTTAGTAATGCACTTTTTTTATTAAATGTATCATTATCATCAAAAGAATATCTGAATGAATTAACTCAACACATCTTTAAAGTACCTTTTATAGATTAAAGCATCTCACACCTCACAGAGCAACGACAGATGGGAGATAACATCAGAAACTGCCAACAGTGCGGGAAATGATGTAAGACTAAAAACAAATAAAGGAGATGGAAATTAAAGTCTTTTATAAAGTTAAAAGGGGGAATAAAAGAAATAAAAGTGAGTCAAAGAAATAAAAGTGCTATTTAGTGAGAAGTACAAAGTAACAAAGTGGAGTTACTTATTTCTAATCACATCTAATTGCAAGGGTATACAAGCCTTTTGAAGGACTTTAAAGATACTAAGATTAATAACAAATGGTTGAATATTAAAGAAATGCTATTTATACTTATATCCTTCCCCCAAAACAACAATCAATTAAATAACATTAACAATTAAATCCAAGATCTATCTGTTATCTAGTTAGTAACTTCAGCTCTGGGGTTTTCATACAAGTTTATCACCAAATTCAAACAAAAGGTTAGAAATTAGACAAAAGTAAAAGCAAATTAATCAATATTTCTACCCGCTACTGTTATACAAGAAGCAGAATTCAACAGGTGGAGCAGAGGGCTCAACACTGAGTTACATTATTGTCTGAGGACTACATCTTAGTCTTAGCAAGTACAAGTACAATACAAAGGAGGATTTTGCTGGCAGAAATTGAGAATTTTAAAAACTTTTTCTAAATCAATGTGCTCTTGCAAGAGTTTAACAGCTCTGTGTGCTTATTTAAGCATTCAAATCCAGAGGTGTTATCCATTCCTGAAAAAAAGAAAAAAAAAAATTCAGAAGAATAATGTTCCCGCTGCAAAAACTCATTCTTTTCTTTATTGATATGCCACATGTTCACCTCCTCCAGGTGTAAAAATATTGCAAAATTTTAAGTAATTTTTAAGTTTGCAACATTTCCAGTCAGAAAATGTGCATTAAAAGTGGTGAAGCTGTAAAAAAAACACAAGTAAAAAAAACATAGCGCTTGCCTAGAAGATAAAAACAGATCATTGAATGGAAAGATCAGTTAGTAGCATAATGGTTGACTAAAATACCCCTAAAATGATGTTAAACAGTAGCTGTTGTGTCTGCATCCTCTGCTCTAATTGAGCTGTAATATTCCATCAAACTGAATGTCTGGACGTACAGTTCAACCTTTTGCCTAAGTCTACTTTTAGAAGTTTAAAAAAAAGAGAAACTGGAGTCTACGTGTAGCCAAAAAACACTCAGAAGTTCACAAACTCAAAGAAAAGGAGACAGGCCTGCACTCGAAATCTGAGGAGGTACATAAATGTTTGTGAGTTTGTGTTTATAACTAATCTAATTGTAACACAGATTTAGAAATGTTGCCTTAAAGTCACACTGGAGGGAAGTTTGTTTTGGAAACTAGTCAAGGAGAGGTTTCCAAAATCAATGTTTCATATTCAAATAGTTTTCCACAGTGACCTTTTTTTTTTTTACTAACATGTTTATATTTCTGATTCTTTCCACATTCATCTCTCTCTTGTGTCCCCGTGTGTGGAGTTTTACAGTTACTGTAACTGCATTCCCCAATCCTTCCCCTCAATACTCTCATCAACTCAGAGAGCATATGTACTACAACTAATGACCAGTGTTTACTATGGACAGGAGTTATCTCCACATGTCAGAGGTTTGAACCCAAGGCATGATCACTTCACTTCAGTTTTACAGTGCCTTATAGCGACATTCAACCCCTTGTTGTGTTTGTTGTTGTTTTATGGCCCATAATTGTACTGTTGGTTCAGTCTAACAGCCTTCATCAGTGTTGTTTCAGGACACAGGCGCTTGCTGTGAAAGAACTTAAAAAACCAACCGTACACTTCAAGCACAGCGCCAATCAACAGATGCGCAAGACTCAGGGTGGTTCCTCCCCAGATAAGCAGAACACATGCTGTGTGGAGGGCCTCAGCATCTATGTGGGCCTTGAATCCATGCAGAAAAGAGAGCCAGGTAAGAAAGAGGACAGAGAGGAGACATGTCACACTTCACTGCAATGAGATCATTAAATTTCATTTGTGGTGATCTGTTTATGAATTTCTGGTTGATGTGACCTTTGATGACAGACAGGTTTTGCATCTATGGTATTTAAGTAGTACAGAGTTCATTTATGGTTACTGCTCTATTAAAGAAAACATCTTACGTTGAATTTGCTTTTTGCTAAATGCCTGCCTAAATACACGAATTCTTTGCAGTTTTCTGTGTAGGACATTTTTTTTTTAACAAAGACAGTTTGGTAAGCTTCAGCTTGTGTGTGTGTCTTTCAAAAAAGTGAGAAAAAAAATTTCCCCAGGACAGAAGTCATCCTTTTTTTATCAACAGTGTTGCAAAAAAAAAAAAAAATCCCCAAAGCATCTGCACAGTTTCTGTTTCTCTGCTTCTTCTGAGCAGGGAGCAGCATACCAGATTTAACGTTTTTTTTTTTTTTTCAATAAATCAGAACTATTAATTACCCTTTAAATCTGTCAGTAGGTTTTAACCACTTTTAAAGCAATTAAAGTGCGTAAGCCTAACTAGCTTCATCAGCTGGCAATATGATAATCGGTGGCATTTACAATGAGGAGATGTTCCTGCTATTTCAAATTTAGTAAGAAAGGGAAAAGAACAGCACTATGATAAAAGCTACATTTGAGTGGCCATGTTGTATTGTGTTCATTGTCTAATACTGTTATCTTCTGCCTTTGGTGAGTAATTTAAAGAGCTGTGAATTTTAGCACAACTGTTATTCTGTTATTAGCTGGCAGACTAACAGATTATGGGCTGTGAACTAGAATGATGGTGACTTGGCACATTTGAAGACAGACATCATGATGTACTTCTCACTAACCCTCAATGCTGATGCAATGGAAAGTTGACATGGGAAATTGCAGATTTAATTAGGACTGGACTTATGAGTTCATCATGCATCATATTTACTAATAATGGCTGACTGGACTGATTTCTGGGCTGCCAATGGAGTATAAGCAGTGTAGAAAATGGATGAATGGTAGATTTCTGTAAGAAAATAAATGGGTCAATAATTCAGTCATTCTTATAAAATTGTTGCAATCTTGATTGTTTTGGGGTTGACAAAAAGACAAAACCCAAGACATTTATTTTCCTCCTCACATTTTCTGAATGCTATCTTCTTTTGGGGGCTGGATGGGGAGTTTTGTGGGACCTTACATGGCCTCTGGGCTGCCAGTTGATGATCACTGATATACAGTATCTAAAGACTGAAGAAATGTGGCATTAAGATGTACAACAGGCTACCTGCCAGCTGGACAATATCTCTGACTCTACAAGTAATCAAACATGCTACTTTTCTCAGTATGTAGCGCAGAAACATAACAAGTTACTTCTTAAAGTAAAATCACCCTACACTGTGTTAATTATGAATCATAAAATTGCATTAGTCTCATTGGTCATTTAAATAATCTGTTACCACCCATCCCTCCTCTTTACCTCGCCTTGGATCTGTCACCCCACCCTAACACTCCTAACACAAAACTACACACACAGACACACAAACATTTGCTTGGCCCATTAATTAGAAGAACAAACTATTTACGTAGACTGACTCCTCCAGCGTCCAGAGTGAGGGGCCTTCTAAAGGGCCTCCCCGCCGTCATTTGTGGAGGAATGTTTGGGTGTGCTGAGCCTCCTTGTTAATGTAAATAATTTACCTCTACCTTTATCCTGATGGAATCTTAATTGTGCCTCTCTGGCTCGCCTCGCAGCGATTCATCAATGTCCTCCCTCACCAGAAAAAGATGCGCTGCCAGAAGCTGGGAGGGGACCAAGTAAAATCGAGCACTTTGAAACATAGAAAGCGGTCGCACAGACAATCGGAGGCTCAAAGATACACACACACATGGTTGTAGATTAATGACAACTCCCCGCCAATTAAATGAGTGCTTGTTGTTTTCATCTGATGCTGCTGGTCATCTATTGTCTCTGGATATTGATCTTTATTTCAATGGAGCAAATGCAACAGAGAACAATAAGAGCATTATGGGCTGAGGCCATGTTAGCCTGAGAACATTTGGAAGGTTATTGGCGAATCCATTCATTCCTGCGCAAGGTATTCATTATACAGCGAGGCTGATAAATGCAAAGATGAGCTGCATGTGCAGACTGGGCTGGATGCTGTTCACAGGGCAAGATACGGCCTGCATGCATTTGTGTGTCTATTTATTTGAGTGTGTGCAAGAGGGAGGGTCAGAGCAGTGGAGAGGGCGGCAAAGAGGGGGAGGGGATGACTCTTTATTTTTCATTCTTGGCATATCAGCCTTGGAGGGGCTTGCTGGTGCAATAAAAAGCCATGCATTTCACTCACGTGACCCACACAGTGTAATTGCTGGCCTCTCGGCTCGAAATGAAAGCAGCGTTTGGCCATTTCTCAACATGCAGGGCTAAAAACGAGACCGCAAAAACCCACCACTTCCCTTAGCGAGAAATGTCCCTGCACTCCCACAGCCTGCTCTCTTTACCAGAAGCAGCAGCAGCTGACACGGCAGCAGAGGCTCTGTGTGATTGTGTGTGCGCTGGTAGGGCCTACGCTGGTCTCTGCTGATTTATCTGTGCTTAATTATGTTGCACTGTGGAGTCACAAGGCAATTATTTGCCCTTTCAGAGCTTTCAAACATACTCAGAAAGAGAAGTACAAGATAGGAATAAAAACAGCCAAAGTGCACAGATGTGTTGTCACAGGATTATTTTTGGCATGTGTGAGACAACAAGTGTTCCCTTTATTAATAGCTGTGATCTTTTTAAACTAAAATTGGGCTTTTATGAAAGTAGAGCAGGCCTTTATAAATACCACAAAATGTACAGTTTGCTTAAGAGTGGATTCAACCAGCTACCCTTACAACATGGTATTTAAAAACAGACGTTAAGGACTCTAAGTTAGTTTCTGTGTACATATCAAATACACTAAATCACTTACCAAAAAATACAAAAAGAAGTAAATAAAAGACCTGTGGCGATTTTGCACATGTACAAAACCTGACAATGTTTTTCAACTGGGTACATGTGATTAAAACAGTCAAACTGTCACACCAACTTGATATGAATTTCCATGTCAAACCCTTTGTAAGATTTCCATTTGAAGTAGGGATGAGTTAACCTTGCAAAGCAGATGGGTACGCCCGTTTCCTTGTTTCTCAATGGCAAATCCGTCTTGCAAAGCTCCCATCTGAACCACTTGGGCCCAGTTAGAAAGTGGCAGGACCAATCAGCGTCGAGGGGCAGTACTTTTGGTCGCGGCGGAGTCGTGTCGTAACAAAGCAGCAACAAGAGGCCGGTGCAGTAATGGCAGAAAACATTAGCATGGATGCTGCTAAAGCGCCATGTTTTATCAGAACTTGACATTTCTTCATTAACCCTCAGGCCCTCCTTTAAAAAAAATCACTCTCCCTCTTAAAGCCCTTTTAGGACACTGGATATATTTAAAAGTATTAAAAATGAATGAAAAAACTTTTTTTATTTTTGGTCCTCAGCTCTAGTCCTCATCATGTATAGCAGATGTGAATTATTTTTCATAATTTTAACCCTATAAATGCCAGTTTATTTACACAATGCCACATTTTCTGACACAAAAAATGAATTATTTTCTATTTGAAAAATGCAAATCAGATTTTTGTTGTGCAGGGATTATCGGTCTTGGATATGTCAGTGATTAGCAGCAACACTGATTTTGACATACTATCAAGTTTTGTGCAATAACAAAAAAAATTTAAAAATCACACTCTTCCTCTCAAAGCCCTGTTAGGACATTGGATATATGTAGTAATATTAAACATGAAAGAAAAAACTTTTTTTTTTTTCACATTATGCTTAACTCCAGTCCTCATCATGTATAGCGAATGTGAATTCATGTTCATAATTTTAATTTTTCACCAGACTCTGACATCTATAGAAAACACCCAAAGTAGTTTTAGTTGAAATAATTAATTCCACTGGCCTACAGTCACTGTTATATCCTATTAGTTCAAACAAGGTAGTTATCTCCCACAATGCCTCTCTGCAAACATTGAAAAATGGCAAAATTTGGCAGCATCTTTTTGGTGTGCAAATATTTTTACCTCTGAATGACTGAATTACAGAGAAATGAACAGGATTTTTAATTCCTGTATTGCAGTGGCAGTAGAATGAAAATAAGTGGTTTTAATGGTAGTCAATGAGGCCTAAAAGGGCTTTAGGAGGGAGAGTCTGAGGTTTTTGTCTAGAAAGTGGAATATTATGGATAATGAAATTTCAAAAATTCATTAAAAAATGAACATCTTTGTCAAATATCATCATCTTAGCATGATAACTGCCAAAGTAAGAGCAAAAAATACAATCAAAAAGTGATTCATGTCATGTCTACAGTCGCCATGCTATGCATTATGCAGCTCTAATGGAGTTTACTGCAGCTCTCTGGCGGCTACGTCAAATGTCTCGTTGCTCTGAAAGATGTGACAGACAGAGCATTTATCCAATCACCCTTTGAGTTTTGTTTCAAAGGCTCTGCCCTTTCTCAAAGGCTCTGTATGAGTGGTTTTCCAGATGGATGCGTGAAACAAATCTATCTGGCATGCCAGGTTAGATAAGACCTCAACAGTCAGAAAATTTAAGTGCTGTCTTTGGAGCATTCTTAGTGAGGAAAATTGACAATTTGCCCTATTTGTAACCTCTAAGGGGAAAAAATATAACAATGGTCCCCTTTTTTGGCCTTCTTAGGCAGAAAAACTGACAAAGTGCCCTCTTAGGAGCATTCTTAGTGGGAAAACTTGACAAGGTGCCTTCTTTGTAACCTCTATGGGTACAAAATTTAACAAAGTGCCCTCTTAGTGGGCAGTTTGACAAGTGATGTCTTTGGGGCCTTCTTAGTTAAAAAAAAAATGATATTGGCCCTCTTTGTAACCTTTCGAGTTGGCAAATTTGACTAAGTGCCCTCTTTGGAGCGTTCTTAGTGGGAAAAATTGACAGGGTGCCCTCTTTGTAACCTCTATGGGGACAAAGTTTCACAAATTGCCCTTTCTGGGGCATTCTGTAGGCAAAATTTGACACGTGCCTTCTTTGTGCCCTCCGAGTGGGTAAAATTGACAAAATGTATGTGCTAGTTCCCAATTATGCCCTCTTTGATTATTTTTGCCCCAGCCCTATGAACATCCTGACTCCACTACTGATTCATAGTTCACAATTTTAAATGCTAGAGAAAGTTTATTTAGATTTAGACACATTTCTCCATGGCTTCTTGTGGTCACATTCACTCACAAGTTTTACCCAAATGGGGGCTATAAAATATCCAAAAATGTAAAACAATAACCTTATTAACATTAAAATCATCCCTGCATGTTTAGACATGTTGACTGCATTAAATTAATATAAGGGTTATTTATATGTTTTTCAAATAAACATACTAAATATCTACACTTTGAGAATATCTCAGCTAGATTCACTGGTAGGCAGCCATTGCTTTCAGACAACTACTTAAAGTTGGCTGGTTATTTTGCTCATGATGTAATACATATGCAGTACATAGCAAGAGAATAACTTCACATTACATGGAACTGTAGCATTGCATTTATTCTAAAGATCTATAGTCAACCTGGTTGCAGCTTCACATTTTCTTGTTTGTTTTTGCCCTACACATGAAGGTAAGATCATATTCACTGTTCAGCAGTAACTAATCAGCACTATTAGTGCAAAGTACTTTACTTGAACCGATTGACTTGTAATTTTTTTTTTTACTTGAGAAAATTGTAATTCTTGTAACTGTACTTGCACTTGAGAATAATATTATTGTCCTATTTTTCACCCCTGTTGGGTGGAGATGTATGGCTACATTGTTCTTCTACCTATGGTGTGTCATCCTTAAAGCATTTTTAATTTTAAACTGGAATGCAGTTTTAGTGAAGAGGACGACAGGGAAGACGTTCCTGTGATGTGGATCGCAGTGAGTACAATGCAAAAGGTATGAGAAGGACTATGCAGCCATATGACATTACTACCCAGAGTGTATTACATAACAATATCAGCACACATTTCTTAAGTTTACTCCAAAATGCGGACTTGTGGTGTATTTATGTACAACATTCGTAAACTAGAAAAGCACTTAGAGAGCACAGACCTCTGCCATTAGCCCTATCTCCCAATAGTAAAGAATCCTTTAAAAAATTCCTCCATCCAGACGGTGATCCGGATCAGTCCCAAAATCTAATCAGGTTTTCCTTTTACCATTTCTGACACTTTCTGAAAATTTCATGAAAATCCATCCATGACTCTTTGAGTTATGTTGCTAACAAACTAACAAACAAGCAAACAAACCCACCCAATCACATAACCTCCTGGGTGGAGGTAAAAAGACATTTATGTTCATCTATGAGGTCAGTATGTTTCCAGATCCAGGGCTGCCTATTCAGTACAAACCATTTTTATTATAAATTTAGTGTACACACAGCCTATAAGATGAATAGCTGTGTTATTTTGTAAGAAAGTTCAGCAGGAAAGAGCTTTGCAAAGAGACTTCATCAAATTAACTACCTCTGAACAAAGCCACCCATAAGGGGAGATAAAGAGGAGAGCTTTCTGGAGCTCAGCCAAATTTGGAGTCCATGGAGGTCAGCAAAATGATGCTCCATTATCAAGTTAAACTGAGATAACCATATTCTATTTTTTATTTGAAAAATAACCACTCTTACCAAACACGAATAGTTTTTAAAAATTCATTCATCCTATAGTATGCAACTTTCTTAGAATTGTAAAATCCCTGGGTTCCAGTACACATAGGTTGTAGTCCTCAAAGCCCTGGTCAGTTCCCAGTCTTAGTATTGTTTGGCACACGTCTTTCTCACTTCCTCTCCCCATGTTACCCATCTCTTCAGATGTCCTATCAAAATAAAGGCCAAATATTGTTTTTCGATCTTTCCTTGAAACCAAATTAAAATGGGTTAAAGTGGGTGACAAATTGGTGAAAAAAGGGTTAATAAAGGCAAAAAGAGGCAGACAGTGGAGAAAAAGGGGTTAAAAGTTGCAAAAACAGGGGTGAAAGGGGATTAAAAAGTGACATAAAATTGGTTAAAAGAAGCAAAAATGTGTTTAAAGTGACAAAAATACAGTAGTTAATGGGGGAAAAAGATGGTTAAAATGGATTTTATATGTAGAAAAAGTGTCAAAAATAGGTTTAAAATGAGTAACAATGCAAAAATGGGCAACAACTGCACAAAATTGATGAAGATTGTCAAATAACAGTGGCAAAAATGGGTAGAAAAAGTGGTTAAAAATGGCACAAAGAAAATCATTTCAACATCAAAACCAAACAATAGTTTGATACACCTTTCAGCTCCAAATGAAGTAACCGTGAGCCAGGATGCTAACACCAATGCTACTGATCCAACATGGACATCGACACCATCAGTAAATCACAACTGAGGCAGGCCCATTCTCTGGGTTTGTCATGGGCTCAGCCAGATCCGGGCGTCCTCTAAAGTTGTAAAACCCGGTGGAATTATTAAAGAAAAAGCAAATGGGGCTTTTACTTTGAAAGGTAAGTGTTGCAGTACTTTGTGTTGTTATCTACAGAAGGAACCATATAGTGCTAAGCAGATCTATGTAAATTTCAGGACATGAGCAGCTGTACTGTCTTCAGACTCAACTACACTCTTCTCTGTCATATTTTCACAATAAACCCTTCCCCAAAGATATGAGCATATATAATGAGCATGCTCTTTAGCACATTAAGGCACAACACTGCCTGCTGTGAGGTGTGTATGTGAACAGGCTAATCTAAGGGGCAGCCTGTTATGAGATTTTCAGGAGTGCGTGTGTGATGATTGGTCTGGTTCAACAATAAACCCTCAAGGTTAGAGGTCAATTGTGTGTATCTGTGAGGGAAAGAGAGCAGGGCAGGTGTGTGTCTCAGGGACAGGTGACAAAGCGTGTGTGTCCTGGTGATGAAGGGTCAGCAGAGGGTCACAGTGATTCAGTTACACTCAGCTCTCCTCTCCATTGATCCCTCTGATTCCTCTGATACACTGCTGTTTCGATATTGACATTTAACCATACAGACGAATGCTGGGAGGCATACAGTCTTCCAGTGTCTAAGCTCTTTATTGAGCCATGCGAGAGACGCTAATGACCAGGATGGCTTCCAGCAAGCCAGTGCCTCATTCTCCTCCACCTATTTTGACCTCATCTCACACGCCAGCGCTCGCAGCTACTTTGTCATCAAGACTTCATGTCTGCCTTTTGGTATTTTTTTTTATCAATACTCACCTCTGTCTTTCTCCAATTTGTCTTTTCTTGTCCTCCTCACTTCTTTAGTTTCCATCTCCCAAGCTGCCTCTCTGCCCCTCCCCCTTCCCTTCCTGTGTTTCCCCACCCTGCACACCTGCTCAGGGACCCAACCCTGTGCCTCCCAGGCCGGGAAGGGTGGAAAACAGACGGCCCCTGTGTTTTCTGATAATCATCACATAGCTCACATGCCTGCTCTTCTTCTCTCTCTCTCTCTCTCTCTCTCTCTCTCTCTCTCTCTCTCTCTCTGTCTGTTCGTTCTCCTCTCTTCTCTCTCCACCCTGCCTGCCAGTTTACCTCAGCCAAGCCTATAACAGCTCCCACCCCCCCCAGTGCATCTGCTCTGCCATACATCAGCCTTTTGACAGGCTCACTCAGCACCCACAATGCCTCGGTCTCATTCTTTTCACCTTTCGTCATCAGTTTCATCAATTGCAGCTGTCAATTGCAAAACAGACATCGAGGATGAGGGCTCTTTCCAGGAAGTAAGGACAAACAAGGGAGACAATAGCATTAAAAGGGAAAAAGGTAGAGGTGAATGAGTTCATCATGAAAATTTGTGATTTTAGAAGGAATGTAGCTCAGAAATAGATGGAGAGGTGCGTGACCAACATAAAACCCTTAATTGTCATTTAAAATGTATATTTTTTGGACTTTTAGGCGAACCAGATGATTTTATGAAACAAAAAAGACAATAAGATGGCAACTTGGCTTGGTGAATTAAAAAAGGCTATCATTTAGCATCTTCCTGCTTGATTGGCATAAAAGCACAGGGGAATTAAAGGCAAAACAACACATCTGATAACTTTAGACTAAAGCTAGTGTAGCATTCAACCACTTCCAGCTATCTTGTGCCATCTGAAGCTTGAGTCAAAGAGGCAACTGGACTGGAAAAGAGGCACTACCTCTATTGGAAACTGCGAGGTACGATAGTATAGACTATTATTTAATCTTAAGCTGGCTCTTCATCAGCTGTGGACTCCGGTCAAAGAGTAGCATAGAACAGGGGTACTTCCTCTGAACTTTTATTATTACTGAATGAACAGTCAAATGTTTCTGGTTTATATCCTCATGTACTCAGAGGGTGTTCAGTCATTAAAGTCCAGATCAGAAATGGGTAACTAATAAAAGCACATGTTGAGGACCCCAGAAGGCTCCCTCAGCTGCCCTGGCACTGCCCGAACAAAATATGCGTCAATCCCTCCAAAGCCCACAACTATGCTGCCACCTACTGGACATGGCAGGAATTCAGAAGAGCCGCCCCCATAATGGTATCATAGCCATTATGAAAGGTCCATGAATTCCTGGCAGTAGTCATCTTGTCCTTCAGTTCACTCATCTGGTAATGCTGGCAATGGAACCAACCTGGCAACCGGACGAATGTAGGTCCGCCCTCCAACATCAACTTCCGCTGACCTGACACAGCCGTCAGGGCTAGCGTTGACCTTGACTACTTCCCCCACAAGCCAAGAAGCACGGGGTAGCTGTTGGTCCACAATCATAACTGTAGAATTCACACCAAGGTTGCTGCTTGGTTGCTGCCACTTCTGTCGTACCTGAAGGGAGGGCAGGTAGTTCCTTATAAACTGGGTCCAGAAGTGATCAGCCATCATTTGGCTACGCTGCCAACGCTTCTTGGTGATTGCAGTCGGGGCATAGGTCACCTGAGGCAATGAAGCATCCCACCGCCCCATCAGCAGCATGTTGGGTGTGATAGGGTAAGGATCTGCGATGTCTGAAGTCACATATCCCAGTGGCTTAGCATTAAGGATGCCTTCTACTTCAATCAGTAGAGTCAGTAGGACTTCCTCTGGGAGAGCTTCAGTTCCAATTACCACTTGGAGAGCATTCTTGGTCGAACGGATCTCTCGCTCCCACATGCCACCAAAGTGGGGAGCTCCTGGGGGGTTGAATCTGAACTCAATTTGGTACTTTGCTAAGCTCTCCTGCAGCTGTGTCTAAGACACGTCTTTAGTCCCAGCCCATTCTTTTTTGGTGAATCTCTCAAGCTCCTCCAGATTTGATGGCCTTCTGGCATGGACCTTGGTCTTCAGCTCAACCAGCAGATATTCACTGGGATTCAAGTCAAGGCAACAGGCCATTCAAAAATGCTCACTTTGGTCTTACAGAGGTAGTTCTTCACCAGGAGCCACATATGTTTTGGGTTGTTGTCATGTTGGATGACAAAGGAACGACCCAGATCCAGTGTTGCAGCTGACTGCTTGGGGTTTTCTTTCGAAATCTTTACATATCCTTCCTTCTTCATGATTCCTTCCACCTTTATGAGATACCCAGTTCCAGATGCACTGAAGTATCCCCACAGCATAATACTCCCACCACCATGTTTCACTGGGGGGACGGTGTTCTCTGGGTGATACTCCTCTCCCTTCTTTCTCCAAACATAAGCAATGTCTCTATGGCCAAAGAGCTCTAGTTAAGTTACATCTGACCAACCTCCGGGTTGTTATTAGCAGATTTCAGTCTGGCTTGAAGGCATCTCTTCTGCAGAAGTGGACTTTTTCTTGGTCCATTCCTGTGCACGGCTCTAGTGATCATCTTCTTTGAGACTACAAATTCTAACTTGGCTAAGTCATTCACCAGTGTCTTGGCAGTTGTTCTGGGGTCTTTAGATACATCTCTCACTAGTTTTCTTTCCAGAGTCTTTGAAATCTTTCTCTTCCTACCTCTGCCACGCTTCTTCTGTACTGCATGGCTTTGAATTTCTTGATACTTCTCACTCCAGTTCTTGACACTTGGAAACCCTTTGCACTTTGTATATTATTCTCCTGCTTAGTGAGCATCAACAATTATTTTTCTCAAGTCTAAACTGATCTCTTTTGTTTTTGCCATGATGCTTTCTTCAGTGACAGCTCAAACCCTTACTGAAGTTTTTATACAGTGTACATTGGAAGACAACTCACAGGTTTAACTTGGTTTTTGAGAACTACAAAGTTAAACCACATCATTGCACAACAGTGGTTTGTGCTATGGCTCAACAAAAGGTCACTTCTAAAGGGTGATAATAACATAGACCCGGATGGGTTTTGTGAAATAATTTAGTTTCTGTGTGCAAAATAAAGAAATGTAAGCATTCAAAATGAAAAATAGGATGTTTGGAAAAGTTTTGTAAAAAAAAAAAATCCTTGATCTATTTAACAGCACTTGGGCAAATCTTGGGAAAAACTGAAATTTATATGGGGAGCTGATGATTTTGTTCTTATCTGCACATAAAGTAAGAAATAAATTGCCAGCTCATACGAAAGTCAGTTAATTAATGTTTGTCTTAGCTAGCAAAAGGTTAACATAGCTAACAGTAATATTAGCTAGGTTAAGTGATAAGGTTTACAAGGGTGACCATATTTCAAACCTTTTAGAATACCAAAAGTAGGGATGCACTTTTTTTCAGTTCTGATCCAATTCTGATAAATATGTGTCGATACCGATACTGATTCCTATATATATATATTTTAACAATTATTATTGTTGTTGGTATAATGTGTGAGGTTACATGAGGCTGTAGTAAACCACCTAGCTCCTCTTAATAAAAAGAAAAAAAAATACAAAAATGAATTGAATTGAAATGTATTCCAAACAAATTTATTTGAACTACCACTAAAGAATAAATATCAGCATTATCCAAAAAACAACTGAGTATAAATCCCTGTCTATAATTCTCTTTAATGAACCCCCTGCCAGTAGAGACCACTGTGGCTTCAGTTAATGGCCGCAGCCTTCCTCTCTGACCCTTCTCCTTGTGATTAAACAATAAGAAGGATGGCGGTGGCTAACGGCTAATGGCTAACCTGTTAGCGTATAGTAGGAAGACCGCGGTATGACAGTTTTCCAAAGTAGTAAATAGAAATAAAGTGGTTAAACTCACGTATGACTACTCACCCGAAGTAAGAAGAGGCCAAATATCAAAGCCCGATATTAATCTGCAAAGAGGAACGAAGGCGGGCGGCGCTAGCTAGCGTCGCCCATTATCAGGCTAACGTCACACCCACTCTTCTTTGTGTTCTCTCATCTTTAGACTAGTTTTGACCCTTCTAAATATACATTTACATTTAATCTACTAGGTAATTATACCGCTAAGAACATCCCCAACTAATACTATCTCAGTTACACACAGACTGTCTTGTGTTAGACTGCGGTGCGTTCATGGTCTACCGCAAACTGTAGGATGGATTTGGATTGGTCACTTGGATCGGCACCGTCAGTCAGATATCCGATCTATTAATTACGTCAATATTGGACCCGATACCGATATTGGATCGGATTGGTCCCATCCCTAACCAAAAGGTAAAATTTTACATCAGTGCACCTTTGAATAGCATGGGAATTATCTCAGTAGATCAGCATGTCTTCTAACACCACCAAAAATGATTTTTAAAATGTAATTACAAAACAAAAGTAAATAAAATGATTGCAATGATATAAAAGAACATATATTTGTTCTGCTACTTTGGTTTCCACCAGTGTTTGCCTCACTGAAATACGTTGCAAGAATGCTATTTAAAGCCTGCACCCGCAGTTTGGGTTAAGAAGTTTCAACATGGCTCTGTACGTCAGCATTTCCACTGCAGGGGGATGGAAATGGACACTTACAGTGTTTGCAAAATGTAGCACATTCATTGCCTGGCCCTTTTCAAAGGAAGCTGCATGTCTGCTGAAGCTCTTTGGTAACACTCACTTCCTTTTCACATGACAGCTAGCCCACCTGACCTTACGCTACAGGTCCGTTAGTATGATAAGCTGGACAAGCTAAGCAACATCTGCATACAGCTGCTGACCAACACATATGTAGCAGACCAAAAACCTCATATGTCCATTTTTTTTCTTTTCATAAATCAGTGCTGTTTGTCACCCTTTACATCTGTCAGTGGGTTTTTACACATTTTAAAACAATGAAAAAAGTGTCTGAAAGATGCTGACTGACCAACAGTGTTAGATTATTTTAAAAATACAGTATTTTTTATGTCTCTTAAAGAGGTGATTTTGGAGATATGAGGTTTTCAACAGTCAACACCCTTCGTTTGAGAGTTTGGTTGACATTTCCATGGTAACTGGAGACCCCACAAAATAGAGACATCGCTGTGACATTCAAGGATATTGGGCATTGTATTTTTGGCTGAGTTCATTAATAAACTATGTTTTTCATTAAACAAGGCTGATATCTTAAGAACTTTTTGTCTTGTACAGGGGCACATAACACTCACCTGAATACTTCTGATTATATGGCTGATGAACAAACCTACTATGGAGAAAATGAATGGGATTTTTACTCCGAGAACCACATAGTTGAGCTTTATACAGGAGGAAAATATAGTCCCAAAATACACACTGACATTTTTCACACCTACCAGAAGTCATGATGGTAGCCCCCTCCGTTTTGTCTTTCTACTTCTTTTTAACAGTAAACTGCAAACAAACTTTGGTTAATTATCATCAAAATTTGACATGTTTTTAACCACCATTAAGTCAGTTTTTCTTGCATTTTATTTAACGTTATTTCATTTTCAAAACATTTTTCCCTCAGAGAAAATGAACTTATTTTGCCTTGGATGCCTTATGCTAGATTGAAATGTGCTGCAGTTGATTGTTACATGTTAGCTCGTTAACATATGCTAATGCATGCTAGCACAGGAAAACAGTACTAAAACAGAACAGAATCCTTAACCTCCTCCACCCCAGCCTCCTCCTTTACAGCATAAGGCTCGTTGCACCCTCATATTCAGATTCATGCTACTACAAATTCATTGCTTTTGAACTAACTTAATTGTATACAGTATGGATTGTCATAAATGTAGGATTTGATTGGTCCTGACTGAAAGTATTTTGAACCGAAGTATGCAGTTTTGAACACACCTATTGTTTGCTAGCTTGTCAGTTAAACGCTCAAGTTAGCTATATTTACCAATCAGTAGCTAATAGTTAAATATATAGTCAGAGGATTTTTATCTGAGAAGGGTGCAGTAAGCCCTAACTGTGAAATTCTCTACAGATAAAAGTACAGCAACAAAACATTACGTATCAGGCATTCCCACCCTAAGTATAGTCACAGGAAAAAGGCCGCTATTTCAGTCAATTGCTTTTCTTTCCTGATTCTTTAAAGGTAGTAAATAAGACTTTCTGTCACTGTTTCTGCTCCTCTCTCCTAAAGAAAGCCTTTCCACCTCTCACCCTGACACTCTTTTCTCTCTCTGCCCCTCCTACACCCTGCCTGTGTCTCGGTGCAGGTGTTCCCATTGCCAGGGGTGAAAAGCACAGAAGCAAGAGCCTGAGCTTCACTTTGTTCAGCTATTGAGCTAATGGTTCCTCATTCACCACCCACACTGCTTATTAGGCCTGCTCTAAATAACCGAAAAAAGAAACAGAGAAGCGGCAGTCAGTTCCCTCCCAAATGCTATTCACAGATCCCTCGCTGCATATTACTCGCAATGGCGACATGAGCGGGGAGATCGGCTCCTGGTGTCATTATTTGATCAAGTGGTTCTCAGTCATGCAGTGGTCTGTGTAGTTAGCACTTGAGGGAATGAACACCCCTGTGGGCCCCTCTCAGCGTCTATTGTGTCTGTGTAAAGAAGCCCCGGTGGAACAGGGGGCCCCTGTCGTAGAAGAAAATTGTTCATTTATTAATTCATGCTATCAGGTTGCTGGGTTTCATGTTTTACAAAAAGTGCCAGCAATGGGCAGATTAGTTATCAACACCAGCTGTCCAGACTAGACTGGCTAGACTCTCTCCTACTCCGCCTACACTTCCCCACGCACCATCCTATCTCTACTTATCTGTTTATGTTAGCTCTGCTATCCTTTTCCACCACCCGTCCCAACCTCTTCATCCTGCATGTATACTCTGTGGTATTAAGGTCTGGATCAGGCAGATGGACAGAGCCTTAGATCAATCAAAGAGATCAATACTTCCAGACTGGCTGAGATGATCTGTGTAGACTGATCTGACGGGTCTGATCCGGCCCAGTCTGGGCTAGTTTCCTCTCCTCATGGATTGGCTTAAGCCTGGCCAACACTGAAAGATTTTTAAAGTCTTAACAGATGTTAAAAATGATGACAAGTTATAGATTTACCAGTTTTGTTCCCATAGTGTGGGGAGTAATGATCAGACTGAAATAGCACACCACACACTAAAGGATTCCTTTCATCCACAAACAGGATCCTGACTCCACTGCAATTTTGATTGAAAGCTGATTGTTCATGCCTGCACCTCATAGTGGAGAATAATCCATGGTGGAGGTGGAGTCTCATTGGCAAAACATCATAACAAGAATGACACAAGAGGTGGTGGATAAAAGGGAGTTCTTTCTTGGGCCCAGCTAAATTGGGGGCCTGTGGAGGTCAGTAATATGATGGTCCATTGCAACGTTAACCTGTAATAACCATTTTTACATGAATAATAACATAAAGAAACAAATATCTTCAAATGTATTTATGCGTTAGTTTATGGCCTTCTCCAAAATGCCAGCGCCTTTCCTTAAAACATAATTTTAACAGGTTAGAGAGGAAAAATGGTTAGAGGTGGCAAAAATTGGTTAACCAAGGCAAAATAATGGTGGTAAAGTGGCACAAATTTGTTCAAAGTGGCAAAAACAAGCAGAAAAAGTGGTACATTTGGATAAAAAGTGGCAAAAATCGGCATAAAAATAGCTGATTGCAGTAAAATTTTGGCAAACGTGCAATTAAAAGTGGTGAAAAGGGGTTAATAGTGGCAGAAATGGATAAACAGGCAAAAAAAAACAGAGGCTGTAATTAGCAAAAATGGGTCTGAAGTGGCAAAAATTGGCAGGAATGTGATTAAATAATAAAAAGGCAAAAATGGGTTGGCAGAAATTGTTGCAAAGAAAAGCAGAAAAGGTGCAAGAAGTTAAAAGTGGGAAAAAAAATAGCTACTTGCTTTCAAAATTAGGCTTGAAAATTAGGGGGGAAAGGGGTTAAATTGTGGCATAAATCGGTTAAGAGAGGCAACAATAAACAGATATAGTTGTAAATGGGTTAAAAGTGGCAAAATGGGTTAACAGAGACAAAAACTAGGCAGAAAGTGGCACCAATTTGCTTAAAGTGGCAAAACCATCAGAAAAAGTGGTGAATCTAGATAACAAGAGGCATACATTGGTATAAGAATTTATTAGTTAAAATTGGCAAAAATATGCATTAAAAGAGGGGTAAGAGGGGTTAATAGTGGCAAAAAATAGGTTACTGGAGTTAACAATAGTTACAAAAGTGGGTTAACAGGGGCAAAAATTGACTGAAAATGGCTTTATTATGGACATAAAAAAAAATGCTGAAAAGGATAAATAGGGGCAAAAATGGAATAACAGAGGCCAAATAGTGGGTAGTGACAAAATTTGTTAAAATTGGCAAAAACACAAAATATGAAAAGGGGTCACAATTGACAAAAATGTATCCAAAGTGGCATAATGGGCTGTAAAGGAGGTGGAATATTATAAGTAACAAAAAGTTGGTTAATAGTGCCTAAATTTGTAAAGATGCAAAAAAAAATGGGTTAACATTGGTCAAAAATGAGAAAAAAGGCAGAAAGTTGAAAAAAAAAAAGGCAGAAAAACTGTACAAAATTGATGAAAAGTGACACCAAGACTATCACCGAATGTACTGATCCAACACATACATTGATATTATCAATATATCACAGCTGGTGAGGGCCCATTCCCTGAGTTTGTCAGGGGCATGGCCTGTGGGAAGGCCTGGAGAAAGTGGCAAATATGATGCTACAATGACAACATATGCCTTTATAATAATGCTTCCTGTTATACAACACATTCACGATGGTAACAACATAAGAGATAAGCATAGTAGAAAACAGAAAACTAAATGAAGCAGTTTCTGTACATGCCTGGAGTTCACAACATTTGCTCGTATGCGGTCTGGTCAAACCCCAGTCACAGAATATGACTACCACTACCCTTTCCCACTTGCAGTGAATTTTTCTGAATACAGTATTTCCTTCTGCATTTTTACACTAGGTCAGAGAACATGTATCATGGGGCTGGGGGGGGGGGATTTTGGATAATTTCTGTTAACACATGGGAGTTCCTCAGAAAAGTTACATTTTTAAGGAGTTTTGTGCGCATGTGAAAGGGCCATTACAAACTCTCAAAAAAGACAAACACAACTTTGATGTCCTGAGACCCTGCATGTACACATGAGGACCCTACATTTATGATTTCCTATAACATGGCCATAATTTCTGCTTTTAGAAATTTTGAGGTCACTGTAAAGAATGTCCATTAAGGTTTAAGTGATTTACTTGGAAAATATCTGGAGAATTTCAATGAAATTTTAGGGATTTTTTAAAATATTTATATATTTTGAAATTGAAATTTGTGAAGTTTGGGGGATATGTTTGTATATTTTGGAGAGTTTCATACAAATTTCTACAGGGATATTTGCTTTGTTTTTGTTTTTTGCACCAGAATTTGAGAAATTTGTTTGGATGTTTGGGGAACGTTTTTTGGGAATTTTAAGGCAATTTCATGAATATTTGTGAAATGTATTTGTAGTGTTTGGGAATAAGCTTTGAATTTTTTTGGAAGATTTTGCTTTAAAGCATTTAAATATTTGCATGGAAAATTGGCAAATTTATTTGTTAACTTTAGTTTACAAATGAAGCTAGTGGCATTGCAGGGAGGACAGCATTACCTGTAACTCCACATAATGTAGCTGCTCTGCACTCTGCAGTGCCAACCTTGCACAGTGGAAGTAAACTATAGTGATGTGCAACACAGCACAGCCCTAATCAGCTTGAAACAAGACAGCAGAGATCAACTTCACACAAGATTAGCAGGTCAACAGCAGATTTTTTTGCCTTTTTGGGTTGATCTGCCATTCATTTTGACATGATTCCAGGAATGTATTGCTTCTGCCATGGGTGAATACCTTATGAAGTTAAAAGGTGAATATTTGTAACAAAGCATATGTGGTTTCATGTACAATTCATTGGCTTTTTACCATAAAAATTATCTTTTCGTCATTAATGGCACCGTTGTAGCTTTGTGACCCAGTGACTTTGTGCTTGAGATGAGTGCTGGATGAGACGTAATGTTGATAAAGTGATGATTTACAATCAGGAGTCCATGCATTGTGTTGTAATTTCCTGTATTTTGACCCAATACTTTTCAAGTCTTTGCGGCTATTTGGATCCATCTGCTCTGTGTGAGCTGATACGATTTGACGGCAAAGAGAAAATAGACAAGCTACACGGGCAGTGGAACTGCTCAGATTGACCAGGGAGGGAGCGATTTGCTCCACAGTATGATTTGCCAGTGGAATTTGGAGGTCAGAATGGGAAATTTCCCCATTATGCAGAATTTTTGGCTGGAAGAGATAAAAACCTAGCAGCAAAATGCAGGTTCAAAAGCCTCTGTTCCACTGTTACAATGAGGCATGCAGTATTACACACAGACTGTGTGTAATATTGCATGCCTCTGCCAAGTTTGTGGTCAGATAAGTATATTAAAGAGCTGTAAAGGTTTAGGTCTGTTGTTAATGTTATAAAGCTGCAGAGTTACAGATTATGAGCTTGAAAGTTTCATGATTGTATTTCCAGTTTTTAAATCATTTCCTTTTGCTTTGTCTCCTCTACACTGCACATCAAGCTGCATTTTTCATCTCAGACCACAGGAAAATCTGGTAAAATAATGCCTAGAACCACCAAAGCTTGGTTTAGTGAAAGTCTTGTTTGGTTTGATTCAGCTTTGTGAAATAAAGCCTAAAATGCTACATTTTTTTAACTAATGGATTTTCCAATTCATCAATCATGCTTCCTTTAGTCTCTTCAAGGCCCACATTTTCAGAAAGTAAATGTTAAAAATAACCATGCTTTGGACCAAATCCATTAATTTATTCTTCATGCATGCCTTCTAAACAACATAATGTATGTTAGCTGCATAAAGTAGATGAGTGTAACAACAATCACACATGTAACCTCTTCTCTCTTCATTCACATTTCATTAAGTCAAAAGACAGCTCTGCTAAATGTCAAAAAGCTGCAGGGGGAAACCACAGAAAGAACCTGGTTTCATTGTTATGCTGCTTTGATTATACACAGGTCGAGTGGAAAGTCTATCTCCATTCGCTGAAAATAACCTTTTCCCTCAGAAAAATTGGCATGTACAGTGTTTTATAATTGCCCTGCACCAAGAAAAACTCTGATATTCTCATTTTCTCCCTCCCCCTGAACACAAAGTTCAGACAGGGCTGAGCAGAAGAACACGCTGACAGAAAGCAGTCTGTTTTTTGGCTTGTATCGTTCCCCACCTGCCTGACACCCCCATCTACACAGCCCCGCTCGTTCTAGGTCAGTTTTTTTGATGATAGACAGTGACAGAGCCGAGCAGAGCTTCACGGTTCCTGCCTGTCTTCCGGCTGCAGCGTCTGGTGTGTGTTTGATGTAGTCCAGGCTCACCGCCGGCCCCATCTCTGACTGTTGGCCCATGACACCAAACTCAGACGGAGGTGAGATCTGGAGGGCAGGAAGGAAGGAAGCACACTTCCAAGACACAAAACTCAGAAACAAAAACAACAGCCACTCATCACTCACTCTGTGCTTATGCATTGTGACACAGGTCAAGGGTTTAGTGGAGATGTTTTTGATTGAAATGAAAAAGCAGAATAAAGGTGGATGGATCTTGTTGACTTTCCCTCTTCTGCCCCCATGCAGGTGATGTGTGTATGTTTGATTGAATTAGCTGAAGTGTGTTTTAACTGTTTTTGTCATGCTGGCTACATCTGAGTGGGCCTTACGTCAATTTTTAGCTGGAAACTGCACACATGAGACTTAACTAAGCTGTTCGTGTTGTTGTTAGAGGCTTCATGACTAAGGAAATAAGGACAGGAACATTACGAGAAGAAAACTGTGTCCCAATTCAGGGGTTGTTTTCCTCTGAGGACCGAGGCCTTGCCCACATGGAGACGAAAACTATATATTTCCGCTTTTTTTAAAAAATGATTCCGTAAACATGGGATCATTTCAGGAAATATCCACGTAAGCACAGAACCACTGAAAAAGACTAAAAGCGCTGCAGTAGTATGCTGCCTGTAAGTGGTGCTGCAACGTCGCCACAGAAATACACCAAAAAGAGAAAGGAAGATTAAGTGGGCTGTGCTATGTATAACATAATCATTTCAAGAAAGATGCAGTTGGCTGTTTACACGGAGACAAAACGGTAAACGTATACAGTGTTTTGTTGTGTTTTTTGAGTGTTTTGTTCACTCTGGGACCCGGTTTAAAAAAACAGCATTTATGGCCTCCCAAAACACAGTTTCCATGTGGTTGAAACGCCAATACAACAAAAACTTTTGAGTATACTCTTGAATTTGTCTCAGTGTGGACTGGGTCCAAGTCTATGAAAGAAATAGACTTCTTAGGATTTGTAGACCACTCAGGTTAAACCTAAATGAAAAGGATTTTCCTCCATTTTGCATCAATTGTACCCACCCTTACTTTGTCTCTTAGAGATGGCCCTACCACCTTGCAACATTAATTGCTGCATCTCACTAGCCAACATAACTTCAGTCAAGTAACTTTACCTTTTGCTTTAAAGATAATTTGACATTTAACAGCGCTCTTTGTGTTTTTATATTAGTCACTGTAGGTAATAAATCAAGTACATATTTAATACTAACAATTAAAATTAGATTAGATTAACACCTGCTTCAGGGTCCACCATCTCAAACAAATGTAAGGATTATGCATCCTTCTTCTTTGGCTGAAAAAAGGGGGAGTCAGTTGTCTCATTTGGATGGCCAAATTTCAAAGAGCCTTGGATTGTAGGGCCTGAAAGAGCCTTCAAAATGGGACAGCTTTTGACACACCACAGATGAACCTGGTCTTCTGATACACCCAGTGATTCCCAATGAGTCCAGTCTCAGCACCCACCAACACCTCCTTAATGACAAACTGCAGCCTAATGTCGGCAAGTTTTCAAATCTACTAATTTTTTTATTTTAGTAATGTGTGATTATCCAGTAATTTCTCAAGAATAAGTTGGCATTTTACCAAGAAATAACTTGTTAATAGTAAGGAAGTATTTCCTATTAACAATGTATAAATTATATGTAATTCCTTTTGATATTGTGGCAGTTTCTATGGTAATTAGGTGGTATTGTACCCTAACCCCCTTACCCTATAACCCTAACCCCAATAATATAGTGGCAATTCTTTGGTAATTAGAAATTACAAGAAATTACTTGGTAAATACCACTTAGAAATAAGATACTGTCTAATCCCCAGGAAATTTCATTACTTTGAGTCCTTCCTGAATAATTTTCAAGTTTTTTTAGGGTTATGTTAAGGGGTTAAGGGTTAAGGGTTATGGTTAGAAATAATACAAGGAGTCTCCCCATCACCCAGATGGTTTGGAGTAGAGGGCCAAAAAAAAGATGCAGGCCACACACATTGCTCAAGGAACTCCAGAACCAACATCACCCAGACATTCATACAGGTTACTGGCAGGAAAATGATGAGTTGAAGTAGAAGTGATGGGACGAGAATCCATCATTGGGGAGTTTGCAGCATTGAAAGCAGGGTATATTGTAATCGGTCCAATGTTTATTGTGCTGTTATAGTTTGTTTTTTTTTTGCTTCAAAATGTGCCTACTTTCGGCCCAGCACTGGAGAAAGGAAGAAAATTTCAGGACCCATCGGTAGTGTCTATCCTGACATTACTTGGCATTAGGCCTCAAAACAAATGACTCGACTGGGTTTGGCACACTGGGTGTGATCAGCAACCAGTGTGTGTGAGGTTTGGATTATTTTTTTGTTGTATTGTATTTGGTCTTTGAGGATCATTGGCATTTTGGTGTTAGGGTTATTATGGTTTTGATTTTATTAGAGTTTTTATCCTTATCCCTGAATGGTTAGGTTTAGGGTCAGGCAGGGGATATATTTGAGGTGGTCTAAGACTAAGGGTTAGGTACGGCGTGGAGTCCACTGACCACACGTCTAAGGTTAGGATTAGGGTATGGTTTAGAGTAGGTTTAGGGTAAAATGCCACCTAATTACTATAGAAATTGCCACAACATTACAGCTAATTACTTGATAATAAATATATTACTACTAGGTAAATACTTCCTCAATATTGCCATATTTCCAAGTTATTACTTGGTAAAATTCAAACTAATGACAAGGTTATCATCATGTTACTCTTGAAAAATTACTGAATAATTACACTTCTTACTATAAAATGACTTAGTAATTAGGGCCACCTAAAATAAAGTGCAGATAGTACTTCAGATGGAACAGAACAACTGGAGAAAGAGTCAGGACCAAACAAAAACAAGTTTAAAAAGCACATCTTTACAGAAGCCCTGAAGGGACATGCATACATACATTTTTCATCTGTTTTCAATGATAGCATGTAGAATTTGGTTGTCCCCTAGAGATCAAGAAATGAACACATTACTATGGGAAAGTCTGCTTTTTAAAAACTTTTTTAAAGCGCTAAACAAGTCAAGCTTTTGAGAAAATAAGTAAAAATATACTTGTATTCATGGTTAAACAGAGTAAAATGAATTTAATGCCGTCAAGCTAGTAAACTTGTGCTGTGCTTGACAGTGTGTTTATCAGTAAAAGCAGACAGACACAAAGTGAGAGGAGATGATGGCAGGTTTAATCGATCATGGATGATGCTGATCTCTCCGATGGATGAAACATGAAAAATCAGAAAGCAACATAAATTGTGCATGTGTTGTTCATCAAGGTCAGGCAGCTGCTGTGGATGGTTGTGTTATCTGTGACATATCATGTCATTGTGCTATTAATCCGTGTTCAGTGTTTTAACTTTTTTCTCTTATAATTAATCTAAATAAATGTGTTATTTTGACCGCACTAAATAAAATATATGGAATATGTCCACTTACATTTTTTTATTACTTCTTGCCATAATACTTTTTTAGATACACACATTCACCACCAACTGAAGTGGATCCAGGAAAAACTTTTGGGTTCCAGTCCACCTTTTGAGAATCGCAACCATAGGAGGCAGGCCCTGAATTGGGACAAAGCTGACTAGATCATTATACAGCCGAAAAACATTTATCGAAGACTCACTGCCCTCGCCAAATAGATTATTCAGATTGTCATAGAAAATACTTTTACATAATAACTTTTAATTGAGTAGTATTAGCTTGTTGTTTTTTTTTTTTTTTTTTTTGTCTTTCAGGGGAGGTTAAAACAAAAAGAACAAAGTGGTTCTTTTTGGTCCAAGATTTCGTAGAAGCCCTTTCAACTACTTCAAACACAGGGTAACTCCTAGATGTGCTTACCCACATTTTCCCCTCTAAATTTTTGCCGATCTCAGTCATTGTAAGACATGAGGTTAAATTTAACCCAGAGTAATTGTTGCTATTGTCAAAGGGACTTGGAAAAAGGCATCAAACTGAACAGTGCATAAAAATACTCTGTCAGCAAGCATGTTTCTACTCTTTTAACATTTAAATTGCCCCCAGACACTTCTAAAAACATGTGACCAAGCTTTGGCTGAAGGTCATGATGTGAGTCACAAAGTGAAGCGGCTCGTGTTTCCTGCCAGGGGAGACGGCGAGTGTTTTATGCTTCCTTGCTGGGACAGGAAGTTGATGGGTAAGCAGAGGGAATCCCAAATGCTGACGAGGAAACTCCACAGAGCCGTCCTACGCTCACCCCCCAGGGACTCTTGAGACTACAGCCTACATGTATTTTTTCTCTTTCCTCTACATGCACATACACTTTTATTCACAGAGATGCTTTGCTCGCAGATTCGGGACACGTGCATACACAGAATCCCTCATGTCTTCAGGTAAATATCTGAGTCGTGTCTGTGTTTCAGATGTTATACTTTTGTCAGCATGGAGGCACATCTATTTTGCTCAAAGCTTTCAAACAGTCGTCAATAAAAAGCACCACACTTTTCGTTCTTTTTTAGTACTCAAAAAAAAAAGCAATGCTAGTTACAAAAGGAGCCTCAAGGAGCCTTTAAATACCAAACAGGCTATTATTATATTTTACTCATGTTTCATTTGAGCTACAATTAAGTTTTAAGGGGTGTAGCACAATGTTATAGCTACAGTGCTACAATGTAGTCAAGCTACCAGATTAAGATTTGTTAGAATTCTAGTTTAAACAATATCAATAGTAATCATGTGATCCTGAACATCTATAGTATAGTGGCAGTTGTGATTAAACTGCCTCTATGCCTTAGCTACATTTGAGCTACAATGGTGGCAGCCATCGCCATCGACTCACTAACACTTGGGCCCCGTCCATACGTAGACGAGTTCAGGAGTACACAAAAAAGTTTTTTTGTCGTATCAGCGTTTCATCCATTTCATGGAAACGACGCTTTGGGTGGCTGTAAACAATACTTTTTGAAAACAGGTCCCAGAGTGCACAAATCCGTAAACAACTACCGTTTCATCTCCGTGTGGACAGGCAACCTCATCTTTTTTGAAACGATTACGTCACACATTGCGTAGCTCTCTTAAGACGCCTTAAGACAACATATACCATATGTTCTTAAATCCAACGTGGAGAACAACCAGAGGGAAAATTTGTGTCAGTTTTCTGTGATCTTCTTCTTTCTTTTGGTGCATTTCCGTGGCGGCGTTACAGCGCCATGAACAGGCTTGGCATATGCACTACAGCGTTTTCAGTCGTTTACAGCCGTTCTGTGCTTACACCGGTATTTCCTGAAATGATCCTGTCTTTACGGAAAACTTTTTCAAAACAAAACGGCAATATATCGTTTTCGTCTCCGTGTGGACGGGGACCTCAACCTCATCTGTAGCTAGTGCCTGGTCAAATGACATGTTGGTCTGCACAAACATTGATTCAAGTGGTGCAAGTTAGATTTTCCCATGACAGTCTGGCAAATCTGTCTGCTTTGCAAAGTTAGTGTAAACCAGAAATGTCACTTTTAACAGCTTTTCTCCCTCATTATGTGAAATTCATCTTCGAAACAGAAAGGGTTGTTTACTGGGTCGGAGTTCATTTTTCTTGAGCAGAATTCTTAATTCAAAATGAGATATAATCATCAGAGGTAGCTGTGCATCTCCACTCGTCACCTTTTGTTAATATTTTAATTGCAAGTCCCCTTGCAGCAGAATCTCTATACTGTGTGTTTAAAGCTTTAAATAGTTTATTTATATAATGAAAGTGTGTTAAAGTAGGCTGTGGTAGAGGGATGTGATCCTATATCTGTTCATGGGTCTCAGAAATCCTGACAGGGCCTGTCTGGTTGACATCAGAACTCAAAAGGCATTTGTTCATTACAGATTTTGTCTTTGTTGTGTTCTGTACGCTCCCTGATATCCACTTATAGAGCTGTGTTTAAGAATGCACAGCATGAAACGTTGTAATTAATGTATGCGCCTTTTGTGATGACATAAAGAACATGTCTGCGCACAGAAAGACACTAAAGAAGAAAAAAGACTGACTAATATGCTTTGAGGATGATCACTGTAGTGATGCAATAATGTGCAATGTGCCCTTTCTATATTTTCAGGGGAATTAGCCTAGTTTGTGAAATGTCATAGCCATTGCTCACCTTGGCGTTGGGCTTTCTCCCCTGTTAGCATGTGACCTTATTTCTCTTATCTGTGGCAGCCATGCAGGACCTCGGCTCATCTGTTAATGTGTCAGTCATTTGTAGAGCACAGAAATGCACGGGGTGGAATCTAGGTCTGAGGCGTTTCTACGCTGATGTGTGTTTAGCCACTGGGCTAAACGTGCGGTCACCATCTTGTTTTGAAAACACAAAAAGACTACGATCTACTTAATGGGAAAATGACCTGGAGCCTTCTGAATATTTGATGTTAATGTAATGGGAAAGTCATAAAACCTTTTCAGATCTCAATTTATCCAGTCAGAGATGTCATTGATTTAACACGCAAATTTATAGACGAGCCCTTCCTGTCCCCCATGGAGAATATGTGCCCGTAAATCCCATGTCCAAACCTCAATAAGGATTTTTTTTTTCCCCTTCACAATTTATATTCCAAGGGCTTAACTATCTCATTTGAATTATTTACTTGTGGGTTTGATGGAGAGACTGGGGAACAACTATTGATCTGAAAGATTTAGAGGCTGTTGGCTAAGCTAAATGGTTAAATGTGATGGTTAGTGGAAGCTTTGGAGGTTATGGTTATCAATTTTTTTATGAGAAAAATGCTATGAGCAGAGGCAAACAGTGCCTATGTATAGTTTTAATTCAAGTTTTTTTCAAAGTATGCTTTAATTCAAATCTGAAAAGTCTCAAACATTTTCTGCCAACAGTTTTTCATAAAAGGGGCCCCTTTAACAGTCAGAAGAGACTGTATTTTTTTTTTTATCACAAACTGTGCCTTCATCTGCACCCTTACTTTAAAGTCTTAGATTTTTCTATTGAAGATCTAAGGCAGCAGATGTGACAGAGGGTTGCTGCCAAAGGCCTAAGGCCACCAACCCTAATACTGGCTCAGACTGCCACACTTCTGTGATGATGATGATGATCCGAGGAACCGTGCATGTGGGTCAATGAGTGCCTGCCAGAGCTGCAAAGAGGTGTGGGGCACAGGGATCAATCCATAATATCTTACAAATTGAATTCGACCTGGATCGACCCAGAGGGCGTGTGTGACCGGCTGAGAACTGTGGACGAGTGCATAGTAAATCCTACTGATCAGTATGGAGGGTATGGAGGAGGCTGGAGGGAGGTGGGGGCCGTCCTCTCACAGGGGTGTCTGCTCAGGGGAAGGAGGCGTGAAGAGTCGGGTTTAGAGGGGTGATGGAGAGGAGAGAATGCGGTGCAGTAGGGGCGATGGAGTGATGGGAAAAAAAGATGGAGGAAGTGCTGCTTTATCACCTCTAGTCAGGAGGCCACTCACTTCTCACTGTCATTACCTTTAAGGGGCTTCAACCCCAATCTGTCTCCATTATGGCGGGCTTGTTTGGACACAAGGCAATTTTATTTCATAGTCTCGGGGCTCATCGTATGTATCTATTTGTGTTTCTGTGTTTGTCTGCATGTGTGTTTGGAGACAAAGCTTGTATTTCAATTAAAATTTCTGATTGTGAAAACATCTTGGAAAATTCACTGAGGTAGTGGGATTGTATTAAGGACATTTGTAGTCTGTGAGTGGCACAGGACAGGTATGATTTCCATGAAACTAAAGCATTGTTTTTTTCTCCTCCGGTATGTTCCTCACACGTGGCGTTGATGATTTCTTTAAACAGGGTTTAGGCATGAACAGTCACAGTCAGTCTCTATTGGATTGAGGTCCAGGCTTTGACTTGACCACTCCAGAACATTTACCTTGTTGTCTTTAAAACATTTTGGTGTAGCCTAAACTGTATGCTTCGGGTCACTGTGTTACTGGAAAATAAATGTTCTCCCAAGCCATAGTTCTCTCCCGGACTCAGATTTTCCTCCAGGATTTTTCAATATTTTGCTGCATTATTTTACCCTCTACCTTTATATGACTCCCAGGGCCGGCTGCTGAGAAGAATCCCCAGAGCATGATGCTGCCACCACCTTGTGCACAGTGTGTTTGAGGTGGCATGCAGTATTTAGTGCAAAAAGCACAATTTTGGTCCCATCAGACAAATATCTTTACTCCACTTGTACGTGGAGTCTCCCACATGATTTTTGGAGAACACTAGTCGAGATTTAACACACGTTTTTTCAACATGCCACTCTCCCATAAAGCTTAAACTTTGACTTACACTTTTTAATAATCTTTTCTTTGAGTTGCTTTGAACGTTCTTTTGTCTTCATGGTGAAATGGTAGCTAGGAATACCTTCAGTAGCACCAATTGGCTGGACCTGTGTTGAATTAGTTCAGTCACTTTGAAGGGGGTGAATATTTATTCAGTATTTTTTAAATTGCATATTTTTGTTTAGATTTTATTACTTTGTAGAAATCTGTTTTCATTCTGCCATTAAAGAGATATTTTTGTAAAAAAAAAAAAAAATTGTGTCACAAAAATCACCTTGATTGATCTATGAAAACAATAAAAAAGGTAAAACATCCAAGGGGGTGAATACTTTTTATAGGCACTGAAAATCTACCAGAAAAAGTGACCTAGCTAACTTAACAGTCAGATAATATGACTCCCACATCAGCTCACTGTGTATGATAATATTTTTCACTTCATCATGAGTTGAATCAGTTTGACCTCTTATATTTTGAACCTGTTAACCTTGTGATGTATCCGGTATTTTTTTTCCTTTATTCTGAAAACAAAAACAAGCTTGGGGCCCACTGCTTCTCTGTTTTTATTTCTGTAAGCTTCAGTGTTTTCAGAGAAACCAAAAGGAAACTCAGAGAAGTAAAAGGTATTTCACCTACATGATGTCTGCAGTTTCACACACATTGTCTGAGTGCTCGTGAGCAAAGGCCAGGGTCAAAGTGAAAAACAATCTGTGCAGCGGAAAAGCTCTCAGTCAATTCTAACCCAGAAGGCCTTTTGGTATCGGCCCGGCTCGGGTGACACGGGGGCCGATGTGTGGGTGTCGCTTACACGGGAGTCTGTGCATACGCTGGCCTGCAGAGGTTGAGGGCACATTTATTTGAATCTGTCTAATTGACATGTTAGGATCGATGGGGGAACAGAAAGCCTCTCTACAGAACCCGCCAATACAGAGCTGCTCCCCTGGGCCCCTACATGCTGGGACCCGCCACCCTATCAGTCACAACCATAGCACCGAACTAAAAGACACCTCTACCCCCTCCTCACAACACTTAAACACAGACACAGATGGAGCACACAGAGTGGGAAACAGACACCAAACGACCACAGCAGACACATCAACACACAGACAATCAAACACACAAAATCCTTATTGATCATCTGCCCCCCTGTTCGACCAGCGGCCCCACGCTGATTTAGGGGGAGGGGGGAGGAAGGGCAGCATAGCAGGGGGGTCCCGGATGATCCACTCATCCCACCGTGGACAATTGGATCACACTCAGTGGTATCTACTGGAGCGCCAGTGATGTGTCACTCACAGCTGCTTTGTTACTGGATGACCCTGAAACACAAAAATACATCAGAAATAGACAAGTTCATAAAGCAAGACATAAATGCCAACTCTTTCCCCAGAAATGACTTCATGCACTACTCATATACAACCCCAGTTTCAAAAGAGTTGGGACATTGTGTAAATAGTATTCGAAAAACATAACGTACTGATGTGCAAATCTCAAATCCATAACCAACATTTTGGATGTTAGAACAGAACTTTTACCATTACATGAAATATATAAGCTCATTTTTAATTTGATGGCAGCAACATATCTAAAAAAAAGTAGGGATGGGGCCATGTTTGCCATTGCATCCTCTCTTTTAACAACAACCATCTGTAAATGTCTGGGAAGAGAGGAGACTTCTTGCTGTAGTGTGCTGCTCAACAGTCCTGGGTCTTCCTTGAATTTAATTTCATATTTTCTATTAGTGAAAGGTCTGGGCTGCAGGCAATTCATTTCAGCACCCAAATTCTTCTACTGTGAAGCCAAGTCGTTGTGATTGATGCAGTTTAGCACTGTCTTGCTGAAATATGCAAGGCCTTCCCTGATGAGGGGTTGTTTGGATGGAAGAACATGTTACTCTAAAACCTTTATACACTTTTTAGTATTGATAGTTCTTCCAGATGTGTAAGCTGCCCAGAGACTCAGGATTTTGAACTGTACGCTTATAACAAGCTGTATGGTCCCTTTCCTCTTTAGTCCAAAGGACACAGCGTCCATGGTTTCCAAAAAGAATTTAAAATTTTGATTCATCTGACCACAGAACAGTTTTCCGTTTGGCTTCTGTCCACTTTAAATAAGACCGAGAGAAGATGCAGTGATTTCCTGTATAGAATCATTCCTGTTTTCAAAATTCACAAGCATGTTTTGTGCTGTAGATGGTGAGAAATTGCAGTTTATCACAGAACGACTAACCTCTTTCCATCCTAACCTCTCTAATTGTCCCTTTTATACCCGCTCATGTTACTGGCCTTTTGCCAAATAACCAAAAAAGTTACAAAATGCTCCTCTGTTTTTCCAAAGAACCCCTCATTTTTCTAGCCCTATATTGTCTTGTCCCTACTTTTTTGAGATTTGAGGTTACCATCAAATTCAAAATGGGTTAATATTTTCTCATGAAAGGTCAAATCTCATATGTCAACACTTGGTATGTTGTTTATGTGCTTTTGTAAATAAAATAGGGGTTTAGGAGATTTATTAATCATTGCTGTCCTTTTTTATTTACATTTTTCACAGCATCCCAGCTTTTTTGGAATTGGGATTTCTATATGTCGTGTTTTTATTAGGTTTACTTATATTATAAGTAAATATATACTTAAATAGGTTTACTTATAATATTTGCATTTGTATAAATGTACAATATTTGAGAAGATTAAACTTTTCTAAGTACTGGGTAGAACGGCCAATGCTGGCTACACTGCCTCTAAAAATAGACTATTTCCCTAATGTATTTAATATAACTTGTGTTTAGAACCATAATATAATCTAAATACTATGCACAAATACAACCAATTACATTCCACTGTGTCACTGTTTATGTTTGAAATGACCAGTACAGGAAGCTTGAGTATGTAACATTCAACAAGAACGGTGTAGAATCAACTCTACCCCCCCCACCACCACCACCCGAGCTCCGTAGCTCCGTCCCTCTTCTCACATACCTCCTCGTGAATGTGCATGTCCGCTGAATCAAATACTGACGATGGCCAAGCTCTTGTGGAATGATTTTGCTCCACTTTTCCACTGAAATCAATGGCTGAATCACATGTAAGAAAACACTTCATCTCAGCATGAACAAATTCTACACAGGACTGAACACCGCCAGTAACTCCGCCGGAAATTTATACGTCACCGGCAACAGGAGCCGCGAGGGCTAGGCCACAACGAGTAGGAGGGCCGCCGCGGTGAGCACGGAAGCCTAGGGAGGGTGGAGCCGCCGCGGGTGCAGATCTTGGTGGTTGTAGCAAATATTTAATGTATAAATTTCTCACTGAGCTGAGATGTGCAAGCACACCTACTACAGCTGCCAATAGGAACACTTCCTCTGACCTGAGCCTTGATTGACTAGCCTCCTCATATGCTGGAGCATCGTCCCTTGCTGGTTTTCCTCAAGTGAGAGTGCAGCGCGAGGAGGTGTTGCAGAAGTGTGTTACTCTGTCAGATGGCTTAAATAACAAGACCCTGTTGTGTTGTGTTTTTTTTTTTTTGTGGGCATTCGACACTAAGAATAAATCACTTACTACAGCTTTAACTTGATTTGACTTATAATGAGAATCCATTAGAAGTGCAGTTTCTTTCATTTTTATGCCCCTTCACCATGTAGACAAAAGGGTTACTAAAAGTTATCCTAGAGGGATAATCATTCAGGCTTGAGGTTGAACTGATAAATAATTGGGGTAAAAGGTCATCATTCTCTCCATCAATTTACTCCCATACATGTCACTACCTATAGTTTCTCAGAAAGCATGCTCCTACATAAAAGATATCAAATTTCTATGAATCAGGCTACTTCAGAAACACCCACCACCGTACTTTAAAAGGCATTCTTATGCTAGCAGGCATGTAACACCAGACAGTCTAGTTTGTTTTTACGTTTATGGCTAAATTAAAGCACCCTGAGGCACTGAGTCAGGCCAGGAAAGGTTATGTTCATAGTTAAATTCTTAAAAAGTAGCTGCCAACCCTTTAATCTCTGAACTATTACACTGGCAAGAATTTTGAAAGCAAACATATGAGTTTGTTCCCCTTATAAACATGTTTCAAGATTTAGCTGCAAAAAAACTTGCTGAAGAGAAGAAAATGATGATTTTTCCAGATAACTAGAAATGGAAATAATGTACTCTTAGACACTGCCAGCTGAATATTAATCCAGTCATCATCAGTAAAGCCCCTTTTATGACCACAGTATTAACCACGAGTCCTTATTTCTAGGTTGGAAAAAAAAACATAGGACATTTTAGCAGTGTGTTGAATCTTGACTTATTCACTAGTTGGTATTTCTGATCAAATTTAGTACTGCAGTACTACAATGTCAAACATATATACTTTTTAGACAGTAAAGTAGAAAGGTTTTCAGCAGCTGACCATTACACCAGAAGGAACTGTTATGACATTATATGAGGGGTGTGGTCATGAAAGATCCCAAACCTTCACATAGTTTGCTAGTGCTCCATTTTTCTAACCCTAACTAACCCTAGCCAATCCTAACCCTATCTCTTAAAGTAACATGTTGGGGAGGGGTCCCCAGGCTTTGGGGGTGGAGTTGTGGTGGCCCTTATATATGAGGGGGGTGGTCATGAAAGATCCCAGGCCTTCACATAGTTTGCGAGTACTCTGTTTTTCTAACCCTAACCCTAGCTAACCCTAGCCCTAACAGTGGCATGTGGGGGACGGGCCCCAAGGCTTTGGGGGTGGAGTTATAGTGGCCCGTATTTTTGAGGGGTGTGGTCCTGAAATATCCCAGCCCTTCACTTAGTTTGCTAATGCTCCTTTTTTTCTAACCCTAGCTAACCCTAGCCCTAACCCTAACAGTGACATTTGGGGGAGGGGCTTTGGGGGTGGAGTTATAGTGGCCAGTGTACATGAGGGGTGTGGTCGTGAAAGATCCCAGCCCTTCACATAGTTTGCTAATGCTCCTTTTTTCTAACCCTAACTAACCCTAGCTAACCCTAGCCCTAACCCTAACAGTAACATTTGGGGGAGGGGCCCGGAGGCTTTGGGTGGAGTTATAGTGGCCTGTATGTATATTAAAATCCATGCTATTTGATATGGAGCTGGTAACGTTTTCCCAGGGTTTGTCATTCAACTTTAACAGGTGTGGTCAAATAAATTTGTCCATATACTATATATTATGCCTGGAAAAGACGTTATGCTGAATGGCCCATTATAGAATGCTATTGACTATTGCTGTATAACAATAAATGACACATTTTTCTTTGGTAATCATTTTAGTTTGCAGCAAGTAAAGATGTAGTTTATTCATTTAAAACTGACGCGTAGGTTGTTAATTTCCTTAAACAGTCAAATACATTCTCATCTTAGTGAAACATGTTTCTTTTTTGTTTTTTGACCATCATCCTGGATGTAAAATGAAACACATGTATTTCATATAGCTCAGCAGAAATGAAATAACATTTTTGGAATCACACATTTGCATTTCAGTCCTATAATAATATCAGCATACTTATTTACTTTCATGACAGATAAATTAAAAACCTCAGCTTTGTTGCTCCTTATAGATAACCACCCCTAACCGATCAGGGTGACTATGTGGTTATGTTTCAGGCAGGTAAAGGTCTGATCATAGTAGGGAAGTAAGCATGAGTTTATCATATTTCTTTTTCCAAGAATTTTTTTTTTTTTGTATTTTGCATACACACATACACAAGCAAAGTTTTCAAAGGGGTAAAGATTTCGCCTAAAGTTCTGATTCTGAAATCGATGATGGAAAACCATCACCTCTGACAGCAGCGTGCACATAAGGTATTAAGTTTGATCAGCAATAGAGCCTGGACAAGAAAACATTCTTATCTGTGCAGTGAGCCAATGAACTAGTCTAAACTTCTGTCTTGTAGTGTTTTTTTTTTCTCTTTTGTAATGGTGATTGATTGAAATGTTGTTTTGATTTCAACATTGTGATGTACTTTTCATGAAAAGGATAGAAACAACTGCACTTTGAGGAATGCAAGGTATAGTGTGGAGTATAACATCTTTTAACCTTGAGCAATTACTATTCATATGTCTGTGCTATTAAATGCTTGCTGCTTCTCTTGTTAGATATTTTTAATCTGATCTGTTTTTATTGTAACTCCACAGAGTATTTTCAAAGGTGTTTTTTTATTTCTTGAGTAGGTTTTTTTTTATTTATTTATGGGAGCTTGTTTTTAGATATGTTTGTTCTTTTCTGTTGCTGCTGTGGGCTGAAAAAACATTATTTCATCTTTTCATGTACGCAGATACATAAAGAAAATGTCAAATAGCCCATAACACTTTTCATTTCCATTTATTTTATATTTTCTTTCCATGAACCATTAAATTTTAAGATGTGGAGCATTGAAAATATGAGTCAGACTACAAGTAAACACCTCATGTGATACATCTATAAAAGTTAGAGAGCGCTTATTTAAACTCCCCATGGCAACAATAATGGAAAACCTCTAAACATCCTTGCTTTCGTATTTTTTGCTTGAGTTAAATTGACTGAATCTAACATTTAATCATGTTTTTATCAGTATACATAGAAATATGCACATAAATGTTTTAAAACTAGATATCATTGTTATTCGACTGGTTTTAACCAAACAGATTGAGTAGAACGATTCCAACAAAAGCAGAATTTGGCAGCACAGCTGCTGACACCCCACAAAGCTGCAGAAACACAGATGTTTAAACGTATGGCCTTTCTAAGGGGTTTATGATCATAAATCATAACCACTGACAGACATGGAGTGAGTTTTCATCTCTATGTGTGCATGTGCATGTTCCTGGGTGTGTGGGTGGGTGTCTCTGTGGGGTGTGCATGGGGGCTAATGAGTGAAGGACAATGTCTGATGAGCTAAAAAAAAAAAGAAAAAACCCAAGAGACAGCAGCACCTGCCCCTGGCCTCTATTGTAGGAAAATACAGCTGATGGAGGATGAGAAGTTAAGGGAAAATGTATGTTTGCCTGTAGATGTGTGTTTGTGTGTAACATCCCATCATGCAAACTCACATGTAGGCTCAGTGGATGAGTGGGAGGGTTGTGGGCTCAGGGTTTACCCCCATCCCTCCTCAATCTGCATACATACACACCTCCTCTTAAGCCCTCTTAAGCACACGTGTATCCCCCTTTTCTACCCCCTTTTTAAAAGAGGTTTGTTGTGTATGGATTTAGCCTTGAGGGCCAAAAGAAATCCGACCCCCTTTTACCTTTTTTAAACCTCGATGTTAGAACACAGCAGCAGTATTAAGAAGCTACAGCTAATTACAAAGGATAAGGCTGCGGCTAATGAGCGAGGGACAAAGCGGGATAAATGTGTTTGGATGCACAGATTTTAATGAGGGAGGGGAAGGGGGAGAAAGAAGAGGGGAGGATGAGCCACAGGACTTTAGGGGGGTTGTTTTCTTGGCCCAGGATACTTTGCTATTTGAATATTTTATTTACGGTTTTCAATTTTTAATGTGAAAAAGAACACAAGGACAGGACAAGATAGAAAAAATAAACAGAGAAGGACAACAACAACAGACACAGCGCTACAAAATATGAGTTTACTAAGAGTATTTCCATATTTTAAGACTGGTTTGTACTTTTGCATCAAATATACGCTGACATATTGTTCATACTTGTGTCTTGGTGTCTGTGTTGCTCTGCATTACTTCACCAAAATGCTAGTCTGTGTGATGTCTACGCTTGTTATATCACCATTTTCCTGGACCTGTCACATCCGCCGCTTGTTTGCTTAAAGGGAACCATGGAAACTTAAACCAAGCATAGTCTGGTGGAGCTGATGAACTTTGAGCAGTAAATGATTGTGTAAAGAAGAAAATAGAGGACATATCAGAGGAGATGAAATTTGCTTGTTCTGTGACTAGTTTGTTTTCAGACCTGATAGTCCAGGGGACCCCGTTCAACCGGGGGCTCAAACTGCATTTTCTTCAGCTTTTGTTCACTTCTGGTGGACAGAGCTTTCCCACCATGCCCTTGAGAAGAGTGTTAAGATATGTTTTGTGTTTAGATGTATTTATGTGTGTTTCGTTGTTTTAGCTGTTTTTAGATGTTGCCAGTAGTAAAGAAACCACTGCTAGGATTCCTTTGCTCTAATGCACCAAGAGCGAAGTTATCCGCTTAGTTACTCACTTCCCGCCTGTGGCAAAGGGGAAGGTACGGGAAAGAGTGGTGTGCTGATTCTCATCAATAGGCATTTTTTCAACTTGGCATTTGTCCCTGCTCTACACTTATCAGAAAACACCTGACTTTACCACAAGTGTCCAATACATAATGGCAGTCTTTGTTTATTGGGAAAAGTGTATTGCAATGAGTCAATAATTAAAATGGTAAAATCTTCAAATCTACACCTAAAGTGAAAAAGAAATAACACATTGTTAAATCAAAATATTTACTTAGCAATATTTCTATTTTTTAGTAGTTAATTTCATCAATATTTACATCTTACAGTGTTAACGTGAGGATAACACTTTAATAGTTAAAGATAATACACTAAAAGAGTAAATGTCCAACATTACAAAGAAGTGCTGAGCTAAAATAACACCGGTTAATGTTAAGAAGAGTCAGTTTTTCAATCCCAAGTAACTAATCGTATGTACTCATCAGAGAAGTCAGGACTTTTACTTCTACTTAAGTTTTAACCAATGTAAATGTACTTAAACTTGAGTACAATACTCTTGTACTTTTTCCAACTTTGTTGGCTAAACTGTGATTTCAAATCTGGATGATATGTGGGAAGAATTCCTCATCATGCCCTTAGGCAGAGTGTTTAGATGGGTTTTAGCTGTTTTAAGTTGTTTTTGGATATTATATGTTGTGCAGTGATCCTTGTCTGCCAGTGTTTCTAGTGGTTTGCTGTTGTTTCTGATGTCAGACACATTTGCACCATGAGTGAAGTTTTCAACTAATATAGAATTCTTGCATGTGACTTATGGTGCTTTTAGAGGACTTATAGCAGGTGTTCTTCATTGCTTTTTAGTGAGGTTGACTATCTTCTTGAGTAGATTTATGGACCAGTAATTTTACTTTTACATGCTTAAATTGCGGAATCCCAGAGGTTAGCGCTGTTGCCTCACAGCAAGAAGGTTCCTGGTTCGCTTCCTGGTCAGGGCTTTTCTTTGTGGAGTTTGCATGTGCTCCCCGTGCATGCTCGGGTTCTCTCCAGGTATCCCGGCTTCCTCCCACCACCAAAAAAGCATGCTCATTAGGTAAAGTGTTTCCGCTAAATTGGCCTTAGGTGCATGTGAGCGTGTCTGGTTGTCTGTCTCTATATGTCAGCCCTGCGATTGACTGACGACCAGTCCAGGGTGTACCCAACCTCTCGCCCAATGACAGCTGGAATAGGCTCCTGCCCCCCCGCAACACCAAAGGGGATAAGGAGAATGGATGAATGGATAAATTTCAACCAGAGTTACTTTTACTTGAGTTCGATAGTCATGTATTTTTTCATCTCTGATAAAGACACATTAGTGTTAACATTAGTGTTAACTCTCCAAAATGAGTCAAATCAACACCCTGTGTTGTGGACCCAAATTGATTTTATAAAAGTGTCAGGATTAAGTCTGACAGTGTTTATTTGACTACACATGTATTGCTGTGTATAAAACAAGCCTCTGGGACAAAGTGCGGCGAGAATATGTGGAGTTTCTAATAAAACTCCAGACAGGAAGGGTGTCTATGAATGTAGATTAATAATTGTCTTGCATTTACTCCTTGTGTTAGACTTTCTAAGGAACAAACTTAACTTTTAGAATACATGTCCTTTTAGCCAATACTAGAAGCAGGGTGGTGAGGTTACAAGTGAAATTAAGAGAGAAAATGGACCAACATTCACAAAATCAGAACATGTAAGATGACAGACTGTAAATCGCCATAGAGCATCCAAAGATGGCCAAGTTGAGATTGGGAAAATACCCCTGGAATAAGTCTTTGAGAGAAAAAAACAGCCACATAAAAAAGACACAAACATACAAGATCCACCAGAAAATGACACTGCTGGAAAGATGTGGCTTAAATTTGCATTTGCAGTAATGCAGTTTTGAGCTGGATTAACCTTTGGTGTGATTTGATTGAGCAACCAGGGACCCATGGTATTGCTTCCCCTTGTAACTCTTTAAATAAATCTGCATTCAGTGGCCTGCTCAGGCTTCCCTGGTAAAACTGAAGGGGACAAAATTGAAAGAGAAATGTTCACATTTTGATACTACTATGGTTGCCTGGTGCCTGGGGCAAGAGAAATCTATCAGTTTTTGGGTAGGGTTCAAACTTTGGGCACTTTTCCTTAACATATTATCTAACTTGTAGAGATTTAAAGTGATATGCTTCTGTTTTACATTACAGTCTTCTACATTTGTGGCAGCAATGACTCCTCAATCAAAATAGGTCAGTATAGTGATGAAAAGCGCAAAAATTATTAACCTAAGCTGCTTTCAAGGTAGTTCTCACTATAAATAATTTCAAAAAGCTTCCCTGCAGAGATAGTTAAATAAATAAGTTAACTGCTTCACCCCTGCAGGCATCAGGAGCTATGACATCCCTATTTGAGCCATGACCTAAAAAATTGACAGCATGACATGAATGCCTCTGGCACTTATTTTTTGCCCCCTCCTTAATGCATGCATGCACGCTCGCAGTCCTCCTCCATTTCCCAGTTTCGCTCCTTCTTCTGCGCCCTTCCAGCTGGTGGGGATAATTGCTTTGTTCAGTCGTATTTTCTCCTCACAACAAGAATCACACAAAATTATGTGATTGCTCCCACATTCTCTCTCTCTTTTTTTTGGTTTTAAGTCCTGCTGGCTTTGTACTGGCTTTGCATTCTTTGCCAAAAACTGAGAAGCACAGATTTACTAAAGCAGAGGTTGTGTAAACAATAAAACTGCACTCGTTTCACACACCACTAAGCTGTAAAAGCGTAAGCGCTAGAGTTTGAAAATGTGTTGCAACCATATTGCCAATTTGGCGTAAACACAGAGAGCATTTGCATATTCATCAGTCACACTTTTGATAATATGCTATTATTACTGTTAATACTGTCAGTGCTGCTTTTAAATCATTGTCCTTGATAGTGGTGAACATATGGGGAGTTTCCTGCTCTATGATTCTCTTAAAAGGAGAAAAAAAACAACACTTATCAGGACTCTTGTAATTTTTCTGTACGCACTTGAAACTTCCCTCTATCTTTGTTTGCACTGTGTGCTCTGCAGCTGCTGCCGAGTGCGTACTCGAAATGACGTCAAGACAGTGAGAAAGGCGAGTCCCTCTCTCTCTGGCTGCTTCAGGTTTCAGTTTGTTACCATGGCAGCAGCTGCCACTTCCTGCCAGAGTGGGTCTTCCTGTGTTCATTCATTTTTTGTGTGTGCACCCTCCAGAGGAGTTACGAAGCACCGTGTTTACATTACCATATATGGGGTTTTATGAACAATGGGCACAGGGCTTCCCCCATAGTCAAATAAACAACATTAACGGCGTCTACGCACAGATGTTACACACGTGCACAAGCCCCTGCAAGCACTCACACAAAGCTCCTCTCCTTATCAGGCAGTTTAAACTTCACCCATTTGCACACAATTATCTCCACTTACAGTTAAATGGAATGTAAATGTGTGTACCACTTGACATGGGATTGCAAGGGGCTGTGGAACAAAGGAAGCATTAAGCTTAATGTGTATTATGCTGCAGCTTAACACTGCACTTCAAAGAGAGCAAGAAGCTAACAAGGTAGCATTCAACAAACAGCTATTATGCCTGTGTCGTTTGCTGTTAAATTTGTCACTCTTTTGGGGGAGGTTTATCCAAAATTCACCTTTTTCTCAGTGGAAACTATGTCAAACCCACGCACACAACCGGTATTTCCTCACTTCATGTTCTGCAAGGCAGCAAAGAAAGACGGGGGAAGTCTGAGAAAGCCCAGACTGGAGCAAGAGAGAGGCTACAAGAAGCCTTCTTATTTTAAGAAGCCATTTACTTTGCTAACTTTACTGTCCCCACATACTCCAGGCTGATTAGCAGAATTCCTGCCCCTGCCTGGTGTCTCCTCAGAGGGAGGAGCAGACAAGATCACGCAGCTCGGTCTCAGCTCCCAGCTGGAGAAAGGCCAACTCATTTACATTCAGCACACGAGGCTGCATGTGCTCTTTCTGTATCCATGACCTCAGCTGTTTCAGCACACCGTAAAGCTGCTCCATAACTCAAAACCCCACATTCCCTTATGGGGGGCCAAGGGTGGACTGATGGGAGAGTAACTGGATAAGTGGGGCGACAGGGATGGTGGAGGTTAGAATGGATTGCAGGGGGGAGGAAGATGTAAAAATGTACATTAATCTGCCATGCACTCCTTCTTCACTCGTCTCTCCCCTCATGCCCTGCCTTCTCCAGCTGCTGGGTCTACCTGTTGGAGGGCGTCCAAACCACTGGCCAGCCCCCTTTTCATTAGCAAGAGAAATCACAGTAAGCACGGTCAGCACGGTGCAATACTATCCCTCTCACAATTATCTCAGAAGTCAAGCCTAATTAGGAAACAAGCCTGAGAATCTACTGTAGGTGAGGCTCTGGAGACTCCAAAGTGTGTTACATGAGAACAGGTTGTGCTTTGTTAACGCTGGACTTCAGGATTAAGAGCCCCAGGGTGCTGTCTGCTATAATGCCAAGCTCTTTAATTATATTTTGGACAGGGCTGTGTTTGTGTTGTCACACTTTTGTGTCATGTTGAAACAAAGATTAGCAAAGAGTAACATGTGCTAACGCTTCATGGGAGATAGGTCACCTCTTACTGCTATGTTATTTCAGGGTCATTCAAGCAACCGTATTTTTCATGCAAGGCTCCAAGGTCGAAAAACACACCTCTCGCCAACTGGCAAAGATTTCAATGTGTTATGCAGGGAGGTGTATGCAGAGAGATGCAGGAAGAGTGAGAAAAACTAGGATGAGGTGAAGGAAGCTCAGCCAATTTCACCCCCACAGCTGTTAAAGGTCAAAGGAGTAACTGCAGAACGGTTCCTCATCTGCTTCTCAGAGAGAAGAGAAGTGGAGGACACGGAGAAAAAGAGTGTTTGACATATGACAGTTTCCAGAAGCCTCCAAAAGAGCTAAATTCTGTAAGTCACAGAAACACAGAAAGAGCACAGGGACAGTGAGGAAATGGTGAGCCACAGATACCAGTAGAAGACAATGAGAACAGTTCAAAATGATACAAATGTAGGAGTAAGTGAAACACCCCAAGCAGAAGCACCAATCATTGTTACTTTTCAGTACCATTTTTTTAAATGTTATTTCAATAGTAACTATGCAAGTATATTTGAATGAATAAGGGAAATGAAAATTTGGTTTGTAAAAACTTGGACTTTAAAATTTTTTTGCTAAGTCATATATTTAACCCTTAGAAGTCCACCGGCTTTTTTTTTTTTTTTTTTTTTTTTTCCAGTTTTGTCAATACCTTTACTTTTGAAGATATAGATAGTGTTAACCAGGCTCAATTTTGGTATCATTTTTTCCTCACAACCGCAACTATTTGAAATCAAAACTATTTTTCAATTTTAACTTACTGTATTAGATATATGAGCTACATCAAACATACAAAAAATCATAAAACAGGTTTTAAAAAAGTGTTATTTAAAAGAATACATGTTGTCATATGATGAAGTTGTAATTTCAAGAGTTAGAAATTTAGAAAATGCTATAAACTTACACATAAAAGTAGTAAAATTACATATATCAAGCTAAAGATAAATATTTTTAACAGAATACATTTGTATTTAAAGGTTTTTTTTGTCCACTAATCAATACCCAAATATGAAATATTTTTTGTACTTAAGATCACAGAGAACAATCTGACATTTTTGCATTCCAAGATTCCCAAACAGTGCAGATTAAACATAAAAAGGTATAAAAGTGAACAATACAACTATATTAATATGTTTTTTTTTTTCATTTATACCCATCCCATTGTAAAATATTTTGTGAACACAAATACACCAGGAATTGAAATACATGGATTGTATTCTTACAGTATGAATAATAAGCAGAAAGTATAGACTTAAGGTATTTTTAAAGACATAAAATGCTGAAGTTATGCAGAAATTAATGTTGCCAGTCCTGTACAGTATGGACCACTGTCCCCTATGTGTAAAATACATTTTTATACCAAATATCTTCTGTTCTAATTGATCTACATCAAACAAAAAATGAAAAAAAAAAGCTTTAAAGTCACACTTCCACACAAAGTGATTGTGACAGCAAAATGTGGTTTACCATTTAACAGAAAAAGACATCATGCCTGTGTGATTGTGGACTCCTCAGGTTTAATGATGATGGTCAGTTGCTGATGTGGTGCTCCAATGTTTGAAGAAAAAAAAAACACCACAAAGTACCTCTTTAGTGCATTAATCATAATGAAGTTCCCTCATGGTGATCTTCAAGTGTAGAAAATACACAAGGTGCATGCATCTACAAACTAGGATTGTCAAGACATTACATTTTTCAACTCATTTGTTTGTTTGGATATGTTGGGGGACTCTGCTTGGAAATTAGCAAGTATTTTCATGTGGTTGCATGTTTTGGAGAGTTTCATAAGAAGATTTGGGGAAATTGCTTTTTTCTGTTTATTTATTTATTTAATTATTTATTGGGGGGGGGGTGTTTTGGGAAATTCATTTTTGGGAAATGGATTGGAAATTTGGGGGTAGGGGTCATCCTTTGAAGTTTTCAGGAATTTTCAAGGAATTTGGTTGTTTTGATGTTTCCGTCATTTTCATGGAATTTCGGAGGATGAATTTGTGATTTTTTTAGAATTAGATATTTGGGGAATATACTTGAATTTGTTTAAACATAATTTTGTAGTATTTAAAGTTTAAGAAGTTTATTGACATCTGACAGTTATATTCTTGATTGTGATGCTCACCTTTGGTGTTCATGTTTTTTTGTTTTGTTTTGTTTTTTTGTTTGTTTGTTTTTTTGTTTGTTTGTTTTTTTGTTTTGTTTTGTTTTGTTTTGTTTTGTTTTTTTAAGGAAATTTGCTCCCATCTGTGGTACTGTTCAAACATGCAAGATTCAAAAATCTAGGATGGTGAAGTCCGCAGAGGGGAGCCTCCTCATGGTTATGATAAAAAGCTTTATTCTAAGATGATAAAATTAAAAATCAATTTTATATAAGCATGTAATTTAACACTAATCTAGATAGGCCTATAGTGCCATGAAAAAGTATTGGCCCCCTTTCTGATTCCTGACTTTTTTGCATATTTATCACACTTAAATGTTTCCGATCATCAAACCAATTTTATATTTCACAAAGACAACCCAAGTAAATACAAAATACAGTGTTTGAATGATATTTTTTAAGTGGGGGGTTCCCACTGAACCTAATAACTGGTTGTGCCACCCTTGGCAGCAATAACTGAAATCAAGCATTTATGATAACTGGTGAAGAGTCTTTCACATCGCTGTGGAGGAATTTTGGCCCACTCTTCTTTGCAGAATTGTTTTAATTCGGCCATATTGGAGGGTTTTCCAGCATGAACTGTGCGTTTAAGGTCACTGCATAGCATCTCTATTGGATTTAAGTCCGGACTTTGACTTGGCCACTCGAAAATCTTAATTTTGTTTTTCTTGAACCATTCAGAGGTGGACTTGCTGGTATGTTTTGTGTCCGTGTCCTGCTGCATAACCCAAGAGTGCTTGAGCTTGAGGGCACGAAATAATGGCCAGACGTTCGCCTTCAGGATTTTCTGGTAGACAGCAGAATTCATGGTTCCATCAGTCACAGCAAGTGGTCCTGGTCCTGAAGCAGGAAAGCAGCCCCAAGACCATCACACTGCCACCACCATGTTTGACTGTTGGCATGATCTTTTTATCAAATGCTGTGTTATTTTTACTTCAGATGTAACGGGCCGCACACCTTCCAAAAAGTTCACCTTTTGTCTCGTCAGTCCACAGAATATTTCTCCAAAAGTCTTGGGGATCATCAAGATGTTTCTTGGCAAATGTGAGATGAGCCTTCGTGTTCTTTTTTTTGTCAGCAGTGGTTTTGGCCTTGGAACTATCCCATGATGCCATTTTTGCCCAGTGTCTTTCCCATGGTTGAGTTATGAACTCTGACCTTAACTGAGGCCAGTGAGGCCTGCAGTTCTTTGGATGTTGTTCTGGGTTCTTTTGTGACCCCCTGGATGAGTCATTGTTGCACTCTTGGAGTCATTTTGGTTGGCCCACCACTCCTGGGAAGGTTCACCACCAATCCCAGTTTTCTCCATTTGTGGATAATGGCTCTGGCCGTGGTTCACTCAAGTCCCAAAGCCTTGAAAATGGCTTTGTAAACCTTTTTCAGACTGATAGATTTCAATCACTTTGAATTGTAGCATGATGTGTTTCTATTTGAGATCTCGTGGCCTACTTCACTTTGTCTGACAGCTTCTATTTAAGTAATTTTTTCATTCAACAAATCTGCCGGTAATCAGGCCTGAGTGTGGCCAGTGAAATTGAACTCAGCTTTCCAAGAACTGTGGTCAATCACAGTTAACTCATGATTTAACAAGGGGGGCAATTACTTTTGAACACAGGGCCAAAAAGGTTTGGATTTTTTTTTTCTCCTTTAAAAAATTAAATTAGCAGTCAAACACTGCATTTTGTATTTACTTGGGTCCCCTTGGTAAAATATAAAAATTGGTTTGATGATCTGAAACATTTAAGTGTGATAAATATGCAAAAGTCAGGAATCAGAAAGGGGGCAAATACTTTTTCACGGCACTGTATTTAAAAGTATTATGTTTCATTTTTATCAAGTTTGTCCTGATAAATGTATTATTACATACTGCTCCTCTAAATGAAAAGTCTCATTTTGGTTTCCTTTAATTATCAAATTATTATTTATCAAGAATCTATACAGTGGACAATCTGAACATTAAATAATATATGAGAGAGCATTCTCATTACTGAGGATTTTATTTATTTTCTTTTTTTTAATGTATTTATTTATTTATTTATTCACCTGGTTAGACTTGAACTTTTTGCTGTGTACATCACCTGCCTTAGACTGGAATTTGCAAATAAATCAAACTCCATAAACGTCAATGAAAATAAATGCAAGCATGTCCGAATACATAAAAAAGTGAACCAAAACAGCAATATACTGTGATTATAGAACTGGTATTTACCCACGCATGAAACAATGTGTTGAATAGAATAGTAATAGCCTTGTTCATGACATGTGGAGAAAAACAGCCCAAATCACTGACCAACAGATCTGCCTGAAGTGTCTGTCTGAGATGATCGTGGTTGTCTCTGATCAGTGACAAGAAACTCCTCTCACTCCTTCTAATACCTTAGCCTTTTAAATTCCCTCTCAGAGGTATTTGTCTAACAATAAATAGCGTTTGAAGAGAGAAAGCCCTCTCTCTGAGCTGGTTTTGTTGCTAAGCAGCTTGATCCATTTCTATTACATTACAGTACATTTGTACTGAAGCTGCATGCTCAGAGCTTCAGCAGAGATGATTCTCGCTCTTTTCCTCCCAGCTCAGTGGCGTTTGATTAGTGAGCGCCATATGTCTGGTGGGTGTACACATCCTGTTTACCCAGTTTCCAGGGTTTATTTTAACCATGACCCCTATGCCATTTCCCCCAGGGTCACATGGTCAAGCTCCGAGGTCGACTCCTCACTGATGGGGAGGGACAGCTGAACACTTTTGAGGGTAATGAGTGCATGTGTGTGTTCACTTGTCCTGCAATGGCCCCAATGATGGCTGGTTTCACAGAGGAGCTGTGCGTGTGTGTGTGTGAAGCCTGAAAAAGATATCAAAGGTTCTCTTCACAGCCTCACAGCTGCATAAATATCCATCAGGTAATGTTTCAAACAGAAAGCCATTCTTCTCTTTCAACTGTGCAGGGAACAAACAAAAATAGACAAAAGACAACAAGGTCCCTGCTGACCGAGCGAGCGCACAGCTCTGGGTCGTACATAGAGAGGAGGAGGCTGGAAGGCCACGCTCTGATGTTTATACCCCACTCTGAAGCGAATGCATCTTCAGTGTGTTTGCTTCATTACTCTCCTGTGCAAATGGGGCTTTCATTAGAGCAAAGAGCCGGTTTGGTGAGTTTATGTAAAATGAAAACTGCATGAACCTTCACAACAGGAACAAAAAGCATGAAAACAAAATATAGAAAGAAACAAAAGTGGGAGTTAAAACACAAACAAGATTTTGAACTTAAAAGTCCTTGACCTACCCTCATAGCTTTGTCCTCTGTATCCTCAGTCTGTCTTTTAAAGACTTAAAGGAACTGATGTAAATGTGTCTCTTTCGATGATTATGCAGCCTATTGTAAAAATATTAAATTTGTTGTTTCCTGAAAAAATAGTGAAATATTTGTGGAAATATGCACTCTCTCTCATGGTTGGTGTTGGATACAAATAGACAGATGGTAGCCTCAATATGAAGCTAGCAAACCAGTAGCAGCTGTTTAGTGTGATACTAATTATTCATACATTTAAAATAAATGACAGAAAAATGTGCTTACTGATTGGGAGGAAGATTTTTTAAAAAGCAAATAAAGCAAAGCCTTTTCTCTGTCTCTAGCCATGCACTAACAGTCTACTGACAGGTGTTTTCATGTCACTCTTTCATAGGACACAAATGAGAGCGTTTCCCAAAATACCAAACTATTCCTTTAACCATGTTTCACTGAGCAACAGTAGAAACATTCAGAACTTATTTGGGAAACTTTGGTAACACTGGAAGGCAGCTTTTTGACAGAGTAGGGATTGTGTTTGGTACTTCTTATTTGTAGGTATTTCCCTGTAAACTTCTGTCACAACACCACAACAGAGCTCTGCCGTCATTACTATAACACTAGATTGTAATGATATCAAAATTTCAGTAGCGCTTTACTTAGGGGGGCTAATTACCTTAAATTTTATTGTAATAAGTGTAATTATCTGGTAATTTCTCGATAATAAGATGGTAATTATATAGTTATACATTTGCATTTAACAAGTAACAACTCAGTAATATTAAAGAGACTATATGTAACTTTTAGAAAAAAATAAGTGAAGTGACACCGCTGAGCATTAGGCAAATTACAACAGTATTATGTTGCTTGTCGCACTCCTTGTGCATGAATGAGCCTCCAGTTTATCAGCTGATGCAGACCAAGGTGATTTACTGGCACCATTTATACAAAGGGAGTGAAGTGAGGTAACAAAATAAAACACTAAATGAGCAACGTGACGTTAGTGTTGTTTGGCTAGTATCTTCATAATTTAGCATACGTTCTATATAACATAAAACATTACATTATATTTCATGGTCCAAAGTCATGCCCTATCTTTTCTGCAGAAAGATGGCCATCAGTATTTATCCCAAGCACAGAGCGAAGCTCCCTCCATTTCTCAGATGCTCCCCCGTGTCGGTCAAGCACTTGTTTAGTTTGACAGGCTTCAGCAGAAAAAACTATTTTGGATTTTTTTATGTTTATGAAAATTTAGCCCGAGTTCTTTACAGGGAAATGACTCAACAGGCTTATACAGGCAAACAAGGAAGAATTAAAGAGCCTTGTTCTTTACATCCGGATAAAATGTGCACCAATTTATTCTCAAAAATGGGAAGTCTGAAAGCAGAAAACTTACTTATAGCCCCTTAAGGAAGTATTTACCAAGAAATAATGTACCAATTGGCAAGTCATTCCTTGTTATATTGTGGCAATTATCTGGTAATTAGGTGATATTTTACACTAATCCTTACCCTAGTAATATTGTGGCATTTCTCTGGTAATTATCGGGTATTTTACCCTGCACTTAACCGTAACCCTGGTAATATTGTGGCAGTTCTCTAGTAGTTAGGCAGCATTTTACCCTAAGTTTAACCCTAACCCTCTAATCCTAACCCTGGTAATACTGTAGCAGTTCTCTGGTAATTAGTTTATACTTTACACTAGCCCTAACCCTGTAACCTAACACTTATCCTAATCCTCGTAATATTGTGGCAGTTATGTAGTAATTATCTGGTATTTAACACTGATATTGTGATATTGTGGTATTTCTCTGGTAATTAGGTGGTGTTTTACCCTAAATCCAACCTTAACCCCCCAACCCTAACCTGGTAATATTGTAGCATTTCTCTGGCAATTAGGTGGCATTTTACTCTAAATCTAACCTAACCCTTACTCTAACCCTAGTAGTATTGTGGCAATTATCTGGTAATTAGGTGGTATTTTTCCAGATAATTTTTTTAGAAATAAGATGATAATTTTCTACTAAACAGTGGAAGGCAGTGATTTGCAATTTGCCTGTTCCTATGTGTTATGCCAAAAAGTGACTACAGCTTCATTTTCAGCTTGGAGATTTGAGGGTTTTTTTTTTAAGGTTTTGAAGTCTGACAAAGGGGTATTGTTACACTGCAAATCTGTGGTTGGACTCTGGCTTTAAAGAGTAACTAAAAGTAACCCAGTAGTTTCAGCTGAGGTGCATCTACCCTGGACTTTCAAAAATATGTCTGTAGAATGTCAGGAGGGAGTGGGGAGTAGCTATGGACACTGCCGTCTTCCCTCTGTAACTGTGGCTCAGTTGGTAGAGTCATTTAGCTTAAAATTGGACGGTTGTGGATCCATGCTGCTTGTAAGATTTGATTGATAGTCATAATGCCTTGCCTTGTTTTCTTAAAAAAAAAAAAAAAGCATCATTTATTTGCTATTTTGGCCAACAGTACTAAATTACCCACAATCCTGTCATGTCACAGGGACGTCCCTGTTTGGCTGAACCCGACTTTGCCCGCAAAACCTTCCATGTTCAATCCAGTAGTGCTGCTTGGAGTGAATTAAACAGTTGTTTATGAAGATGTATGAAGATGGTCATGTAGAAGACACAAACAAGTGTTACAATGATGCCTCTGATTGGTGGAGTCGACATTTTTAACACATAAGGTAGAATTAAAATATTTTGTACCAAAATGTCAAGATTTGGACTTTAACTGATTAATAGCTCTGCCAGAACTCTTTAACTCTAGGGGCCAGGTGTACATAAAACAAAATTTGAGTATCTTCTCATTAAAAAAAAAAAAAAAAAAGTTTGTGTTTCAGTTTTTAATTAAAGCATGTAGTTCTACAAACACAACATGAACAGCCGTACATACACAAATCAGAAACAGGGCCTGAACGTTCGTTATGAAGAGAAGGTGTATAAAGATCACTGTGGTGCAGCGTGACATCCTGGAGTATTTTCCGTTACTTTAGTGTGTGTCTGTCTGTGAGTAAGTGTGTCTGTTTTTTTTCTCTGTTAGGATACAGCTGAGCGTGTCTTATCTTAGATCACACAACAACATGTGAAACCCCAACTCTGCGGAACTCCTCACCATCCCAGAGCCACAGGGTTTCAGTTTGCGGTGGCAGCTCTCTCTCTCTCTCTCTCTCTCTCTCTCTCTGTCTCTGTCTCTTGCTCTCTCTCTCTACATCCACGGACAGTAAAACTTGCAGATGAGTGTGGAGGCTGACAGATGCAGTAGTCAGAAATAGGCAGTGACTTCTCAGAAGAGGTTCTTGATAGTTGCAGAATGACTGTAAGCCATGAGAATTTATGCCGTTGTACATCTTGGTCGTGTTAAATCCAGTAAATGTAAAGTTGAAAAATGACGCAAAGTTTGCCCTAACTGTTAGTGTAAGGGAAGTCTGTTTGGTGCACCTGCAACATTCATGATCAAAACGTGTCAACTTGCTCACTTGCGGTTTTTCCGTCGGAGTCTCAACAAACTGACAAACTGAGGAGAAACCTTATCAAGCAAGCCGTCTGCTTTTTATAATGTGAAGTCTTAAATTAGTTTCAGTTTCAAATGTCATGCATTAAAATAAAGCAAACTCCACACTTGAAGAATATGACTCTGGATAACCGGTTGTTAACCTTTTTAAACCGGTTGTCTCTCAACACTCCAGTGCAACAGCACATTTGAATTGATCCAGCTCACCATGCACTTATAGGTTTTATGTGTATATTCTTATTCAAAAATAGTGCGAAACAAATACTTCTGTTCAAGTATTTCTGCCGAAACATGTCTGAATGTCTACAGAACAACTTTTTTACATTAAAAAAAACTTGACATTTATGACTCTTTTTCAAAAATTTATTTCTTCAGTGGAACATTTCTTAGAGCAACATGGTAGGAAAGTAAAGAAACAGTGCAATAACTCGATTCTTAGTATACATTTTTCTTGTTTCAAAGGTAAAACATCTAATCACATTTATTCTAAGTCACTTTAATTGACAAATACATACAAACATCTTATTTGAAGTATTCAAAAAGGCCAGAATTTTGTTACCTCAAAGCACAGATGATGTGAGACTCTGATCACCTTTAAATCTAGGTTAAAAATATTCAATTTTTGCTTGCCCTTTAATCTTTAGCTTAATTTTAGTCATTTTCATTCCACAAATACATTTTTGCTATTTGAATGAATCTTTTAACACATCTTAATGAATTGATTTAAGTACATTTTAAGCATATTAATCACAAATTGGTGTTAATTTGCAGTCGATGGGAGTTGGGCTGTGTAGTGAGCTCCTGCTGGGGGATATCTGCAAGTCTGACTCAGCTTGTGAGCTGTGAGTCAACACAGACAGAGCAAACTGTGAAAAGACAGCCTGGCTGCAGAGCGTAGAGATCAGATAGCCCCTCTTACAGACCGTTACTACGAGACACCATCTCTCTGAAAGTAAGCATCTCATAAGTGCTGTAAATTCAACTGTAGCCTATTCAGCCTTAGCTTTAGCTAAGGTTAACGTAGCTACTCTAGCTACATAGTTAAGATTGCTTAGCTTTAGCAATGTAAGCTTTAGCAAACATAGCTCAAGCTAACGTAGCTACATAATCTACATATATAATGTAATTATGTTAGCTTTGTAAGTATAGATATCCATGAGCTTTGTGAGCTTAACCTTTAACCATGTTAGCTTCAAAGCTCCGGTAGCAAAGTAACTTATGCAGCTAACAGAGCTTGGCAAGCTATGTTTGCTTACAACAAGCTTTTTTCTTTGGCTTTTTAAAAACGTTCTGTAATTAAGTCTTGCAGGTCAGGTTTTTAATTTTCAGTGTCCTAATCCTTACCCTAAATGGAAGTTTAATCTGTTTTATCCTGAAAGTTTTAGCATGTATTTCCTCTCTGACAGATGTGGCGTCTCACAGTAATGGTCTGAGGGAAGGCCCGTCTGAGATCTGTGATCTGCAGTCGGACCCCTCTCAACTGTGAGTCTAAATCCTCAGGAAAGCATTCTGAGGTTAACCAGTATACATAATTAATTTTAATAAGACGAAAACCAGTTTGTGAATCTGTGTCTGGCAGGACAGTAAGACTCTTTGGAACTTCAGAGCACTGAATTCTTAGGGAATGGGGCAAACTTCTTTCAGAACCAGATTACTTTTATAAAAAACTAAAAATGGATACTTGAATATCAAAACCAATGTGTGACATTATTCATTATAACAAAAAAGTAGTCTGAGTACTCTAATGGATTACTTTGTGAAGTGTTAACCGTAACACCATTAGTAGGAGATTAGCTTTGATAGAAAATTAACTCTCAATTGCACTCAAGAAATCAGGATTAATTAAAAACTGAGTTGAATCACTTCACTTACAACTGGTGAAGAGTTGAAGTGAAAGACTGAGAGGAATTTTTCCACCGCAGCACCCTGTAGGGGCTTCAAGGGCAGCTTAGAGCTGTACCCCATGCAGACAGAGCAAACTGTGAGCCTAAATCCCTAAGAAGACAGTTGGGAGTGGACTGTTAAACTGAATCCCAGGAGGCATGTCTGGACAGAAGCAGTCAGGGACCTCGGAACTCTGTAAAACTCTAAGCCACACAAAGAAGGTTCCCAGTTTGAGGATATCTTAATTATTTTGTTTTTTTGTTTGTTTGTTTTTTTCTTATTTTTGCTTAGTGCCATATTTTTCACCACAAAAAATGAGCAGCATATATATATATTTTTATTTGTCTAATAAAGACAATTTCACAGCTGATTCTTCCTTAAGTCCAGATTTTATTTGTCTCTTTAGCTTATTCACATTAAAGCCCCACATTTCAGTCCGTTTCTGTGCTGAAATCAACTGTAGCTACATGAAGCATAATGTCAGAAAAGTTGGCTGTTAAAGGCTAATCAGAAAATGAGCTCTCTATATCCTTCTTTTTCATCAGGCTTCCCTCTGCATACTTTCTTGGCCCTGCATCCACCCCAGGCTTTATACAAGGAGGAGGTGTGTTTGCTTTTGTGCAGAAGGCCACTGTGTAGGAGGCTTTCATTACCAGCATCTTTCTGGAGAAACAGAAAGGAGGAGAAGGGCCAGGGGTGCGAAAAGGCAAAGTGACTTGTCCTTGGCCATAACGAGAATAAAGGTGTAAACAACACAATACATCTGGCCTTAAAGTAAAATGAATGACAGAAAGTTTATAATTACCAAAAAGATAGTTAAAACATGAAAAAACAAGAGGATTTTCTTTCATCACTTGTTAATGTCTGTGTAACATGCCAGTGTATCTCTGTAGTCTCTGTCTGCCATCATGTTATGTAGCAGTTCCTTACATATATTGTGTTATTGGCCCCCTGCCTGAGCCACGCGCTGGCATACTGTAGGTTTGCCCTTTCATGTTCAATCCTCTCCCAGCTATTTCTCGATGCTCAGAGTCGAGCTCGGTTCTCAGGCACGCTGCAAGTGCTGCTTCAAAACACCTTTCGCTGTGAGTACATGTGTCAGGAAGCGGGCTTCACACGAGGCAAGGCTCTTTCTGCTCCTCCAATCTGTCACTCCACTTCCATATTCTGTCTCATCTCAAGCCTGGGCTGCTCGCACAGATGTGGAGAACATTTCAGTTGGCTCTCTCACTGAACCACCTCCCCCCCCTTTAAACCTGCTCCCACACCCTCATCTACATAACGCCCCCCGTCCCTGGGATTGTTTCTGTATCATTCTCAGGCCAAAACTGTTGGGTTTGGTTGAAACATCCACTTGATCTCCAGCGCTCCAGGATCCAGGATCAGATCAGTAGGAATACAAAAAAAATGCAATCAGGATGACTAATTAAAGATTTCACTGCCTTCAATATTGTACTCTTTTAGTGATTTAATCAATTATGGTCAATATAGTTTGGATTTTTTTGACAGAAAAAATACAAAAAACTCTTTAATGTCAAAGTGAAAACAGATTTCTTCAAGGTATGGCCAACTAATCAAAAATATGTAAGGTATTTAGTACTAGTAGATGCACCTCTGGCTGCAATCGCAACATGAGTTTGTGTGGAAGTTTCAATCAGGCGTGCACATCTGAAACTGCAGTTTTTACTCTATTCTTCTTTGCAAATCTGCTTAAGCTCTGCCATTCTGCATGGGTATCAGTATGAACAGCCCTTTTCAAGTCCAGCCACAAATTCTCTATTGGATTGAGGTCTGGGCTTTGTCTCGGCCACTCCAGAACATTCACCTTGTTGTCCTTAAACCATTTCTGTGTAGCTTTGGTCTATGCTTTGGGTCGTTTTACTTCTGGAAAATAAATCTTCTTCCAGGCTGTAGTTCTCTTGTAGACTGAATAAGATTGTCCTCCAGGATTTTCCTTTATTTTCCCCTCTATCTTTACAAGGCTTCCAGGGCCGGCTGCTGAGAAGCATCCCCACAGCATGATGCTGCCCCCTGTGCAGTGTATTTGTGGTGATGTGCAGTGTTTGGTGTCTGCCAAACATAGCTTCTTGCTTGATGGACAAAAAGCACCATTTTGGACCCATTGGACCAAAGAACTTTCTTTCACTTTACCATGGAGTCTCCCACATGACTCTTTGTGAGCTCTAGTTAAGATTTAATATGAGGGCTTGAAGAGAAAAAAAAAAGGCTACGGTTTATGGGTCAAAGTGGTCTAACTTATTATAATGTGTCTCTTCTTGTCGCATTTGACAATGTCAGTCTCAGAGTTAAATAAATGCTTTATCATGACTTTTGATTCATATATGCAAATCTAATTTTGATCACCTTAGAGCAGGCAAAGCCTCACACCTCCACTAAGATCTTGTGTACTCCCCTTAGGGGGTCTCAGGCACCAGGTTGGGAACCAAGGCTCTAGACAAACAGCTACACAGTCAGCCATCAGCCATAGCCCTTATGATGCAAAATTCATGTCCTTTCGACTATAATGAAAAAGTTTTAAATAATTTGATCCCCTGTACAGTGTCCTCCTATACAGATCTAAACTATTCTGCCCTAATTCCTATTTTGAACCAGGTTATAAAAGGGTTGATTTCTGCTGTAAGAAAAAACACTGCTTTGACATGGGGTTTGTATGTGACTTCTGATGTTTCTACAGCCAGCTTCTATACCCCTCTGAGAAAAAAACTTAGCTAAGGTTCTTCCCATTTCTTTGTAACTTTGCTGAAATGTTTCTGCACCTTGTTTGGAGTCCACCTGTGGTAAATCAAATTGATTGAACATGATTTGGAAAGAGAGACTCTCTACAGAAGCCTAACAGCTGGCATAATTGTACACTGTATGCTCAAAGTCCCAATTAGGGATAAAGTTTTGAAATGGAGCTCAGCGAGTCAATGGTTCATATCTCTCCCTGCTCTGGAGATCAGCTGACTTTGGATGTTCATTCTCTTGAGTACTGAGCCAATCAGATTCGGACACAACCTCGTTTGACCAATTATCATGCACCTGTCATATTTTAAATGTCATTCTCTTTCAAAGTCAGCTTGTTGTTTCAGTGTGGATGCTGCAACCCTCCTCCACCCCAGCCGCCTCCACTCAGTTCATCAGCAACTTGTCAAGAGGTTTCTGCTCATCTCATCATGCATGCCTCAGTCTCCTCCTCCAGGCCACCTCATTGCTTCCTCATCTGATCCTGCATCCCTCTTCACCACCAGTGTCTAGCATCCATAGAGGGGTATCCTATTCCTGCTGTTTGCCTCACTACCCCTTCAAGTACATGAAGTCATCATGACAGAGTCTACTTGCCAAATAATTTGTACATTTATCTTCCATTAAAATTTGTAAAATTATTGTTAAGCTCGTATTAAGTCTCTCCTGACTGCAATGGCAATAGCTACAAACTCTGTGTATCACAATTCAATGGTATTTACTGGCATGATGTTCTACTGCATCTTTACTAAATTTAAACCAATTGAATTCATACTAAGTTTATATTAAGGCACTGTAACCTTACCCAGAAGCCTTCTTGGACGATGATCATACAGTTTCTGGCCTCCTCTAAAGATCCACATACAGTCCATGACCCCCCTATGCTTTCTGAAATGGTTCAGTCCAAACATCAATGATATTAGCTTCTAGTATAACGCAAGGCAATATTTTATCAATGCAATTCCAGGCTTCTCCAGGTTTTTCATGTCACATTACCTCATGAAATAGATTCTCATGTAATGTAATATTAACCTGAATAGCACCTTTCACTCAATGTTATTGAATGGGTTAGTAATGAATACTCGCAGACACAACCTGACGTACTCATTTTGTTTTTTTATTTATTACCTAAAAAAAGAAAAATGTTCTATCACAAGTCACACTGAAATGTATTGCTTAAGAAAAAAAAATATATTCATATATTTTTTCTTTTTTTTCTTATTTTTTTTAAACCTTTTTTTCTTTTTCGGAAATATGTTTCCATTAAATTCCACCAAAAAAAAAAACAAAAAAACAAAAAAAAAAAGTTTTTTTGAACACAAGCAGCCAGCTACTGCCGTGTCCCAGCAAAACCTTCTCCCCCAGCTTTTTTTAAAAAATGCACAAAGAAATACATAATTCACAGTTACCATTTTGGTTTCATAAATTAATACAGTCACACATGTGCTACACCGGTCTAGAGCTAGAACATTGTAAATTGTTTTCTTGAATCCTGTTATTTTCAATAGTTGGCTACAAGAAAGAACAGGCAACTTAAATGATCAGAATTCCACTGACGTACTGTTTTTTTCTCCTCTCTGTAATGCTTTTGTCTTCTTTTTTGTTTGTTTCGTCTTCTTTTTGAGTTTCACACAGAAGTGAGGCACACACAGAGTATAGTTCATACATATACAAAAAGAAAATTAAATAAAATTGGGTGGGGCAGGGGGGATCAATTGTCCTTTAATAATCCTAGTTAGAAACAAGAAGTGCATGTCGTCTGGAGTCCTCAGAGGACTGCTCTTACTCTGAATCACGGCTGCTTCTTGCCATCTAAGTACTGTGATGTAAACTTGATCAGTTAAATTAAGTTATACAGATTTGTTTGCAGCTTGTTGGTGGGAGTTATAAGGGATGTTCAAACAATGAAGACACAATGAAGAAATAGGACAAAGACAGAATCAGAGGAACTTTGAAATCCAATTTTGATTTAGCTTTACCCCTAAAATCTAAGCCTCTCCTGGCTGCGAACACTACAGTCCTGTGGATCAACCAATGAAAAAGACAAAATCTGACACTGACACAGCAAGGGCAACATTTTTAAGGCACAGAAGCCTTGACATAATAGAGACTCCACCAGCTAAAAGCACTAAACAACGGATGCCCAGTGTCCTCAGTGACAAAAAATGGCGCCTTGATGACAACATATCTGACGACAATGCACACAGAAAATTAAAAAAAAAGAAAAAAAAAACCAATAAAACATTCCCGCCCCAATTGTCCCCAAGTGTCTTATTTTTTTAGTGAAAGGTAAGGCCACTTAAAAAAAAGATGAGGTTCACCAAAAAGGTAATCTCTCACTGCAATCTCTGGGAGTGCAATAGTGGTAGGGTGGTCGATCGATCACACAGACAGACAGATAAAGGAGGCAGACCGGATGCTTCTCTCGGGGTAACAGACAGTTCTGTAAAATCCACACAAGCCTCGGTTGGTGTTTAGGCTAGGGAGTAGGAGGAGGAGGAGGGAGAGGGGAGGTGGCTGAACAGTTCATAGGCTGTCTGGGTCCTTGAGAGTCACGGGGGTAAAAAAGAACCAGCAGAGAGAGTCACTTGCTCGTCATCGTCTTCATTGTAACACAACAGGAATGTTCAGTGCTGAGTAAGACGCCGCAAGAGTCCACGCTTATCGTCATCTGTTTTGGTTTTGCGTCGTTAATACTTTAGCAGGAAACTGTTGTTCTTAAACAAAAAAAAAAACCTAGCCAACAAAAGCAGCATTGTTTTATTTTCTTCACAAATTCATGCATGTTGTTAACCTTCATTCCCACAGCACCAGTTTCTTTTTTTAATCTTTCAATAATAGAAAAAGATCAGTGTAATTCACACGTCTGCATGCAAAGAAAAGTCACTTTTCCCCTCTTTTTTTTCATTTCAAGTCCCCGTATGTAGCAGCGGAGCTATGAAAGGCCTAACCTGATATGTCGATGGATGTACTGGTGGAGGCACTAGATAATGATGCTGGATGCTTATGTCTTCTCCCTCTTTGCCAATAGAAAAATAGAGCCATTATAATGAGGACCTGGTGAATTTAGATGTCACATGGGCCCACATCTGGGAACTAATTGTGGATTTATTCAGAAGAGGAGCTGATTTTTGTGATTTTTTTAGGGAGAAGATAAGACGAACAAAAATCCTAAAATCAATTTATGCTAAAGTCAAACGCACACGCACACACCCTCATAAACCTTTGTCACATTTATGTACACAAACTAACACAAACCCTCAACAACTCCATTCAGGTCAGTAAGACATGAGGTGGGCTGGATGATATTCATTTTTCCAAATCATTTCTTGTGACTATAATCCATGAAACGAGCTGATGGATGATTGACTGGATGTACGTGTTTGTTGGTAGTCAAAGACTTGACTGAAGCCACACAGGGCTGCTGTTTTTTGAAAACAGCAGATAGGAAGAGAAATAAAAAATAGATTTTTTTCCATATACATTTTAAAGATTTTTAAATCCTCTAAAGCACTTTCTGTTAATATTAATTCATTTTGTTTATTCATTAATCATTCCTATCAATACCCTATGTCACTGAGGTTCAATACTTCCATATTCATTTTTCTCTCTCAGGCCCCACCTCCTTCCTTTGCACAATCTGACCAGCTGTTATAAATCAAGAAAATGTGCAAATCAACACTACTTTGAACTGTTATATGAAAACCTGAATGCTTTGTGAACAATGCTACATATTTTTTTGTTTATAAAATATAATAATATGTTTCAAAATGGAACAAAAAAAAAGTTAAACCGCCCCGTAACAGGTTAAAAACTAGACTCTGGTTTGAGAGTTTCGAGACTGATAAGAATGCCCGTTGAAGTAATCCATAGTTTGGCAGTTTTGCCTTTTCATGGGATTAGGAAACACTGAAGCCTCTGGTGCTCCTGTCCTGTGAGTAAGTCCAGTGTGGATCTCTTCATTACTGTCCAGAGTGCGTTTAAAAACCAAATCTTACGAAAAAAAATCTCAAAATACCACCACCACCACCCACTGAATTCTGCTATGCTCAAGTTCCAGTAATCATACCGTAAAGCGTCTTGTACACTGTGAAGTCCAGCTGTCCAAATCCAAGCATCAAAAGAAAGTTCTGCTGCTATTGTTGCTGTTTTTCACAAGGTCAACTCTGAATGACACAATGGGATTAAAGTCTGTAGGGAGGCAACTTCTCATTCCACAAAACACCTTAGCAGATCTCTGTGTCACCTCCTGCTGATCCACTCCCTTGAAATAAACTTAATCCCATCCAATGTTTGCACATCTTTGAATCCATCTCCCAGCGCATCGCGTTCAGGCCATGACAAACTCGGACTTCAAGTCAGCCTTGACGTCCGGCTTCCACACCGAATCGTCAAAGTCCAGGTCCAGGGAGCCCTCGCTCGACATGCTGCTGTTGCTGTTGCTGCGTCCCGCCTTCCTGTTGGGCAGCCACTGATAGGGAGCCCGCTGGTCCCGCCTGGCCTTCCTGCGCAGACGCTTCTGCTGCATCAGGAGCTGCAGGCGCTCCACTTTGCAGCGAGTTGCACGGTTCTCGGTCTGGCGTAGGCGGTCACCTGGATGAAGGGAGAAAGATAGAGGGAAGACTGTCAGTTAGGTTGACTAGTTTTTTTCCACATCACAAAATCACAAAAAAAAAACAAGATTGGGCTAAGAAGAATGTCATTAAATGTCTGTGTGTTTAAATGTGTTTTGATGGCAAAAATATAGCACATGCATGGAGCATTTCTTTGGCTCTAGAACAGTGGTTCTCAAGTGGTCAGGCAGGACCCACCACTACCACCTTAAGAAAAATCATGACTCAGACTTTTAAAAATGTTGGAAAGAGCTTTGCGACCCACTTCTGGGTGCTGACCCACCAGTTGAGAACCACTGCTCTAGCAAACACAGAAAATGTGGAATTTGCTGCTTAACCTCCCCCCGAGCGCCATTATCCCCTTTCAGTGACACTTCATCCCCTTATCACTGACTAGGGAGACCTTCCCCAACCTAACTCTCCTTGAGAACAAATCCCAAGGCCAAAACCATCACAACACCACTTGAGATGACACATTCCTGCGACATCTGCACACATAACTGCAGATGACGTGCCTCACTGACTAGACGTGCTACTATAAGTGCATTTCTCAGCTGTTGATGTGCCTATAGGAGAATACCGTCTCAGGGGAGAGGCCCAGTGCTGCACTGTGAATGCTATCCTACAGTGGCCGAGCCAGGGTCCTAATTCAATTTATACATATATTCGGGAGCTCCAAAAGGAAGGAAAAGCAACCGCAATCTATTAGCTAGCTCCATTAGTATCTGTCTGGGAATTAAATAATTAAATAATGGGGCTAGAATGTCAATAAAAGCGAAGCACGGGCGGCCATCTCTGCTGCCTGTGCTGCACAGCAGCACCACAACATACACAAACACACACAGTCAGACACTTGAATGAGCATTCGAGTACATCATGTATTCAGAACAAAAACACACACTGAATGAATGTATGCGCACACAGAAACACACAGGTGCACACGCTCAAGGTTGCACGCACGTAAACACACAGCAGCAGCAACAGCCGCAGTAGCTTTTAACGTGGATCGATGGCAAATTAAAAAGACCTATTGATTAAACCTTAGCTCTAGTGCAGCCATCCATCTCAGGCCCAGGACAACGCTATTGGCTTTCAATAGAAAATGCAAGCGAATGGAAATTGTAAGCGGAGAGAGAGACAGGGAGAGATTGGGTTTTTTCTGCTATTTTTTTTTCTTTATTATGGCTGTAGCTTCCCACTCTCAGCTCATTGACCCAACAACCCCCTCCTCCACTATCCATGCATCCCCTTCTTCCCCACCTCTTTCAGCCATCACACCCCCGCCCTTTTCCTCCTCCTGCTCTTGCCCCACGTCTCCCTAGAGACAGCTAGGTGGGGCAGTGTGAAGAAGGGGAAGTAGGAGGCAAGAGGAGAGGAGAGGAGGGGAGAGGGGTGTGGGTTAAGGAATTCCTCCCCCAGGGGCAAAGGGGGATTAAAAAAAAGGACGGAGGAAGAGGGTGGAGGGTAAAAGATCAGCCGTAGGTGGCAGTTTTCCAAATCGATTGTGCCCTCCTCTGCTTCCCCCCCTATCGGAATGAATTCCGGACTCTGTGTGGGCTTAATTTACCTCTTTCCCTCATTTGCTTATCGGATCGAGCAACGTAGAGCCTTTTCTGCAGCTATAAATATTCACCACAGTCTGCCAGTGCATGCTAAAGAAGTAAACTGTCGTCAAGCAAGGGCGGATATGCACAGCGGAGTTAACAGAAAAGACTACTTCCCCCTCATAGACGGGGTGTGGGGGCTTTCCACTTCCTTCAAACATGTTCTGCCCTGATATGTGTGTGCATTCAGATGCCATGTGTGTGAGGGCAGCGTGTCATCTCCAGAGAACGAGGGGTGACCAAAAAGGGGGGGGTTCTCCTACATTAGAGCCATTGTTCCGCTGCCTCAGCTCCATGTGACATTCATACACGCTGCCGCAAGGCTTTGTTCCCCCTCCAGTCCTCCCGCTCTCTCTTTCTCTCCCTCTCTTCCCCTTATTCCCCCTGCTCCGGCTAGCCAACAGCAAAACCCGCCCCTCGGCTCTGTTGAAATATGGCTGTACACAATGAAACGGCACAACGCCAACACATGCCTACTTACAAAATCTGTTTGTCTGCTTCAATTTGCCTTCAGAATGCTTTGGTTTATATTCAGTCTTTATTTTAGCAGGGAAGTCCACTCAGTAATGACAATGTTATCCAAAACAAACCTACATGTAGACACATATGCAGTCACAGCTTAAAGGCCAGTTCTCTGGAGCTATAGGTCTTGGCCTTTGGCTTGGTGAGAGTGCTGAGAATTTGCTTGGAGCTACACGGAACTTAGTGTGTGTTTTAGTGTGTTTCAGTGTGTGTGTGTGTGGCCATTCATCAGCGTCACTACCGGAGCCCTGGGCGGCTAGGCCGGACACAGCTGGCCACAAGGATCTCCAGACTATGTTTATGACAGTAGGGCTATTATTAGGGCTGGCTAAGAAGAAGAGACTATACACGCAAGAAACACGCTCACAGACTGGCTCTGAGCCTGGATGCAAAGACTAAAGTTTGACATGAGCACAATAACCTTGGAGTACCCAGAGAGGGCTGGGTAAAAGACATAAGGAATGAATGAGAGACCATGTTCATGCACAACCCTGTGTGACACAGAAAAGAAGAAATCTTTTCTTAGTAACCCTCGCTGGATTATATCAAACAGAAGATGGGTCAAGGGCACACAGAGGAGCTCAGCACCAATTTCATTTTCTTCCTCTCCCTTTAAAACACTTGTTTGACTGCAAACACACCAAAAACTCCAACCTGAGCATCTCATTTTTCCATCTCCAAACTCTCCTCCATACAGACTTTGATACGGGACTTTAAACACACAGAGCACTGCAGAGAAAGCCAAAGAAAAAAACAGAAAAGAAGGGGTGATCTATGAATAATCGATGCGTCAGTCAGTTTTCCTTGCCTTTGAGCCCAGCCCAGCAACACACAGCAAGGACTGAGATAGGGGAGCACACGGGGAGGGTGGGAGGAGTGGGTGGATTGTAGGAGGAGGTAGAGAAAGGGAGGAGGGCTGCAGTGTGCAGGACGCACAGGGAGATTAAAGGAGCTTCTCCTTTTATTGATTGTATAAAGATTGGCCTTCATTTGCAGTTGTGTTAGTGCTGTTGTTTGTTTGTTTTGCCTTGATAAGTCTTGTGATCTTTGCAGAGAGAACATTGTGTTTTGCTCAGCATCCAGGGAACTGGGGGTGAGAGAGAGGAGAGGGGTGGATGGAGAGAAAGAGAGAGGAAGAGGAGGAAAGAAAATCACATTGCAGCAAAGTCAGCCTTGATTTCCTCTAGTGTGGCTATTTACCTCATTCTTATACTTACTTAAATGCTCACATTAAAGCTCTCCTCTGAAGTGTTTTAGGTGGCTATAAAACACAGATTCCTTTTAATTAGGGATGCACAACAGTGGATTTTTGCTGATATTTGATATTGTGTCTTTTGTGCAAAGAGAGGCTAAGTCAAGTAGAGCTGAGAGAGGAGCAGAGACAGTAGATTGTCTGGTAGTTGTGTAACATTTGGGGCTTCATTCAAAATGTCGAGGGCATTCAAATGTAAAAGACGGACTCATTCAAGAGATAAGAGGTACAACTTTTTCTGCAGGGGGCGCCGAAATCAACACAAAGTGAAAATATCTCACTAGTGCTTTAAAAATCAATATAATTACTTAGAAAGATGCAACTAGTACACCAAAAAATGGTCATCCAGGTTGATTTTATAAACATATATAAAGGTTGTTTGGTCATTTTATTTTAGTAAAATACATCAAAATGCCTACTGTTAGCTGTGTTTTAAGTATAACGGTCTGTTAAGATGATTATCAGAATATTTACATGCTGTTTAGCCCCACTTGTCATATAAACAGGCTCAAACTTTTCACACTATTTGAGTATATTATAACTAATCAACACAGCTGCATGTCCAAATGTAATGTATTTGGCATTGTGAAGGGGCAGTAAAGACAGCAAGGAGCTACACTTCCAAAAGTTCAACCAACTAATCAGCCACAAACTAAAGCAACCAATCAAATTGCAGCTAAAATGAGCAGTCTGACAGCCACTGAAAGGGCATTGACAGCCCTGCAGGGACACAAGCTCTTCAATGACTTTTAGACTTCATTTGCATTCCCTCTCTCTCTCTCTGTCTCTCGTTCTCCTTGTCGACAATGAAAGGGCACCTGATGTGCTTGGCTGGCTTCGTTAGATAGCTCTGTGCTTTGCTGCGTCGCTGGGGTGTTTGCTAGTAACCGCTGCATGTTTGTCACACCCAACCTCAGTGTGCACAGGGAGGTGGAGGATAATGTGCAGGCTTTGGCCAAGCAGGTCAGGGCTTATGAACACTGGATTTAATGGGCATCTCTCTGTCCCCCCGTCCGCCCCCCTCCTTTTGCCAGCACAGAGCTAACATGACCTGACAAATCGAAAGAGGGGACCGGGAAGGGGGTGAAGGGATATGGAAGGCACACAAGGGAGGAAGGGGGCGCCAGGGGAAGCATTGAGAGCTAACTGTGCTCCCTGTCTGAGGGCTTGTGTTGAACTAAGGCAGCTGCAGTGGGAGTTGGACTAAAAGGCAGCCCTATAATCCCATAGCCACCCCTTGCCTGCCCCACAATGGCTCAGCCTGGTGCCCTGTACGCAGCCCCTGTCTCCGGCCCCTGCACAATAGCTCTGCCTGGGCAGGGGGCTGAGGGGCTAGAGGCAGGGGGGGGTACCGGGGAGGTCCACCCTACTCAGTAAAGGAATTTAGCAAACAATCAGCCTGCCAGGCCATCCTAAAGCCCTCCTGTTCAAGTCCGGAGCTGACAAATCCCCATACTCAGCAATACTACCCTGCAAAGCCTCGAAACCAAGCGAGCTGCCAAAAGCCTTTAACCAGGCATTTGTGGTCGAGTGTGTGTGTATGTGTGTATCTTCAAGCTTTTTATTTACGCTTGTCTTCTCCCCCTCGCACATGAACTTGTAGTGGAAAGGGTAAAGGCTCTCGGGAGACGGCCAAGCTATGTGACATTTTCAAGAGGCTGTTGCGACCTAGAGTTTGACTGCGCGCTCATACGTGTTCCGGCAGATGCAAAGTGCAGTTTTATTCCTGTGGCTGAATGAAGGCAGGTTTCTGTGAAGCAGTGTTAAGCCATGATGTTAAGTCCAGTAAGTCTTCCATCAGGTGTCTGCTGATAAGACTGCCTGAGAGCGCTTAGTCATCGGCTTCCTTAGGACACCATGTGGAACGGAGTGAGCAGTCAGCACGCACAAACGCACAGACTCATTGTCTCAGTTAGCTTAACCGTGCTCACTTAGGTGGACAAGTTACTCATTCACGTCACTTTCTGGAAGTGTACATTGTGAGCAGGAAGTTTGACGGGGCAGTAAAAACAGAAAATGACTCTAGGCGGGCTATTCTTCCTTCCTTTTTTGCCCCCTGTTAATCAGTTGGTAGACTGACCGACAGGATATGATGACAAATGAAGGCTTAGTGTTGTGGTTTTAACGATGCCCCTCTTCCGCGTCCTACTCCTCCTCCTCACTGCCCTCTACTTCACAAAGACAATTCTTCTCTGAGCCACATTTTGGATGGAATAACTCTATTAAAAGGCCAAACGAGCACAGACAATGTATTGATGCACAACACAGACATGGAAACAGAGGGAGGAAGATGAAGAGCGTGATGCATTTTACAGACATTTTTTGACTGTAAGAGGGGGAAACACTGGCGTGGGCTGCAGACACAGACAGATGACAATAGTGGGAGAGGAGGGGAAGGGCAGGAGGGGAGATGTGAGTGGGGGCAGTGAAGTAAAGGTCTTCCCTGAGTTAGGAAAATAAGACTGTGTTATTCCAACTGTTGCTTGAGCGCTCCCAGAGTGCCACATTCCCCAAGTCAACTTGTATTCACTGCTACAGCTAAAACACTCCATTCTGCTTCATCAGAGGGTCATAAAACAGTAGACAACGCCAGAGCATGACAATAGAAATGCTTTCTTAAACAAAAGAAAACATTAAACAGGAGTGACTGCATGTCAAGACCCTCCCTGACAGACTATTCAACAAAATTTACCCTCAGCTCACCAAAGACCGGCTCCATTTCCTCCACGGGAGATAAGACGACAGAATGAGACAATGCTGTTTCTCTCAGCACAGCCAGGCTAACCTTACAACATCGACTCAATGTTATCTGTTCTGGACATCTGTCTGACACTCAACATCCTGTGTCTCTGCAAGGAGAGGAGCTTTTGCTAACGGTGTCATCTTAGCTCCAGCACCTGCACAGGCCCAGACCCCCTTAAGCATGGGTAGAGTGTAGGTTTGTCCAGCCCCAGCCCATACACACCCCATCTGCAGCTCTTATTTAAGAGGTAGGTTAAACCACCCAAAGCCTAATCTAATCTAAACATAGCCCAGCCCAGGCTTGAAGGGGTAAACTTATCTTCAAGGCGCACAAAAACAAAGCGAACTTTGCTGCCTGACAAGTGAAGCCTGACTGAACAGGTCTGGAGATGGTATTGCATTACTAAGGAGACCCCCCCCCACCCCCGCTGCTGCTTTTTTTCCCCTTCTCAACAGCCTCAAAATTCAGGAGGGATACATGCACAGCCTTTTGTGTCTTTAATCTGACATTTCTGTTCTCATCATGTCAGGATTTTAAGATGAAAATATGAGCTTTAACAAGACAGTGATGTCAAAACGTCCCTAAAGAACTGGTAGCAATCCATAATGCCCATAAGAGAAGCCGAAAAGACAGTTTGACTTTAGCAAGTTGCAATGTAATAGCAAAGCTAGATTGCCATAATTTTCCACACCCACACACAAAAGGTGCACACATTCCTCTAAAGCTGAATCTGCTGCATTGACAAGGTACTTCATTTAACTTAGCATGCGCGTCTGTGTTTCTGTTTGTGTTCCCTATGTGCTTAAAGGAGCAGAAGAACTGAGTCACTCACCAGGGGGTTTGCACATGTGTATCTGGCTCTGGCACTGCACCAGCGGATGAAGGGTCGGCACAGGGCTGCTGGGGCTGGGCACAGAGGTAGCTTTGGCGGAGAGGCCCGTCAGGCCAACGACTGGGGGTGAGGGAGGTGGCGATGGGGAAGGGGAGGTGGGGGAACCGCACTGAGTCTGGTAGCGAAGCTGGGTGAGGGAGGGGGGCATGCCCTGGTAGTGGCGTGTGGCGCTCAGGAGATCATTAAGGATCTGCAGGATGGTGCTGATATCTCGTCTGGGACGCCCATTGCTGTCCTGGCAGTTAGGGTGCAAAGTGCCTGACAGGAGAGGAAAATATTGTCACATGAGATGCCTTTGATAAAAACACCACTGATTGAGAGCTGATTTCTTTTTTCCTCTTACCTGAAAAGGTCCCTGAGAAGACTCCGGGAGCGTGGTTGACGAAGCTCTCAATGATGGCGCCAGGTTTACGGGATCGTGTTGAAGGACTGCTGCCACTGTTGGTGCTGTTGGTGCTGTTGGTGCTGCAGTTAGCCTGGGAGAAAAGAAAATGTCAGGCATTAGGTGAGGCTTTAGTTAACACACATCTGTACACAATCTGTACCACCTCCTCCCATACTGTGTTAACATATACATTAAAAGACAGTCATGCATATCTTGTGAATAAACGTCTTGTCCTAGGTTTATGCTGACATCATGTTCTAACCTACAGCGCTTTCAGCCACCAAAACACTCAACATATCTTGTTACCTAATTCCCAAGAAAGGCCAAACCTGGCAACCCTGCTGCTTTACCTTAGCTTAACTCAGATCACTTTACTGGCATCTGAAAGTGAAACTGAAACCCAGGCAAAGGCCTCCGTGCAAGTGTGTGTGAAAGTCTGATGGAGAACAGCCATTTCCGTTTTCTCAGAACCAAACTATCCTGTCTCCCTGTTTTTCTTGTTGTGGATCATCTCTCCCACATAGTCCACGGACATCTGGTTCTCATTCTCTTTCCATAGACTTGAGCACGGGGAGGTAGAGAAAGTATAAACAGTGTATTTGGTTGGTGGAGACGTGTATGTGCATGTGTGTGCAGCTGTTGTCCAAAGATAAATGAATGGCTGTTAAGGTAAATAATGAATGGCTGAGAATAAGAGGTTAATAATCAGTCATCACATTAAAATTAAACTGATTCATTATATCGGCCTCTTTTTTCTCAAGCTTTTCATCCTCCCCCTCCCCCCTTGTGCGTCTCAGTAGGCAGGATGAGGTCATATGAATGCCGTAACTATTTGGGCTGGTTTGTGTGTGTTTGTATGGATTTGGGAAGCTGACTGCACTCCAGCTATGACTAAGAGCGCTGTGGTTTGGAAGCAAACACGCACACACATCACGTGCAAACCTTTAGCAGACCTAAGTAAACCACGGGTTCACCCGCATGCTGCTGGGATATCCCGCTAATCTAATCAATTTAATGGAGGCTGATTTAGCTGAGCGCATGGCACCCGGGTCAAACAGTCAAACCTGTCCCTGCCATTATTCATTCATGAGAGGGCTAAGTGCCAGAGATGACATCAGTTATGTAAAACTTAAGCTATCTTTAGCAGTGTCGTTATAATATTTTGGGTGTTTGTAGTCGCACTGAGTGTCATTCACCAAAATCTTTCAAAGGTTTTTCTTAAATCTGTTCTTGAGAAAGTTTCTAAGACAGACCTATGTGTTCCATATCCTAACTTGCATAGAGAAATGCCCTTTTATGCCCATATAAGGGCATGAGACTGCAGGGCAGTGTGCAGAAGAACACATCAGAGATCAAACTAGTGGATATTAGTATCTCCTTAAAATCTGCATGAAATGGTTTTAAGAATACATTTCTTCTTAGGAACAGTTGGTGAATGAGGCCCATTCATGTTAAGCTGAAAACAAAGATGTAAAAATAAACATTATTCCTGCAGCATACCTCAGGGCAGAGGACCGGGGCTACAGGGCTGGCCTGGCCGATGTCTTGGCTGGGTTGGCCTGAGGAAGGCTGGTGGTAGAGGTGATTATGATGATGATGATGGTGGTGGTGGGCTGGAGAGCGGAAAAGACCTCCAGGGATGTGAGACGGGCGTGGGGAGTGGGCCGGAGGAGGAGGCGTAGGGGGGCTACAGTGAGCGGAGGGGGCTGACTGCTGGTACATAGGATGGAGAGGCTGGTGATGTGTGGAGGGCAGGGGGAAGGATGGCGAGCCGGGAGAGGAGGGGGAGGAAGGGACCAACTGAGGCTGGGACAAGTGGGGGCTAGGATGATTGTGTGGATGATGGGGGTGGTGGTGGTGGTGGTGGTGGTGGTGGGAGTGCGGGTGAGGGTGGGGAACGCGCGGCTGCCCCGTGGGTTGTCCCGCTGCAGTGTCTGCAGCGTTGCCCCGTGTGATGAGGTGTCTGTGCTGAAGCTGGGGACCTCCAGACTGCTGCGCCGCCAACTGGAGCTGGACGAACATCATGTGGTCACCGACACGCAGTGCCAGGGTTAGAGGGGAGCGGCCAGACAGAAAGTCACTGACCTGTAGGGAGACAAAAGAAAAATTCAGTCTATAAACATAAAGATCAAAGCTCCTCAGTTATTAGTGACTCCTGTAAATGAAGAGTCTGCACTGTAGATGACAGTTATAGTACACAACAGAGCTCTGGGGAGCCCCCCCTCTCATAGAGACACAGACACATCACATTATCCCATCATGCAATCAATCACTGCTCTGAAACACTGCCCTATTTACATCTGCTAGGGACTCTCGGATGAGAAGACCTATTGGAAAATGCAGGCAAATAGAGCCCACTCTCTCTTCCCACTGCCTCCCTGACGCCCGATCTTAGTCAGCAGTGTCATTCTGCTCAGAGACACAGGCCACCCTTCTGTCTGGCCCTGGGCCTGAAAAATCAGTCCCAGGTCCAGGAAATACACCCCGCCTGCTTCTCAGACACAGAATGGCCGATTGTCTGAGGCGGATCTGGAAGGGCTGCCCATTTTAGGAGCTACTGGCAACGGCTAACAGGGGGCCAAGTGTAGAGGCCTTCGTTGACCCACCCGTGGCCCGGATGGACACACACAAATACACACAGGATAGCGGAGTTGTCACGACTTGGCTGAAGGATTCATACTAAACAACAAAAAGTCTCTTGTCTTCCTCCTGCATGGTCTCAGCTCTTTGGCTGTGTACTGACACTCATTTCTTAAGTCTATGCATGTGAATGTGAGAGTGCGTACTTTCTATCCAGAGTCATACTGGGGTCAGAAAGCTTCTTCGACTCTTGAAGACTCAGCAGTAATGACAAGTAAGGTTCTCCCCAAATAGAAGCAAACAGAAACAACCAGCGTTAGCAAATACAAAGTGACGCCTCTGTCCAAAAAGGTTTCAACAGCTCTCGCTGCCTGTGAGCTTTCAGTCCCCAGAGAGGGGCGCAGGGAAAAAAAAAGAAAGTGGAAAAGAGAGCATAAAGAGGATAGGAGATGCAGAGAAGGAATAATGACAAAGCAGACAGAACAAATAATAGAGACATTCATACACAGACAGCAAAAGAGAGCAGAGGTCTCACTCCCTCCAGACCCTGCAGCCTTTGGAGTGTGCCCGTGAGATGTTGGCCTGTAGTTAACCCTGTGAATCACCAAACTCTGCCCCTCCATCACTTCTCTCCTTTTTCTTCTGCTTATTTATTTCTCTATCGACCGCTGCCTCTCTGTTGCCAGGGTGACCTTTGCACATTGGTATTGACACGGTGTGGAAAAGAGGACGGAGGGAGAAGAAAGGCAGGTGAAAGGACGGGGGGGGTTGGACTGATCCAAACGTCTGCGTTTCAGCATGTTAATAATCGACGGCCTAAGAGCACAATCAGCATTTACTATGCTGCAGGATAAACAGAAACTCAGCCTTGTCAGAGAGTGTAAACTCAGTAAATAATGACTTGTTGATAGGTAAGTCAACACCCACAATGATTAAGACAATAACCCTAGAAGGGTGGGGTGTGAAGTGAGGAGGAGAACAGGGCAGGGTGCTACCTGAGAAGGAAATTCCATGTACAAAAGGTCACCTGATAGACAAGATCAGTGTCTGTTTGAGACCTCTGGGGGAGGAGGAGTCCCAAAAGTGGGTGGGGGGTGGGGGGAATAGAGAAGGGAGAAGACGGTGACTGTGTCTGTGACTGACAGCTGTCAAGAGAATGAGGTGGCAGTTTGCCAACCCACAACACAAACACACAACGAATGTGCATACAAAGAGAGAGAGCCCCCGAGGGAGACCATAAACCCTGTGTTTAGTTAAAAGGGGGGGGGGGGCACCCCTGAGAGGTGAGTATCTGTTTGTCTATGAGACTGTTCCGACCCAAGACCCTGCACCCACTTTTAAAGACTGTTACTCATCAAGTATCAACATGTTAGGTGTCTCACATGGCTTCTTTTGATCAGGTTTCACTTCACTTGCTTTCTTAGGCTGTACTGAAAGTGCAACTGCAGTTAAAGAAAAATATCTATAATGAGATTAAGTCATTGAGGTCGGGAAAAATATTGATACAGCAATATATTGTTATCCTGACTCATGTAATACAATTAGCCAATTGTGTGGCCCTACTATCATAAACAACCAACATAAAGGGAATCATCCAAAGACAGTTTACAGTCAGATAAAAGAAGCAGAAGAGGACAGCAGGACAATGGCAGACAGCGGTAGAAACAAATTTTAAAAAGCATGATAACAGGTTAAACTGACACTAAAATGCAGTGAATAAATACATTAGACATCAATTTTACCTATAAATGGATTTATATTCTTTAGTGAAACAGATAATGTGATGTTACATTATGTAATAGTCCTGTAATGCATTCATAATAATAGAATTGCTTCATCATGATATTATTTTTACCTTGTTACGCACTAGCTCTTCTGCCCCCTGGTCAGCGCTTATTGGGGGGGGGGGGTCACCTACCAGGCTGATTTTGGTCAGACAAAAGCTTTTCAACCAAACAACTGACCAATCGAATGGAAGCTGTCAGCCCTATACTGTACCGTTATGCGTCTTATCATATTACATCATATCATATGCTATCGAATCTGACAGCATCATGTCACTTGGTTTCCTATTAAACTGTACAATATCGTATTGTATTTTATCGTTCTTTATAGCATCAAATCACATCAAAGCCTACTAAACTGTACTGTACCGTGATATAACAAAACTGTATTGTATCCCACCATATTGTACCATATCATATTGTATCGTACAGTATAGTATCATATCCTACTATACTATACTAAACTGTACTATCATGTATCTTATATCATGTTCTATCATTTTGTATCTTATGGTAACATTTATCGTGACGCATCATATATTGTATCGTATCGTACAGAAGAGCATCTTATCACATTGTATCCTACTATTCTGCACTGTACAGCACTGTACCTTAATGTATCTTACCCTATCAAATCTTACCCTATTGTATCCTACCATATGGTATCATATTGTATTGTATTATATTGTATTGAATTATATTGTATTGTATCGTATTGTATCATATCATATCATATTGTTCTGTATTGTACCATATTGTCTGGTAACATAACATACTGTATGGTACCATATTATATTGTAGTGTACTGTATAGCATCACATCAAATTGTATTCTACTATACTATGCTGTAATATGCTGTAATGTATCATACCGTATCGCATTGTATCATATCGTATCAAAGCGTAACCTACCATATTGCACTGTATAGCATCATATCACATTGTATCCTACTACACGGTACAGTGTTGTACTTTAATAATGTATATTATCTCATTATATCATATTATATCCTACCAAATCCTTCTGTACTGTAACGCATTGTACCATATCATATCCTACTGTGTTGTATTGCATTGTTTCTCATCGTATCTTATTTTACCACACTATGTCGTGTTGTATTTTAGAGAATCATCACTGCATGGTATATTAACATACTGTACTGTGTCATTTCATCCTGTGTATAATATTATATAAATCTGCATCATATCTGACCATACTGTACTGTGTCATATCATTGCTACTGTATTGTATGGTATTATGAGTTACCCTGAGTTCCCATTCCCCCATTCAGTCATAAAAGCAGTGGACCACACCATGTTTCGGCTGCTATGAATTATGCACTAACAAAAAATATTATTACTGTGGGCTGTCCAATTCATAACATACTTCACCATATTGTATTGTATTATGAGTTACCATGTTATTCCTACTACTTCATTCTTACGTAAAGTAGTGGACTTTGGTGGCCTGTGCCTTCCCAACAATGTCAGGGTGATTTGAAAAAAGACAGTCAGACATTCAAGGCACAGACATGTTCACAACGTCCAGACTGCAGTAATATGCTAAAGAAGCTACCCAAAATGTCATTTAATGTCAAGTCTGACAATGCTATCAATGTGTTGTTTTTGCGTGTGCGTGTGTGCAACCGCATGTGAGAGAAAGTGAGAGAAAAGGGGCCAACAGTGAGTGACAGAAGGAGAAACAGAGAGGGGGCTTGAATGCCCTTATAATGAGTAGTGTGGATGATTCAAAACCACCAAAATGAAATCATGTACTCCTACTGAGCTCCCAACACCACATGGCAAGCTTTAAATTAGCCTGCGAGAGAAGCCAGCCTTCTTTTGGCTGTCTGTGGTGGTTTGTTATGAGAGACACAAGATGAGGGGAGTGGAGGGCCCCACTTTTGTTGTGTTAAGGCAGACAGAGAGAGAGAGGGAGAGCAGCCATTCATTGTTCCCTTTCTGATGCAGCAGTAGTGGTATGCAAAGAGAAGAGGAGATCACGCCTGAAGGACAAGGTGTGTGCGGCACACAGGTGATTATACTCTACAGAAACTGCAAGGGAAATGTCGTGACAGAGTGCATACAGGTGTTGACAAGGAGCTCTACCAATTATTTGCCATCCATGCTCCACTTTACAACTGACCCCAGAGCCAAAGCTATCAACCATTCTGCTTCTGTTGCTGGGGTCCAGGAGGTGCTACTTTGTTTAGCAGCAGGCTTCCATTGCTATGCAGTGATAGGGGAGAATATGATAAGGGGCACTAAGGGGAGGAGGTGTGGAGGAAAAATGGAGGACTGGGAAGGAAGGGGGGTGGCATGAGAGAGGAAGAAGGCAGGGATGGTGAAGGGGGGGTGGGGGATGCGGGCGATGGGGGTAGGGTGTCAGAGTGGTGGTAGTGGTGGTGGTGGTGGTGGATGATGAAATATTCAGTGAGAGTGTGCCTCTGGCTCCTTCCCTCTTTTTTTCTTTCGACATCTCTGGCTGACAGTTTTATTTATTGGGGTCCCTGTGGTTCAAGGAACTCATTTGCAGTCGTTCTTCCTTTGCACACTAAGCGAACTAAGGGTGGGAGATAAGAGTGAGGGAGGGAGAGGGAGAGAGAGGCTGAAAGAGACGCAGGGTGGGTGAGAGGGAGAGGGAGGGTAAGATAGAGAGTGCTGGCAGCACTGAGCTGACATTCATGAACAACTGAGCAGCTTTGTGCCAGAGAAAAGAGGATAGAGGATTGGAGGGCGGGACAGGAGGGTGGAGAGAGGGAAAGCCTTGAGAGGAGGAAGCCGTCTCCTCCAGCGGCTTTGGTCCTCACCTGTCGAAACTCTAGGTGAAAGGGACGGTTCAAAAACCTGCTCATTAACCCGCCTATCGACCTAGATGTTTTGATCGCACCAGGACACTATTGATAGTCTCTGTGCAGACACACACCAACTAAAGACGCAATAACAGGCTCTCAAAAGAGAGAAGGGAAAAAAATCAATGACTTGCATCATGCCCAAATCCTGAAAGCAGCCGGGGGCTCTTCAAAGGCCCCATTAGAAAGATAGGCGTCTGCAATACAGCCTGATAAGAAACAGAGGAGGCTGAAAGGAGCCAAAGAGGGCCAGCTGGCCATCACTGAATTTGATCAGCTGAGTGAGGAAAGAGATCAGAATGGCAAAGTTCAGGATGATCAGGTTCCAGCTAAAGCTTCTAGTAACACTCCCAACTGTGCTGACAACTGTCGGGCACATTGAGCTGATTCATGTGCACATACAAGCCTCGAAACCCGAGGACCTCATGCATTAGCCCTTTGTCTTGCGTAGGCTCATCTCACTCCTCTGAATACCATTTTATATGCTTAGAAATACTACTTTAAAGGGCTGATGTGTCTGTGAAGAACAGTGTCACTTAATGTTGGGCAGATTCTGAACCCTGAAAGAATGACGGTGTTTTAGGATGCTTCAACATCATCATGACTAGGGCTGTCACAGTGCCAGCACTTTAAGCTATGATACTTGTACAAATCCAATAACACTGTACTTGTTTTGACACCATGGCAGCAAAAAGAGAAGTTTTAAGCACCCAATAGCCTGTACTTTCTTGTTTTAAAGTCTCTGTAAGGTGAAATCCAAACTTTGTGTCTTAAAAATCAAGACATGTTGGAATAAAGTTGCTGTAAATATGTGAAAACACTAAGATCTACTTGTGACTGAATTTTTGATTTAGACCATGAGAAAGTTTTTCATCCCTTTCCTGTGTGTGAGTATAAGCAAATGATAAAGCAGGAACAGAGGAAGAAATGATCCATTAATTTAAAAAAAAGGCTACCCCAATGGGAAAAAATGTGGGTTTTTTTCATCCAAATATTTTTACCTTAAGGACCTCGCTCTGTATCTTTGACATCTGCCTCTCTGTTTCATCACTAGCATAGGCCTAATTGACTTCATTAGACTTGGTGGTGGCTATCAGACATGACATTCCTGGCCTCCATCCTCCCACACAGTAGCCCCACTAGTCACGATGCCTGTAACTTGAATCACAAAAGCTCGATGTCACCAGGGAATGGCAAACAATGATGGTCACGACTCAAATATGGAGAAATAAGCCACTGCTGGACGACAAATGAGGGAACACAAAGACGTGGGCATTAAATATGGATGTGCACAAACATGTGTGCACATATATATAGATATATATATGCATATGCACAAAGGGACAAAAAAAAATCCCCCGCAAAATCCACCCCTCCCTTGATTGCCCCACAACACACCTTGATTCCCTCCACCCTTTCCAGCATCCCCCTCCTGCTGTGCATTTCAGCATCACAAAGGGGATTACACAGGTGCAAAAAAAATAGTGCGTGATCAGCTTATTAATGCAATTTTCAAGGCCTGGATTTACATGAGCGGGGGACTGAATAGGCCTTTAGATCAGCATTGTCTTTTTGTTCCCTACACAATTTGATTTACACATGCAGCAACAAATTAATTTCTGTAGCTTTCATTTAGGTAACAAAAAAGCAGCAAATTACCATTCTAAAGAGCAAAGACCCTCACACTTAAAATGCATGCATGTAAAAAGCATTCATTTCAATAACACAAAGGGAGCTGCATGCTATAAAAAGGGGAGGATCTTCTAATATTGACTGACAAACAGACTCAGTCATTTTTCAATTCCATGCCCTCCCAAATTCTCTGTACAATTCCTCTCCAATGATTTCCAGTAGTGTCAATCCTGCTGATTAACTCACATCAAGATAAGGTGGTGAACAGGGTGCAGGGGATGAAAAAAGAAACTTATTGACAATCTGCATTGAGCTGTTTTACACACACAAAGGTGTACATCTATACAGTATACTGTATGCACACCATGCTCTGCAAGAGCCACTAGAAACTGCTGCTAAATGTCTTCTTTCCTCATTTGTCTCCAGCTTACCCAAGCAAATCCTCCCTATTAGCTCCAACGTATAAACACACATCAGTTTGATGTTCCACAATAGCAAGGTACTCCCTTTTCTTTACTGCTCCCCCTGCTTAGCTCAACATGGCATTATCCAAGGGAGGAGGAGATGCAATGAAGGGTGGCTGACCTGGGTGACTCCCCACAGATTTTGCATCCTTCGACTAGACAAAATGACAAACTTCCTGGAAGAACAGGAGGAGGAAGAGGGGAGTGGGTAAGGACGGGAGGTGCTTGTCAGAAAAGTAGAGCAGATACGTAACAGCATATTCCAGGGGGACATAAGGAATGGCAACACATAGCCCCCTTCCCAAAGCAATCTGTGTTAGTGTTCAAGGCAAAAATTTGTCAATCTGCAGCCTGCTGAGCCATGCTCCAGCTGGGCTGTGCATTGATTTTGAAACCGGTATGCACCACTGTAGCTACACTCAGTGGGGGTATAGCTGATGCTTATGGATGTATGGAGGATGAAAAAGGGAATTGCAGAGGGTTGGGAGGCAAACTTAAAGAGTGACCCTCAATCATTGTGGTGGGTTTGAGTGGCTGTCAGCTGGGCAGGTTTGGTGCTCATGCTTAAAGACAGGAACAAAGAGGTTGCTGCATGGGGGAAGGGCAGCAGGGGGGATGGTAAGGGTGATGCCTGCCTGCCTGGTTGGCTTTTATTCTAACATCAATGTGCATCAATGAGCAAATAGTCCCTGTGTGCTGAGAGGGACATATAATCCTTTTCTTTTTGTCAAATACCAAGATCAATACATAGAGTGCTGATGTCACAGCTCTCAAATGCCCAGAAAGCCTGAATACTGCTTTCATTTCCCCCCATCAATGCTTGTCATATGAGTATACATCCATTTAACTACTCCAACCAGACATTCTCTTGTTCTCCGAGCAGGATCAGAAATCCTCTTAAATATATCCTTTCAATTCCACTATGTCTGCGTGTGCACGTGCATGCGTATATAAGCTGTACATACAACCTTTATTTAGCAGACAGAATGAGAAGAGAGTAGTGCAGGCAACTCTACTTTGATGGGCTGTCAGGAGACAGTGGCTTAATACAGCTTAGATGTCATGCAAAAAAGTCTGTGAGATGCCAGCGTAGGAATTAAGGCAGCCAGGATTGTCCTTGCTAAAGACGAAGAAGCCAGCCATCACGGTCAAACCGAGGAGGCAGTTAGTTGGACTTGCAAGCCACAGCACATTTAAATTATAGGGCCCTGGGAGAGCTGTTAAGCAGAAACAAGAGAGGGAAAAAGAGGGAAAAGGGGAGACAATTTGAAGAGGAAAAAAAATCCTATTTCAATAATTACTGAGGCTCTTTTCCATAAAATCTAACTTTCTCTACAAAAGTCTGAAACAGCCCTGGAAGCTGTCAATTTCTGCTTGGTTGGCAGCATGGCTTGCTGTGAACTCCCCACGAATCCTGATGGAGGAGAGGACATAAGGAGATCCACTCTTCCCCTTCTTCTGTGCATACACGCTTCCTGGAAAACATGTCTAATGTGGAAATGAGACCTCATGGACCAAAATATACAGGGGTGGAAACGAGAGGGGTTCATACCCACTTTTTCTACAGCTAACATCCACCCCACATCTCCCCCAGGCTATTTTGGGGTGTTTGGGCATATCAGTTGTCATGTCAGACACTTTTAAGAGCTAAGTGCATTGATTGATTTTTGATAGCCCCACAGTAAGGATGGGGGAGAGAGGAAATGAGGAAAAGCTTTTGTGTTCCTATTTTCTAATCTTACCCAGATCCTTAATCTCTCTGCAATCTATATCATTCCATTCCGCTTCATGAATTATAAAGTGGAATCAATTTCTCTGGATAAAAACACACTAAAGCAGCTTTATGCCTTTTTTTAACCTTTTAGCCTGCAATTGTACTCACTGCACTCTTTATTCTCTCAATCCTTGCTGCAGGATTATGATTACTACAACAATAAGTATGAATGCAGCAGTTTTGTATTGTAAGAAATTCTTAAGAAAAATGTTTGCATCTGACTCATGATGAATTTTAAACTGAAAGTAACAGAGAAGATTGAGCGAGAACGAGCTCTTCTTGCTGTATGGGTTGAATAATCATCTGCCTCTGGTGAAAACGACAGTCACCCATGGCTGCCCAGCATAGGCGTACCAAATGATGGGCAAAGCTTGCTTCCAGCCCACTACCACTCTGACACAGTCACATCCAGTAAAAGAAACGCACACGTTCACTTACACACACCTACACGCATGCAGTCATCTGCTGTCGGTGCTACGAGACGCATGCTGAGTTCACACACACACAACCGGGCCAGGATTTCCACCACAGAATTATCAGCAGGGAATGAAGCCATACCGAACCACACTGCACTATCTTCCCCAGCCCACATCCTCTGATAAAAGTGTGACTCACATTGGACAATTTCATGTAACCTCTGCATGACTGACACATGTAACTCCTTACATCAGCATCAAATTTTACCATCTTGTGCTGTTTAGAAATCACTCAGCAGTGCATCACTGATGCACTTGCGTATATGTCAGTGTTACCCAATGCTGCAAGTAGGAAGTTGCTCTGAGTCAGTCAGTCAGCTGTAGAGTGTTTCATACGTCACACTGTTGTCTGTGTGCATTCAGCCTTATCGCCTCTCTTCTCGCTCGCGCTCTCACTGCGGCCAGCGCACAGATCACTGCCTTTTTTCACTTTACTCTCAATATTGATCATTTCAATGAGTCATGCCACAATGACTCAAATATATACAGTATTTCAGCAGGCCTATAGGGTCGTTTCACTGTAAGTTTGAGGTGTAGGCTTCGCTCTCGCTTTGCATGTTTGCATGCTTCGCTTCCAAGAAACCTATGCTAATACAGAGTGAGAAGGCTGTCATATGGTGATCCAGCGCTCTGTTTATGACTGCGTGAGACTACGCTCGATCTCCATGCCGCCACAGCACACTTCCTGGAAACTTGCCTGTGCATGTGTGTGTGTAAAGTGTATCAGAGCATGAAATATAAAGGAGTGGAGAGAGATTACATATAAATATATAAACAGAAAGGATAGCGCAAGTGTGCTTTGTGCTGGACCTCTCAACAGCTCACTAATAAGCCTTTCTTGTGTGATGTTCACCCTGGCTTCCTGCAGTGATGTGGAAGCACAATAACACACACACACTATCACAGATGTTACTAGGAGACAGGAGGGTGTTACTGCTTATTATATCCTAACAGCTCACAGTGGATGTCTAGCTTGGCTTGGGTTGTTTAAGAGGCTGAGATTAGACAAGCAAAGAGGCTTGTGCTTGTGCAGTCTGCTCAGCTCATCTCTTTCTCTCTGTAGCGGTCATATCTGGGTGTTGCCCTGGACATAAGCAAAGCTACAACCTCCCTGAACCCACACACAAACAGAGAAGGCCCAACACTTGCTAAGATAGATAGTAACAATGGTGGAATACCAAATTCGAACATCTATATTATTGCTATTTTAACACAGAGAAACAGGCTCTTACCTGAGTTTCTGTTAAACTCTCCAAGGCTTGCATTACTGACTGCTCTGGTCTTGATGCTTGAGACTGCAAAGGAGGAAAACATCAATTAAAAAAGGAAGGGCATGTGCAAGAAAACGACTTCAATAAGAATCCCAGTCAGGTGAGCCTTACCATTAATCCTGCTTCGACTGTTGGTACAAGTGTTAACTTGCTCCCATCAGATATGCCTAGATCCTGGAGTTTACCCGAACTTAGTCGCCTGCAGGGTTAGAGAGAACAAGATAATTAGACCGTGCTGACAATATCTTCTCTCTTCAGACACACAAACACCCTTCAGCCAGGGGGTCAGACAGACTTCAAAACTAGTTTGGAAAAGAGCCGTGGGTGAAAAGCGCCATGAAAGAGAAGTATTGATTGGGCTGTCATATTTCAATTTCGAGTATAGTGGAGCTTGACAACTGCTCGCAGTGAATATCTGGCACCACTGCCACTTGCCTAAGTGGAGGTAAGTATTTTCTTTTGGCATCTTGAGTTGTACAAATGAGGAGCAAAATCTACAAGCAGAAAGCAAAACCACACACCTGGGGAAAGATTAGTAGCATTTCAAGTAATTGAGATGATCTATTAATTATTCTTATGTAAGTTAGAACATGATAAGTCAAACAGTGTGATTTTTACATATATTTACAGGACTGTTCTGTTTATATTTGCTGCACACCACAAGTATTTGCCCCACAATGGGGAATTTGTCCTACCATGCACTAAAACCACTTACATACAAGTGCCTGATTGTCTGCCTCCTTTATTTTAGAGAAGAATGTTAAGGACAGCCTGCTGTACAGGCATGACCCAAATCTCACCCCACGCAGCTGAACAAAGGCCCTCAGCATTGACTTGCTGTAGGTCTACAGTTTGAGGAGCTGGAGGGGAAGTAAAAACATGGGGGTTTGGGGTTTTAAAGGATGATGTGATTTATTTGGTGATCACAATAGATGGGAGGGGATGGGGGTCTGAAAAACAAAGCCGACTGTTTGCATGCACTAAACCCTCCCTTGCTTTTTTGCATAACACCACCTGCACTATTGTTAGCTAATTTAACCTGGGCTTCATTTATTTGGGAACCACCTATAGTGCAGGTTGTGGTTAGTTTTGAATAATAAAGGCTTCAACTGTGTCCTTGTCCTTGCAGTGCAGCCCTGATGTGCTGTTACAGCAGCATTTTCTGTATGCAGGAGAAACCAGTGAGCTGATACTATATGGCAGATTTTCACTGAGGTGTTATTCTGCTTCCAAAGCTACTGCTACAACAAAAAAATGTCTATCCACATTTAAGTATAGCATTGGAGCATGTGAAAGATGCACATTGTATATGCCTTTACAGCAGCAGAGTAAATAAATAACAGACTTCCAATTCCATGTGAGTTTAGTCATTAATGATTAACATGTTTGATTCTCACAGCATTAGTAATTCAGTCAGGCTTCGGTATTTATAATGAAGGAGACATGAATCAATGCAAGTCTGCACATCGCCCAGTCAATACTGTTCCAGTGACCGGTGCGTCCCCTATGCGTAATTCCAATACCGTGCGTCCTGATGGTCAGTGGTTTCCTTGAATGTATTGACGACCAAAGCAGCCAAGGTTGCCTCTAAAGCTCCCCAGAGCTCAGAAACGCATAAATCCAAAGTATAGATTAAAACACCGTGGTCCATGAGGGATAAAAACGCACCTAAATTCAATTTCTACAGTTCTACTGCGGATTATCACAGACATTACGACTTGTGATGTCATGATACAAATAACAGAGAGTAAATCATTGTTCTGGCAACACATTTCAGTCATTGCTCTGCAGGTTTACTCACGTTTCTTTGTGTAGCAGCGCGAGTCTCTCTTTTGGTACTTTGAGTTTTTGCGACAGCCTCCTCTTCAGTCCTTCCACGGTCTCCTCCAGGGGCAGGGAGAGCTCAAAGCGCGTGCCGGTGGTGGAGTGGATGTACAGATTCATGGAGGGCTCAGTCGGGACGGCCTCGCAAGACGAAGCCCCGCGACTGGTGCAGCTCCGGGCGCTGGGATGCTGGTCCATCCGATAACCTGTGATCAGAGAAGGGGGAGACGGGACGAGCAGAACCGGGGATAAAGATGAGGGTGATGAGGAGGATGGTGAAACAGATCCGTCGCTTCGGCTACCGTCCCGTGTTCTGTTTGCAAATGAAAGGCAGCATTCAGAGAGCTTTCTCTATTTCTCTCTCGGCTGCTTCTTTCTCTCGTTCTCCGAGAGTCAGAATAAAACCCAGTCCGTCTTCTCTCTGGTCGATATCATGAGGATATTCCCCGAGGAAAGTCAACTAAATAAGGCTTGCTTTTCTCTTTGTTTGATCTTTGTCTTTGTTTCCCCTTTCCAGCGTGCATGCAAGAATCCTAAATGCTACATAGATTGGTATACCACGTAGAAACGCAAGTATGTTGTCAGCAAAAAAGCCGTAGACGCTCGTTTACGCAGACGGTTACCTTAAAAACAGAAACTGTGCGGTGAAATTAAAAAAATGTACAAATTCCTCTCAGTGTTTTGCAAGCTTTAGCTGAGAAAACTCACGGTCCTTAAGCTGCAAAGCCTCATACGGCTAGTAGAGAGAGCCTCTCCGCTGCTCTCTCATACCCACGGCAGCTCCAGTGAAATATCGACAATGAACAGTGTCACAAAGTAACCACCATCGATAAAAAAATACGCCCACAGCCGGAGGCAGCTGAACCAATCACGGGAGAGCTCCTGCAGGACGCTGCTGATCTCGGCCAATGGCAAGAGGAGATCGACACCCACGTGGAGGGCAGGCGAGCTTAGGCCATTCATAATTACAGCATAGGATAAAATATGTGCCCATACCACAGGAGCCTTCAGCGGCACTTCTTAAACCGGGTTCCGTGGGTTTTAAGAGGTCTCTGGGGGTTGTAGAAGAGCTAATTTAAAATAACGAACTGTTTACTTTTTGCTTCTGCTAACTTTTTCGCTATTAATTAATTATCTCTACAACTGACGTCGACACGAATTAACGTCCCAATGGCTTATATTTTTCTTTGCGGCTAAAGCTAATTCATGCTACTTCAGGAGAGCTATGCTTCAAACAATTGGGGAAAGTCTGAAGTTACTGCAGTCAACATAGGTCGCAGACTAAACTTAGAAAAGTGGTTAAAAAGCATTGAAACTAGCCTGAATAACTGACTCAATAGGCTGCTTAAGCAGAAGTCAAACACCCTAGCGTTAACTTCTTCGGTGTTGACTTGTAGCAGCACTGGTGAAAATAAAGCTACTCTAAAGACTCAGCGGGCTAAATTTAAGTCATCAGACAGGCCATTATTGCATGTTGTTGACGCACTCCCCATCTCGGCATCATATAAACGCCAATAAAGTGAATGGTGTGCAAATAATACACTGGAGGGGTATGCTCCTTAGGAAGAGGGATGACGACTAATTTGCAATACACACACGCCAGTTACAGATAGAAACAGGTAGTGGGTAAACGACATGTTATTTTTATTTTCATTGATGCAACAGGACTGGACGCACAGTCTAATTGGCTATTCCACTCTAAGAGAATATCCAAAGAAATCCAATAGCGAGTTTTAGCATTCAAGAGTGGATAGACTGTGCAGACATCTACAGAGAGTGACTTCACCTCTTGTGTTTTTTCCAACAGGGGAAGGGGCTTTAACACATAAAACAGAAGATACTCGGTCGCCACCTAGTGGCCGAGGAAGAAAATCTGACAACCACAATTTGCTGGAGACAGATAAAATATTGTCTTACATTCAGTTCAGACCAATCATTAAGTTTTACCGGTTAAAACTCATCTACCTTGCACTAACCTTAAAATATGCACATTTAAAGCCCAACGCATGGCTGTTATTACCATAGTTTTATGTAATACGGTCGTTATTGTGCCTCTACAGAGATAATATCAGCAATGACTTACTGTCAGATTCTAATGTACAGTAACAGTGACATTCTCCTGCCATCGATGCCGGCCTTATTAACTTCATCATGTCCATTGTGTTTACATGATTGGTGACTCAGACATCCCTTTGCAACAAGCTTTTATCGATTCATGATTGACGACTTGACTTCAATCATTCTGTAGCCCACCCGTTATTCAACTTGACTGAGGAGATATCAAACACAGCTCGCTAAAATATTTAAATGTCCCAGTGACAAAGTTAAAATGTACTCACCAATTATTGTGGCGAAAACTGTGAAGCTTCGCGCTGAAGTCTGCTCTTTTCCAGTTTGTTCCCCCAGCTTTGGCATGTAAAATAGACCCAAACCGCGACTAAACTCTCAGATAATTCCAAATAGTTTAATATCCACGAGCTCTTCCCGGGAAATACTCTTCTCGGCTCGTGCGTATGCAGCGAGCGACGTTACGCACAAAGCCTCGAGACTTCTGACCAATAAGAAGCCGCAGTTATGTCCAAAGATGCCTCTGCGTGCTGTCAGCTCCCCGGTGTCTTTCTTGGTAATAAGGGCGTAATCGGGAAGGTGAGACACCTCTTAACATACTCTTCTCGGATATGGGTGGAGATTGTTATGTCAGCATGTGATTTAAGGTGGCCTTGCGTCGTTGTAACCGCCTCTATGTCAAACGTGTCCTCGTCGGTGGGAAAGAATGTGCCTACGCAAAGCTGCTACAGATAAAGATATCCAACTGTGTTAATACCACGTCTCCCTGCACTGCGGGAACGGCTTTAAAAGGTGCTGGATACCTAGGTAGAAACAAAACACCGGCCTACGACCTTAATAAAATGTTAATGAAAGACCTGCTTTCGCGATTTCAGGGGCGTAGCCAGTGTGTGACGACATATAGAAAAATGTCACAGCAGGTAAACAGTCTCCCTGGTTACGAGGGCATGTAAGTCAGGTAAACAAAGATATTTACCGGTAAATTTTGATGTGTTTGCGGAAATACACTTGTAGTGACAGCGTTGTTGGGCAATTCAGTGGTCATTATCCAAAAAGTGTTTTACTTTTTTGCAACCATGCACAGTTTTTCGTAACATATTTTATTTATTTATTCATTAATTCGCATCTCTCATAGTATAATTTTTGCTTCCGCCAGAATCAGTCCTCAGCAGTACTGTGAAAGAAGCAGGCTATGGATTTTATTAGTCAATTTGTTATTAGTGAATTACAGATGTTTTGACTCCTGTAAGTATGGTCAGAAAAGTAAGAATAGAACATAATATTAAGCCAAACTATCATTTATTGTTATAATAAACCTATCAGGTAAATCACTGTTTATAATAGTTTTTGTTGAGACTAAATGTAGCAAGTGAAATGCTATAGTTAAAGAGGAATTTCAACTTTTTTATACACAATTCCACAATTTAATATAAGAAAATGCATCATATTTGTAATGTTATCATACAAAATTTAAAAAGTGCCTCTCTGTTATCAATCAATAATGCAGACTTTTGCGCATGCAATCAACTAGCAAAAGCCCAAAATAAAAATCCAAATAAGATTATTGTTATATATTAGATTACATGATGCCATGAATAAAGAATGGAAACAAAACAACATATAAGCAGAGAAAGAAAATATATACATGTTCAGATGGATGGATGGATGGATGGAGCCTTTTTCTGCTACAATGCAATAAGTTGGTATTGATTGGCCATTCTTTGTCTTTTTTATTATTATTTATGGCCTTTTTTCTTATTGATGCCTGACACAAATAAACAAAGAGTAATTCAAAGACTAAAGTAAATGATCGCCTTAACCGTTAACTCAAGTTTAAATTCAAATAGATACTTTAAATAAAAATATAAAGTAAGACAGCCCGGACATTTCTGGCAGCCACTCTCCTGACTTTTCATCATAGAAACCATGTATTTAAGAACAGAAATGCATACTAAAACTTTCAAAATAAACTTCCATTTAGGGTAAGTGTTAGGATACCAGAAGTTAAAAGTCAGCAACCTGATCTGCAAAACCTGATTACAAAATGTTTAATAAAGTTGAGTAAACATTCTGCTTACAGGAAAAAAGCTCACCCTCCATGCAAACAATCCAACACCACTGTTAATTTCCTCAACTAAAACTATGACTAAGAATGTTTGTTGACTACCTTTTTTTTCCGCAAGACTAGACTAAGACTAACCAAAATAGATCAGTAATGACTAAAACAGACAAAAAGTAAGTTTACTTTTGTAAAAATCTTGGACATAACATTTGATTTTTCCTTCATCTCTCTGTTCCTTGGAAAAATACCTGATTGCCTTTGTAGGAGTGATGCATATCTTTTGAAGATATTCATGGTTGCAAGTAAGAAAGCAATTACCAAGTGCTAGCTCCAAAAGAATCCCCCAACTGTGAAACTTCTTGTAAACATTGTAGACTCTATTTGCTTAATGGAGAAAATGACTTTTACTTTACGTCTTCAAAAGGAAAAAGGAGAGAAATATTGGGAAAAATGGGATTGCCATAAATGAAAAAATCTCAGTTTTCATTTAAGATTGTTAGACTGTGCTTTTATGCTGTGTCTGTTTTTTTTTTGTGTGTGTGTTTGTTTGTTTTGTTTTGTTTTTGTTTTGTTTTGTTTTTTTATGTCTGTTTTTATAATTTTGAGAATTGTACCTGCCCTTGTCCTCACCTGTTTCATGTTATTTATTTTGGAAAATTTGAAAATTAAAGTATAAAAAAAAGTAAGTTTACTTTTTGTCAAGATGACTTAAACTAAAATGTAATAACCTTTTGTCAGACATTCAAAATCCATAACATTTCTCAACTGTGGGTAAATCTGTCAAAATGCAATGCTTCTGAAGCTCTTCTGCCTCTCAGCTGTAGAAAGCGGGGATCACAGGTTTGGCAGAGTGCATAGAACACATCACCTTGTTTTGATACCAGATTTAGGCAAGAGGATAAATGCTTGGACTCAAAGTAAAGACTAAAATGTGGGGACATTTTATTGACTTCATCTTGGTTAAAATGATTTTAAGTGCGACTAAAACTATAAAGGGTATAAACGATTAAAATTTAACTAAAACTAAAAGGCATTTTATCTGAAGACTAAGAATGAGACTAAAATTGAGACTTTCCAACACGGCCAGCATTGCTCAAGTAGCTCTGTTAGCTGCATAAGCTACGTAGATAACAGAGCTACATAGCAAATGGCACTATGTGGCTAAGGGAGCTAAAGATAAGCCTGAAAAGCAGCTACGTAAGCTATGTATCTACGTTATCTGCATAGCTAAGTTAGATTCAGCTACATTTGCTAAAGCTCATCCTGCTAAAGCTAACTTAGCTATAGAAAAATTGAGCTATGTAGCTTACATGCTATGTATCTAATGTAGCCAATGTAGCTAAAGATAAGCTGACAAAGCAGCTACATAAGCCACATAGGCATGTTAGCTATGTGAGCTGTAGCTACATTTGCTGTAGCTCATCTTGCTAAAGCTAACTTATCTATGGAATATGGAGTTATGTAGCTAACATAGCTACGTAGCTGATGTAGCCAATGTAGCTAAAGCTAAACTCACGAAACAGCTATGTAAGCCACATAGGCATATTAGTTACATTAGCTTCAGCTATATTTGCTAAAGCTCCTGTTGCTAATGCTCACACAGCTACACTGGCTTATGTTAAAACATTTATCATGTATCTATCACAGCTGTATTAGCTTTAGCTAAAGAAAGCCATCATTCACTACTTCTAAAACAGATCCATGCATAATTAAATCCTGGATAAGATCTCTGACTTTTTTCTTTGTTTCATTTATGAAATCTTTCATAGTCTGTAAACAATGGTTATTTCACAAATGTAACTGCCAGATTTTGTCCATGAAAAAAAGTTGAATAAAGAAAAAAATCTAAAACTTGAAATACGGTTTACGTCTGTGAGAGTGGCTGTAAGAGATGTAGGGTCTTCAGCCAGACCCCTCTCCTTGAATGAGCAATTTTAACCCACAATCTTGAAAAATTTCAACTTAAATTTATGCAACAAAGAATATAGAAGTTTGTGCCATAGATGGAAAAAAATATGACCTAAGAAAGAGACAGGGCGAGTGTGACATTATAGAAGCCCTAAACTGACATGCAAGAATAGACTGTTTTTTGTTCTGCTCCCCATAAAAGGTGTCAGTTGTGGTTGTTTCCTTGGTATTTGTTGGGAAATTAACACATTAAAATGAAATTTTAAAAACTGCTTTGTTTCCCCCAAAAGGAGTTTAAATGTTTGAATCTTGAGAACAGAACCAAAAATGTTCTCCTAATCATTGAAACCAGTTAAAATTTAAATGTATAGATATATCTGCTTTCATCTGCCTTACATTATGTACCTAAACCAGGCACCTTCGTGACCCTTTAAGAACAGCTCTGCGACCCACTTTTATGGTCCTGACCCACCTGTTGAGAACAACTGCTTTAAAGTACAAGTATGCTTTACTAAGCTCAGTATTCAGCTCTTTATTACAGTACTTGGTGTTCTTTCCATCTTGAAGTTAGGACAAGCAATTGTATCATGCCTCTGCAGTGATTGCACCCATGCTTAGATATGTGATTATCATCACAATAAGGTTCACTTCAAGGACAAGAGAAATGTTGTGCAATGTGCCAAAGAGAAAAAAAAAGAGTCTTGTCCCTATGTCAGCTACTGCTCATGCACACCAGCCAAGAACAGTCCTTCCCTCCAGCCTCAGGACCAGCACACGGTGTCTGTCCAATGACAGAGACTGGCTCCTCCCTACTGTGCAGGGGACACTTTGCCCCAGCAGCATATTATCACACTGTCTGAAAAGTGAATCATCCTTATGTGTGTGTGTTTGTGTGAGATGAGCCAAGTGAGTTCAAAGAAACATCTCCTGGCGACTCCAGGAGCAGACAAAGGTGCCAGTCTTTGTCCAAGCCCAAACAGCTCCCTCTCTTTATCTGTCTCCATCTTTGATTTCTCTCTGGGAGATGCTGACTCAGTGGAACAGAGTAAAAGGGCTGAGTTAGACTCCCTCCTTTACATGAAACACCTTTGTTCCACTTAAACGCTGTACTTTAGAACTGGCTCGTTCCTTAGCTTGTTGTGACACTTATCATGCCAGCAGGAGCACGTTACCGGATCTGAGTGTACGAGATATAAGAGCAAAGGGGAAGCAAATCTGCATCAATGTGTGTCACTCTGGCCGCTTGAGAGTCAAGTTCTCCTTTCAGCCGTGAGAAGCCTTGGCTGCACGCGTCAGCAGGCCCCGGCTGTCAACACAGCTCGGGTCAAGCAGAACACTCTGACCTTGTTTGCCTGAATTAGACCTTGCAGTTCAGCTGACAATTTGATATTTTTTCTCAGACAAAGTTGCAGCTCAAACTTCCTGTTACATGACATTGTCTCACAAATGGGTTCAAAGTTGTTTAAGGCAAAGACCTCCTTTCCCTGGGTAATTTATTATAATTCACAAGATGTTCCCTCATTCTATCTGTGCTAATGTGGCAAATTACAATCTGATTTAGTGTTAGAATTGTGTTAATGCTCAAATTTATCATCATGCAGTCTAAAAGCAGGATGTTTTTCACTGGAGGCTGCATGGTGCAGCAGGATGCACATGGGTAAGCCTGTGATGGAGGATGCAAGAGCAACCCCCATATGCAGCTCCATGATAATGCATCACAGATACTTCTGGGAAGAGATTATTGACAGGAGAGGAAGGCCGTGTGGGCGGGCCGTAAACATTCACGTTGGCTATCAGATCTGGTGGGACAGAGCAGCTTGTGTGTGATAGTGCTCGTACCCATTGAGAAGTTTTTGCGTGCGAGAGACTGAGTGTGTGGGACATGTGTGGGCGTGTGTGTGTGTGTGGGTGAGCAGCATTCCTATCCATCAAAGTCACCAGTGGGCCGCCCTCTGCCTGGGGAGAAAAATGAACCATGCCCGACGTACTCAGCCTGCTGCTGTTGTTCTCCTGCCACATTTCCTCCTGATTCACCCTTAACGGTGGTGAGTGGGACAGACACACCTCGGCAAGCCATTGCCTCGATACATTCAAAACGCTACCACAGGAAGCTGACACATAGAGATGCCTGCATACCTTGCGTGCTGATACAAATGGCGTGAATTATAAACTGTTGAACAGATCATATAAGGTGTGTCTTGCTTTCTGACTGATGTAAGAGTGACTCTTGAAAAGCCTAATTGGACACATGAAATCAACACTTCCAGGAAATTCTGCGAGGTACAAGTTCAGTCAGTGCACTGACTGTCTGACGTAAGAAACAGAAAAATCCTTCTTCTGTCTTGTAAGTTGAAGAATAACGACATAGTTTAAGAATGTTGACCAAAAACTTTGACGAATTATGATGGAGAGAATGTACTTTGAGTTCTACAAGTAGAAGCCTGCATCTTAGTGAGTCTCTCTTGATTTACACATTAACTTTGAGATGGGACTGTATGTGGATAAAGTTTCTGAGTTACCTGGGTATGCAGGCATTAAAATGGCCAATATAGGCTGACTGTTGAGTGCCACTGAAATATGACTGTAGAGGCATCAGCCCTTTATTTCATGACTCCTTACAGTAAAAGTCTTTGTCAATCAGAAAGCAGGGCAGATTTGGTTGTGTAATTTGTTATCATTTCTGTTTGAATGGCACAAAGGTTCCTGTATTACACATCGTGCACAAACAGTGTTGGGCAAGTTACTGAAAAAAGTAACTAGTTACAGTTACAAGTAACTGCTTGTAAAAAGTACCTGAGTAGTAACTGAGTTACTGCATTGTAAAAGTAGATAGCTACTTTGAAAAGTAACTCAGCCATTACTTTTTTAAACTTCAATCCTCATTGTAGCCTACACATCACATTAATTTGTGTTGTTCTGGCAGTGTGAAAGGAAATAACTCTATTTTCATGTAACATTGTAGTCATTATTATTATTTATCCTCCTTGGTCTGCCGGGTTAACGTGAGCTGTACCTGGGTTAGCGGTGTTTGCCGTGTCCAGCTGTCTGGAAACTAGCTTAGCTGTAGTGTGTTTAATTCAGTACTTCGTAAAGTTGGAGTAACTGTTTTTGGCAGTAGGATAGTTTACTTCCCTGTTCTTTTTCGTCCTTTATCCCAAGGAGGGAAAAGTAAAGACTGATTTATGCTTCTGCGTTGCGTCTGCGACGCCTTGTTAACCATTCGAAGTTCTGCGTCGAGGGAATGCGTCGCTCTGCAATTCACTGCCATGCCGCTGGGGGTGTTGCTTTGTGTGTGTGTGTGGTTTCAGAGGGGTCACATCCTTGTTTATCTTCTGGTCACAGTAAACAATGGCGACCGAGGTGGAGCGGCTGTGTTTGGAGTTGGAGCTCATCAGTATCCACGAACAAATTCTTTCGTTGCAAATGTTGACGCGCAGGCGACAGGGAAGATATTTGTGGAGGTGGTCTTTACAACCTCTAAGAAGTCGAGGCTGAGAACAGGTGAATTTACCACACTGGTTTGCCCACTGAGGGACCTGAATGACATTTTGAGTGGACCAATCACAGCCCTTGCGGTCCACATCGCCGCGACTCGTAGTTAGGATTTTTTGGAGGTGCCAGTCATGCTATGGCGTAGGGGTCTGCATCGACACAGAGGGCTACACGTAGCTACACCGTTGACGCAACGCAGAAGCATAAATCAGGCTTAATTCTGGTGTTTCCAAGACAAAGAGCTCACGCTCGAGTGCTCAGCCATTATGTGTGTGTGCGCTTCAATGCCTTTGTCTGTGTCTGCAGAGGCTCTTTTCTCTCACAGGATGCTGATGTGCTTACAGTCCTGTCACGCCGTCCACCGAACCAGATGCAGTGTTAATTTCATCAACTGAAAACTATCGCTAAAATTGTTTGCCGACAGTCTTTTTTTCTTTGACAAAGAACCAGACCAAGATTAATAAAAGTAGATCTGTGATGACTAAAACTACAAAAACTAAGTTTAGTTTTCGTCAACATGATTAAAACTAGACTAAAGTGTAATGTCATTTTCGTCGGACATTCAAAATCCGTGATGTTTCTCCACTGTGGGTAAACCTGTCAAAAAACAATGCAGCTGTAGCTATTTTGTCTCTCAGCTGTAGTAAGTAGGGACCCCAGGATTGGCAGGGTGTATAGAACACACTACCATGACTTGGTACCAGATTTAGGTAAGAAAATAAATGCTTGGACTAAAAGTAAGGACAAAAATATGAGGACTTTTTATGGACTAAAACTAGACCAAAATGTTTAAAGTTTTGGTCGACTAAAACTAGACTAAAACTAAAATGCATTTCATTTAAAGACTAAAAGTAAGACTAACATTAAAAATAGCTGCCAAAATTAACACTGACCGAATGTTTACTGACCTTCATCAATGAGTTGTCTGCTGTAAAAATAACAGGTAAATTCTCAGTAATTGCAACACGTTGATGATTTGAAAAAGAAATGCGTTACACTACTAGTTACCATGATTAATTTATAATCATTTGCCACTAATTTGCCACTAGCCTAGAAGTTTTTCTATTTAAATTGAGGTTTATTCAAAATCAAAGTCCGGCGTTACATTCATAAAATACCACACTGCAAACATTACAACCTAAGAAACATTTTATGAGTAAGGCAGAGAAAAAGGTCAGGGGCCTAATCTGGGATTAAATTATATATAGACCAATTTTAGAGTAGTATTGCTTTTGGATAAGTAGGCTAGTTATGTAAAGGGGGACTTGCTTTAGCTTTGTCAGCTTTAGCTTTGTTAGCTTAAGCTTCATTATGTTTGATTTTTTTCATCTTTAGTTTAGTAAGCTTGAGCTTTGTTAGCTGTAGCTTTTTTTAATTTTAGCTACACCTAACAAAGCTCAGATAAGCCATCATTCACATAACTACTTCTTAAACAAGTCTAGCTTTAGTAAACATAATAGCTTATTTAGCTAATTTAGCTTTATTCACTTTGGCTTTAGTTGTGTAAATTGCAGCTATGTTACTCTCATAACTAACATAGCTTTGTTAGCTTGGTTAGTTACATCAGCTATAGATTTAGCAACATAGCTATATAAACTACCTAGTTTATTATTATCTTATTGTATTACCTAGTTTATTGTTATTTACCTTGCTTACGTAGCTTTATTAGCTTTAGATTTAGCTATGTAGCTACATAACCTACATAGCTAACCTGGCTTTTGTTAGCTTTAGCCTTAGCTATGTTAGCTGTGTTAGAGTGTTTTCATGGAGGACAAGCTTTTTTTTTTTTTTTACTACAACTTAACTTTTAACTTTTGGTATCCTAACCCTAACTTTAACCCTTACCCAAATCCTAAACTGGAAGTTTAATCCAATCTCCTTTCTTAAGTTGTGGCATTTATTTCTGTTCTAAAGGATGCAGCATCTAACTGTTATTGTCTGCAAGGGTGGGGTAGCTGAGATCTGCGGTCTGTAGCCAGGAGGTTTTGTGCATTGTTTGGAGTATGCTAGCTGAATGACGAGCTAGACGAGCTAGATTTGTATGTTTCAGCAACCAAGGCATTGTGGGTAAGCACATGACTTAGAGTCACTCTTCTTACCTTATCTATATTGTAAAAAGCACAGGCTACTGAGAGGTGGAGTAAGTGTTCAGTGTCAATGTGTATGAAAGCACAAAGACTTTTAAAATGGAAAAGAGCTGAGGATGCACTACAGAGCAACACTGAAGGGATACAACTGGTCATTCTGGTTCTTGGTGTCTCAAATCTGGTTTTCGATCAGATCTAGATCACCATACTAACTTACCTCGCAAAGCTAACTTGGTCAGGCCAAAAAAAGGTATATGATTTGAACTGATTAAATTTTATTATTGTGTCATGCATAAAAAATATGCCCAGTCCAAATAGGCTAGACACCATTATCTTTACAGAAAGACCAGAAACCAAAGGTAGACACTCAATAATATAGTAGACTAGTTAAGCAAACCATCCTGATGCTTCTTCCAGGCTTTTGCAACAAAAGAGGCCAACTTATAAATCTTAAAAGTAAACAACCATTCCATCCTGTCACCATCATTTCTCCAGAATATTTTGGGATTTTTTAAAGACATTTCAGTCATCACAGGTAATTTAAATCCTCATAGAAAGGACAGTACTAAAGAAAATGAGATTCATTCTCAGCTTCACCTAAATCACATAGTTCACGCAGTCTCTGCTCCTCAGGGATGTTTATAAACCTGCCAACTTGGAGAGCCAGAGAAAGGACTCCTGTTCTTAACTGGGCAACCAAAGATCTCTGACTTCCTGTTAAATTAGCTTTGACATAAAATTCAGTACCATAATCATGCTTAATTTGAATATATGTCCTCAGTTTAGGTTCTCCAAGACATCATTTTATTTAAATTCAAATCTAGACAGTAACTTCTTTCTAATTGTATTAATGCTGCATGGTAAATTATTTCAATATACATATTGTAACGCAGCTTCACCAAAAACAGCATGAAGCTCTGCAGCCCATGAAGAATTCTTAACTCTACTCCAATTAAAAAATTTTCTTATTGATCCTATTATCAGGCGTATTAAAAAAACATTCCATAGTCTTATCATGTCACATGTCCTTCTTCTTGAAACAGGAATCTGACCCATGTCACCCTCAGCAGCCAGGATGGGAGCAAATCTATTAATACCCAGAAAACAACAAATAGCTCTGTTTTGTATAGAATCTGAGGCTTTGCTTGGTTTAAATCCCCAAACACCAGCAGCATAATTACAAATAGGATTAACACAGGCATCATACAGTTGAGTATAAGTGGAGTATCCCAAATCTTTATAGACCTTCAGTTTGTTGACAACAGACCCCAAGGCTCTGCTAGCTGAACCAGCTAAAAGTTTGATTCCAGTTTCATAAATCAAAAACTTATCAAGAGGGAATCCTAAATATTTATAGTCTGATGTGTGTTCTAAATTCATATTTCCAAATCTCAATAATCTCCCTGCTCCTTGGAGTACCCTTTTTTCTAAAATGAATGATTTAAGTTTTACTCTGATTTATTGATAACCGCCATTTATAACACCAGTTCTTTAACATGTTTAACATATTCTGCAAATCTTCCTCTTATTCAGCCAGCAGAGCAACATCATCAGCATACATCAAAATACTCACAGTCAGTTTTTCAAGTGTATACCTAACTTAGCATTCTTGATGTCAAGAGCCAGGTCATAAATATAAAGAGAAAATAGACTAGAGGACAAGACATCACCTAGTTTGACACCAAAGGGTGTTTTAAACTAGTCAGTCCTTTCATCATTTACTTGAACACAAGCAGCAGAGTAGGCATATTAAGATTTTAGAGCTTGGTAGAACTTGCCATCCACCCTAGCTTGTGAAAGTTTTAAAGAAAGTAAATCTTTGTCAACCCAGTCAAAAGCCTTTTGAAAATCAATAAAACTAGATTTGCTTTCTGAAATCCATGTCCTAATAATTGTTGTGATTGAGTGAATATGATCAATACACGCCCTGTCATAGCTGAACCCATTCTGCTCATCAACCAAGTATTCGACTGTCTGCAGGTACTGTGTCAGCCGGACATTTAGAATATTAGAGTATAATTTATTCAGTGTACTAGAAAGCTGATTCCCCTGTAGTTAAGTGGTACTCCAGGATTATTCTTGGGTGATTTTGGAATAGGTATCATGATTGATTTACCCATAGGGAGGGAATAATACTATATTTAAAACAGAACTGAATTAGGCAGTGGAGTACTTTTAAGAGAGGTAGTGATTTTAACACTTCATTTGGGATTTCTTCCACACCTTCAGCTTTCTTAATCTTTGACGTATTTATAACTGTGCTTACCTCCTCCAGGGTAATATCATGATTCAAAATTAAATTTGATGAGTAATTTTCTTGACTTATTTTACTCTCCATGTCGTCTTTTACTTTAAGTGCATCTCCAAGAAAAGAATCATCAAAATGTGGTGGAATATGACTGCCTGAGTACAGGCTGGCAAAATCTTTCCATCATTCCTGCACATCATTATTTCAAACAACTTCCATAGGTATTTTCTGTTCTCTGCTTGGCCCCAGTTTGTCAATTTCCCTTTAAAATTGTTGTGGATTATTAGTTTGTAAAAAATCTAATCTCATTGACTGCCCTCTCCAAAATTTCTTTTTATAAAATCTTAATGTTTTATCAAACATACATTGAGCTTGTCTGTAGTTTTCTCTCAGCTGTTGTTTATTTAAAAGATCACTGCAGCAGAGAAAACTCTTTTCAGCTATTTTACGCTCATTCCACAGTTTTTGAAGCTGGGAGTTCCAGTAAGGCTTTGAGCATCTTTTTACCTGCTGAGATTTATTATGGTTTACACAACTAATAATAATAATAAATTTTATTTGCAATGCACTTTACATTTGGCAAACAAATCCCAAAGTGCTACAATAAAAACATGTCTAAAAATGGACTAGAAAACAACTATCCATTTCCAAAGTCAGAATATCACAGAACTCATTGTACCATCTATCCACATTATTTTGTAAACCTTCACAGGTTTCAAGTTGTCCAATTAATTCTGATAGTGCAAAATGACACCCATTAGAGGACAGAAAACTTGCAGGGAATAGTCTTTTGTATAAGGTACAAGGTATCTGTCAATAAGAAATGATGTTACTTTGAATTTGGGAAATATGTGAATTGCTGTTTTGTGATGAAAAATCTAATAAGTGTGCTATCAAAACAAAATTTGAAGTCTGTGTCACTGAATTTGTCAATTTTCTCTTTATTCTTGAAAATCTTCTGCCACAAATCTGAGTTGGGGCTCAGGGATTCGACTACAAACATACTTCAGTAGCATGACAAAATTCTGATCCTAGTAGTAGCAAATGTTGAGTGGGATCAGTGTTAGATTTTTGGGATGGAGTTCAAAAGGACTACAAATTCAGTGTGGGGTGAAATAAAAAGTCATCAGACAGCAGAGGGGTGAGAAGCCGAGTGGGAGTAGGAAGGGTGTCAGTGTGGACTGGGTCCTCTGATCCCACACCTGCAGAAGGATTCCTGTTTGAAGCGTGGCTAGCTCACCCTCCCCGGCTCACAGCACAGATGATTGATGACACATCTCGGGCACTACGGCTCTACACACTGAAGTAGACAACGTTCCAGAGAGGGTGTCAAAGCCCCGGCTTGAGAAAGAAAATGTGCAAAAACGTGCACAGTTAGAGCGGACAAGAAAAGAAAGCATCACAATCAGATTATGACTTAGTCACAGTTTACAGCAATACAGTACATTCTTAACAACCCAGCCAGGGACATTTCAACCAGACCCCCATTTTTCATCATGGTGAGTCACGACATTCCCCTAACTTTTATGCTGAAACTCTACTGGAAGTATGTGTTTATCCTCCAGATTTTATATGAAGTGGTGGATGAGTGACGTATGAATCACAGTACCAACATGGTTACATACTTGAAAGTTTATTTTTTGTAGTTGCTGAGTGAGCGATGACTGAAGCAAACCTCTGAAGATTAAAACGCATCCAGAGGTTCACCGGGTACACTTCAAGTGTTTCACAATAAACCTCGCTGTATTCATTCTCTACAGATGGTACAGTCATCATACGGCTGTGTGCTGCACAGTGATGAGTAACATAATGTTCTGTTTGTATTTTGTTTCTGTATTGCATTTAGAACGTGTCCTTCACCTCATCCTTGGTCTATACATTCCTAAGTGTCAGCTAAAGACTTTGTGTACCAAGTTTGTAATTACAGTGGCATTTGTCATATCCCAGCATGTGAACGTTTTGTTACTCTAAGTGTGTTAAACAAGGTGATTTGGATGACTGTCACACTTAATTGTTAGTAATTAAACACTGCGTAATGTTTGTTTTACAGTGTCATAGCTGCACTATTATTTAGTAGTGTATTCACTAATGTGTCTCAAGTCTAATGAATATGATGCTTAAAGCAGGAGACAGCTTTACATAAAATGCAGAGCCATGAGAAAATGTCTCACTTAGGTCTGTTAAAAATACACGTACCAACAGCTATTTCACTAATTTGTAGAAGAAGCTTGTTTTCTTTTTTAAGTAAAGAAAGAAGATGTAGCTAAATTCCATTTAGACCATTTTAATTGGCATCTATCCATCCATCGTCTGTTCTGCTTTTCCCATTTGGGATCATAGAAGACTGGAACCATTCCCAGCCGTAACTGGATGAGAGGTAGGGTACACTACAGACTGATTGCCATCAAATCACAGGGCTGACAGAGGGGTAAAAATACAGTTACGTTCGTACTCCGACCTATGGGCAATTTAAAATCTCCAGCCAACCTAACAAGCAGTTCTTTGGTCCATTAGAGGACGCCAGACTACCCAAGACAGTTCAGCTGCAGACCATGGCTCTGTGGCGCCCCCTCTCGCAGACTGTTACCATGAGTCCCCATCTCTTTGAGAAGAGTCTGAATTTGCCAGTACAGCATATTTACAGTTTTAGATATTTTTTTAAAAAAATAATTAAATAATATTCAAAAACTAAGTATGGCAGTTACATTCATGAAATAACCACATTTCAAAAATTGCAGACTAAGCAACATTTCATGAATAAAACAGAAAAAGGTTAGAGGTCTAACCTCTCATTCAATTATGCTGCTGTATGTATAGACCTATTTACAAGTAGTTACGCAAACGGTGGCTTACTTTAGCTTTGTTAGCTTTAGCTAACCCAACATAGCTGTTCTAGCTAAGTAGTTAACGTTACCAATGTAGCTATGTTAGCTTTAGCAATGTAACTAAGGCTAACTAAGCTACATAGCTAATGTACCTTACAAAGCTTATGTAGCTTACATAGTTTATGTAGCTTACGTAGCTTATGTAGCTTAAACAGTTGGTATAGATATCCATGTGCTTTGTAAAATGTAGCTTTAGCTTTGTTAGCTATGCAGTTAAGTTATCTACATAGCTTAAGCAGTTAACGGATCTACACAAGTTATGTAAGCTACATTTGCTGTGTTATAATGTTTTCACGGAGGACAAGCTTTTTTCCTGTCAGCAGACTGTTCACTCTGCTTTAAGATAAGATATTCCTTATTCATCCATTCATTATTAAACATTTTGTGATACGTTTTGCAGGTCAGGTTTTTTTTAACTTTTAATATCCTAACCCTTACCTTAACCCTTGCCCTAACCTAATCGAGCTGATTTTATTTAGAAAGCTTTAGTTTGTAATCTGTTCTGAAAGAGGCAGGGTCTCACTGTTACGGTCTGAAAAAGGGGCAATCTTAGAGCTGCAGTCTGGAGCCAGAACCCTCTCAGAGACCCAGAGAGAACTCACATGCAGGCTGAGAACAAGCAAAAGCCACAAAGAGCATCCCAGTCTGACAGGGATTTAAAACAATGAACCATTTTGCTTTGAGGCAACAGCACTAACCATCACCCCACTGTGCAGCCAATATTTTAATCCATAAAATCAAGTTTGAATTAAAAGGAATTAATTTGTAAATATCTGACTAAATTGACATCATTCCTGCATTTTTACAAGTGGGAGAATTGATTGTGGACTTGTAAACATGAGATCTTATCAGTTCAAAACGCAGTCAAATTAAATTGACTTTAGTTGACCATGATCAAGATTAGTTTCAATGATCCTGAAACTTGCTATAAATATAATGGTATAAATAGAATGATTTACGCCAAGATATGTATAATCTGGAAAATATAAGCACATGGGTGTAGAAAAAGTGTTCCTCTGTGCAGACCTATACAGCTCTCTAAATTGGCCACTAACTACATCCTGAATCATAGATTTTATTTGATCAAGTTTAATCTGAAGCACTGGTAAAAACAAGACTTATTTCATGTTTATCTCAGTGTTTCCCCTAACTTTAAACCTTGTACTTTGCTCTGTCATAAGTCTTTTAAATACACCAGACTAGTCTTTCCACAGAATCCTCTTTTTACTGCAATTCTTCCATCAAAGGAAACATCATTTAAAAAAAATACTGTACAGTCACTGGATGTCTTTCTGGCTTCATTTTGGAACGTCACTCCATCATTTTTTCATCATCATCTATTCAATGCCCTCTCTCAAAAAGAACGAGATCTTTTATGCTTACTTGAGCCCCTATAAATTGATCATTTGATTGATAATTTTGTTGCCTTTTCAAAAAAAAAAAGTTACTTCAGGGCCTTAACCCACACAGGTTTGCCCTGGTGCCCTACCAGACGAAGGACTTCCGTTAAACAATCCCTCTCTCTTTCCTCAAAGATCTTTGATCATGTGGTGGCTGATCAGTTCCATGACTTTTTTTAAACAGTAGTTTGTGTGAGAATTTCCATTCAGCATTCATAGTTGTACAGAGACAATATGAGTTGTATTTACAGTTGATCTCATTATTGCTCCAGACAGAGGACTCCTCTCTGTGCTTGTCCCATTAGATCGTAAAGCATCGGACACGATTGACCATCACATTCAGTCACAGAGACTAGAACACTTAATTGGCATTAAAGGAATCACATTAAGCTGCTTTAAATCCCATTTATTGTTAACAATGAATCACTGGTGCATGCCAAAGTTAGTATGGGAGTTCCCCGGGGCGTCAGAGCTCAGACTGATTCCTTTTGCCTAGTTTGTTTCCTTTTGCCAAGATTTTTAGACAGTACTACACTTTTTTTTTTTTTAAATGCAAATGGTATGCAAGAAAACTTATCAATGAGGCAGGATGAACCAAATTAACTCTTTAGTTCAACTCAGTAATTGCATGTTTTTCTTATGAGGGAAACCTGATGAAGCCTCCTCCCCCCTGTTTGATTTTTTATAAAATCAATAAAAGGGTAAAACATCCAAGAGGATGGATATCTTTTCTAGGCACTATAGATTTCAGAAATCTACGATCTGTTATTATCATTGTTATGATGTTTCTTTTCTTTTTCTGTCAGATATCTTGTCCAAATGCAGTACTGTACATCTCTGACTCATGTCAGCTTCAGAGATGCTGCTAAGTGTACCTTTTTGGAAAGACTGGAACATGCAGTTCTTCCCTTTCCCTGTCTGCCTGTTTGACAAAGTTTCACTCTCCTGGCGGCTACTTTATTTTTAGCACACAAATATAACAACAATATCTAAATTGGCTAGTGTAATTCCATGATTGCCAAACTACTCCTTGATACAGTATTTATAATTATAGCCATTGCCTCGTAGTAGTGTAGTAATGTGAATGAGCTCATATCTGTGATTTGAGCCTCCACATGGATACTGTGAGAATACGATGTACTGTTATGGCTTAGCCTATCAGGTTTGTAACAAGACTCTTCACACTGCGTCCCATATTCTGTCCATGTACACTGAACTGTTTGTCTTGTTCACAGTCTGTCTTGTGTCGTGATGTTGCACGACTCACAGGATGCTATGGTGTTGCACCGCACTCCAAAAGCCTCCAATTCAGGCCTGCAAACCACTTACTGCACAGCCTAATCCAAATGGTGTAAATTTGACACCCCCACAAAATGGACCTGATAATTGCAGCCTTTTACAGAGCTGGTCTGCTCGCACTGAAAAGGCCCACAATAGGACTCAGCCTGGAACTGGGCTGAATGTGCTAAATAAGCTAATGAAATCCACCCACAGGATACAAGCCGGGCACGATAAGAACCTTTATAGCTGTGAATCTCGGCCAAGCTGGGAGGGTGTTAGCTCTATCTGTTTGTTTATTTGTCTGTTTGACAGCCCACGGCAGAGTGCCAGAGGGACTGGTGGTCCGACAAAGGTTAGGTGTCAGCGCGGAGTGTATAAAATAGAACAGAGCAGAAAAAATGAGAGAAAAAGAGAGAGAGCGAGTGGAGTTACAGAGAGTGGAGGAGAGAGAGACTCAGGGCAGGAAGTGTGGGTGGCTGGGTAGGTGGTTTTGGCAAAGCAGAATGGACTTCTTGCGTATTACTTCTGGTAAAACAAATATATGAGTTTTGCAACGGCTCTACCCATTCACTGAGTAGTATCAGTTGTAAAATTTTTGCACTTTGAGGTCAGCGTGTGTAGAGAGGGGACACCGAATCAGTTTAAGAGCAACATGTTGTGAGGTGCACCAGAACTCTCAACACTGTTACACTGAAGCAAAACAGATAGGAGATAATAGCAGTGTGTATATGTGCAAGTACAGTACACGCACAGTGATGAATACCAGATGCAGGCATTTCCTTTGTTGGTGCAAGCAATTTCCGAACTTGCCAAATCGCCCTGCACTCCTCCCACACGGTTGAATACTTCCACACACACCCACACACACTCCAGAATCCCTGCCCACTAATCCTCCTCCATCCTGGGCTTAGGGGTGGCCAAAGCTGCGGGCTAATTCAATCTTGGCTGGTGCTTGTCTGTTTTATATCTCTCCTGTTGTCTTTCTGTTCTCCACCCTTGCTCTTTGCACTCACACTTTTTGCTTAATTAGATTTCTTTCTGTCTCTCTATCTGCACTAGAACTTTATTTCTGCACACTTTATCGTCCTTTCTATTTCTGTTTTTGCTCCCTCTTACTTGCGCCTGTTGTTTTCTCTACTCACCACTGCAGCTCTTTGCTCTGCAGTAATCTTATCACTGATATCAAAGGTCATTACGGGTCACATGAGTGGGGCTGGCAGGCCGCACAGAGAGTTGATCTCATCTGTGACGTCGGACCAGAGGAGTGCACAGCGGCCTTCTCCCTATCACATCCCAAAAATAGCTCTCCATTCCCACTGACGACGTCATTCATTCCCGTCTCCCTCCGGCTCTACCGCCCTCTTCCCCCTCTCTTGCTGTCTCACCCCCCTTTTTCCACCCCTCCTCCTCTTACTCTCAAGGCTTTTTCTGCCTCCCCCTCTCTCTCCCCTTCCCTTCCTCTTTGCCATCTCTCTGTTTGTGCTTCTAGATAACAGCAGTAATTCCATAAAAGAGAGTTCATTGTACTTGAGGCTGATTGCTCTCCAGCAGCAGGCTATCTTTATCTGTGGGCATAATATGTAAAATATGCTCAGTTTCAATTAGGGGAAACATTCATTCAGGGTTTCTTATGAAAAATGATAACAATGACTTGCAAATGAATGTGGCCTTCCCCAGTCTGCTACTTTCCCAGCAGCTGTTACAAAATAAGCTCTGAAATGCCAAAGCCATTTCAGAAAAGAGGTGCATTTGGGTATTGAGAACAGACTCCAGTAGTTGAATATTTACTGTGAATGGGTGGAATAACACAGGGTGAAAAATGAGTCACACAAGAAAGAGTGCACTGACCCTGTTTATCTGTATGACTACTGATCAAAGCATCAGCATTCAATTTAACAGCAGCCAGTTTGTTCTACAGTGACTGCTCCACGCTACAGGTATAGCTGCTGAACTAAAACATGAATTACAACTGGCAATTCCTTTTACTATATCAGGGTCACTCACTGGCAGGTTTTCTGACAGTCCTGTCAAGTTTGGCAACATCTGAACTTAGACTGAATCCCAATTCTCCCCTTTACCCTCAATCTATGGTGGTTAGCATGCAAAGCTAGCCGCAGAAATGATCAAACATGGATTAAGGAATTTTTCTGCCTTTTCTTTTTTGACATCCCAACTTTTATGCAAGTCTTGGCATTGCTGGACTAATAGTTATGTGCAATCTGGGTGTCAATCTGGTAAGGATGGACCTTGATATACTTACCTATGAGCCAATTTTTTCTGCTGGGCCCTGCAAAGCTTTCCCCCTTTTCCCCATATGGACAGTCCAGACTGTCCCAGAGAGAGGAATTTGATGCTGTTAGCAAGCTTGCAGTCAGATTTACAGTGGATCACAAAGGTGGCCATGTCAAAGAAAAGCAGAGATTTACCAAAGATTTACACACTGAGTGGGATAGCAAGTGTTTTTGACGAGTGCAAAGGACAAATGTTTGTGAGCCTTATCTGTGGATCCAATGTTTCAGTCAGCAAAAGAAGCAACATGGAGTGCCATTACACTCAAGACCAGATTTCTCTGCAGGTGGCATCCTACAGACTGAAAAGGTGAAACAGCTAAAAGCAACACTTAAAACATAGCAAAGATTATTCATCCAACCGATGGAGGAGGCCAATACAGCAACTGAGGTTTCATATAAAGTGTTGGACCTCCTAAAAAAGCACTCACCATTGGAGGGTTGGTGAAGATGGCGATGGCCACTGAGGCTGAGACATTATTCAAGGCTTGTAAATGTAAGACCACTTTTTTTGTTTTAAAAATAGCCCTCAAATGAAAGAAAGGATTGAGACCCCTGTACTATTGAAATCAATGCAAAAACTGTTAAATATATATATTTGGAGAGAGTTGGAATGACATGCAGTAAAGGAGCCACAGGACAGACTTGAATCTGTTTCAGTCTGTACTTTAGCCTCTGTTTCAGGAGCACAGCATAACCATGAGGCCACCTGTGCTTAACGAGGAGATACAGGTGCATCTCAAAACATGAGAACATCGTAACAGGTTATATTTTTTATGCTTTAAATCAAGAATTGAAACATCCATGTAAAAACTACGTTAATCTCATACAAAGTGAAATATTTCATGACTTTTTGTTTTGGTTTAAATGTTGATGATAAAAGCTTACAGCTCACAAAAATCAAAAATCCACTCTGTCAAAATACTAGAATATCACGAAATATCACTCCAAAAAAGGATCTTTAACACAGAAATGTTGACCTTCTGGAAAATTATGCTCATTTATAAACGTAGTACTTGGTTGGAGCTCTTTTTCCACAAATTACTGCATCCATGCAACATGGCATGGAGCCAGTCAGTCAGTGGCACTGTTGGGGTGTTATGAAGCCAAGGTTGATAGCAGCCTATGGCCAATCAATCACAGTAATACAATGGTCAGAAAACTAGTTTCTGGTAGTTTTGACTTCACTGTGGAGAGTGGCCAAGTCCTGCTGGAAAAGGAAATCGGTGTCTCCATAAAGCATCTCAGCAAAAAGTATTATAAGGTGATCTAAAATCTCCTGGTAGATGGCTGACAGCGTTGACTCTGGACTCCATAAAGCACAGAGGGCCAACAGCAGCAGATGACATGGCACCGTAAACCATCACTAACCGTGGAAACTGAAAACACTGGACTTCGAGCACCTTAGATTCTGTGCCTTTTTGATCTTCCTCTTGACTCTGACCCTTGATTTCCAAACGAAATTCAAAATGTACATGACTTTGGACCACTGAGCAACAGTCCAGTTCTTTTACCCCTTAGCCCATGTGACAAGCTTATGACGTTGTTCAAGATTGGCTCAACACTTTGAACAAGACACTTGGAGTCTATTTCCTGGACCCATCTGTGTGTGGTGGCTCTTGATCCACTGACTCCAGCCTGAGTCCACTCCTTGTGGGCTCCCCTAAGATCCTGAATCTGCTTTGTTTGATAATCCCCTGAAGCCTGCCCCTTAAGCAATGGCCTTCTGTGGCTTACCCTCCTTGTGAAGGGTAGTGATTGCCTTCTGGACAAGAGTCAGGTCAGCAGTCTTCCCATGATTGTGGTTGTGTGTACTTAACCAGAGTGAGAGAATAAAGGCTCAAGAAACCTTTGCAAATTGGACTTTCCACAATATTATAATAATATGTGGATTTCCGATTTTCATGACCTGTAAGCAGCAATCATCAAGATTGAAACAAAAAAAGTCTTGAAATATTTCACGTTGTAAGAGATGAATATTGACTATACGGAAATATAACTTTCTGAAGTAAATCACAGGGAAAAAAATGATCTTTTACATGTGACATAAGCAAAGAAAAGCCTTCGTTTTCAGCGGTGTTCTAGAACTAGAAATAACTTTCCTGTTTCCCTTACTTTTCTGACAAAACTTCAGTTTGTCCAGTACTCTTGTGTGTGACCAAAGTCCTGCAAATTCATGGCATCCCCATCACCCTGAGCTGAGTGTACTGTTCTAGATAGGAATACTTAAACAGGGAATATGTACCAGCTGGATAACGAGTAGTTAATATTGCCACTGTGTTTGTGTTAGCACGCGGCATTTAATTGTAATGCACTGCAGTGCCTCAGACCAGTCTGAGACCTACGGTTGCTACTTTTTTTTTTAATTTAACCTGATTCAAAACCTGCATAATGTTGCTACTTTTTTTTTTTTATTTAACCTGATTCAAAACCTGCATAATGTTGTAATCCATTAAGTAGACAAACACTGGGCTTATGGTATTAATCTTATTAATACCTCTAATAGCAATAGCATTTCCAAGGAGGATTACCTTGACAAAGAGACTCATCATCACCCTTTTATTCTCTTGCTTCTGTATTGGCAGTCTGACTAAAAATAGCTGTTCAGAACCAGAACAGTCATGACAACAGAACAAAATGATCTGTGTTTTTTCCACTGATTACAGTTAGTTTTGATCCCAGTGCTGTCTGTTACCATCAGGGTTGTCAAGATGTTGGAGCATGAACCAGGGCCTTTTTTTAAAAAAACTAATCTGATTGGACTGGAACTATCAGACAGAATCAAATCTTGAATCCAAAAAAATATTTTTTTTTTCTTGTTCGAAAGAAACAGGAAAAGATTCAAAAATAGGACCAGGATCAGGTTATAAAATCGAGATTTTGGGAATAATTACAGAAGCAAATGTAGTAAAATCTCAAGACTCAAGACAAAGAAAAGTATGTTTAGTTTCTGTCCAGCAGACTAAAATGAGACTAAAATTAAATTCAGTTTTCTTCAGACATTCAAAATCCATGATATTACTCCACTGTGGATAAATTTTTCAAAACACCAAATACTTTAGTTATTCTGCCTCTCAGCTGTAGAAAGCATAGAGCCCAGGTTTTGCAGGGTGCATAAAACCTACTAACATGATTTGGTACCAGATTCAGGTAGGAGAATAAATGTTTGGACTTCAAGTAAAGACTACAGTGTAAGGACCTTTAATTGACAAAATCTAGACTAAAACTCTAAAGGGTAGACGTGACTAAAATGTGACTTAAACCAAAAGGCACTTTATCTAAATACTAAAACTACACCTGAAATTTCAAATAGTTGCTAAAATCAGTAGTGTGCTTACAGGAAAAGGAAGGAAGTGCTGAGCTACATAGCGTGTGCAGCTAAAGCTAACAAAGCTACATTAGCTTAGTTTGCTCATGCTGTTTGCTTAAGCTAACATATCTATGTTAGCTTTAGCTACATAGCTAACATAGTTACATTTGCATTAGCTAGACCTGCTAAAGTTCATACTGCTAGAGTTAATTTTGCTAAAGCTAAATTAGATAGATTGACTTATGGAGTCACATTAACTACATAGCTGGCTTAGCTGTATTAGCTATAGCTAAAGCTTAGTTAACTGTTTGCGTATCTACTTATAAAACAGGTCTCTACATAATTCAATCCAGGATTAGACCTATGACATTTTTCAGTTTTATTTATGAAATGTTGCTTATTCTGTAATGTATGCATTGTGGTTATTACCATGATTCTAACAGGCAGACTTTGTTTATGAATTTAGTTTTTAAAAAGCACCTCTAAAACTAGAAACACATTGTACTGATATATTACATGACTTCATCCTGACAGAGGTTGATAGTGGTGGTCTGCAAGAGGTTGTATCTGAGAGTTGTAGTTTGCAGCCAGACCCCTCTCAAAGCACAAGCATGTTTTAAAAAATTAGTTGAAGGCACGCTGGTAGTTGAGTGGTTAAGGCACGTGCCACATATGCAGGCGACCTGGGTTCGAATCTGGCCCGTGGCACTATTTTCTGCATGTCTCTCCCCACTCTCTTCCCTGTTTCCGACTCTATCCACTGTCCTATCAAATAAAGGCAAAAAATGCCAAAAATAAATCTTAAAAAAAAAAAAAGTTAGTTGAAGCATTTCATATGCACCAAACGTTTCTGCTCTTCTGTCTCACAGGGTGAGTCTAAAGGTCTTCGTTGCTCTTGAGCTGGAGCACCTCATGCTCAAGCTATACTTTTTAGTATGTACAAAACAAAATTCTCATGAGAAGGAGAAGATGGACTAGCATTTAGGTCATGTCCCATGTGTCGAGGCTGTAGTCTTTCATGTGATCAACTTAGGTTCAAGTCCAACCTGTGGCTCTTTTCCTGCATGCCAGTTCCCACCCTCTCTCACTGATTTCCTACTTGATCCACTGTCCTATTGTACATAAGGCTAAGTGCCAAAAAGTAAATCTTAAAAAAAAAAAAAAAAAAATCTTGTGAGTGCAGGTTGATCCAAAATCAAAGCAATACAGAGCTGGATAAGCTGATCTTGGAGTGCAAAAATGGGGATCCCAAATCAGGATCATTCTTTTTCAAAGCAAATCTTTTGAACAACTTTTCCAAGATGATAACTAACCTCCCCTTACTTGTTCCCCTAGGCTGCAGCCTTGTCTATGTTTAGTCATGTCTATTCTTTCTGTTTGATGTTACTCGATACAGCCAGTTGGCCAACTATGAGTTCACAGTTAATTAGTCAGTTGTGTCTATTTATACTGTACTGACTGACGTGTCCAGAGCATGTTAAGGACCTGTTTATCGAAACACTCACCAGTGTTTGTTGCACTAAGTCAAGAAAGTGGTTGAAACATGTCATAATTAGACACATTTTGGAGTGGGCTGGCTGTGATTTGTCGAGTTATGTAGCAGTTCAAAGGCTAATTTGAGACAGCACATGAGGGAGGATGCTGTGACACTCTGCTGGTGCTCATCAGAGGGTAAAATGCAAATGTTTTTCAGCGGCAGATCAGGTAAAATCTACCTCTGATCTTTGTGGATGAAAAACATATGTTGTGTATTTGAGTAAATAAATTCTTCCCACATATGCCATTCAGTGCTCTCATCAGATCTGTAAACAAGTATAAACAAAGTCTTCAGATATGATAAGTGTTATTAGTAGTATCACTGCTCTTTGAAAGGAACCTTTATGATCTTTGTTGCTAAAATTACTGAGATTATTTACTTCCCCCAGAACTCTGCCACTGACATAAATTACCTTGTTTTCTGCAACTTCCTGTTGCTTTTCTTGTTGTTGTCTGCAGTGATGCCAACAGCCAGCATTTTGATTCTTGACCCCTGAATTGTTAGTGTACAGCATACCAATAATCAACTAGATGGTTAGTCATGTAGTGTTACATCATAGACTGAATGGCTTTTATTGAGTCATGCTTGTTGTTCAAGTCTCTGGGTATTTGGCCGCAGTAAAGCATTCATCTACTGCTGCTAAAACTTCTTAAGAGTGCAGTTTGAGATGTCACACTGCATGAAGCAAATATTAAAGGAATAGCTTTTGAGAGCAACATTTTCAGCCGGACATCACAACAGTGACTGCTTGTTTCGCCTAGTTACTGCTGAATTGGGTTGACCTATTACATCACATAACAAAAAAATGAACAGCCTAAGTTCCCATTTATTTTCAATAATCAATAATTTGATTTTTTTACCATCGTGTAAATGTCTTAAGTGCTACCCCTTTCCTGTATGTCCATCATGGCACTGCCAGAGGCACTCAGATTAGCATATGAAAGGCAAGGAGCATAACAACACAGTCAGGCCCATTTCGATTCCCTCCCTCCAACCAAATCCAAGGTCAAAATATCTGATGGTTCTAAAGATTATCTGGCCAGATTTTCTAAAGACAGTCTGGCTACAGACCACACCCTCTTTCACACCCTCTTGCAGAGCACTACTGTAAGACGCCGCTTCTGATAGGATGGAAATGCAAAAATCTGATTTTACTTCCAGTTAGGGTAAAGGGTTAAGGTACCAAAAGTTCAAAGTCAAACACAGCCTTGCAAGACTTAATTACAAAAAGTTTAAGAAAGCCAACTAAACAGTCTTCTTACAGGAATAGTTTGTCTTAAATGAATACACTCTGAAGCAGCTAACATAGCTATGGAAACAGCTAACAAAGCTAGATAGCTACGTAGGCTACATAAGTAATGTTGCTGTAAACTGTACATCTTGTACAGTTTTGCAAATCTCAGAAAACATATTATATTCAAGTAAAACTGCTCCATAGCTAATGTAGCTAAAGTGAGCTTAGCCACATTAGATAGATAGCTAAGTTAGCTACACAGTTTACATAGCTACATAAGTATTAGCTAAAGCTTGGGTAAAATAAAGTAAACATAGGTACATTGGCTTAAGTTTTAAAAATAAATAAATACGCAGCTTGAGTAGCTATGTTAGCTTTAGCTAAAGCTAATGAAGCTAAAGTGAACCATTGTTCACACTACTACTTCTAAAACAGGGATTATATTTTCCTGGATTCAACCTCTGACCTATTTTCCTGTTTCATAATTCAAATGTTTATTCTGTAATATTTGCATTGTGGTTATCTTGTGAATGTAGCTGCCAGACTTTCTTGATTAATAAAGTTCAATCTAAATACATTTTTAAAAAAAATCTAAAATGGCATATTCCATTACTTCTGTCCTGACAAAGGCAGTATCTACCAATAGTAGTCTGCCACAGGGGTAACTGAGAGCTGTGGTCTGCAGCAAGACCCCTCTCAATTTTCTGATGGTTTGAGGTTTTTTAAGGGTTAATTTACCCTCTCCAGTGTGCTTGGCTGACCAGAGAGGGTCCCCAGTCGATGGATGCCCTGATTTGAAACTGTAAATGTTAAACATTAAATATTTACAATTAGAAATCCTGTTGTTTGGGGAAAAGATTGAAGACAGCAGAACACTCACTCTGTTGATTGTCACAGGGAATGGAGCATCAGCCAATCAGGGGTCAAGCTGACTGATGAAAGAAGCACAACAAACACAGCTATGGCAAAAACAGTAAAAGGAAAGCTCAAAATCAGATGGACATAAGACATCAAGAACCATCTTACTTGTTTAAGTCCTTAGACATACCATAATGAAACAGACAAGGAAACCGTGGAGGTAGCAGTTGGCTAACAGCTTTCCACTTGTAAGTTGTTCACTCTAAAGTCACATCTGATCATGTTAAAATTCAGCTTTTAAAAATGGAGACTGGTTGTAGATGAATAGAACTGTAAGAGACTGCTGTGCTGTGTTGGTTACCTCGTTGCACACCACACACTATAAAGAACAAAACAGTTCAATTCACGCTGACTTTCTTGTCGTTCATTTGCTATCCTCGATGTCTCCGTAGCCCTAAAGGACACCGTTCATGCGAGCCCGGAACTACGATGACTTTTCGGGTTCTTTAAAGATTAAATCCACATTATTAGATCCGATAATAAGCATCTTTCCATCCATTTTTAATCCATTTTTTAACACTTAATTTAGCTTTCTGCCAAGGGCATCACCATGTTGTTAACCGCAACCCATTGTCGGGAGGTGCAGTCAACCGGTTGCGTCCCTACTGCTTAGAGGAATGGCACAAATGAATCTAACTGAAAAAAAAACAAAAAAAAAACGCATGGACTTTTTTTTGTATAAACACTTAATTGCCAAAAGTATTAAATCAGACGTTCCAATCACTTCCATGGCCACAGGTGTTTAAAATCAAGCACCTAGGCATGCAGACTGTTTCTACAAACATTTGTAAGAATGGGTCGCATTCAGGAGCTCGGTGAAATTCAGCATGGTACTGTGATAGGATGTCACTTGTGCAACAAGTCCAGTCGTGAAATTTCCTTGCTCCTAAATATTCCACAGTCAACTGTCAGTGGTCTTATAACAAAGTGGAATTGATAGGGAACGACAGCAACTCAACCACAAAGTGGTAGCCATGTAAAATGACATAGTAAGCAGAGGTCACCAACTACCTGCAGAGTCAGTCGCTACAGACCTCCAAACTTAATGTGGCCTTCAGATTAGCTCAAGAACAGTGTATACAGAGCTTCATGGAATGGGTTTCCATGGCTGAGCAGCTGCATCCAAGCCATACATCACCAAGTGCAATGCAAAGCGTCGGATACGGTGGTGTAAAGCATGCTGCCACTGGACTCTAGAGCAGTGGAGACGCGTTCTCTGGAGTGACGAATCGCACTGCTCCATCTGGCAATCTGATGGACCAGTCTGGGTTTGGCGGTTACCAGGAGAACAGTACTTGTCTGACTGCATTGTGCCAAGTGTAAAGTTTGGTGGAGGGGGGGATTATGGTGTGGGGTTGTTTTTCAGGAGCTGGGCTTGGCCACTTAGTTCCAGTGAAAGGAACTCTGAGTGCTTCAGTGTACCAAGACATTTTGGACAATTCCATGCTCCCAACTTTGTGGGAACAGTTTAGGGATGGCCCCTTCCTGTTCCAACATGACTGTGCACCAGTGCAAAAAGCAAGGTCCATAAAGACATGGATGAGAGATGGGATGAATTAGAGTGGAGACTGAGAGTCAGGCCTTCTCGTCCAACATCAGTGTGTGAATTCACAAATGCGCTTCTGGAAGAATGGTCAAATATTCCCATAAATACTACATAATACTTTTGGCAATATAGTGTATGTCGATATTTTGAAAACCATTAGTCACAGATTGTTTATTTTTTCACCATTGTCTCCCCAAGAGATTGCAGAAAAAGTCTATGCAAAAAAACAGCTTAGTCACTAATGTTTTCTGTGTTATAAATAAAAAGCTCTAAGTTTCAATTCCCATTTGTTTTTTTCTTTTGTCTTTAGAGTCCTATAACTGTCTAAAAATGGCAATACTGTAGGAGATATTTTCTTAAAGCCCAGGTTGTCCTGAAAAGAGGATGTATAGAGCTTGACTGTGCACCAGAGGGTTGATGTTGTACAAGCTTTTTAAGACAAAAAGTCCAGACAGGACATGAAGGTGAAAAAATAGCTGTGAGCTCTAATATCTCACTGGCATCACCTTTTGGTGTTTCAAGAGACATTTTAGATCCCAACAAGCTGCAGTTTTTAAAATTCTGTCTCTACCTTACAAACAATCGGTCCAGTAACAGACAAAGAGGTTGAGAAGGAAGGGGCCTTCAGCCTCTGCAAATATATGCATAACTTTTAGCCTGAATATGATCCAACTAAGGGGCAAGTAAAAAATATATATATCCCCATACAGTGTGCACCAGTAGAGAAGTAAGCTTCTCTGACAGTAAATGTTGTTGATGTTCTTTGTTTGTTTTTTGTACCAGGCTGTAAAATGTTTAATTCTGCCCTAAAATTGACATTTTCATGTTGTGTATTATGTCCTCTTGCTTGGTTTGTTTAATGGGACATTCTGGGTGCTGAGACATGCTAAGTGGACACTCTCAAGGCTGCAGTTTTTTGCACGTCTCTGCTCATGTCACCTTTCAACACCAGGTTGCCTCTTCATTACATCATATTTTTTATTAATATAAAAATCCACTTGTCAAAACAATGCACCAGGGCCAGATATATGCCCGCTGCTAGCGACAGGTAAGCATCGTGGCCGCCATACGTCTCCTGCCTCCTTTTGACACATTGGCTGTGCACATCCTCAACAATTAAGGCAACACGGGCACAAAGTGCATTACATTACATTACACATTATATGTGTGGTTGAGGCAGTTTGGAGGCAGCAGTATGACAGTCAACAGAGACAACAATGGCTGACAGATTTAAGGACTAACTGATAAAACAAGTTTACAAATCCCCTTCTAAACAATGAATCATTGTAATTGCACAGGGACAAACAATCAATAAACTATCTAATTAATTCTGCCGGGGGCTGATATTTAGAACTGTCATGAAAGAACACCAGTGTTGAAGCTCAACTTTCGCCAATGTAAACTGGTGACTTTCAGCCACGAGCGTCCATGGTTGTTTGCATCAGTTTAGTTTTTAATCAAATACATATCTGGTTGAGAATATTTGACATTATAATGAAAACAAAAAGACTTTCACAGGGACTTTTTCTGTTCTCATCAGGTGTTTTAACAACGACATCTACATGGCTGAAACACTTAAACACTTAACATGGTCTCTCATTAAACCAAAACACCAGGACTCCATTACATCCATGTTTGGACAAAAATGTTGTAGAAATGGATTGTAGACGGTGTGTTCTGAACTCCAGTCATTAGTCTAAACTGACCTCATGTTACTATTTATTACCAATGTTACTATAAAGAGCTCAGATCTCAGAGTTAACAATATAATAACTGAGTGTTGCCATGTTTGTAGTTTACATCCCACACAATCAGGTAGTTCCTCTCTTGTGTGCCCTCTAGTGGTATCCCCCAGTAACGTGTTGCATACATGCAAGTATGATTACATTTACGCTCATGAGGCAGCCAGAGGCCTATGGATTTAAGGGGTTTTAGCTAAGGTAATACTTGGGACAAACTCCCTGTAAAACTTTTATATGTTATATTACACTTCTGTGACCATTCTGACTGAACAATAGACATAACTGTATTTAGACTTAAGCATTTGTCCCATAATTTAAAATAATTCCTGTCACTTATTTGCAGATTTATTAGCCACACATATCTACATTTCAAATAAAACATTTTTGGGCCTTATAAAAATGTTGATTATTAGCTGAATACTTTAAGGCCACATGAACTACCTACTCTGACCATAAATAGGTACTATATGTAGAGTTGCTTCTGTATTCTATCTGACCTTTTCAGAGCTGTTCATACAGTACTTCAGCTTTCTATTTGGAGTCATGGAACAACCCCACCTCCCGTGTCTCCACGTGTGGAGGCAGCCAGTCGCTGCATTCAGAGGATGTCTGGCCCAGACTGAACCTGCAAGAAACACAAGCTCATGCAGCAAGAGCAATTTAGTACTTTGACTGCATGTTGCAACACAGCCATCACAAGCAGTGTTACACAGGTTATTGGTGAAACGGGGGAAAGCTGAGTTTTATATTTATGTGAAAGACACTGTGTGTAATGCTGTTCTGTGGAAATTTGATTCGTGGTCAATGACATGGCTGTGTAATCTCAGATGTTGTGAGACTGGAAAATCCAAAGTGAAAGAGGGATCATGTGGGAGTCAGTGGAGAAAGAGGAAGTAGAGGGAACAATTCTGGAGGGGTTCCAGGGAGAATGACTGAAATTTCATGAACTGATAGAGAACATAGCAAAAATATGCAGCATTTCATCATACAGTAAACTTTCTATCCAAAATGTCATGTTTATTCTGGATTTCAGATTTTTTATGAGGTACACATGACCTCAGTCAACAGATTAGGTCAAACACTGCTATTGATTTTTTTTTCCTGTCAGAGTAAGGCAGGCTAAGAAACAAGCTGTTAAATATTTTAAGCTCTTTTATAGACTTAACCCCACCTATGGGTGAAGCTAAGATCCACCAGAATGAGGCCACCACCCTGGAATCCAGGCCCTGTCTGTCAAAGCTGCTCTGTGCGTGGTAAGGGAGTTATTTCTGCCTGCTTTGGGTGTCCTAGGTGGAAACTAGCTTGTTGGCATATTTTCCTATGGTGCCTCAGTGGAGAGGCTTGTGACTATGAAGCCACAATGAGTTGTCAGTCACCCTGGGCACTGTGTCACCATGCACAGAGGGATTAGCTGGAGCACAGTCATTGTGCAAAGTGTACAACTTGTAATTAGGTTTGTTCTTATTGCTCTCTGTAACAAAGCACGCGTTTTCACCCTCAACCTGAACTTTTTATACCATTAATAAAAGCACTACATAAAACATGGTTGCAAAAGCATCATAATTTTGATACAAATTTAATCTATTTTGATTGTAAATATGCCACACTGACAAGAACACACATTAGTCGGTCACACAACATTTTGAAAGGAGGAAGTGACTCCATGTTTATTCTGGCAGGTTACCTTTAATAGACCTTTTCTAAGGAAGTTCTTTACTGAAAATGTCTGGTAATAAATTCTGTTGTTGCAAAAGCTTTATCTCTTTTATATGCCATCAGAAAATAAAAGCACAGAGTTAAAACATACAAAAAGGGGGAATATAATAGCCGCATGGTACTAAAGCCAAAAGATTAAGAGCTCCTCCTTCTGACTGGCTGCATTTTAGGTCATTAACCCAACCTTCTACATGTTAACTGATAAGACATATTGGTCAAATTCTTGACATTTCAGCAGCAAATTATTAAATTCTACTTTTTTGTGTTCAAAATGTGCAAAGCAACTGCCATCTACAGGTTAAAACCATCTGCTGCAATAGAATATTTTTGGAAAAAAATATTGCTCATCTGGTGCCAAATGATGTTGATAGACAAGGCACACAAACACACAGGAGCAAAGATTGACTGCACCTCTGAACAGAAAAGTTTTTCTATCCCTTGAGTTATAAGTGGACTTTCAGTGGCTCTAGTTTGATCTACGCTGACATTCAGATTTTTAAAAATGAAGTGAATTAATGTGCTTGCACACAACACCAGCTCCCATTGGTCGTGGATGACGGTTCTGTCACTGAGGAACACAATTTGCATACAACCAGACTTAAGACTTAAGATAATATAAAACACATTTGATATCGTAACACCAAGACTGAAGAAAGACTGCCTCAAAACTGTTAAAGTTAAGTCTTATGTTCACCTTACACCTGACGACTGAGACAGTGGGATCGAGCTGTGATTTTAGCAAGACTCCCATGATTTTACTCCGACTTTAGAATTCTGTCTGCAACTTTGAAATCGGAGAAGTCGTTAGGTATAAGGCTGCCTTAAGCAGAATGCTCACACAGCTTTATTTAACGTTTTGTCATCAGGTTTTGCAGGTCAGCACTTTAACTTTTAGTATCCTAACCCCTACCCTCACCCTAACCTAACCGAAAGTTTAATCAGAATTTATTTTTAAAGTTTTTACGTGTATATCAGTTCTGACAGATGTGGTGTCTCAAATTAACGGTCTGTGAGAGCGGCCACCTAAAATCGGTCTGCAGCCAGAACCCTCTCAAAATTACAATGAGAGAACTTGCTGTGGCTCTATGATTGTGGGTAATGTAGTGCTGTTGCAACAGATCACTTAAAATGCTCTTCTAACAATGCAGCTGGCAGGATCAGCCAATCAGAGACATTGCGGTGACACTCTAGAACTGTAATGTTGTGCTGTTACCCCAAATTAGAAATAAACCATGTTTTTGTAAAAAAATGGTTGATAAAATGCAAACTTGTGTCTTTTACATGGTCATACATCATTGTTTTTTCACTCAGGTATTTCATGGTAAACCTCTCTTGAGTGATTATAACATGATGGCCAATAATCAAATCAGAAAAGACAATTGGACTGAATAATGTGGTGGCTGATAAGGGACACCAGGAGGATTGGAATGGGTGTATCTAATCCCTCCTACCTACTAGCCCTTTCCATGACGTTCATGACAGCATTTTTTGAACTCCAGGGGTGATGCCCCGCAGCTGACTTGTTAAACCTTGAGACTGTCATTATATTTTAGCTATTATCATACTGATCTATGTCAATGTGTTCATCTCATAGTAGCTTTGTTTAAATGATCTTTTTGATGCATTTAAGAGCAGATGTAATGTCATGACAGAAAGATCTAGTGATAAATACGGTTCCTTGCATACTTTTCATCAAACAGATAGAAAAAAACAACAAACAATTGAGTCACTGGAATGTCACAAGGTATTTCGTCTTGTCTTGTATGATCATCATAGGAACACAGTGTTGCAGCCACCATGACATAGTCTGATGGGGAACTGGAAATTACTGTGGAAGATGCCCCCGCTACTTTCAGATCATTTGAGTGGCAGCCTGTGGAGAAACAGAGCACAGCTGATCACCCCCTCACACACATGCCAGTTTGAGCTGCATGTGATCTGTGGATTGAGAGGAAATGTGTCATTATGGTGTAAAACAAATGTGCAGAGTCTTAGTAAAAAGAAAACTGCCTTCATTAGCACATGTATGTGCACAGGCTTTAACACAAAGAAAACTCGTAAAGATATTTCTCTTTTATTTTGTTTCCAAATGTTTAATCTCACTATGTCTATTTATCACACCGCATGTAACATCTGTGAGAATCTTAATGTCTGTAACTTCAGTCTGCTATACACTGCATCTGCAAATTTGTGTTTGCAGAGCTGATGCCCCTGATGGGAGGTAGCCAATACTGCTAATAAAATGATGAAGCAACATGTTAAAACAGTTTTTTTTTATAATGGGGATTTATGAATTTATAAACTCAAAAGTTCTGAGTTTGGTTTCCAATGATTTTCAAACTTAATCACCAAACTGTCTGATTTATTTTCTTGAACAGTAAAAGATGCGTTCTATTTTTCCCACTTTTGGATGACTCTAATATATCTTGGTAGTTATTAAAGCTTTTTCTTTTTAAATTCTGAAACATTGAGCTTTTTGCTATGAATTTACAACTTTATTACTCAGATTTTTTTTTTCAGTATTTTTGAAGTTGGATTCAGTTTATACATACTTGGCAATAGTCATGCCAGATTTAGCGAGTTTAACGTAAAAATGGGCTACAAAACAATGTCGGCTCAATTGTATACTATATTGAAACATTTATAAGCATTTCATTTTTCATCCCAGAAAGCCTCTGTGTGTGGCACTATTTTGCAAACAAGCTTCAGCTACCAGTGAAGTGCTCTTCTGCCTCAAAGTATTTGAACAGCTGTTTGGGCCCGCAGGCTCCATCACAGAAAACAATATGAAGCCAAGCTAAAATGAGTAATTTATGCTTGGGTGATCATGTTGTGCTATTTGCTGTGGTTACATAGAGATGCTTTTCTGAGCCAGATAGTACACTGGAACTTCTACAGATGGAAACTCAGTGTGAAGAAAGAGGGGAGAGAAACTTGACTGGAGACTGGCAGATAGGTGAGATCCTGACTTACCTGCTGGTACAGGAGTGTAAACTGTCAGCCCATGTACCTGAGAGCTACTGTTGTCATGAGTGGGACATAGGCACAACACTTCTTCAGGACATTTCTGATCGAGGATAGCAGCTCACAGATGCCTGTAGCCTGCATCAAGGTTGTTATAGTTAACTATAACTAACTAAATAACTAAAATTCAAAAATCAATTTAGTGAACTGAAACTAAATAAAAACTAAGCTTTACCAAAAAACAAAAAATAACTAAAACTGTATAGTGCGCTTAAAAAACGAACTGAAATAGAATAAAAATGGAGACAAAATAGCTTTAGTTTTAGTCTTTGACACAACCATACTGACTGGCACTGACACCCAAGTCTGGGGAGTGTAAAATTGTCTGATCTGATTGGTTAAGACTTCACATAGTGGTAGTTTTATGCCTGGAGTTGTATTCAAACATCATCATTAATTAGATAAATGATAAGTGAAGAGTAGCCTGTTTTAATATGTTTTAAAAAATGTATGACGCTCACTCAGTCCCGCCATCCATCCGTTAAAAAAAAAAATACTAAAACTAAAACTAATAAAACTAAACCAAAACAAAGCATTTCTGCAAAATAAAAACTAAACTAAACTAACAAACCAGCAGTCAAAACTAATTAAAACTAAACTGAAATCGAACACAGAAAGTGAAAAAGAAAAAAAAAATAGAAACTAATGAAAAATCCAAAACTATTGTAACCTTGGCCTGCATCACTCTCAATCCAGAGTTCCCTGCCTTACTGAATACAAGTGCTTAATGGACCTTCTCCAACTTTCTAAAGATAAATAGGAAAAACTGAACCAGAAAAGCTGAATGGAAATTTGTCATCCAAGTAAGTTTATAGTAGCTATATGGTTAAGTTTATTAAACAAACTACTGTCAGCACAATATGTTGACCCTCTGAAAACATCAGCATTGCTTTTTGGCCAATATTTACTTTAAGCTTGCTATCTGTTATGCTGTATAGCCTAGTTTCTCTAAGCATGCCATATTTAAAGGGGCAACACTCTCTGAAATCACTGGAGGCTAATGGCACTATCATTGCCAAGTACTTTACACAAATTAACTTCATAAATACCAACATATCCCTTTATAAACCTAAAAACACTGCATTTGTGTTTTTGTAAATATATGACTTTATAAGATTTTTCTCCAATTAATGAATCCTTTTCATTTTTCTTACATTTGGAGTACCCTACACTGTCATGGTTATCAAAGCTTTACTCAAAATAGTGTAAAATCTTGGGTTTGTCTCTTTTTAAACACAATATCTTGTCTCATCTCTTTTCATAACTGTAAGATTCTGCAAAACCAACTCAGTAGTCTATTCCTGTGGAGTGTACTGATGTGACTAATCATGAAACAAATCTGCAAAAATCTTCGCATCAAATTATGGTACCAGCAAGATTCATCATAGCTTCACTTTTGTACAAAGAAAGAATACTGAGGCACAGTGTCCATATTTATAGTCAATGGTGTAAAAATCATCTTGAGAAATAAAAACAATGTGAACCCATCATGTGCTTCCTTTTCTACATTGTGTTTAACTTTTTAGCTGTTTGTACCAAATAGTTATAGGTCTACTATTACTACCAGGGTACAGTGTGATTAATCGGCACTAAGTGAATGATGTCACTTATTGTAGAAGTGACATCATAATGGATGAAGTGATTTTGTCAGTATTTCCTTAGGGGAAATGTTGCAGCATCACTGAGAACTTAAGAAATTCTGTCTCTTGTAAAGTTTCAAAACAGCACGTGCAGCAAACAGATATAACGTCAAATGTGGTTACACAGTTCAGGAGGAGGAGGAAGAAGAAACCTTGAGCGCATCTAATGCTATTTACACTCCGCTTCAGTTCCTCTTTTGTGTATGCATGTACACGCAGGCATATAAAGGGGCCCTCACCTGTGCTCAGCCATACAATTAAAAGAGCAACAAATCCCTGACTGCACTTTGATGATGAGTGCTCTCATGTGTGAATGAATCCTCACGTGCCCAGGCATATCCAAAAGATGTTGTGGAAACAGGGGGCTGAGCAGCTTAACCCAGCTACAGACAGTGGAAGGGAAAATGTGTGTGAAAAGAGTCCAACCAGGCAGAAAAACACTGATGGACAGATCACATGGGACTGAGTGATCTGAACGCAGGAGGAAAGAGAGCAAGGATGACTAACCCTGCAAAAGGACAGTGGAGCAATCAGACGTCATCTGCACCAAGGGATCAGCATTCGGCCCCTTGTTTGGGAAGAGTAGTACGTCTGTGCCAGGATTAGAGGCGTTCAGCTGGTGCTGCTGTAAGCTTTGGTTTACAGCTGTCAGCTCAGGTGCTCTCCCTGCATGGACTGTGGGCTGGATCATGACTCGAACATGCACAGTAACACTAGTGGTATGTGTGCCACCTGTTGGGACATGTAAAGTTGTGTTTACAATCTGCAAGAAAGATTTTTTCCTTCAAAAGAAAAAGAATATTATTATAGATTTATTTTAAAAAGACAATCATTGTGAGGTGCCATTAGCTGGTTGTGTCCATGGGCAGAGGGTGTTATCTTCAAGGTGCCTCCTTTCCCACAAAATCATTCCCCACACACTCATCTCCATTTCCTTTCTGAATAAAGGCATAAGAAAACAAAAAAAACCTCCCCAAAACAACTTTAAATCACAGATTATCATCCTCCAAGGATTCTTGTGTGTTTGCAACCAGCACGCACTGTAAAAGAAAGACTGTGGAAAAGAAAAGACAATCGATAGCGACAGCGAAAGACTATCAAATCAGAAAATGTATGCCATCTAAAATCAACTTTAACTTTTGGCCTGAAACCCCCAGAATCTAGTGTAGACAATTACCTTGAAATGTTGAGTTTTCCACATTTTTGTAACTCTTAGAGTGTATGCAATCATAACATTTTTTCAGTTTTTATATTATTTTTTTCTCTTGCTATGTCCAAAATCACACCTATTCACAGTATAGTGAATACAACATTTTGTAGTGCTGTCCATGATCTATCTATCTATCTAGAATTGTATTTTGAAAGTTACCCATTTCCAAAATTCTATTTTACATTGCCAGTTCAGGGCAGCCCTTTTGCATCCCTGCTTTAGCTCACTATCACTATAAATGTAAATTTGAAATGAGACGAACGCCCTGTTTATATCTGTATTAAGCATCCAATTTGGGCCCTTTGAGACCCAATTGTCTGCACTCAGTATGTGCCTCCACACTATGCATTCACAACATTTCTTCATTGATGACCCACAATTACAACTCAGTTGTCCGCCTCTGATGCAAATAACTGCCCACACATCATTTCTGTTGCTCTCAGACTTACTGGGGTTTGTTTACATCTGTCCAGCCATGATGATCATTTGTCATCTTGATTTGAGTTGTCACCTTAATCCAACCAGCACCACACAATGTTTATTTTCAAAACAGTATAGCACTGATTCCTAGGGAGAAAAGAGGCACTGCTTGCCTCCTACAGTTTTTCTCAGTCGCTTTGGTACATTCCTCAAATCATCCTTGACATTTGCAAAACAGTAAGTGCATTTCTCAAAACAATTCGTACAAATAGCAAAACACCATGGATTACCTGCAAAAGCCAGTCTCTTGCTCAAAATCCTTAGTTCATCTCTCAAAAGTAAATATCTGTGTCAATGAACATGTCAGTGCCATCAGAATGACACGTCCTTGTGTCATTGTGTACGGATAAGACAGTCAAATTGCTTATTCATGTTGTCAATATAACAGTGTACTGTGTAGGGATGTTCTGATGTAAACTATGGCTAAAGTTTTGATGACAATTATTGTACATTGTATGTTACACCTTAGTTTATGTGGGAGATTGTTGTAAGAGACTGGACAAGATTCACATTTACGCTTTTACTGTTTGTACTGTAATTTGTGACAGACGATGTCATTGCAATACAGAAAGGAAAAGACAGCACTGCATAGCACAAAGAAAAAATAAAAAAACAAAAGTAAAAATGTGAACATAGGACAGTCTTTTAGGGAAAACTGTACATGCAGTGCTGTAGGAATTACAGTGCAGTCTTCCTACACCTCCTGATGTTCTTGTATGTTGGGCCACAAATTCTCATCCACATCACATGAATATCTTCTCTTGCGACGCAGCATGGAGAGAATCTTTAAGAGTGTCTTATCCAGCTTCTGCAGGTATCTGCTGTGATGTCATCACATGCTGCATCCATGGCAGCCAGAAGGGTCATCTGTGTACATGGATGCCCATCATATACTTCACATCTCCATGCTGAGAAAATTCCTCAATCATCAAATTCTGCTCAATCAGATTCCTTGATCATTGGTTGATCTAATGCTTCACACATTTCCCTTTGTTAGAGAAAGTCACGATTCACCTGAGGCAATTTACAAATTCAGGACAGATTTAGGAAAAAAAGTCTAATGGAAATGTATAGAAATATGCTTGGCATATTATGACAACATGTTCAACCATTTTGCATGTAAAGACTTATGCGATGAACTAATGCCTAAATGTTGTGAGTGGTGAGACTATTCATCAAAGACCCATTATAATACATTTTGATCAACATGACATAAGCAATTGATAATGTAGGGAACAGCAGAGAATTGTACGTAATCATTTGCATGGATGTACCAAAGCATTTGCAACTTGTTCAAAGAAATGAGAAGCTGCTTTTTTGATGTGCACAAGTGACAAAATGATGTGAAGATGGAACAAGTAGTTTTGAGAATTTCAAGTCTGATCTGAGAAATGTACCAAAGCGACTGAGAAAAACTGTAAGCATCCAATTTGGGCCCTTTGAGACCAAATTGTCTGCACTCAGTATGTGCCTCCACACTATGCATTCACAACATTTCTTCATTGATGACCCACAATTACAACTCAGTTGTCCGCCTCTGATGCAAATAACTGCCCACACATCATTCGTGGCTCTCAGACTTACTGGGGTTTGTTTACATCTGTCCAGCCATGATGATCATTTGTCATCTTGATTTGAGTTGTCACCTTAATCCAACCAGCACCACACAATGTTTATTTTCAAAACAGTATAACACTGATTCCTAGGGAGAAAGAGGCACTGCTTGCCTCTTAACTTGTGGCTTGTTAAACCTTTATGTGCAGAGGAGCTGCTTCTAATACAAATGATTGGGGGGGAATTAGCTAAGAGCTTAGAGGCTAGCAGCACCTTTATAACAGCTTTTCTCCATCATTTTGTTACAAGCATTCTTTTAAAGGAAAATAAGACCAGTTGGTATAGTTTAATGGAAATGATTTCTCAATTCAAGACAGGTGATGAGTGAGTTTGTTTCATCCACAAACAAGCTGGATCTTTTTGTAAAGATTGGAGCTGTATCCCATTTTTTGTTTGTTTTTGTTGTCATAAAATGGACATTAAAATGCCAACATGGTACCAAAAGAAGTCTGGGAGTCAAAGACTGGCTCCTATAACTGAGCTTAGCGATCCAGATCTCTAAAAAGAGCTGAAATGCCATCACTCTGAGCAAGGCTGGACAGACATTGTGGACTGGTGGACTTATGCCAGTTGATGAAGCGGTCCAGGACTTTAAGTGGCTACACCAGTGGTTCTCAACTGGTGGATCAGGACCCAAAAGTGGGTCACGAAGCTGTTCCAGTGAGTTGGGCATATGTGCCAGGAAAAAAAAATATGAGGAAAAAAAAAGCCCTGAGTGGACATGCAAATCACATTTTCTTGTGATGACAAGTGCACTTCAGATTTTTTCCTTAAAGATAATTAGGAAATTCTTTGAAAAACTGCAAAATATCCATGCTGTATCTTGAAAAAATGGAGTGAAATGAAAATGTTTGTGTAGTTTCCCTTTCGTAATGATGTGCTTTTTAAAACATGTTTCTGTTGTCCCGTCTCTTTTGTTCCATTTATAGTCCAAACTGTAATGTATTTTTTGTTTAATATATTTCAATCAGGACCACTTTGTCAATAAACACACATGAGTTGCAGCTTATAAATTGTCTTTATTAGCAGTAACTAATTTGCTGTCTTTGCTATTATCCATATTTGGCCGTGTGGCTGTTCTGAGATCCCCCTGCCCTCCACAAGCCTATGTGGAAAGTATCAAGCAGGAACAGCATATGTTCCTGCTCTTCCTGTGCCTACAAGGAAAGCCTGGGGCAGGGAGAGAGGCAACAAAAACCCAGAGTAAAGCAGGCATCATTGACAACAGAATGACAATGACTAAGTCTGATGAGGCATAGAAGAGGAGCTGGGGTGGAGGAGTTTTGTAAAAAGCAGCTTGCAGATGGAGCAGCAAAGCATAGCCAGGCAAGAGCAGTTTATTTATGGCAGCATGAGTGCAATCCGCCAATAGCATGCTTAGGAGGAATCAGCTGGCCGTCAACTGATGAGAGCTTGTGTGAGATAAGCTGATCTCAAATATATGGCTGCGCTCAACTCTGTGGCCTGAATTAATGCCATATGGTCAATTTAAGAGGTTCAACATTTTTGAAGAATTTGGATCATGATTTCTTGAAAGGGGGTTGTGTAGGGTCCTTGTGGCTGGTCAGTTGAGAACCACTGGATGTTAAATCAAGGTAGAAACAACCCCAAAGATGACATTTTCCCATAAAAACTGGGGACATTTGAGTCATCTACTATTCCACTTTGAGTCTCTAAAATCCGTATGGCAGATTCTGCAGAAACATCTCCTCATCCACCATCATTCCCAACATTGTCAGCTATTGTATGAGTCATTCTCAAAGATGATGCTTACATCTCATGGCTGTCGCCTCCTATTTGCTTCCTTTTACTGCACTAATCTCTAATGTAAAATCACACTGGGCTATCAATATTATGCCATTGCAGCTTCATAAAAGCACAAAGAAGTCATGAAGTTGAAGCTTTGCTATTGCACAGATGCACTGTAAGAAGGGCTGCAGACATTAATGTGGAGGCTTCATAGCTGACTCAGTGTATAGATCTAATTTAATCAAAATCTTGTTTTTCAAAATCAGTGCTTGGATTGTCAGTATTTCTTCCTCTGAAACGTCTCTGCAGAGGTAGCCCCGTGGTGTTCCAACACCCAAACAAGCTCCAGTGGACAATCGTTAATGTAGAGCCACAGATTCAATGTCAATGTCAGTGACTTGTGTTTATTTTCTGTCTTGTTAGTCATTTATGTGGAGATCCACGGCTGAGAAATGCATGTGAAATGTAAAGCCAGCCTCTTCATCTGCTTCCTGACTAAACATAGATCAGTACTGTCAGCAGGAGCAGGAAAGGCCAAAGTGCTATCATCACTTATTTCACCAGTGCCCTCACCCATGGCTCAGCTTTGACCTTGCCTTACCTTGTATCTGTTGACCTTTCACTTACCCTTTCCATCTGCCCAGTTTTTGGCTCTTTCTTGCACCCACATAGAGGCAAGCACGCCCCACAATGGAGTGTACACTCAGAGCGGGTCCCACCCTGCCGATGCACTCCTCTGAACCCTTCAGCATGTGACACCTCTAGTTGGAATGCGGCGATCTCCATTGTCAGTAGCTGTGGGGTAAGACGGCTATTTTACACATCTATCACAGCAAAGTCAGCCTCGAACACACTCGCAAACATGAATTCTTTATTCAATCTTTCTTCAAGGGAAGATTTAATTCAGCTTGTATTGCATTTTTGTCGACAGTATTCGCTTCCTTTGCTTTTCATTTATGCATATTGTTGTAAAATGTGCATGAAACCACTCAAATCGGCTAATTAGAGCCTTGAATTTACAATAAAAAGGAAATGTGGATGTTTTTCTTTGGTAATGTGAAATTGAGTGAAGATCATCAAAGCATGGCAAAACTGGAAACAGACCGGGGATATGGAATTATTCCAAGCATGATTTAAGCAAATCTGCTGCCTTTCCCCCGCTGCTTATGTAAATCTAGGAAGTGGAGGAGCAGCTTTGAACACAGAAAAATACCTTTTTTTTGCCTTTATTTCTTTTAGTGTTATGGCCCAGGTTCACAAGCCGATATAACACAAACAAGAACAGCTTGATAGCTGCATAAAAATATTTATTTGACTTGTTTTTATTGTGACTTTGGTGTAAAGACAGTGTAGGAGGTAGATATGCAGTAACCACACCATTTATATGTATATACATGGGTATTAAGCTCACAGGTGTGTGTAATGGTACTTTTTATACCTGCCTATCTTTAAATTGGCTGCTTTCCTGTGTGAATATGCATACAAATGCAAACACAAGGGTGGAAAAGCACTCTTCCCAGCTCTGATAAAAAAAAAAAAAAACACTCTGCAATGATTACCTGCCTTGCCACTCAGGGGCCATTTGCTGTTAGCACAAAGCTGATTATCTCACCCCTACAGCAGGCTGTGTTTGCGGCTTTGCGATTTTCTCCCAAATGCCCACACTGCTATTTGTAGAAATGTTACCTAGCTGGGCGCAGGCTGAAATATGTTTGTGTTTGTGGGGATTTTTGCGTCTGGCTGAGTGTTTGCAGCGCTGCCTGTTTTTTTTTTTTTTTTTTTTCTTCTGTGACTGCCGGCGGGTGGGTGGGTGTTTGTGTGGAATGGAAGGCTGTAAGAATGGAGGGATGGATGACACAAACAGGGCAGAGTGGTGGGAGGCTGGTGTCAAGGCCCCACTCCTACAAGCAGGCTGGATGCAGTATCTGACAGCTGACTGAGAGTCTGCAGCCCCCTCCTCTTTACACAGTAACACCAAAAAAAAAAAAAAGAAAGAAAGAAAAAAGGTCAGCACTTCAATCAGCGCCGCTCTCTGGATGCCTCTCTTTTCTCTCTTTCTGCTGCACAGCCTCAATTCGCTCCCCGCCTTGATGCACACTTAGCTGTGCTTGACCGTACCTTACAGGTGGAAATGTAGCTTTCACGCTCAAGAAAGGCAGCAGTATCTGCACCAAGCGACACCCACAGTTTATTAAAGTTCCAAGGCAGATGATTATACACGCTGGATGATATGTGTAATTTTGGAGCACTTTGGTGTGTGGAAAATTGCCATCCACAGTCATAACTGACTCATTGCTGTGAGCGTTTAAATTTTCCGGACCTTTAATTTCCTCTTCCCCAGGTCTTTAATTTGCCTCTGCACATCATGCACTCTCAATATCCTGTAGCCTACCATCTGCTGAAGGAGATATTTTCCTTTAAGATGATCAAAAATGGCAATTTAAATATTATTCAACATGATGAGACTGGCAGGTGGAAAGGAAAAACAGGACTGACGAGACAAAAACACAAATGTTTCATCCAACTGAGGGAGCTATTTGTTTTTCTGACTGGTTTATCAAATCAAAGCATGACATTAGTTCCTGCACATGACTAATCTATGTGTAATCTTTTTGTTTGAATCTTAGGTATGTGCATGTTCATGTTTGAGGAGTCACAGCACCTGTTTAAAAATCAGATTACTCTCTCATAATGTGTCATCTGTCACTCCCCCATTCTCTGAATAACTCCCTTATTATTCACCTATTACAGTGTTTTATTTTGTTCCATAATCATGCCTGATTAATTAACAGGTCTCCCAAAGCTGTCAGCTGCATGAATTATCATTAACAGGAGGAGTGAAATGTCAATGGGGGTGCAGGTGAAGAGAGTCCTGTAATTTCATGAGGCTAATAAGAGCAGTGAAATAAAAGAGATGAAGAGGGGTTTCTGGTTCGAGTGTCTACTGAGAGACTCTCATGTGTGTTTTAAGTCTTGTGGGTTAAAGCCACTCCATATTCCCATCCATACAGACGGTGACTCAGCCTGTATCAAGACGCTCTGCAGGCAGGATGTTCATACAGGAAAATATCAAGCTGTCCCACAGCCAGTGTGTGTCATGGTGGAGTCTTTGCCAAGGCAATATATAAACAAAATCAGATGCCTTGATTCTTTCCATCATCGTCATGATTCATTTATTGCCCACTGCTCGACTGTGAGCTCTCATGACTGCGACAGATGCTTGGGCACCAGCCTAACTACACCCTACCACACAAAACTTTCTCCAGAACTGAAGCAATAGGCCTTCTTTAAGTCACCTGAGTTTTCTCATTTAGTACTTTACAGGCATTCTGTTTAAATTGAATCTTCTTTGTTTGTTAGGAAATAGACAAAAAAAGTTTATCACAGTCAAAACTGGCATCATAGGAACAAGTCAGTCTAACTTAGGGTTGTCCAAACTGTGGCCTGGGGGCCAACTGGGACCTTAGCCCATTTTTAAATTTGCCCCCAGCAAATTTGCAGCAAAAATTGTTCACATTAGAACATTAACCTCATGCTTGACTGTAGTGTGCATTTGATCTGTTTTCTTATTAAATGGCGAGTATAGTTTTGTGTTACCTTGGGGGCTTGTCCAGGACAGTAACTCAAACTTTACTGTCAAAAAAACATATGTAGTCACAGAAAAAATATAGTTTGTGAAGACAGTATGAATTTACTTATATTAGTGTGTATTTTAGTTTAAGCACTAGGCAGTGCTACTGTGCTGATTCTGTAAACAAATTTTCTGACAGGACAATTTATTGATGTATTTTTAGGGACTAAAACTGAGACAACACTGTAAATTCTTTAATACATGGAGCGTCATTCTCATTCTGACCAGGGCAGATCCAGTGATAGCCAGGGCCAACCTGGGCTCAACTGAAATCTGATAGGCCATCTTAAAAGCCTTGAAATGACTAGCCAATAGCCATTAATTAGGCATTTAATCCATTTAAACATGTCTAATCACAAAGCATATCTTTACCTAAATTAGACTGGCTTTTCTGACTTTAGTATCATACTGTATGAATGTGGCCCACCATCCTTGTAATGTTTGGTATATGGCCCTCAATGGAAAAAGTTTGGACACACCTGGTCTGAGGACCACTGTTGTGAGTCCTGCCTTTGTCAGAACGGAAAAAAACATGCAAAAACTTTCTGAATAAAACTTAATTAAACTTCCAGTGAGGGTTAGGTTAAGGGTCAACATAGTTACGATTGGGGTTAGGATACCAAAAAGTTAAAAACCTGACCAGCAAAAGCAAATTATTAAACATTTAACAAAGCCAAGTAAACAGTCTGATCACAGGATACGTACTGACCTTTCTGTCCATACTCTGCATTCATTTCATCCGTTTTTCATCCAGTCCCTTGAAGCTTACATATATGGACCAAACGTAGCAGTACCACCGCCCATTGTGGAGCAGTGTTGAGGAATGCAGCCAATAGTTTAACCCAGAGTAGCAAAACTTAACAAAGAGGAAACATTTGGAAAATAAGGTGGAACTTCATCAAGTTTTCTGAGGAAATAACGAATAATAAGTGAGTTAGTAAATACAAACGTATCAATGATGTTAGCTCCCCTGGGCACAAAAACATACAACTACAAGAGCAAAACTGAGCAGTGGATGGACTATTTTTTTTTGAGTCTATGATATGGAAGAAGCAGCATCAAAGAGCCTCAGTGAGAGATGACGTACTGTAGTCGATTTGTTTTTCAGTGTTTTCAATGACGGTTATAAAGTTAAATACGCACTGATCTATTTTCATGTGCACGTACAGCATGAATGAGCCTTAAAGCAGCTAATGTAGCTAAGGCTAAAGTTAATGAAGTCACGCTAACCACATGAGCTTTAAGGACAACATAGCCGAAGCTTAAGCTAACAAAGCTACATTAACTTGTGATTTGTTTGCTTAAGTTAACATAAGTATATAGCTAACACTAGCTTTGTTAGCTACTTTTGCTGAGGCTCAAATTGTTAAAGCTAACACAGCTAGATTGCCTTAGGCTACACAGTAATATAAACTACATAGTGTAGCTTAGTTAGCTTTAGCTAAAGCTAACAAAGCTTTAGCTAATTGATTTTAGCTAAAGCTAAAGTGGCCACAGTTCATGCAAGTACTTCATAAACAGGTTTATATATAATAATCGAATTCTGGATTAGACCACTGACCTTTTTCTTTGTTTTATTCAGGAAATGCTGCTCATTCTGTATTGTTTGCAGTGTGGTTATATCATGAATGTAACTGCCAGATTTGGTCTTTGAATACATTTGGTGAGAATGATTGCATGAAAAAATGTTCTTAATAACACTGACAACAAAGTAACTAAGTTGCTAAATGCGAAGAGGAAACCAGGCACTCCAAACATGAAAAATGTAAACAAAAATTAGGGTTTTCTTTTAAAGCCTTTATTTTAATCGCAAATTATTTAAAGTTGACGTTAGTAGGTCTTCATTAGGTCAATGCAGTTTGTCGAGGTGATAATATCAGTAGTGTATTTCCTTGTCACTGTCTTGCAATGGCCTGACAAATGTGAAAAATATTACCATCCTTCAGGGTCATACAGCATTTCTTGCAGTGCCTCCTAGATTTTCTTACTTCCCATAGTTCCAGTTGATCAGCTGCTGTTACTCAGAGACTGGTTGTCACAAATACCCCCAGCAATCACAGTTGGAGTTTTTGAGGTTGCCAGTCAGATGCTATGGGACCTTGAAACAGAAGATAATGGAGTGAAGGAGCCAAAGTTGTGCTGCTTTCTGCTGTCATAATCTTTTTGTCATTATTATGGCTGTCAAGATTAACTGCATTAATTTTGATAAACTAAGATCCAAAATTAGTGCTCAAATGTTTTTAAAATTCAATTAATTGCATGCTTTATTGTCCCTTTCAGCCACGTCAGCGTCTCCTTGCAGCCACGGTGATATAAATAAGTCCACCACTGCTCCTCAATGTCCCATTTCACTTTAAAAACTCATACGTAGCTCAGTGGACAAGTCATCTGCACCTTGTGTTATCAAGCCCGTACCTTTTCACTGTTTCTTCGTTCCTTTTCAATACATAACAAGTTCCTTTTTTTCCTGTCTTTGACCTTCCCATAAAAGCAGGTCTGTATCCAAACAGGAAGTCAATTCCCCTTAATTTAGAACAGTGGAAAAATCCAAAATGGCCTTTTTAATGCAAAACCGTGGAATTTTAAAGTCCTTGGCCCTCGGGCCATGGACTGAACACCCCTGGCTTAAACCAAAAATCTAATATCATAAGTGTTGATGATTCACTGTGCTGAATCACAAATTCCCCACCTTAAATGGCTAAATCTTAGCACTAGCTTATAAGCTTAAATGGACATGGCCACTTATAAAGCCTAAATTTAACAAAAGAACACACTGTTTCACTGTCATTACGAAAGATCCTAATTATGACTGCTCACATTAGCAGCTCCTTTTTATCCTGCTGTGGACAGCTCAGTAAATATAGCTTATGAGCCCTCTCAAAAGCCTGGATCTGCTTTGTGTCAGAGATGACACCATAGATTGTCATAGCATACTTGTGTTACTCCCTCAGGGGTCCACGGTGCAATCTTTCAATTACAGCACATGAGATAAACAGAGACTTATTATCACATGGCTTATGAACCCTGAAACACCACCAAGTGGCTGCTGAGTGAGGGCTCTCTCTGGATACTCATCCATGCCCTCTATCAATGTAAAGCACTTCAGCGCTTATATATGGATGCGCAACACTTTGCCTTCTGGTCTGAGGGATCAGTTATGAAACATTTTGTGTTTGAGTGTGTGGATGGCTGAGGTATTTTAACAGATTGGACAAAGTGCAAAAATCTGACTAAAATGAATACAAAGTCCGACAAAATCTGGACATGACCTACTAAACTAGTTTCTAAATGACGGTTTCTTCTTTTCCACATAAGATTGAATGATGTAATAAGCTACATCATGTGCAAATGAAATTTTGTGCTTTGACATTTGAAAAAAGTGGCATTAAGTGCAGGTTTAGTTTCAACATCCTGAATCATAAATCTGCATTACAGAAGTGTTGGTTTTGACACGACCGTTTTCATCTCGTCTGTCTGGAGTGCTGCTCCCAGCCCCCCAGGCTGATGATCAAGTGTGTGATGTTGTTTGAGTGTGCAGCTGCACAGAAAGGTTTGATGACAGACACAGATGCTTTGGAAAAGAGAACACACAAAAGGAAGTTTCAGAGGTTTTGAGAACTTCTTTCTTTTATTCACAGAGACAGACCTGAGTCACCATCTGCAGTGTCTGCACAGCACGTGCTTAATCACTGGGGGGAAAAATATTTCAACACATTTGCACTTATATAACGTGCTGTTATTAGTTTTTCCTGATTACAGAGGAAAATTTGCCTCCTGAACTGGAAAGAACTATTCATTTTCCTGTTTGGAAGTCAGATGTCTAACCTTGCAGATCTTTCTGCTTTAAAAATACAAAAGCAGCAGTTTCAGCACCGGCAGAGGCACAGTCAGAGCATTTCTTTGTAAACACTGATACTTCCCGAGTACTTACACTCGCTGAAGGCCCTCGAGAGTTTTGACATTCAAAATAAACCGGTTGCGGTTTCTGCTCTCAAAGCCTCAGGTCACGTGAATGAGGTCAGCGCCTCCCGTAGCAAGGCTGGGCTGTGACTCTTACTTATGAAAGCAGAGAAAGGCCCAGTTTTCCACAGGATGGGCAAAGGAGGACTTTTCCTGGATTTGTCACAGGAGCCTGAGGTCATCACTCATAACAAATGCGCTCTGCCAACATATTTAAAGTCGCCGAGGGCCGTGACTGAGGGTTCCACAGTACTCCAACCCACAAGTAGGCCTGCAACAGTAAAAGTGCCTAAGCTTTAACAAGAAACAGGAGTGCAGAAATATAATTAGAGGAGGAATTAACCCTCACAGAGACTGGCAGAGGGAAAAAAAAACATCCAGGAAAGTAATGAGTTTCTTCCTCGAAACCGTGGTTTGATGAGAAGTTAAATAACAATCTGGTTCTTGAATCTGCTCCATGTAGAGTAACATTTACTTTACCTGCAGTCTGCTGCCATCAAGTGGTAGAAGCAGTCACTGCATGATAAACAAACCTTTCCTTTTGATTTTGATGGATTTTCCATACATAATGTTAAGCTTTTTCATTATTTTGAGTCAGACTCAATTATGATTTTTAACATACTATCATTGATAAGCAACAAAAACAGGCTTCCTGCACTTTTTAAAATTCATATTCAAGACTTTTCAAGACCTGAACTGAGAAAAATTAACCTTTTTTTTTTTTTTTGCATGGTAAATGGTCAAAAATGATAGGCATGTAAGATTTCTCAGTGCACTTGTCCAGGGCTGAATTTTCTCATTTGATTTCCTGTTAGATGTCAAATGGTATAAGACAAAAAGTTTTTTGGTCATAAACACCTAAATTTGATGATTTCTCACACATTTGGTGCCTATTCTATCTACATGCTGAAAGCCGATTTGTATAATATATTTTATCAGGCATGCTGAATTGATTCTAAATAGTTCAACTATTATAAAAGTTGTTTTTTGTTTTTTTTTTTTTTTTAGGGAAGACCTGTAAAATACGAATTGGCTGCAAGGAATTATAAGTGGGCAACCTGGTAGCCAAGATGTTAGAGAACTGGACTAGCATTTCTAGGGGTCCTTACACACTTTAAAAATCAAATTTGAGACTTTCAGACCTTTTTAAGACCTGAGTTGAAAAAAATATCAATTTTGGTGCAACACGCAATCAAAAATTATTCGTGAGATTTCTCAGTACACCATTCAGAGATGAATTCTCTAATTCAAAGCACTTTCAATGAAATATCATTTGATACGACACATTTTTGAGTCATAAAAACCCAAATCTGATTATTTTTGGCACATTTAATGCCTCTTTGCATCAAAATAATATACAGTGATAATCATAACATACGCAACAAGCACAAAATAATCTAACAAATGAAGCTAAAAACAAAGATTGGATACAGGCACGTCTTAGTCAAAGCTCCCTCTAAAATTTAAGGCCTCTTACAAGTAAAAATCAGACCTTTTAAAACTTTTTACGGCCTTAAATTTAAAAAGTCAATTTCAAAACCTTTTTAAGACTTTTCAAGGACCTCCAGGAAGCCTGGTCTCACAAAGGTACAGAGATAAAATCAGAGAGGGGTCCCCCCAGGAAATTCAGAGCATCCAACACTGAATTATAACTGAAGAATTTATGCAACATTTTGTGGAGGAAGATTATTAAAATTGTTTAAGGCCAGGTAGAAAACAAAGATTGGATAGAACATGCCTCAGTCAAAGCGCCATCCAAGATTCAAGCCCTCTCACTGGTTAAAACAGACTTATAAGGCCTTAAATTTCAAATAAGCAATTCAAGATTTAAGCATTTTTAAGGATCTGTCGAACCCTGAAAAAACAACACAAACTTCACCAGTAGGTAATTCCAAATAAATTTATTTTGTAATTTTATCCACTGTACAAAGCAAGCATGAGATCTTCTGCACACTGACGTGACCCAGCTGGGAAAAACAGATGGACGATTGAATCCCATCAAAGAAACAGAAAAGGTTACCTAAAAGGTGGAGACACAAAAATCAGACTCATCTGGAGCATAAGTAATATGGCTTCTATTTTTGTCACTGTCGCTATATTCCTGCATTGTTTTACATTAAGTCAAAAGCATTTTGGTAAAAATCCAACCACAGTGTAGTAGTTTTAACTCATACCACAGGTCTATTCCAGGGCCTTTACAATGGCCTCGTTGGCCTCTATGCTGATCTGGACCTCTGCCCTTGCTGCCTCGTCAGACACACCAGCCAACTCAGACTGAGCCTTCTCCAGGTTTGCCTTTGCAGCCTGAAAAGAAAAAGACAGAAAAATAGATTGGTTAAAAATGGGAAACACCGTCATCATCTAATAACTACCACAATCATTATCCTGTTATTCAGAACTATCACAGAACCAAGGCAGGACAGGAAAAAGCAGGCTAAGCTCCTCTCATCCCTGAGGCTTTCTGAGGCTAACTGTGATGTAAAGGCCAGAATAGTGAGTCTGAGCAACAAAGAGTGAAAAGTGGGGAGTAAGACGGGCAGAGAAAATCCCCTCTGCCTCTTTGCTCTGAAAGCTCTATTTGTCACAGTAGTGATTAGAAACGAGAAATGCCAAACATAGCTGGAAGTTAAAGGTCTCCCAGTGGGGATTTGACACATCTGCTATAACTCAACAGTGACTGACCTTTCCCTCCTTATTAACAGCATGGGCCCATGTGCATTTTCACTGCCAAGTAGAAGACAACGAGCAAAAAATAACTCATTTACTGCTATGAAGTCAACTAGACAGTGACACTGGCACTGCCCAAGGTCAAAGACAGACACCTCTGCGGCTAGCGCTTAATGACGCAGCCTAGCATTAACAAGACTGACATTTAAACAAGGGCTCAGCATTGAAGTCCAACTGCAACACTGATCGGATGGATAATCATCAGCTGGGAGGTGCTCATCAGCACGGAGGAGAAAATGAGAGAGGGGGACAATCACGGGCCAGGTCAAAGAAAAGCAACCCTAGTTTTCCCTGCAGAGACAATGATCAGTAATTACACGAGTCTCAACTGACACCCACCACACAATCTCATTAAACACATAAGATCCATAAAGAATCGACTTGCCTGCACTAGAATGTCATTGTGACGACACATACAGTAATTTGCCAATACTGATCAGTCCCAACAGGAAATGAGAACACAATAAATTCAAATCTTTATTTCTTTGAATGTGCTTAAACATTTTGACTCCACAAAAAAATAAAATTAACCCTGCTGGTAAAAACTTTCTATACTCATCATCCTCCTAATAACAATAATAACATCAAAAGAAGAATCATCTTTAATTACCATCTCTTTACATTCAAAACCTAGAGTAGAACTGAGCCTTTATTGACCAAAAACAGTCACAAACATCTCAAATACCAAGGGAACAGCTGTGATACAAAATAGTAATTTCAAAATCACAAAAATGAAGCATTAGCATTGCAAAAGCATTTTAATAAGCCTATAATGAAACCTTAAGTTATCCATATAAACAAAAAAATGTATGCAAGCAAGCTATGCTGTCTAACTCAGGATGTGAACCTAGGTCATTCTGCAGTCAGATAAAGCAGCTATTAGATCATTTAGTGCCAATTTAATTCCATTTTCTTTAGAGGGGGGAATGCTGAATACAAGGCTTTTCTAAATTCAGATTAAATCACAATATGTCCTGTTGCAATTTTTAAATTGCAGCAGAAAAGTAATGTTCTACACATGCATTTATATCATTTTTCCTAGGATATCTTAAATTAAAAAAAAATCCTGCTCATGTTGTTTTTGTCTTAAGATTGAGGAAGACAAAATCATCATTCTCTTAAATATAACAATTCATATCTAATTTGTATTGAGTCAAAATAATTCCAATTAGATATTTTTCAAAATGTTTAGCCGTATACCATATATTTACAGGATTAGTATTTCCTAGGGACCTTTAGTAATTTTTAATAATCACGCAGTAATATAATATATAATAATCTGTGTTTTTAAACCCATACAATTTGGCATCCCTGTAGTTTAGGGTGGTAATTATGTTTTCTTTGCAGTCCGTGCAGCTTTTCCTGATCAAAAAAAATAAAAGACGCCACGCAGGATTGTTGAAGTTTTGATGCTTATAGGTTATAAATAGTGCTTCTCTTTCAGGGAATTTCAGCTTGTGTAAAAATTATTTTATTTTACTTCACTTATTTATCTAAACTCTGCTGTCCAAATGTGTGTGTGTGCACCACTGCTCTCTTCATACGCACAGCGCTTCTGCTCTGCTTCCTACAGTTTCTCTTTGCGAATGCCCAATACTGCTTACATCAGTATTATTTAGCCGTATATTTCATGCATAACATAATACAATTGATATGGGGCACTTAACATTCAGTGGTTAGGCTGCAACGGCTGTTCTGCACAAGGAAAGTTGTTGGGTTAGGGTTCTAATGGAGCGGGTGTGGTTCAGTGGAATAGTGACATCAGTGCAAACCCACTATTGCGTAGCAGCGTGAAACAACGCTTTTGCACATTGCATAATTTTCTTTTGACGGACAAGAGAAAATTGTGCAACAAGTGTGCTGTAATGCCTGTTTCAAAAAAATTGTGGGTGAGTTTGTCATTACATAGCAAGCAACGCACTGGTCAGTTCTGCATATTATTTAGTTGAACCATTTCCTGTAAAAACAGAATGCTGCTGATAGTAATACTGGGTGAAAGTGAAAATACAGGAAGCTTTCCAGAAAACACCGTAGGTCTGAAAATTTACATTCTTTAACAGAAAAAGGCAATCTTAACATGACTGAAAAGAAAACTAACATAATGACTTTTGTTAATACTGGGCCTGACATCGATGAGGATCCACAAAAGCCATATTTGACTGAAAATAATCCTTAATATCGCTCTCATTGTCTTGGGATCTTTTCTTAAGATGAAAGAAACAAATATAGAGATGAAGAAAAGAGTAATCCTGGTTTCTCAAAAAAAAAAAAAAAAAAAAAACATACAAATGGATATCTAACTCGTTCAAAAAAATTTCTTGATCTAATTATTAATTTAAGATATATTTTTGTTTTTTCATGACTCCCTCGTGTTGTGACATTCTCATTCTAGTAAAGTTCAAAGGCTGTGCTCCTTCTCTTTAAATGGCACAAATATTGATCCTAGCATTTATGAGTGCCTCATTAAAATATGTTGCATTAGAACACGCTGACCCATTACACTTTAAACGGATCAATACCAAGTTAGCTCTGATTATTTCAGTAAATAAATACTGGGCTGCTGAGAGTCAGTCCAAGATCTACTAGAACAATCCAGTTCATTTATCATGCATTACATATATATAACCTGCTTTTTTAGCTGTAAACATCGATTATGATGACTGACATTTAACCCTATGCTAGTGTCTGGTGTTTTTTACACATGGTTCACCAAGTCAATACTGTACATACAATCTTTATTCCTAAGTAAAACATACCTTTTCAGATAACCAACAATGAAACCTGAAAATCCTGCTATCTCAGCTAAACATCTAGGACTTCACATGTCTAACAATCATTATATAATGATTCATGCCAAAATGTCAGGAAACTAAAGTTTTATAACATTTGCGATTGATACACCCATAACAGTTTTGACTCTTTTTAGCTTGTGTCTAACTGTCCATATCAGCCTCCAAAGTGTGCCAGGGTCAGGTGGGGTATCAGCATTTACAATTAGGGGTGTGCTGGTATTTGCATTTGTCCCAAACTGTCAGGGTTTGGGGTCACAGTTCAGTGCAAGCAGTCGCACAATAAATAAATCCAAAAGAAGAGAAAATCCAGTCATGCAAGTCATTATTAATAACCACTAATAAACAACAAAAGAAGATAAAGAAGCAAGCACAACAAAACACACAAAGATGAGTTAGCGAGACCTGCAGAGCTACAGTACCCGTTGGTTCATATCACTCTCCTCAACTCCTTTGCATTGTTTTTAAAAAGCCTCTGGATGTAAAAGCAGGTTCAAAGGCATTATTGATGCTTACACATTTTAAAGGCTATATGTGGATATGCATGATGTAGAAAACAACAACTACAAGTGTATTCAAGGGCTCTGTTACAACTCCCCATCCTGTGTTTCACCTAGTCTGGGAATCTTCACTGATGTATACCAGTTGGGATTTTGCACGAGTATCCACTGCACTGACCGTTTACTATAGACTATGCATTGTTGTTGTTGCAATGTTGATGAGTCATCATCCTAACGGCGTAAAAACGAAGCAGCAGCAGCCAGTAGCTTCAGCCACGGGCATTAGGACCGAGTCAACGGCTAATACCAGGCAGAGCATGGGTCGTAAGCAGGCATTGCAAACTGCAGAAAGTTTGCCAGAGCCAAAAGGCGCAACGTTAAAATAACAAAATCAGTCTAACAGTCTCCTAATCCATCACTACTGTCATAGACGTACCTGCCTGCTCTGTTTGATGTGTTATCATTCAGTCTGATCAATGTTAGGAACACTCCATTTGTTAAGCTTAACAGCCTGTTATAATTTGGTTTTATAGGGGAAACCTATGTCAGTTGTTTGTGTATGTTGTATTTAGTACACAAATGTTTAACTAAAAAAAGTTAACTACATTAACAGTTATAAAGTCAGAATAGTTCTTTGGTTTTTGAAAAACACGAGTGATATTAGTTCAAATTAGTTATAAATATCTTTGCTCGCTACATATTAACCCCTTCTTACCCACACATGTGCATAAACACATCAAATAAACTTCTTTTGTTAAATCAATAATTGAAAAAAAATATATCGGTTATTATCGGTTATCAGCCATCAGGAGTAGGAAATTATCAGTTATCGTTATCGGTTCAAAAAAATACTTACCGTGAGTCACTACATATCATTATCACAAGCTGTACCAACTATCTCATGTAGTTCTAAATAACAACAGATGGAACAAACTATCAGATGCACTTCTGTCAGTAACAAATGATAAATGAGAGATACCTAGAGTTATAAATCCAGGACTTTATGTAGACTTTTACCTGATTTACTGGTCCCACACTAAACCACGACCCCAAAACACAGCTAAGAACTGAACACTGACCTCTGTGAACCATTATTACAGACAGGGGGTGTCCTCTGGTGAGATATCTAAACAAATGCATGAATTAAGTTCAGTGTCAGTCTGGGAAAAGCATCCAAAAATCTCTCCCAGAGAGCACTGGAAAAGGTCTGATTGTGGACATGTTGTTAAACAGTATTGTTTTTTTATGGAGAGAAGTGGCCTCTGTTAATAATCCAACTCCTGGTTTGATTTATGGGTATTTTTAACAAGACTGAAATTCCTAAATATCAGGAATGTGAAATAAGGAAGAAGTACTTTTTTTGTTCATTTCGATATCCTAACAAATACAGAATTTGTTTACCAAATCTAGTGAATCTAGCACTGCCAAAATGTCTTTCTGCTCGATGAACTGCACTGACTGACATTCAGACATATAATTGACAATAACTGCCTTGGCATGAACTGAACTGATGCATACTAATAACCTCATAATTTATTATGACAGAAATCACACAGCTGAACATTAGTTCAGCTGCAGTGCTGATGTATTAGGCAGACATTGACTTTAAACTCACTGAAATGTCCAGCTGGTCCAAAGGAACAGCCTCTTCAGCCAGCAGCTGCACTGAAGAATCAGCGTTGACTGTGACAGACCCGCTGCTCACTGCAAACACAAACACAACAGTGTAACTATGACAGCACACAGTTATTGACAATGCATTACAAAACCAATGCAACTTGTGTTATAGATAATTAGCACTGTTCTTTATTCACCACAAGTGTCAAAGTAAAAATGTTAATACCTTAAACATGGTCTACTACAACTTTAATAGAATTACATAACTGCAGATTCTATGAACCTGAAACACTGAGACACCAAATGATGAAAGAGGACAGCAGAACCATTTATAATTAAATCACCAATTAACAATATAGACAGATTTCAGGGGACTAGCCTGAAATTTGGGGGAGAAGGTGTTTTCAAAAGATATCAACCAGCTACTTCAGATAATAATTTAATAATTCTTGTAAGCAGAAAAATGAATTCATGGCCTCCAGGACGGTGTACCACAATGCCAGATTTGGTTTAAACCTGGTCCGTTGAGCCTAGAGTCTGAGATTTCTGTGCCGAGGGACTTGTTCTCTTTTATCCCAGCTTGATCACCATGGTAACAGAATCTAAACTCATAACCTTGTCAGTACCTGGTTACACCACAGGGATCACAGGGATTATAGATCTTCAGTTCAAGGATTGTGTATTGAAACTTTAGGAACTTAATGTTAGGTTTGCAATGCCAAAAAAATGAAGACCGGTAGGCACAGTGACACATGGGTCTACTGTATGCAACACAGAGCCCCCTTGTTTTTACTGGTATGTAGTTGTGTGTTTAATTTCAGCAGATCATCTTCACTTTGTTCACTTTTTAATTTTTTCTTATATGACAGCCTGATGCTAGTCCAAAAAACAGTCATTCTCAATCATCTACACTCAGTATCCCAATTAAGACAAAGTGAAAACAGAATTTTAGAAATGTTTGCAAATTCCTAAAAATTGTAAAAAGTGAAATATCACATTGACATAAGTATTCAGACGCGCTGCAAAAACACTTGAAATGCTGCTCAGGTTCCTCCCATTTCTCTTGATTTGTGCTGACAGTTTCTACACCTTAATTGGAGTCCACCAGTGTTGAATCAAATTGATTGGATCTGATTTGGAAACGCACAAACCTTTCTATAGAAGGCCTCACAGCTAACAATGCATATCAGAGCAAAAACCAAGCCATGAGGTCAAAGGTACTGCCTGCAGAGCTCAGAGACAGACTGTTAAAAGATACAGATCTGGGGAAGGCTACAAAAACATTTCTGCTGCACTGATGATTCCCAAGAGCACAGTGTCCTCCATAATTATTAGATGGAAGAAGTTTGGCACAACCAGGACTCTTCCAAGAGTTAGTCACCCAGCAAGGCTGAGCAATCAGGAGGGAAGGGCTTCAGTGCAAGAGGTAACCAAGAACCTGTTGGTCGTTCTGACTGAGCTCCAGAGATCCTGTGTGGAGACAGGACAAAGTTCCAGAAGGACAATGATCTCTGCAGCCCTCAACTAATGTGGCAGAGTGGCAAGACAGAAGCCTCTCTACAGTACCCAATACAGGAGAGCCCGCATGGAGTTTGCAAAAAAACGGATGTGGAAGCCTTCCCAAAAATCCTGTCTCTGAGCTCTGCAAGCAGTTCCTCTGAACTCATGGCTTGGCTTTTGCTCTGATATGCATCATCAGCTTTGAGGCCTAAATTAACCACAGGTGGCCTCAAATCAAGGTGTAGCAACGTCTCAGCAACAATTCAGATAAATGGGTGGAACCTGAGTTATATTTCATGTTTAATGTTGATGTTAAATGTTTTTGCACAGGGTTTGAACACTTACATCCATGTGATATTTCTGTTTTGCTTTTTTTTAAAATAAATTTGCAAATATTTCTAAAATACTGTTTTCACTTTGTCATGACGGGGTACTGAGTGTAGATTAATAAGAATAAAAGTGTTTATGTCTTTTTCAATGGTAGCATCAAGCTTCAACATAAGAAAAATGAAAACAAAAGTGAAGGGGGTCTGAATACTTTCTGAATGTGCTGTATCTTTTGTAATAAACTTTATGCTCACATCTGATACATCTACCTACTAAATCGAATCATTTTTTTTTACAGGGTAGAAGAACTGACATGTTAGACTAGCTCTAATTTGGTTTCACAGTCGAATGTAAGAGAGAACGTTTACATACCAAAGGTTTTTCTACTAAAAGAGGTCAATGAAAAACACAGTGGTATTGGCAATGGATAAAATGTGCAGCAGTTTTCACAGCTGGTGCATCCATAATGATTATTCTGCTGAGATCAAGTGTATCACTGTTTAAGTTAAAGCACTGTGCTGTTGGAACGTTTCAATCAGAAATAAATGGGAAGCACTAACAGTTTGATAGATGGCAAAGTCAAATAAGAAATTGATATACAAATTAAACCAATTTTCTGCAGTGTCCCTCGTCTCAAGTGCAGCAGCAGTGTCTTTTGCCCCCACCCCCCCAAGGTAATCATGTATTCATCACTAGTTTAATGACAGAATTAGACAGTCAGCTTTGCATGGAACAAGTATCAAATGACAAGCTAAACCCCCTTTAATGCAAGTGCACATACAGCTTGAGGTAAAAAGTCTGAGTTAGCTTTGTGACACCTGATGTCTCTAATTGGAGTTTGGAGTTTGGTCAAGTACCATCACTCGAAGAAGCCCTGCTTGCTTCATGGTATAAGCCACAGGTAAATCACCAATGTTTTAATTATTAATTAAGGTCTTACCAAAATATTTGACAGAGGAGCCATCATCACTGAAGACTGTGACAACACCAGGCCTGAGCACCTGCAGGGTTGGTACGTGAGCTGGAAGAATACCGAACGCACCAGTAAGTGTGGGCACGTCTACCTGTTTCACACTGGCCTCTTTGAAAAACACCTGCAGAGTGGGGAGAGAAAGAAGATGCAATGACTCCTGGTTGATCCTGCAAAAGTCCAACATCACCAAATGTGAGGGGTCACAGACACTGCTGCCAAACTGCAACAGGACACTAAAACACCATACACCACTGCCAGCCATCCAGGTACTCCTGCATTTGCTTTAGTGCGATGTGCTGCTAGCATTTATTACCAAATTACTTACAAAGTTACTTAATCACACATATATTAGCCCCGTAGCAGGTTCTTGGTTCTAGACTAGCTCTATGGGTCGGGTAGACAAGTTGTAACGTGTAAATCTGCATTCTCAGCCTTTTAAGAACAACGTGTATGTGAGGCGAGATACTCCCACTGACGTGAGCCTCAAGGTTAGAGAGCTTTGCAATCACGACCCTCTCTGGGTAGCTGCTTAAAACTACTTCCAATGTCGGCTAGACAAAAAAATTTTAAATATGCTTGCAGACATGCACCTTTTAAGTTACTGAACTCCATATATGTTATGTTTTATGGAAATATTTTCTTCATGTTAACTTTTTCGCATGCAAAGACAGTGAATGACAGCTAGGCTGACTATCGTTTGCTGGCCATGCTAAGCTAAACACTCAGACAATATAAGCTCTCACGTGAACAACATGCGTGCATTAATGACTGAGAACCCCTGTAACAGCACAGAGCAGTAAACTGTCTCTTGAGCTAGACTTGTATATAAAACTATGACGATGCATTTCACTGAGAAACTAAGTTAGCCGTGAGGCTAGCAAGGCCCGATAAGCCTCGTCGGTGGTCAGCAGCGGTAACAGCTAGCTAGCTACCTGTGTCGGGGAAGCAAAAGTGAAGGACATCTGCGGAGCTCCGGTGGCGGCCTCGGCGTAGGAGCGAGTTTGCCTCAGCACAGGGAGGGCACGGCGCAGAAATCTCGCTGCCATCATGTCTGAAAACTGTTTTCTATTCAAGTACAAGTGAATGACAGAGGTCCTCAAGCCCTTGCGTGGAGGCAGTCGGTGTGCGCTTGATAGGACAAGGACGTTCAAAACCTACCCACAAGGCTTTACGTGCGCGCAAAGGATGCAGGGAAGTGGAGTGTTTAAACAAAAGAACCTAACTTGAGGATATTATGAAACTGAGTTGAGTGTTGAGTATCATTTTTTGCTTCATACACAAAATAGAGCTTTAAAATCATCTCCTATGTTCGTTACCTTTTGAGTGAATCCAAGTTGTATTAAACTCTTAACATTTCATGAAAGATAAAATTGCACAAATACTGTTTGACAGTCTAAAATAGCACTGCCTGAGAAGATTGATATAAAAGTTCATTATTCTTATTATGTCTGTTGTTCTGTCTTTGATATGAAATTGTATATACCTCTGTCATTTTTCCACATGAACATCTAACCCCCAATTGTAGTTATTATATACATATTTTGACTTTTTATTGACTGATTAGATTTTTCTTTATTTTTCATTTGAAGAAGGGAAAACATACGTCATTATTAACTTTAAAACTCTATATTTGTCTACAACAATTGGTCTTATTTACGCTGAGAAAGAATGTGACATTCGCCATGTTTGTGTGCAAGTTTTGTACACTGTGCAATTTAAATAAAAAAATGAGTTTTAAAAATTAATATAATTTTGAGGCTATTTTTTTTTTAAGTGAACAATGAATTTATCTCTGTGTTCCGCCGTTGTAGCACAATACGCTTTGCTTTGGGTGGCATTTTCAGTTGCTTAATCGGGATTTCAAATAGTTAAACCTTACATTGCCAGAAAAGGCAGCCCTTAAGGACTTTAAAGTAATTTTGCGTAAGGATTTTTCTTTCATATTCACATGTATGTTTGTTTATTTTTTATTTTTTAATTTTATTTTTCCCCCCTACATTTCTAGATAAAGTGAATGAACATTGACTACCAGGAGATGGCGCCAAAACAATACGTCAAATAATTATCTCCCGACAGCAATGGACCCACAAGACAGGTCAGAGGCTTCGTAAGCAGGGGCTGGTGCTTCTGCACTGCAGCTGGACAGTAAAGGTGTCCGGTAAAACATTTGTATTTATTTATTTATTTATTTTTTTTTACATTTTGGGGATATGAAATAAGGTTTAACATCATAACCCAGTATAGTAGCTGAATTTAGTAACTCAGTATTATGTGCAAATAAGGAGACAACTAGACTATATGTCGGCTATATTATCAAAGCAAATTATTTGAAATGTAGAAACGTTCCCCCAAATTCGTCTCAGTAAATGTGAAAAGTATCAGAATAATTTTGAGAAACCCTTCAATCACTCAGCCTTACCTCACTCCTTGCGTCACGTGATGCGTCTCTGACTGGGTGGTGGGCGTGTCTTAAACAGTGGGGTTTCATTCATAAATACTTTAAGCTTTAAAATCCACATTAAAGTGATCACAGAAGACTTTCACGGTATTGGCTTTGCCCCTCCACCCCTGCATGGACCGGGCTGCTTAAGTAGGTAAGTGCTATCTTCGCTGCATGCCTGCCTGCCAGCTCGTGCGTTTGTGTGCAGCCACTTCACAGCGCGAGCCTCAGTCTTCTTTTCTGTCGGTGTCACCGGACTGATGAAAATTATAGGCGCCTGTGAAATATCTAGATAGCATATTTATAAACAACGTTATGCTGGACGCAGCCTATAGCCTCCCTGTCGTAAACTTAACTGTTAGCTTAAATTTAAACTTAATTTTGGGGGGTATTTGCCTTTTTTAATGCGAAGTAATTTAACCGCCAAACCCCCGCAAAGGAAAAGCGTCTTTTGCTGGACACGAAGCTCAATTTTTGTGAGAGGCTACTGCAGTACCAAGCGATACGGAATTCTCTCTTCTCGCAACATTTACTCTTATCATTTACAAATTTTATAATCCTATTTTTCCTTTGCATTTGTGTTATATTGTGGTCATTATTCGCAATATTCAAAAGGCTACTCCACGCGAAGGAGAAACTGTAGCTATAATAGCCTTTCAGCAGTGCAGCTGGCATAGACTGAAATGTTGAGCATGACGGAATATGCCATTGCTGGGACACCCATGTCTCACCATCTGCTCTGTCAGCCAATCAATACACCACTTTTCGCCAAAAAAAGTGAGCAATCATGAGTGTAAAGTGACACAGTTCATCTGTTTTACTGCCTGATTTAAATAAATGTTTATTTCTCCTGGTAAATCAACATGGGACAGGCCAAGTAGACTCATCTGTAACTCGAGCTATTTAGTTTTTTACAAGTCTTTATTCATTAGGGGTAGACACAGCTTTCTAATGTAAGAGTTGTGTGAAACAAGCATATTTTAATGTTTTTTATCACTCCATGTAAAGCAGTGTTGACATAATGTTTTACTGTAAAGTCAGGAAAAGGGAACCTGTTATTGAGCTGTGATGTTCAATGCAGGCATTTCTACTGAAGCTGCATAATTAACCAGTCATTTTCTTGTATGTTTGTTATCAGCCATGCAGCACTGCCGTCTTGCCATTGCTCCAAGGCCAGTGGGCCAGCCCTGAGGGGGAGAACGCCGCTGCTCAGTGTCAGTTGGCTGGCAAGGCTGAGGTGGCTGAGGATGCAGCAAGGGAGCTGCTGAGGAGGAGATTCCTGAGCCACAGCCTGATACACACAACCAGAGCTGCTGCTGCTGCGCACTGCCCTCCATCAGGGTAAGACACTGCTGGCTGGTAGAAGGCAGAAAGAAGCAGTGTGTTCTCAGCCTGGTGTGTTTTTCTCTGTAACAGTATTTTTTTTTTTTTTTCATGCCTTGATGGTAGACGCAGGGAGTTAGGGCAGGCTGGCAGCTCGGCATTAGCTTACAGGTTGTGGTGCTGAAGTTGAGTGCTGCAGGCAAGCGAGGAGTGCTGAGTGCTGCTGGCATGTTGCTCCTTCCCTGCTGGGTGAGTAGATCCATCCAGGGTCTGTGTATGTGTGTGTGTGAGTGTGGGCGTTTGGTGCAGCAGTAGCAGTATTAATGGCTATGATCTGTAAGAGCAATTGCATAGCAGCAGCGCTCGTCAAAGCTGCTGGAACCAGTGTTTAAGTAAGAGCAGGTTTTTATCTGTGTGTGTGTGGGAGAGGTAGGTAGAGAGTCTGCAGGGCTGATATGAAATTATGAGTGATGATTTGCAGTGGAGGTTCTAGCATTTGCGTCTTCTGTGGGCTTTGACGCATGCATATCAGCACAAAACATCTGCACATATGTTTGATTTCTGTTTCATCTTGCAGCATTTCATGTCTGTTAGTGATGCAACAAGATTGTCCTGGTTATTACAGCAGTATATAAAGGTTAATTTCCTTTGTTATTAGTCAAACTGCAGTGGTGTTAACCTATTATTTTGTATGAGATCAGACATGTTTCTGGTCATGTAAACAAGTAGGTTGTTTCTTGGTTTATAAACAGATAAAATGCAGTAAATTTGTTGCCTGACTTTTGTTTTGATGAGTAGCTCCAGTAACAGTCATTTCCTCTTTGTGTTTGTGTATGTGCATGTGTTATCTCTCAAGGGGACTCTCTAGTTGACCTGGACCATGAGCAATGAGTCTACCGCCTGGAACATCCTACCAGAAAACTCCACAGTAAGTCTATCTTTCGCCACTGGCTTATCCTCAAACTTCCTGTCTGTGTTTGTGTGTCATTGTTTGTGTGTGTTGTCTTCAGCTCAGCTCAGCTCAGCACCAAGACCATACTTTCCCTCATATTCTCTTCTGGCCGATTGACTGGCTAATAGGGAACATCCTGACCTGGACCTGAAATAATTAAATCTCTGATCTAATCTCAGCTTTAATTTCCCCTCACAGAGAAATTATGTTGTGACATCAGAATGGAGCACTCATTAACACTCTCTGTGCTCTCTCCCTCATAGAGCCTGGGATAACGCTCCACCTATAAGATCATCATTTTGATATTTATACAGTGTTTGTTGTCTTTACATAACCTGTGTTGTCACGTCAGTTTTTTCTCCTTCAAAGAACAATGCCTGCTGTTGTTCTCTGCTCTCCCACTCATGTTGCAACCTTTCTTTTTATTAAAAGCATTTCAGTCTCTTCTCTGTGACCTGTCAGGGCAAAGACTAGCCTTTTTTTCTGGAAGTGCAAAACAAAAGAAATAAAGAGTAAACATAGAAAACAGGCACTCCAGTGGTCAAAATTTAAAAGATTTAAAAAAATTTAAAAAAATAATTTGGGATAAACCGCTAACAAGATAAGCTACATTTTACTTAAAATGAATTCTACCACTTAATGTCAATTAAAGAAAAACATGTAATGTCAAAAAAGTGATGGCACAAATATTCACCCCCTTTAAAGCGACTGACCTCATTCAACAGAGGTCCAGCTAATTAATGCTAGTAGTATCGCAATTATTAAAATGGGGTTCACCTGAGTTCAGTGAATGTGTCTCAAGTAATTGAAGTATAAAGACACCTGTGTCTGGAAAATCCAGTCACTGGTTAATCACTATTCCTGGCTACCATTACACCATGAAGACAAAAAAAACACTCCAAGCAACTCAGAGGATTTGTTGTTGAAAAGTAGATCAGGCCATCCTCAAAAACTGAGTGACAGAGCAAGAAGGAGACTAGTGAGAGAGGCCACCAAGACCCCTAAGACTACTCTGACGGAGTTACAAGCTTCAGGAGCTGAAATGGGAGAGACTGCATACAACAACTTTTGCCTGGGTTCTGCACCAGTCAAAGCTTTATGGGAGAGTGGCAAAAAGAAAGACACTATTAAAGAAAACTCATAACTTGTCTTGACTAGAGTTTGCCCAAAGGCATGTGGGAGACTCCATGGTCAAGTTGGAGAAAGTTGTTTGGTCTGATGAGTGCAAAATGGTGCTGTTTAGCATTCAGACAAGACACTGTGTTTGGTGGACACTAAACACTGCACATCACCACAAACACACCATCAACACTATGAAGCAGAGTGATGGCAGCATCATGCTGTAGGGATGCTTCTCAGCAGCTGGCCCTGGGAGGCTTGTAAAAATAGAGGGTAAAATGAATGCGGAAAAACATAGGAAAATCCTGGAGGACAATCTTGTTCAGTCTGCAAAAGAATTATGGCCTCAGAGAAGATTTATTTTCCAGCAAGACAGTGACCCCAAGCATATAGTGAAAATCACAGGTGAATGTTCTGGAGTGGTCAAGTCAAAGCCCAGACCTCAGTCCTATAGAATATTTGTGGCTGGACCTGAAAAGGGCTGTTCACACCTGATCCCTGTGCATCCTGACAGAGCTTGATCAGTTTTGCAAAGAATAATGGAGTAGAATTGCAGTATACAGATCTTCAAGCCTGATTGAGACCAATCCACTCAGACTCCATGCTGTGATTACAGCTTAACGTGCATCTACATACTAAATACTGACTTGAAGGGGGTGATTATTTATGCAATCATGTATTTTACCTTATTTTTTGTTTAATTGATATTACTTTGTAAAAAAATCTGTTTTCACTTTGAAATTAAAGGGGTTTTGGTAAACTTTTTTGTCAAAAAAACACCAAATTATATTAACATGATTGATTTATAAAATCATTTAAAGGGTATAACATCCAAGGGGAAATCATTGTATAATTTATTTTATAGGCACTGCGCAATGCAGGACAAGAAAAAATCTCCAAAAGCTTATCTGAAGCCTCCACCTCTGTATTTTTTTCCTTTTTTAATATTAATTTTTGGGCTTTATGCCTCTGTTGTTGGAAGGAAAGTGGAGTCAAGAACATTGGAGAGAGAGAGTGGTTAATGACATGCTGGGAAGAAGCCACTGGACAGATTTGAAATGCCCACTTTGAGGACAACAGTTTCTATATTCATAGCTTTGAGTCAGGTTACTGCCTGGCAAGCAAAAAAGCTTAGAACAGTGGCAGCTACCATTGAACCCTATGGGGCGCTGTGTCACTAGGCATTTTAATCTCCATCTCTTCAAAACAACATGTTTATGGCATCTGACAATTGCAGAAAAACATTTTTGCTATGTTAGACTTGTATACAGCAGCAGAGACACTATTTAATTTGCTAAACTAGAAAAGTCCCATCCCATCCAGAGCTTTGCTTCAGTTATTTTTACGTACCAGTAGAGCTACATTAGTGGAGAATCTTTCCCTACTGTCACCACCAGGAGGAAAGCTTACATATTTTTAAAGTGTTTGTGTCATTGATGCTGCTGTTTTTGAAGCGAAAGGCAAGAAATAGGTTACCATTGAAGTACAGGTGGTAGCTGGTCAGCTAACATTAGCTAGATTACATTACTTGATGAGGATCATGTGCTCCAGTGCTGTTATGTTAGTTGAAGGGCAGTCTTTGATCAAGTTAACACAATATTTGATGGCCCAATTAGGAAAAATCAGTTTGGTGTGACTGTCTATAATAACCTACAGAGACAGAGCATTAATCGACCATTTTCTCATTTTTGGGATTAATTTCTCTGATTGGGTTCTGTAGAAGTATAACCTGGGCTTGTGACCTCAACAGTTTGTGCATCCAGTTGAAAAAAAACCTTTATTTTATTTTAAAAAATAAACAAAATTAGCTAAAGCACATGGACAGCAACTGAGACCATAAACCTTTGAAATGTGTAGGCTACAGCAGTAGGAAGCCAGATGGAAGCCCATCTACTTCAGTAGTTTTAAAATAAGATACTTGTGTCCTAATGAAGGACTGTGAACTCAGTGAAAAGAACCATCATTGCAATTACGCCCCTATGCACTACTGATTTCTTACATAACCCACCACATGGCCTTTAGTTGCCCAAAGCATGGACACCTTCAACAGACCAAGGTTTCATTACATGTAAGCTCCAGGTAGTGACAACACAGATGCTACACATTTTTCTATGGCAGAGATTTCCAGTGGCTGATATATGCATAAGATCTTTTGCTAAACAAAACCTCTGCTTGCTCATCAAATGACAAAATCAGCAGTGCTCAGACGTACTACTTTGTCCACAGGTGGCGCCAAAAACAACACCAAATAAAAAAATTCCTCACAGGAGCTTCAATACCAATTTTAGATTCAAAGTAATGCAGAGGTAGACGTGAATTTTTGGTGCTGCATACAAATAAACATGAAAGAAGTATGTAACTGCATAGGCTGCTTATGATACTTCTTATGTAGTCAAGGCCGTATGTTTAATGCTATCCTCATGAGATGTACTGAATATATGTTTTTGATTCATGAATGGGTGCTTTGACACAAATGTTTCTTTAGTGTGGTAAAGCATTATCTAAAGCAAAGGACAAAAACCAGTGCTCCCAGCAGCTCTCAGCTGTAGTATTTCCTGTTCCAGCTTTCCCATAGCGCAGGTCAGGTGAAGACAGGTTACCAACTGGCATTTATTGATTTATTGCAGGGTTGCAATTACAGATTCTCTTTATGCAAAACAGCTACATGAGGGGGCTGAATCAATCTTTTAAGCTGGATGGTATTACTGTAAAGATAACACAGCTGTATGGTCAAGCAGCAGCTGCAGGTGATATAAGGATGTAGGTGTTTGATTATATAAATACCCCACAGCAGTAAACAGAGAATTTACTTTCTCTTTTGAAGAAGCACTTATAATTCTGATCTGTTCCATTACCAAATAGGTCTGTTAAGTTTTGTAAACGGTGCTGTATAATGTACATAGTTGATGAATATCAGTGTTTACACAGTTTCAATTCATTTACTCCCTCCACTTTGTTTTTCAGGGAATTCCAGTTAAGGCAGAGGAGCAGCAAGATGGCTATGTTCTCCTCTTGGTGATCCTCTCCATCTTCCTGGTAGGAATTTTGATCTTCGCCTCTGTCCTCCTTATTGCCTGCCGTCGCAGCTGGCAAGGAGGAAAATGCTGCACCAGGTACAATGGAAAATTGCCAAATTATACGAGCATTTGAGTAGTTTCTTTGACACCCTCATCTGGAATTACTTGTGTGTACTATTGGAGTATAAGCTCAAACGTATATGGGTTATAAATAAGAGTTAGACTTACTCTTCAAGGCTTTATCTGCTTGAAGGTTGTTAAAATTAGATTTGCAAAAATTGACTTAAGACAGAACATTTACTTAATAGTTGATATAAAGGTTTCTTGGTAAAGAAAACATTTGTAGACCTTTTTCCTTTGGGTTTTATCAGTGAAACTATTAAAATCCTTGTTGATTGTTGACAATAACGTATCACTATTTTCTGTGGGTAAGTCTTTGGGGAGCTTATCTTTTCTCAGATGTTGGTAGGGAGGCTCCAAGGATAAAGGTTCAGAACCAGTGGTCTGAAACATTGGTTCTCAACTAGTTCAGCCTCAGAACCCACCAACAGCCCATCACTGAGAAATTGTGACCCAGATTCCTGATGTTTTTTGACCAATTAACTTTAATAAGAAATAGTAGAGTTTGGACCTCAAACAGTGCAACATGTGACAAAATGAAGAGATAAGACAAATTAAGCATGCTATAGAAGAGTTTCAACGGTGCTGAAACTCTTCAGCAGGCACAAAGGGCCCACTGAAAAGGGCTCTGTGACCCACTTTTGGCTCCTTGCCCACCAGTCTAGAACCACTGGTCTAAAACAATAAAATAAAACTCTACATTTTTGGGAATTACTTAAGACTCAAAGCCCAAGTGAGGAGAATCCTGATGGTAATGAAACAGACTGAAAGAAATTCTTAAGTCTTTATATGGCCCACAGTAAAAAGTAAAAGACCTTAGAAAGGCAGAGTGATTATTTCTAAAAAGCCATGTTTTATGCATTTCACCTTTACTTAGGGGAAGTTAAAATTATGTGTTATACTCAAGCTAAAAAAAAAAGTTTTTATACATTTTTCATTGTCAAAATTGTTATAAGTTGCTTTTTAGCCTTTACATGTTTTTACATGTAAAGATCAAGGTCAGAAAAAGTAGAGAGTATGGCCCAGATATACACAAAAAGTTTGAATTACCATCACTCCAAAGCATCTAGCCATTGTCTACAACACTTATCCCATCTGAGATTGTGGGGGGCTGGAGCTGATCCAAGCTTTCATTGGACAAGAGGTGGGCTACACCCTGAACAGGGTTGGGTATTGTTTGAGTTTTTTTTTCCAATACTGGTGCTTAACCGATACTTTTTAAACAGTGCTGGTACCAAATCAGGGCCTAAATCAATACTTTTAAGAGGAAAAAAGCGTGTGTTAAAAGTTAACGGCTAAAGCTGTCTCTATACTGTAAATAATTCAAAGGATGATCTTAAAAAGATGCCAATAAATCATATACATAAAGGAAATAGGTGTAATTTCTTTATGTAAGAGGATCAAGCTAAATTTACTGGCGTTACATCAGAGACAAACAGGAAAATAAATGTGTCAGTCGGTGTCACTGTGAGACAGAGATAACTATTAAGAGATGTTCATGCTCTGTTAAAATAAAATGAGTGCACGTAAATCACTAATAATGTATTTCGTGCCTTTTATTTGGGGTGGTGGCTGATTGGTGTTGGGACGGCAGGTTACCAAAATAAAGCACCGGTATCTGTGATGTTATTCGTTTTGGTAGATGTTAGATTTGTACTGATACCATGTTGGTACCATATTTCGATACTTGTCCTTAACCCTGAACTGGTTGCCAGTTCATCTCGGGGCTGACATACAGAGACAAACAAGCACTCACTCAGACAACACGCAAACCTTACACAGAAAGGCCTGTGTGACTGGGAGCCCTAGAAGGGGACTTTCTGTGAGGCAACAGCATTAACCACTGATCCACCATGTAGCTCTCACTCCAAAACAGTTAAACTAAACATAAGGACACTTGGAAGGTAGTTTCTTCTGATTCAGGTGAATGGGTAATTTTAATCTTTGACTGCGTTATATCAGAGCACATGTACAGAAAAGCCACTACACACACTCTTCTTACATGTATCAGGTATTCAAAGACTGTCTGTAGCTGATGTTGAATGTGCATATTTACATAATAGATGAAGCTCACTGAAACTGTCAATTAGATGAATGGCTTTCTGTGGAATCGTCCAGTTTGCTTCACCCACTGAGTATGATGCCATTACCCATTTTAACAGATGTGATTCATCTGTGTTTATTCAGCAGTAACATGGCTACCCTTGAGATGCTTTGTCTCTCTCCTCAGCAGCAGGCATCATCAAGTACACTTGAAAATATGAGCGCACCAGCTAGATGCAGATAAACAGAGCACAGAGGCTGAGCAGTAAGAAGGAGAGGCCTGCCGGGGGAGAGAGCAGAGGAGAAGAAGGCAGACTGGTACAAATGATGAGCATAATGAGATTTCATAGCAGCCAACGGCTGTGATTAATCTTGCGCCTCAACCTAGCGCTGTGTGCACACCGAGTGCACACACATACACACAGTCCAGAAAAGCGGGAGCCACAGAGGAAATGAAAGACAAGAAGAAGCACAGATCTGGGTGGAAGGAGAAATCCCTCAAGTCGCTTCACGCACACAGACACACACAAAACTCATATCTCTGCACAAAGAAATCAGATCGAGAAAAATGACCGGGAGGAGCTTTCGATTTCTTTTTTTTCTGTCTCATAAAGTACATTTAAAATTTGAGTTTGTATGAAGAAGAAGTGGCAATGAAGGTGAAGAAAGGTTATGTACCAACAACATGACCTTTACTTTGTGTTTGTCTTTGCCCTTAAAGATAAGAGGAAACAAGCAAGCCGATAAAGTAACATGATTTATTGTTTCAAGAGCTCTACTGGCCCTAAAGGTTATCAAGTCACTGGCATTGATTTAGGCCTTCATTGATTAGAAAGCCAGGCCATTTAGACCAAACAGCACAGAGAATGTCTAGTTGTCCTTTCATCCTAAAACGGGGGTTTTTGAACTGATGATGTTGAGTCTTACACTTTGTGCATGTCACTGCCTGCAGCTGTACACTTCAACAGATGAAAGACTGACTTCAAGAGAAATCATGCCACAGCATTGATCTGAATCTTTCTGTGTGCCCCAGGGCCAGTGATGATCCTGAGAAAACCACCACCACCTACTTGGAGGAGTCTCAGCCCACCCATGGTAAGAGAGGAACGGGTAAAGAGGAAGAGACGACGGGAGGGAAGAATGATTGGGGAAGAGATAGAGAGGAAGGGAGGAGTAATGGAGACAGGCAGGCTGGGAGATAGAGGGATTGAACTGATGGAGGCAGAGGTATTTTTATCCCGTCAGCACAAATGTGTAATGCCCATTCCATTAAAATATTGTGATCTCAACCCAATTAGGTTAAGTAGCTCGACTCTTCCTGGAACACCTTCTGACATTTTGGGACCAGTGAATGCACTCTGTCTGAAATGAAAATGATTTTAAAGGCAGCATCAGTTTGGCACCACGTGACTTTTTGCTCACTTTGTCAGTCAGCAGGTTGACACTTCATCATCCTTTTGCGGAATTAACTTAATTTAAGTTTTAAATGCATTTTATGGCTCTAAAAAAATGTAAAAAGATAAAGTAAAAGATGGGATTAGATAAGAGGGATAAGATAATGAATGACTAGCATCAATTTCTCCTGCCAGACTTAATCTGGTGGCTCGTTTTGGCTCATGTTGGTGCCCTAAACCCCAAGACAAGGGAGTATGTTTACTGACCGGTGGGGAAGATTGGTGGTGGGGGCGCTCACAGGATATAAATTTAAAATTTTTTAAATGATGTATTTTACTAATATACATCTACTTACTTACTAAGATATAAGCTGAAATAGCAATAGTAATATGTTAAAAATCCTTACAATGAAAGTTTGCACAAGGTAGCAATACCTTGCTACTATAACAGCTTCCACTCTTCTTGGAAGGCTTTCCACAAGATTTTGGAGTTCTTTGTGGGAATTTGTGCCCATTTATCTGTAGAGGATTTATGAGGTCAGGCACTGATGTTCAAGAAGGCCTGGCTCACAATCTCTGTTCCAGTTCATCCCAAAGGTGCTTGATGGGGTTAAGGTCAGGGCTCTTTGTGGGCCTGTCAAGTTCTTCCACACTGAACTCATCAAACCATGTCTTTATAGTCCTTGCTCTTTGCACTGGGGCACAGTCATGTTGGAATAGAAAAGGGTCTGTTGCCTCAAACTTGGAAGCATAGCATTGTCCAGAATGTCTTGGTATCCTGAAGCATTACGGTTGCCTTTCACTGGAAATAAGTGGCCTAGCCCAAACCCTGAAACACAGCCCCATACCATTTTCCCTCCTCCAACAAACTTCACAGCTGGCACTGTGTCTGTGTACTTTGCACCACTCCATCTGATGCTTGGCATTGGACTTTGTGATGTGAGGCTTGCATGCAGCCGCTCTGCCATGGAAACATAAACCATGAAGCCCCCGTTATGGACGTTTTTGTGCTTGCATTGATCCCAGCGAAAGTTCAGAACTATTCAGCTGTGGAATCAGCAGAGCATCGGCGACTGTTACGCACCATGTGTCTTAGCAGTCATCAACTCCAATCTGTGATTTTACATAATCTTTTGCTTTGTGGCTGGGTTGCTGTTGTTCCTAAATGCTTCCACTTTCTAATAATATCAGTTAAAGTTGTGAGATATCCAGAAATTTCACACACCATCGTAATGAAAAGATGGCATCCATCACAGTACTATCCTTGAAGTCTCCAAGCTCTGCAGAGGGACCAATTTTGTATCACAAATGTTTGCAAATGGAGACTGCATGGCTAAGTAGCTATGGTTCTGATTGAAACACCTTAATTCAATAATTACCAGGTGTGGCCAAATATGTTTGTCTATATAGTTTATTTTACTGAATTGAATGCCTTTTTTCTTAATAGCATGAATGTTGTTGACGCATTTAATGTGGACCAAAAAAATGGAAAAATAGCCATTGTCCCATGTCCCATGTATTTTGGTCACATTTATGATGACACAGCTAATTGTTTAAAATTTTCCTTCTGTCTGTCTTTGCTATAACCTCTTGCTACTTCTCTGTCATCCTCCTCTGTCTTCCCTGATGTATCTCTGGTAGAAATCACCATCAGGGTGGATGAGTCAGAGTGCCTGTCAATGGCCAGCTCTCACGACCAGGAGACCGAGCGCTTCCTCTCCACAGGCACCACCGGCCGTCGTGTCTCCTTCAATGAGGCTGCACTCCTAGATCATGGAAAGAAGGCTCAGGAGAAGGGCCGCAGGTAAGAATGCGGACACATGAGCATAAAAACTTTACACATCTCATGTCATTTAATCATCTTTTGAGTAGCATGCACTCCAGCTTTTCTGCTTTGTCAAATCAAAAGATGGACTCATTTAACTGCATCCATCTCACTCCTGTTAGTTTATGGTTAAGAATTCATTTAGAGTACATTATGTATGCTGTGGACAGAAAGAGGTTTCTCTCTTTCTCATTATTTCACTGCCCCACTTTCTCTTAAAGCTCTGCGCCTGATATGTTAATTCTTCAAAGGGAATTTTCTGTGAAGGGAAATACGAAATTCAGACTACCTCTGATAGGTTTGGAGTCAAATATTTCCCCTGGCTGTTTGACTCTTGTGGAAGAATAAGCTTTTTAATTTATCACTTTGAAGGTACCTCTCATCTTTCCAAAGTTCTTAAGCTTTATATTTAACTCTTGACGTCACTTAGGTATACTCTGACCGAGGGCGACTTTCACCACCTGAAGAATGCTCGGCTAACAAACCTCCACATCCCCTCCCCGGCCCTCAAGATAGTCACTATCCATGAGTGTGAGTCGGGCGAGAACAGCATCACCATGACAACAACACGCCCTGTCGCCAAGTCAGCCCTTTCCATCTTCCAGGTAATAGTCTTTAACCTGCTATTGTACAGGACGCATCATTAATTTTGACCTGGGACTATTAGAACATCCATCACCTGTGTAGGGCGGGAAAATGTATCAAGCTAATGTACCTAAACAGAAGAATGAGGGATCTCTCCTGCTTATTTTAACAGGCAGGGCTTATTGATTTCACATTTAAGTGGAGCGTCAGTCAGAAGCTGTAGAGGGAATGAAATTTAATACACAAATACTCCCAAAATATGAGAATAAATGTTGGAGGTAAAAATACTTGACTATAGTTTATGAGGTTGTAAGACTAGAAAATATGAATGTAATAGTTGCAGAGTGTTTGAGAGGGATTTTTTGTGTTTCTCCCTTCAGCCAATGCTGTGCCCCCTGCCACAAACAGCGTTGACTAGTCTGAGTGCCAATCCCAGCTGTGCCCTCCCTGGAGATGCGCTCAACTCTGTGGTGGACACCAGCTTCAGCAACAAGACCGGGGCTCTTGGCACTAAGGAACCGAGCTCTGTAAGTTCTCTTCAACAGTGGTTCCCAAAGCGGGGGTTGGATTGGTGCGTGACACTAAGTTGGGGTTGCTAACCTTGCAAAGCTGAAGGATTCACCCATTTCTGTGTTTCTCACTGGCAAATCCGTCTTGCAAAGCTCCCATCTGAACTGTTTGGGCCCAGTTAGAAAGTGACAGGACCAATCAGGAGTAAGAGGCAGTTCTTTCAGGCTCAGCGGAGTCATGACGTAAGCAAGCAGCAACAAGAGGCCGGTGCAATTATGGCAAGGATGCTGCTAAAGCCCCAGTTTTATCAGAACTTGACGACATTTCTTTGTTAAAAGAAGAACAAAGAAGAGCACTGAGTTGTTTTCTTTTCAAAAACGACAAAAGTCGTGTGCTGACATGTCTACAGTTACCATGGTTCAAATTATGCAGTTCTCTATGGATTTACTCCTCTGTAGCAGCTATGTCACTTGTTTTGTTGCTCTGATTGGCTCGTAAAGATGTGACAGACAGAACGTTCATCCAATAACCTTCCGAAGACTTTTTCAAAGCCTCTGCCCTTTCCCAAACACTGTGTATGAGAGGTTTTCCAGATTGATGTGTGAAACAAATCCATCTGGCATGTCAGGTTAACTCAGTGCAAGGTTTAAGAGTTTTATCACTCTTTCCTAGACTTAGGAGGATTACTGTACAGCAGCAACAGCAGCTAATATGACGAGTCATCACGGGCCATCACGGCTGAAATCTACCCACATTTGGCTAGTTGGCGGGTGTAAATGTCAAGCCCTGATTGTATATATAAAAACTCCTTTAAATGTAAATTTCTGTATGATGCTTTATGCAGCATTGTATGCTTTAACCACCTCCACAGGTGATGGTGGGGGTCCCTTGTCTCTGGTGCTGATTTTTCAGGGGTCACAGGCTGAAAAGTTTGGGAATCCCTGATCCACGGCTCAAAGAAAAATGTGCAATATTTCACATTAACTGATAACTGAAAAAAAAACACCCAGTTGCTAGGGTTTTCCTGCGTAAAAATGACCCGTAAGAGCTCATGCTTTAGAAAAAGTGAAGCACATAGAAGAATTGGTAGACATCCATAACTATGGTGGCAACACAGCATCTGCTGTTGCCTTTTGACTGTGACAGCAGCATTGATTATTTAAGATGTAAGACAGCTGCTGATGAAGGGATTTCACATATTAGTCACTGGTTATTTAAAAAAATCCGATAGAAAAGAGAAATTTCCTTATTTATGATGGAGCGTTTCTTCACATCAACAAACTGGTGAGCTTAATAATTAAACAGCTGCACTGAATCATCACAGACGAGTTGATCTGGCAACTAATTGGCAACAAGTTTTATTGCATTGATTTTTTTGCTAATGCACTTAGTCATGTTTGCATGCTGCTCTGAAGTGGTTCTGCTTGTTAGCCAGTTAAAGAATGTTTTATAAGAGATGATCTTATTAATCACTTAGAGATGAAAAATAAAATGCCATCCACAAATCATACAGAGAGGCCAAAACAATTATACTATTCTTGATCCTTTTTTGATCAGTCCTGCTGGGACAATGGGACTCTGCATGAAGTAAAGGCTTGTGAATGGTGAACTTTTTCACGACTGTGAGAGTAGCTGTAAACCTCATTCATTGATATCATCATCAAAAATAAAGCTTGCATTCAAACACAGATGTAGTGGTGAGATGCCACTGCAGAAGCTTGCTGAAACTTGCTTGAATTAACACTGGTGTCTTTTAATGAGCTACAAAAGCAATGAAGAGTATCAGGATTGAAAAATGGTATGTAGTTATTGTTAATGTCTGGAGTGTTTCAAGGGGAAAGGTGTCAGACAGTGAATCCAACAGCATGCTGCAAACAACAGCTTCTCTTACATTTTTCACAAAAAGATTCAAAGTGAGTCATACTTTGGCTTTTAGAAACAGCAGGGGGGATTTTTTCAAGATGTTCATTGAATTTCTTGTTTTTCACAAACTATTAGGTCTGAGTCATAATAAAATGACCAAACAAGTAGAAAATGACCAAAGTAACCCAAAAAAACATCTCACATTAGAATTAGTGTACTTACTGAAAATCCTCCATGTCAAATTGGTTATGATTGTAGTTCAGAATCAGGAGACTTCTTGTGAGGTAATGGGAAAGTGATAGGTCAGAGACAAGTCAAACAGGACTGTTTGTAGAAGTGATCTGTTTTTGCATTTATAATTCTAACTTCTAACTTAATGAAGTACATTTTCTAGCAGCATACATTAGAAGCTCTCACCATTTATAGTGGTTAAGTTTCTACCCAGGAACCTCAAAATTAGAAACAGGCAAGTGTATTATAATATGTTCAAAGGCACATTGTTTCGGCACTCCTCGTATTGAAGAGGAGCAAATGCACATGTGCAACTTGTAACGACAGTCAATGGAAGACTTTGGGTGCAAATCTGGGTGTCCGAGCCGGAAAAGCATGACCAGGAAGTAACATCAAATACAAGTTATATGTATCATATTTATTTACTATATAGTTTATTTGTATGTTTAGTGAACTGTCTTTCTGTTTCTGGAAGGAGTTATGGCAGGGTGGTGAACACACATTTTACCTGATCAATGTGCTTCAGGTTTATTACACTGACACAAATTTGTCACGTTTGGCTTGTGGCCTGGTCGCTCTTCTGAGCAAAACATACTCATGACTGGGCTCTTTTTTTGCCTATTTGACACACTTAAATGTTTTAGATCATCAATCAAATTCCAATACTAGACAAAGATAACCCAAGTAAATACAAAATGCTGGGTTTTTTTTTAAGGATTTTCAGGACGAACCTTTGTGGTCTTTTTGGTCAGCAGTGGTTTTGGCCTTAGAACTCTACCACGGATGCCATTTTCCCCAGTCTCTTTCTTATTGTTGAATCATGAACACTGACTATAATTAAGTCAAGTGAGGCCTGCAGGTCTTTGAATATTGTTCTGGGTCCTTTTGTGATCTCCCAGATGAGTCGTCACTGTACTCTTGAAGTAACTGGTCAGCCACTCCAAGGAGGGTTCACCACTGTTTCAAGTTTTCTCCATTTGTGGATAACAGCTCTCACTGTGGTTCGCTGGAGTCCCAAAGCTGTAGAAATAGCTTTGTAGCTCTTTCCAGACTGAAAGATGTCAATGACTTGGTTTCTCATCTCTTCTTGAATTTCTATTACTTTCTGTTGCTTTAACTCAGCTTTCCAAAAGAATCCAGTTAATCATACTTCATTAATAATTAACAAGGGGGATGCAATTACTTTTTCACACAGGGTTAGGTAGGTTTGAGTGGCTCTTTTCCCTTTATAAATTACATCACAGTAAAAACTTCATTTTGTGATTACTTTTTTTTTATCTTTGTCTAATGTTAAAATTTGTTTGACGATCTGAAACATTTAAGTTATCCAACTAACAAATGTACAAGCAAAACTCTGAAAAGGGATAAGACGTACTGCTTTTACTTTTACTGTACTGGTTTAAATTCAAATACTTTCTCTCTCTCTCTCTCTCTCTTTCTCAGATTGAGATAATAGGAGCAGGGCCCCGGGGCAGAGGCAGCAGCATCAGTGTTGGAGAGGTAGCCTCGGTGGGAAGTGGTGCCCCTCCTTCTGGCAGTGGTGCAGGAAGCCAGGGGCCCATGCTGCAGTTCTTTACCAAACTGCGGCGGCATGCCAGTCTAGAGGGGGCCAGTCCCTACTTTAAGATCAAGAAATGGAAGCTGGACAGCAGCCAGAGAGCCTCAAGTCTGGACACCAGAGGTAATGGATCCATGATGGTTAAGGATATTTCTATTATCTTACTTTTAAAAACATTCTTTGCAAATGCAACTAAGAAGAGTAGAAATTCTTTGTGTAAGATGTAACAGGAAATAAAGCCACTGTTAGCAGTTTCTTCATCATTTGATTGTGTTTATTACTGTTGGCATTACTCTCTGGAGGTAAACAGGCAGTGGTTAAGCAGGGGGCTCCAGCAACCAACTGTGAGGAGCCTTTCGCCTGCTAGGAATCGGATACACTCACCAACACACACATTTACAGGACAGATGGCTGAATGACGTAAAGTTTGCTCTTTCCAAGTCAATTTGAGCCCCTGAGTAAATCCTTCCTGTCAATCTCCTTCATCCTATCCACACACCTCTCCCTGTGGTTCTCCTGACTCATTTCTTCTATCACACCAAGAACCAGAAAAAGATCACAAAATCCCAAGAGAAACCTCTGCACTAGATGGGAGCTTTTCTTGTGAATTAAGTGTCACTTCACTTTTTCTTGCTGTCACACAATTTGCTCCTTTTGTGTGATTTTTTTCTTAATGGACCAGGCTCTCCAAAGAGGAGACAGTTCCAGCGCCAGCGAGCCGCAAGCGAGAGTATGGACCAGGACGACAATGACGCACACCACATAGACCTCATCCAATACATCGCCCGCACCCAGGACGTCCCCTACTGTCCAAGCCAGCCCACCACACGCCTCCTGTCACCACCATCCACACCACCGCCCTCCCTCGGCAGGTATCTTTAATTTCCTTGCCATTCATCCTGTTCACTGCTTTGCTGCCTTGCACTCATTTCTTTTACAGTTGGTAGAAATGTTAAAGGTTTTTAGGATTCAAATCTAAGCCCTAAATCTTCCCAAATGAAGTTCCATGTAAGGAGTTTTTAGCTGATTATGCAATGGTCTGATATTAATGACCTACATAAGCAAACAACCATCAGGGACAAGACTGATTATTTATGTATAAGTGGGGTAGGTGTCAGATGAACTGATTGGCAGCACACTGCCTAGAAAGCTGCTGTTAATGTTTTTCACTGCAAAGATTCATGATGAGTGACATGACTGATTGTTAAAACACGTAAAAAATACCACTTTGTCCAAAACAACATGGACTAAAAGTTCCTCATTGGAGCTTTAAAATAGCAATGCTTTGATAATCACAGGGCTTTCCACATACCTATGACGTAGCCAACCTGGAGGAAAAAAGTAGCCGACCATGAGGGTCTTCAAGCATGCACCCACAAGCAAAGTGATCCATAAGTAATAAGAGGAAATTTTGGTGACCTCCCCTGGGAAAATCTGAGTGTCCACAGTAAAGTTAAAGGAAATCATAGAGTTGATAACTAGTTGAAAATGAGCCTGTTTATTGTGTTTTCTGCTTTAAACACTTAAAATTAAGAATTTCAAAATCTAAAACCTACGTTACAGGCCTTACATAATAGAGCCCAACAGTTCCCATGCACATTTACAATGACTCTCATTCTGGAAATAAATTTCTCATTCATATCATAGACTGTGTACATACTTTTTTTGCAAGAATGGAGAGACTATGCATCCCACAATCTATAAGGAGTCCCTGTAAAGTGAAATCCAAAATTTGTGTCTTAAAACACCAGATATGTTGGAAAAAAGTTGCTGTGAACATTTAAAAACACTGAGATCTTTGTGTCACTGAAGTTTTGATTTAGACAAGTTAGACAATCTCTTTTCTGGTTTGGTTTAATTTTGGCAGGACAAATATAGCACCCGACGACGTCACCGGCCTATGGGGAATTATCTCACTCCCCTAATGCTACAGTAATATAAAATCCAGAGCAGTTCATCTCAATACAGTCTGTTGTTAGCCGATGTCTCTGACTTCACTGAAAGTTAACAGCCAGCAACATGCTGTGTTTTTGCTCACTGTGAGGTTAATTTCCCAAATCTATCAGCCACAGTGGCCTATTGGCCATAACAGAGAGATTTGTGCCAGAAAACAGTAAATTGAACCCCCAACTTCTGTCTTTCTGCTTTTGCACAGTCAGGCAGCTGCACTCTGATCAAAACTATTTTTTTTTTATTTGAGAGGATTGAGTGGGCGTGGCTTAGCTCATTCAACAGACAAGCCCACACCATCCTAGCGCAGACATTACTTCCTAATTTTTCATGATTTTGAAGCTTAATTGTACAAGCTTAGAGATCATTTTCAAGACTGAAATTTGGCCTGGTGGTGGTCATAAAACAGTGCCGTGGCATACAAAAAATCTTAAATACAGATTTCTTATGTCTTTGCAGGGACTTTCAAGTTTTAAGTATTGTGCAGTTCTAGAGGATTTGAACAGTAAAATATGATCTTCCCTTATTGGCAATAACAACATGAGAATATCAATCTCCTACCAGGTTATTTGGGTAAAGCTACACCTTTATGGTTAAGTGAAATGCTACAGCTGTTTTGGGATGTGTACTCATTCTCCTGCTATGTGCTACTACCCATTATGTAAAGTCAAAGCTGAAATACTGGCTAGTTTCATGTTGTTGACAGAGAGCTAGAGCCGCTTTGTCTAGACTCTCAAGTTTTTGTTTTTTATTAAGTGATGGATGCTTTTTAAAATGTAATACAGTACTTACTCCAAAATATACTTAAGTAAAAATAAAATGACTGATTTCAAAATGTACTCAAAAGAAGTACAATTATGCAAAAAAAGTACTAAATTACAGTAACTTGAGTAAATCCACAGCACACCACCACCACTCCCTCAGCTCTCCATGCAAGTTCAGCCATTTGTAGGACTGATCCATTCAGACATGCAGCCCATAAGTAGATTTTTTTATTTCTTTGAAGTTATGTAGACCAAACAATGCCATTGTGTCTTGACATAGTGTCCCTGAGTGGGTGAGACTGTCTCTCTTCCACTGATAGGCATTTTTATAGCAATAATATTTTGTTTGAAAACTACTCTTTTTGACAGGACGTGTTTCTAGAACATTTGATTTTATTAAAGCAAACCTTTTAAAGGCTTCCTGAAGCCAGGCGTAGGGGATTCCCAAAATGTAGTGAGGATGAGGAGAATCAGGCCGCTGAGTTTAGATCTGGCACTGAAAACCATTCCATTGCTGCACAGTTTAATAATGTCGGGATGTCTGAGGAAGTGCAGGGGTCATTTGTTATTTTAAGTGTGCCTTTGAGTTACCCAATATAGGCTATAAAAAACAAGTGTTTTCCTTAATGACGGTTTATTTTTCTTCACTGGAAATCTAATATTAAAGTGAATCAGTGTTTCCTGTTGTTTGTTTTCAAAAATTAAAGGAATTTCCTGGAGGCTGCCCTCAGTGAAATGTTGTGATGATCCTCATGATCAAAAATGCTTTATCACTTTAGACGGTTTATTTTTCACACAATATGTGTTCTTTAAATTTTCCACAGGAGTATTGTTGTGCTTTTATTCAGCACACATGGCATCAGTATCCAGCTAAGTTCTGTTCACATGCAGCAGCTATCATTGCAAGCCATGAATCTCATTGTGTGCACTGTGAACCAAGCCACGCCTCAGATGAATGTGTTATTTAGGGAAATGCTTTGACATTGACACTCGTTTTGTGTGCCTGTGTGTTTCTCCCCTTTTTTTCTTCTTATTTCTTCTGTTATCTTGTCTCTCTGCACCTGTGTGCACCCTACAGGGTAGAGGTAGAGGTTATAGTGGAGCCCAGCTGCAGCCAAGGAGGACCAGGGGTGATTGGCCTTTCCCCTGATCCCCAAGATGAAGCCCTGTCCCTGGAAAGAAGGGAAGGTACCGACCCTTTGGAACCACCAGATGCCCAGGACCCCCAGTCACTCTACAAAGACATCTGGACCCTTCGTGCCTCACTGGAACAATACGCAGCCTCGGACCAGAGCAGCAACAACGATAGGAACTCTGTCTGCAGCGATGCTGACAGTGTTTGTTCGCTGAGCGGACGCACAGAGATGGAAAGAGGAGGGCTGCCTAGATATCCATCTCAGGATTTAGGAGATGAAGCAGAGGATGACAAGGAGATGTTAATGTACTTGGATGAGAAGTTAGATGTGAAAGAGGGAAGAAGGAGGAAAGAAGGGAGCACAGAGTCAGAGCGAGGGGGCAGCGATGGAGAAACAGGGACTCGTAAATTGCTGCAGATGGACAGTGGCTATGCATCCATAGAGGCGCCATCTCGAGGCCCAGAAGAGCTGCGGCTGTTTGGGAGCATGAGCGGGAGCCCAAAGGACAGAACAGCCCACGAGAAACGGCACCACTTCACCAACGCAGGGCGAACTGGCACTATTGGTGAGAGCTTTGAGTCTCATCTTTTTGAGGAAGAGCCAGAAGATGAAGTGCTGTTGGGTGCCAGTGGAGGAGTTTCCATAGAAACAGGTGCAGGCTCGCTGGGCTGGTTCCCATACGGTCAAATGCTCACACCTCGAGAGGCTGCTCAGCCTTCAACAGAGCCGCAGATGCTGCACCGGCGAGACTACAGCATAGACGAGAAAACAGACGCCCTCTTCCATGAGTTTCTCCGACACGACCCCCAGTTCGATCAGCAGGAGTCGCCGCTGAGGAAGCACCGGTCACGAATACACCTCCGCAAGCAGTGGCAGCGCCACAAACAGTGGAGTGACCCTGGTGTCAGACACTTCCAGTCCTCTTTTGAAAGACAGCGGACCCCTTTACGGAGGGGGGAAAGTGTGAACTACCCATTGGAAACAAGCTACCACAGTACGCTCCCTCGTATCGTCAGTGCTCCAGATGAGGAGAACAGCGACGGCACCAACAGCACACCAAGCACTCCGAAGGTAGAGCCTACCACTGCTTACAGAGGCAAAGACAAAGACCAGAGTGCCACCACTGTAGACACTGAGGACAGCATCTCCTCATCCCCACCACCTCTCGCACCCTCCACCTCTGAGAAAGATGGAGGGCTAGGTGAGCACCAAGACCTTCAGGAGGATGTTAAACCCCCGGACGAGCGCTCGCCACCTCAGCTGCCTGACTCCTCAGGCTATGGCCCGCAGACGATCACAGCTGAGCTCACGGACAAACTGACTGCTCACCTAGATGAGAGGCTGTACACGGGCCTCCGCAGGACCAAGGACACCACCCCTGAGTGTGTGACGGTGACAGCCACACATGCTTCTCCTGACCACAGCCCAGTGTAGCAGGGCTCCGTCAAACCTCCTCATCAATCTTACTCCTGCTGATACACACTTTTTCTTTCTGTTTGCTGGTCTGTTTAAATGTCTCTCTGTATACAGCTTGAATGGTGTGATCCATAAACACACATTGGAAAATATGCTTTATCTCAATCCATACTTGAACACAAGATCATTTTAGATACTCTAATAGAAACATTACAGCAGTTCAATGTTGCCATCATGCAGAGTATTGGTGAAGAAAGACATGTCATAATAACTGAACAGAGCTAATATATGAATAATCCTGTGGTTTCAGTTATAACAGCTTCTCTGTCTGCTTGTGTCTTTCCTGCTGTTGTTTGTGTCTGGAGGTGAGAGCCAGTCTGGCCTCTGCACTCATTGATCCACTGTGAAACCAGGTGCTATTAGACGAGTGGAAAGCAACAGATCTGGATTTAACAGTAAACCCTTCCAGTCCCATAATCATGGGTTAGTTTTACTTTTCATGAGATAAGAATGGTTAAGACTAGAAAAATGGATCCACCAAACCTAAATAAGACAGACTTTATGCTAAAAGACCAGTAGTTTCCAATTCATGGATGTTATCTGAATAGTCTGTTCATTCAGCTTCATTTGTTCACCCAAAGGCATTTCATTTTGCCATTTTTCCTAAATGTGGCTATTAAGCAACGGTTGTCACAATACCAGAAATACTAGTACAAGTTTAAGTAAAAATTAAAAAAATACAATAAACTGTTTTGATACTATGGCTCCAAATACAACATAGAAGTCCTATTTCCCAGAAATTTCAGGCAAACTTCTAATCTCTTTCTAAACACCACAACATGCTAAAACGTTGCTCATGTTTTTGTGCAAGTTAGACAGTGGGCAGAGTATGCTTGCAGTTTTAATGGATTTATTCCTCCATTATGCAACTGCCTTATGAAATAGATGCAGTTTTATAGAGATTTGGTATTTCCTCATATTATGGCTCATTAAATTTGTAGAGGTTGTATTGTGTGCAGAACAAGTGAAATTGAAAAAGTATTGAACATTTTGACAACCCAAGGCCCCATTTATGATACCATCCAGAAAGCGCTGATTAGTATTTGATCGTCTTCCCATCGATCTACAACGCCTTGTTTCCACATAGGTATGTGACTGATATCCGTATTTCCGTAAATATACGGATGATGCCTCCTAGTGTTTAACACAAGGTAGGGCACTAAAAAACTGATAAACTACCCCTGTGGAGAAGATATGTTTCATTTTTTTCGACATTAGCAGCTTGTAATACGTGTTTACTGGAAGTACAAAACATGAACAATATTGTATATCGAGAAGTAATTGAAAAAGTTTACCTACCAAAGCAGCATATATTTAATTGAAGGACATATGAACAGCCGAACAACTAAGCTAAGCTAATTTGTTTAGCCATATTTTTTTTATCTGATCATCCTTTCTAACTATTCACGTAAATGTTTAAATTCATCCGACACAACCAAAACAATCTTGCAGCACTTTATATCGACTGATAAATCATGATGTATTTCATATCAAAATGATTGATCTGACTGCTTATTATATCAAGCTGATAAAAATGACTCGTCATAGCCTTTTGCCTAGTTAACAGCTTGGTCAGCTAGCATGCTGTACCTCTGAAATCTACTGCAAAAATTCACGTTTTTCAAAACAACTGCACTTGCTGGAAAAAAATACAACGAAGGGGAGGACTTTTGCTGGACATCACAGAAATTGCCATAAGGATGAATGGACTTCCTGTTGGCTTACCTCTGTTACAATACGTGGAAACAAGGCGTTTATCTACGCTGCTTATCCTGCTCAGGGTTGCGGGTTTGCTGGAGACGATCCCAGCTGTCATTGGGTGGTAGGCAGGGTACACCCTGGACTGATTGCAAATCAATCACAGGGCTGACATACATAAACAAGGCACGTTCACACTCACATCTACGGGCAATTTAGGGCTGCCAATTCCCCAAACAAGCATGTTTTGGACTGTGGAAGAACAGAGAGAACCCACTTATGCACAGTGAGAACCTCCTTGCTGTGAGGTGACACTGCTAACTACTGCTCCACTGTGCAGCCCTGATTGCTTTTCTGTTCGTGGAAAATAAGTCTTTGGGTCTTAAACTGGTTGATTTATTAGGGCAAACAAACAGAACAAGTTTTCAGACCACAACAAATGCTCTTCATCCCTTAGCTTTCCCCTTCCTCTGTCCCTCCTATGTTGTTTCACCAGCAAGTCTGAGACAGAAAGAGCTGCTGATGAGCGTTCAAGCAGCCTCCCTAAATTTATTTTCTGATTTTTTAAGGTATTATTTGGCCAAAGATAAACTTTTTTGTTTGTTTGTTTTTTGTTTAGAAAGTCTGTTTTTTTTCCTTCAGTTTGACTCTTGTGACAACTCTCAATTATAATGCCTTATACAGCAACCCGGCATGGGCCATACCATCCCTCTACAGCAGATTACTATAGAAACACACATTTTGTCCTCTATGGTTTCTCAATGGTTCTGATGTTTGCTTTTACAGAACATGATGTAACACTTTTGTTCATTTTTGTTTCTTGAAGTTTGATATTTTTTGGACATCTGCTTTGCTTGTAGACAGTATAAAAGAGGGCAGGCTCTACAGCAGCTGATTAAACTAGCCAATCAAAAAGCTGCTAGCTCCATGAAGGCTTCATTAGTCTTAAACCTGCTAACTCACTAAGCTTGACTCTTAATGCTCTGGTGTGAGATGAGCAGTTACATTTAACCTATTTGTCAAAACAGCTTCACACGGGGTCATTTTGTGATTATTGATTATTCTCGTGCATTAGGCAGACAGGACAGGATTTATATGTCGCCATCTGACATTCTTGTTTTCCCTTCCTTCTCCTCTACTTACTCTGCTTCTCCTGAGAAAGTTGACAGTGCAGTAGATGTCTCCCATGTGGGAGCCTGAGGACTCAACTTCCTGCCAGCTCGTAAAACCAGACCCAACAAAGATGGTATTTGTAGTAAAGACCTAATTATTTTCCTTTTTTTGGCTTTATCTGTGTGTTCAAAACAAACCGGTGCTTTTTATCATTTGAAAACTACTTGATGGTTATGTTCTGATGTAAATGAATAACCAAAATTCGATTTGTGCTGACATGTTTCTGCTTTTACATCCTGTGCAGTCGCAGCAGGTTGACTTTAACCCAGTTTCACTCATAAAATCTCATTCTCAGAGGGGCTGTTGGGCTTTCCGTCTCTCAAACATGCAGCTAGAGGAGCTACTGCAGGAAAGGCTGATGAATATTAATCAAACAAGAAAAGGATTCCCACCTTTCACCCCCTGTCTCTCTTCCCTTCAGTCTTTGCAGCTGTTACCATGCAGTATTTTGAAACGACCGAATAAAAATCAGGTGGAGAATAAAGCAGTTGCCCTCCTCCCTTTGTGTGGGCGTAATGATGATGCTCTTCCAGCATTGATTAGATCTTTCTCCACTTTGCGACAGGATTCTCCTTTTGTGGCAAAGTGGAGTCTGAGGCAGAAGCTGCTTTCCTCATCAGGAGAGAAACAACTAAAATGAAAAGGGGTGAGCTCCAGTAAGAGGGAGAGAGGCTACTGATGTTAATGCTCTATCCTGTCTTTCATGTGGGCTCCCTTACCCACACTCAAACATTGTTAATCATTTCTCCATGAATAACACAATTTAGTGCAATCAAATGATGCTTCTTTTGAAGGCGCTGAGAAGCAGAAAGGAAATGAAATCCCCTTCTTAGCTATGACAGAAATGATGCGTCCCTGTTGACAATAATTACTCAGCTAATTCTGAAAGCTTTTGGGAAAAAGGAAGCTGACTAAATTTCCCAGAGATCAAAAAGCTACCAGTCGAGTTAGTCACAGAAGAATGGCCATAAGGGATGACTGAAAATCTGTACAAAGATTTCACTTTGCTGTCTATACAAGCACAATCTAACAGGAGCTAGACTAAATCAATGTCCTTTATTAGGTATAGACAGATGCTGTTTAACTGGGGACACTGTGTGTTTGTATACTAACCAGTAGCCTGTCAAATGCATTGATGCATAGCTGTGTGTAGGTCTGCATGACAGTTTACATTTTAGTACAAATATTCATGTTTTTCTCAGACTTACAATACAGAAATGATCATAGGTAATGCTCAAGTCAAAACGTTGGTATGACTAGAGATTTTGTACTTTATGGAATCCACTTTTAAAATTCATGCTAGGATGCTGTAACTGATGAGATTTTGTGAGATTTATCTCTTTGGAAGTAGAAGTATTTCTGTATTCCTTGCTTGTAAGTTTATCGCTTAATTTATCAAAAAAGAGAGAGAAGCTTTCTTAACAACACTGCTTTTGTTGATCAAAATCTATTGAGCCTTGAGGGACCAAATTATAAAGAAGTATTATTTTAGGGTTGTTTTCCAATCTGTGAATAAATGAATAAAGTCAAAACGGTTCTGACTCTCTTCATTTCAAGGGAAGGGTTGTAAATCAAGGCGTGGTAACTAGGAACAGATCACAGATATGGTTCCGCCTTTGAATCTCATTTCATTTTTCTCTGCCACTTGGGCTCATATAGATTTCTTTCCTTGCCTTATCACCTCTTCTAAATTAACGGGAGAGAAGAACCAAATCTAGCTTTTTCACATCTTGCAATTTGTCCTACTGGCCTGAGCTGCAAAGCTCAACTTCAAAAGACATCAAGGTTTAGAAGGCACTGCTTTTATTGCTATATTTTGATTTGAAATAAACTGTTCTACTGAATTTATCCCATGTTTGAACAGGCAAAAACAAGTTTACACCCAAGCTCTTTGGCTTTACATTGGTGTAACTCTGAGCTGTGTGCTAAGGTAAGCAGCTTAACATGCACATGCAACAATAATCCACATATCTTCTCCTCAGTAGCAGCTAAGAAAATAAGTATGAATTTTTACCTGCTGGTGGCAGTGAAGTAAGGTCACTGGCTGATTATTACTGGAAATTACTGGAAAGATAGGGCCTAAATGGTATAAAGCAGTGGTTTACAGCAGGTGGGTTGGGACCACTTTTAATTTAAAACATTTGTTTATGATTGTAAAATGTAATAGATTTGGTCATGATTTGTCGTAAAGGAGATAATGGTAGGTCCTAATGTTAGACCAGATGAAAACCACTGATTTAGATGATAGTGCTATCACCCACTGGTTACTGAAGGGGAATTTTGATGCCCAAAAATGGCCATCACCATATCGAAATGCTGTCTTAATTTCTGTCAGCGTTGTGAAAGAAAATGAAGTAGAGTTGAGGTAGGCCGTAAGCCTCCCAGCAAACAGTTACAATGCGCCAAATTTATTCAACCACACCACCACTTCTGCCAGTCTAAGCACAAATCTCTGCCTTCATAAAATCCCCCATATAGTGAGTGCCTATAAAGTTATGATGTTGTCAGGCCAAAATAATCTCTTATACTGTCAAAATGGGCACATGAGTTCTAGGGTTTTATGAGCCAGTCTCATGTGGACATTCGGGAAACTGCACAATTTTCCTCTTCTGCAATGGCTTTGTTTTTCAGTACTGTAGGTTCCTGCTTGGTCCAGATAGTAAGTGAAATCAACTCAATTTGTTTCATTTTTCCACCAGAGTATTTCCTTTAGACTATAGTTGATTGGCATGAATACCTGGCTATGTAACAGGAGCTCACTAGAAATAACCAATGGCTCAGAATGCATTGGTTTCATAAGACTAAAGACATCTTGGGAAAGCCTGGGTGGGAGGCCCAAATGCTTTAATACAGTATTAGTCTTTTTGTAGGGTATTAGACAATAAAAGATTTTTGATTTTCAGGTATGTGGAAAGAGGATGTTACCATAGACAAGGATCTAGCCATATTGAAAAGCATAGGTGTATTTCATAGCCCACTAATTATAAGGCAGCAAAAATGCTAGCATTAAAAACTCTGCTTAGTAGGGATCCATGACATTATTTGCATGATATCAGCAGATAATGGCATAAAAAGTTAATTATAGGTTTGACAGATATAAAAATTTCTGCCAATATTTACAACTGTTATATCGACTGTAAATATCAGCCTTACATGTCACCCCCATATGCTTGGATTTGTTTCTGGAGTTTTAGGCAGGACAAACAGAGCAATGTCGACTGAGGTATTTTTCTTTTTTTATCCTCATTCCTTAAACCTTAAAGTGTTGTTCTTAGGACTCAAGTTTGTATCTTTGATCATCTTTACATTTTGAAAGGGATATTTTGGGAGTTGGGTGGTTTAAGGTACTTAGCAACTGTGGTGCCATTAGCCTACAGGGATTTTAGTGTGCATTGCCCCTTTAAAATGATTGCTTGGAAAAGCTAGGATATACAGTGCTACAGACAGGTACAGTTGCTCTGCAAAATTGAGCGAGTTTAAGGTAAAAATGGGCCTGAACACAATGTTGGCTCAAACGTATGCTCTACCAAAAATTTCTGAAGCATTTTATTTTTCACCCAAAAAGCGTCTGCGTTTGGTACTATTTTGCAATGCCTTTTTCTTCCGCCTCAGTGTATCTGATCAGCTGTATGAGTATGCAGCTTTGACAGAGACAACAAAAAACTTACCTCAAACAAAACTAAACAGAGCAATTTCAACTCCAGAGGCAATGACGGGCTGTTTACTTTGGATACGTAGGGACACTTAGAAGACAACTTCTACAGTTGAAGGCTCAGCGGGATGAAAGAGAGAGGAGAGAAACTTTTGTGGAGACTGGTTGGATGAACAGATCCCAAGTTAGCAGGTGATATAGGTGTGTAAACTGTGAGCCCAAGCCCACAAACACAGAGAGCTACTGTTGTGGACTTCACAACATGAAGGTTTCTAATCAAAGGATACTGGCTCACAGACGCCTGCAGCCTGCATCACTCTCCAGAGTTCCCTGCCTTAATAAACACCAGTGTTTTATGGACCCTCCACAACTTTCTGAGGATAAAATGGAGAAAACGGCCTTGCCCTGAAGAGCTGAATGGAAATTTGTCATCCAGGTAAGTTTATGGCTTTCCCTTTATTCTTTTAACAATGACAAGCTACATCCGCTACGATCTGTTTACTTATGAAAAAATTGGTGTCAGCTGTTGAATTAGCTGAAATAACTTGTTTTAACTTAGTTTGTTTTTGTTGTTGTCCCTGTCTAAGCTGCAGATCCAACTAGCTGATCGAAGATGCTAAGGCGGAAGAAGTAGCCAGTTGTCGAAGCTTGCACTGCTAAATAGTGTAAAACACAGAGGCTTTCTGGGTAAAACGCTTTAAAAAAGTTTGATTTGAGCTAATACTGTTTTATGGCCCATTTTTACCCTAAATCAAGCAGAGCAACTACGCTGAAACAAATGTGCTAGACTAAAAGAACAGGCTATTCAATGGGCTGCATCACTAAAATGGCTACAAAAGGGAATCAAAATCTGTGCTACCCAAAAGACAGTCTAAATGTGACAGCTCACAAGATTTACTCTTGAATAAGTGTTGTATACATAGTTGCATGTAACATCTTATCCTTTAAAAGACATTTATCAGTAAAATGATTTGGTAAACATCCTCTGTGCTATAATCTGACAGACTGCAGGCTGAACACTGCATTCTGAAAAAGTGAATTCATTCAGTGAAGGCTGAATGAAAGGGGGAATCAAAGGCTTTTTTTTCCAGAAAGACAGGGCTACTGCATCTCTGTGTTCATTTCACACTTTTGCATCATCGGTGCCCCACCTCCATCACTCTTTGTTGTCTGTCAGCCAATAGCAAGCTGGAAACCTCAGCAGGCAGCCAGTCGGAGGTTTGTAGCGGGGGTTCCTTCAATATGTGCAGCTTCGTCATCGTCTGTGCAGGGAGGAAAATCCAGGGAAATATTCTTTGAGGTCCATCCACCAACAACCTTCAAAACAACAATGTAGAGTTTGCAGTCTTGTATAGAATTTCAGCAACATTAAAGTATGACTGGTATTTGTAATTTATTGTGTTATTCAATCTGCATGATGGAAAAATTCATACTTAAATGACAGAGTCTCACGGTGTGGTTTCTATGTAGTGAGTTGTCTTTTATCAACACCATTTCCTGAGAGCATTAGACCCTCAGGATATCTGTCACAACCTGTCAAAAGAAGCAAGTTCAGACAAGTCTGTAATAAGGGTAGGACAGAGAGAAGTGGAAATTTCAATCTTTCTGACTGCAGAGGTTAGGACGAGAGGTTATTAAGAGTGAAGTTGAATATTTTATGTATAACATCATATGAAAATGGCAGAAGGTATCTGCAATAACAATACAGAAACTTACAAAATATTCTTTGGTAAGCTAAAAAAAAAAAAAAAAGCTCACTTCAGACACAGCTGTTTCATACCATTAGTAACATAGTGTTGTGGCCCTTGCATATGTATTCTGTCTGATACAATAATGCAGTATACACGTAGCTGATTCGGGAAAAACCACTCAGGTGAGAGTGGTCTGGCTGCAGACCGTACATCTCTGATAGCCACTCTCACAGACCGTTCATCTGAGAGGAGTCTCTTTCAGAACGGGAAATACAAGCTATAACTTACAGAATAAAATTGGATTAAACTTCCATCTAGGGTTAAGGTTAGGATACCAAAAGTTAAAAGTAAAACACCTGATCTGCGAAGTGTAATCACAAAACATTTAATGCAGCCAGGTAAACAGTCTGCTTACAGGAAAAAAAGCTCATCCTCCATTAAAACATTCTGATATGACAAGCATAGACAATGTTACCAGGGGGCTAACAGAGCTAATGTAGCTAATCTAAACTCACAAAACAGCTATGTAAGCAATGTAGGTCATTCTCTACATAGCTATGTTTGCTTTAGCTACATTTGCTATAGCTCTTGTTACTAAAGCTAGCGACTCAGCCAAGCATTTTAAGTCGCATGACTCACTTGAAAGTCATGCCAAATTTCAGTCAGATCGTGCGTTGTCTGTCATGCTGACCGTGGCCAGGCTAGGTGCTCCCGACTGGTCAGATGGATTTATTATGATTGATATTTTGGTCCTACCACTCCAGACACTCCTACAATGAGAGGAGAATCAAGAGCACAGTCCTCAAGTTTTGGGTATTTTTTCCTTTGTAAACTGTCAGACAGCATATTAAATCATCATGACAACAGCAAGAATGACTTTCTATAATGACCCCCACACCTCCACTTTAATAAAGGAAATAAAGGAGCAGGAAATATCCCTATTGCGGACCAGCAGCTGACACTGATAGCCATGCTGTTTTTAATGTGTGTGGGAGAGAAAGCAAGAGAGAGATCGAGAGAGGGAGAGAAAAGGACTGGATCCAACTTCAACCTCAGTGTGTGCAACTCTTCCAAAGGAAGCATTCGGGCTGTGCACAACCATTGGACCGTAGAGTGTCAGCACACAAATTGTGCATGATAGCTAAAAATAAGCTCACAAAGCAGCTGCTTAAGCTATGTAGATACCTTATCTACTTTTGCTTAAGCTCACATTGCTAAAGCTAACTTAGCTATACATAAAATAGCTACATAGCTAAACCTAGCTGAAGCTAAGCCCATGAAGCAGCTATGTAAGCTAAGTAGATATGTTATCTACATAGCTACGTTAGCTTTAGCTATGTTTGCTAAAGCTAACTTAGTTACACTGGCTTATGTAGGAACATTTATTACGTAGCTAGTGGAGTTATGTTAGCCTATAATGTTTGTTGTGGGGTTATTTCATGAATTTAACTGCCCAACTTCATTTATGAATAAGTTGCATTCTTCTTTTAAAGAAATAGTGAACACTAAAACATTTTTTCCAGCTGTACACTGAAGTACCTGACGGAATAATGATAAAACACATCAATGCTGGTGTTATTTCTGACATTTCCACCAAACTGATAAAAATCGGCATTTTACGGCTTTGAATTAGCTCAAACTGGAAATATCTGCTTTGAAAAATCCTTCCTGAAAAGGCAGGGCTTATGTGTCTGCTATATATAAAAGGTAGAACATTACCACCTCTAACTAACTACCATTCAGAGACCACTCCCATCCTCTCCTGCTCCTGCACTACTTTGGCTCCGAGAGCTCTGCTTTCAGTAATGCCGGCGCAGGAGCCAGCGGCCCAAATAGATAGTGCTCAGGATCACCACAGTCCACCACCACTTCACAGCCTGCTTCAGGGGACTCTGGAAGGGAAGAATCCTCCACCTCTGAAGAACGCTCTGAAGCAGCAGTGCTGCGGGACTCTGTGTCACTCTCTGGCAAGGGGAATCACTGTCACTTCTGCTTTATCTGGAAAACCCCGTCCTTTAAAAAAAAAAAAAAAAAGAAAGAAAGAAAGAAAATCCTTTTCCCCTCTGTCCTCTCTGTACTAAACTGCTCACTTTCTGTGCATTTTCTTTGAAATTGTGAAGTGGGCTGAGTTAGCTCTGGGCCGGGGGTTCACTTACACTTTAAATATCTAAAACTGGAAATATGATGGAATGGTAAATAATGGCACTTTCTCTTTGTGATATACGGTTTCTAAGATGAATGGTCTGTGGCCATCAAAGATGATCAGTCTGCATCCAGACCCCTCCCAAAAATCATCCTGATCAACAGTTTGAGCAGACACATTGTATAGCTTGGATAGTATTCAATTGGAAAAACTTAAATTTGGATGAAATAAATGGCAGTCAAAGTTGCTCTGAGTCACAGAAACTTTAAAAAACAGAGGCTAGCCAGTCTAGAAAGAATGTCACGACTTTGGCTCGTCAGATCTCCTCATAGCCATCGCTTCTGGGGTGACTAAAGGAGTCGTGACCTGGATTGACTGTGGCCTTTATTTACTGATGTTGAACTCTTTTTGTGTGTTCTGCTTTGTTCTACATTGCTGGTTTAATTGAAGCAGTAAATAAAGAATGGAAAACCTTGAAATTCAAAGATTGATCTGTCAGATGTTTTTGATGCTTGCCTGTTACATCCCTTCAAATAAACACGGTGACTTATTCAGGCTTTTTCATTCACAACTAAGCTGTTACTCATACTGTCCAAAACCACAAATGGGGGTAGTGACGGTGTTCTGTTCGTAGTTCACAAACCCACCCACACGCTGCACATTTCAGACTTTACTTACACACATGAATGAACACACATTTGCCTCCGCAATCCCCTCTACCACTCAGCATCCAGTATCAGAAAACTGTGTTCAAAGATGTCTCTGAAAGGGAAAACCCTGCTCCCTCCTCCCATCTCTCGTCACTCCCCCTCAACCCCCCCTTCTGTCCACCCACACAATCCCCTCATCCCCCCTCTAATCAGGTTTTCCTTTCAACTGTGCGGATCCAGGCCGCGTTTTCAATGTGTGAGATGCCGATGACTCATCAGGTACCTCTTTGCTCACGATTGGGGTGTTTTTCACATTTTTTTCTTGCACTTATTACACCAGACTAAACAAATGTGATGCCAAAAGCTAATAAGTGTGAAGTAATGTTGTCAGAGCAGGCCATAGTTGTGTAAACAGCCATAAAGCTGACTACTTCACTGCTTTTTCAGCATGAATTAAAAGGAAATAATGCATACATGATATTGTTCTCTACTTAAGAAGCACAAAATGAATGCAAACTAATGTGGCAGGAGATAGTGTTTGTGCATGCAGCTGTATACAAGCCAGAGCTAAAGAAAGAAATGGCCAAGACAAGTCGACAAAGCTAAAAAAGATAAACAGGCTGAGACTTCAGTATAAGAAAGTAAAGAGAGCAGGAAAAAAACCCCTGAAAGCTTCATATGCAGCACCTCCTTCCCACGCAGTCTGCCCACGCTCCATCCCTCCACCTTCTCATCCTCCTCCTCAGTCCTCTCCTCGTTCAGGATTCTGCTCCATCCATCCCTCCCTCCCTCCCTCCCTGAACCATCCTTGGCTGCGTCATCTCCAGCTCTTCATTGTTGTGCGCGCCCCCACCCTCCTCCTGCCTCTCGGCAGACGAGGCAGAACTCTCCAATGCTTAGCTTTGTTATTTCATGCAGGCCGAAGCTTTCAGGCGATTTGTTACAGCAGACCTACTCTTCATGATGGGCTGAAGGACAGAAACACACCCACGCGTATGCAGACATTAATTCACATTCTGGAGAGTTATCATTTATTTATGAACAATCTGTAAAAGCCCTTTAACTATAGGCATGGTGAAAGATGCTGCCTGGGCTTTACATTGTTGAGTTAAATGCAGTTTTCTAAACAAGGTCACTTATATAGGATAGATTTAGTATGTCAGAGGGGTTTCCTCACCATTCCTGACAGCGGCTTTGTCCAAAACTCTGTCTGATCTCACAGATAGGCAGCCCTCACTCTTCTTGTTAATATGTCACACACACACCTGAGACCCTAGCCTGCATTTAGATAGCCCCGCTGATGATGTCACTTTCGACAGTCCTCCTTTTAACTATCCAGGGAGACATAAAGGTCAGCGCTAAGGCATACTGAAGAAATGTGACTCACCACATCTTGAGACATAGGCTACAACCTTGAATATCAGCTCCACCGCAGGGAATTGACTGGAGAGTTATGACTCAATTTATCCTCATTAAAATATCAATACTTGGAGAGGTCACACAGGGCCAGAGGAAGTGAGTGGGTTCAGAAAAGTTGCAGAAGAAACTAACAAATGAAAAAGAACATTTCGTAGCAATATCTGTAATGAAATTAATCAATGATATCAGTTGGAAAGCAGTTTGACATTAGGAAAGGGCCTATTTGTAGTGATCAGTCTACGGAGGATGTTCAACAGCGGTAGGAAGCAGTTTTAAGTAAAAGAGCAAAAAAATCCTACTGTCTGTCACTAGCCATTGACATGCTTGTTTATTTCAGACCCACAAAAGAGGGAGGCTTTGTCAAATGAGTGGAGTCACCACAAGGACCCTCACCAAAAACAGAGAAACTGGCGAAGACCACACCATTAACTCTTACAGGGTATGCATGCAGAGGTCTTTAGAAATTCAGAGGCTATGTTATGTACGTAGTCATCCACACAAATACAGCACATCAAGAAAGTATTCAAACCCTCATCACTTTTTCTGTTTTAGATTGCAGCCTGATGCTACAATCATTTCAATTTTCTCTCATTTATCTATACTTATTACCCCATCATGTCAAAGTGAAACATAATTTGAGTTATTTTTGCAAATTTACTAAAAAAATAAATAAATACCCCTTGAAATATCACATTTATTCAGGCCCTTGCAAAGACCCTTGAAATTTAGCTCAGGTTCCTCCCATTTCTCAACATCTCTGATTAGATGTTTCTACAGTTTGATTGGAGTATAAAGTAGTAAATTACATTGAGCCACTCTGCTGTAAAGCCCAGATCAGTGGAGGACTGCAGCGATGGTTGTCCTTCTGGAGCTTTGTCCCACACAGGGATCTCTGGAGCTCTTTCAGAGTGACCATAGTGTTCTTGGTCACCTCTCTCACTTGAAAAAAAATTCTCTCTCATTATTCTGGCATTTAGCCAATAGAAAAAAACAGGAGAAGTTTAGTCTGATTTAATGTCAGACAGTTTTTTTTATACAGTGTATCTAAAATTCTCTTTCCCCATTGTCATTCAAGATACTGAGTGTAGATTTATGAGAATGAGTTAAGACTGTCAGGCTGCAACAAAATCCAATTTCCAAAGAGTAAAGGGGATCTGAATACTTTTTAATGGACTGTATTTCTTTTTTAAATGTTTGAATAAAATGTCAATATATATTCATCAGACTAAGAAAAGAGGGATTAACAACCACCCTATGTTTCATTATTGTATTGGGTTGAAAGTCAGTCATGTTTTCAGTTGTGCTGTCAAAAGTTTAAAAGTTTTAATCATGATTAACCCCAGGATTTTTGTAGGCAATTGTGATTAATCACACCCCTTTTATTGCATTTAAAAATGCCACTATTTTGCAATAAAACCTTTTGTGTTATTTTTTATTTGTCTTCTGTCCTATTATAAAGATTATTGACTTCCTGTTGGCATACCAACCTGCTCTCATAGATAGAGCATGGCATGAACTAAACCACAGAAAAGAAACTTGCTATGAATCAAAACGAAATTAAGGAAGAGTAAAGCTGTAAATGTTTGGTCACTTTTGTCCACTGAGCTTGCTGTGAGAAACATGGTCATTTGGTGATTTTTTTTGCTGAAATCAAAGTAATCTTTATAAAATTTTAAAATTAAGTCTGTGTAGTGGGGTCCCTGATGTCCTGCTGTGTGATTTTGGGGGTCGGAGGCCGAAAAGTTTGGGAACTCCTGACCTAGCGTACCTATGGTTTTGCCTTCCAGTGAAGCGTCTTTGCTGCTGTGACAGCAGAAACAACAGTTTTTGTTAACATTCATTTTGCTCTCACTGTAGTTAGGGACTCTGAGAAAGCTCTATGACAGAAACAAGAGGATCAGCAGTAATCAGTTTTTTTTTTCGGAGAAGAACATCTGTGCCAGTTTTCAGCCATACTGTTTATTATAGAAGAAAATATGGGCCATTTTTGAAGGAGGATTTCTGAAGGTGATCAGATGGAGAAGAGAAAGAGAGACATGAGCGCTGTTCTGTCTTTCCTGTTGATGTATGAGTATTTAAGACAATAACAGAGAATCGTGCCTGTCTCTACAAACTGCCTCATGCCTCATATCAATGAATATGTGAAATTATACCTCATGATTGGATTTAACAACAAAGAGATTCTCTCTCTTTGCCACATAAACACACAGCGTCTATGATCTGCTGTTAGTAATAACAAGTTTAGACTTATTTCAACTTTATCCTAGAAATTAACATGTTCAAAATTATTTTCTCCTACGAAAATGGCCCTAATCCTCTTCCGTAGTTTATAGTGTAGAAATCTAATCAAGTGAGATTTCATCATCTTCATGTCTGTTAAATTAAAGTGATGAAGAGTAGTTAAAGGCTTCAGATTAATTGACCTCACCAGAAGCTGTGTACATATAATTGTATATAGAGGCAATAAATTAAAGACCAAGCTGCTGTTCCCAGCACAGTAAAGCAGCTTTCAGGCCAGCTTCACTCCAGAAGTGCTCGCATTTATATGAAAAACACATTTTTCAATGAAGTCACATCAAACAGCATTACACACTCACTGTTCACACATTTACTGCCTTTAAAAGTTCTCTGTGCTTCAGCACCAGGCAGCAGAAATTATCCTTGCTTGTGCTCAAAATGTTTTTATTTGATTAAGGATTTGTTAAAAAAAAAAAATCTTTTTATAAAACAAAAGTTTAAAAGTATATAAGGAGAGATAAGCATTGTTAATAAGGCTGTCAGCATTAATTAGAATTAATCAATTAAGGTCAGTAATTAATGCATTAATTTTACTTGAACACATTAATTACATGCTTTATTGTCCCTTTCAGCACACTTTGGTTACACCAATTCAGTGTCTTTTGTAGCTTTTCTTGGCTTTTCTGAAATATCAGTTGGCAGGGCTCCAGGAAAAAAGGTTGGGAACTACTGCTCAAGACCAGTGGTTCTCAACTGGTTGAGTCACAGGACCCAGTCCTTAAGGAGAATTGATACCCAAATTTGGGGGAATTTTTGCGATGCTCACTCATGAAATGCAATTTTGTTGAAATACTGTACCTGTACTTGTACTGTACTGTATGTCAATGACAATAAAGGCCTATCTATTTCTATCTATCTATGTAACAAAACAATGAAATAGGACAAAACATGCATATTTAATTGAGTCTCAGACAATTTGCAGCAATTTTTTTTCTCCAGTCACACATCTGCGACCCACTGAAAAGGGCTTTGTGACCCACTTTTGGGTCAAGTTGAGAACTACTGCTCTAGACCACTGATGTCAGTGTTTCGTGCAGTGCATTCGCACAGGATTGCGAAGTCTTTAATGTACTCAAATTTACAGTCATTTTTAAAGGAAAACATAAGGGTGCTGCATGGCTGCAAAAATGTAATTCACAATAAATTTACATTTCTAAAGTTCATACAAAAAATAAATAAAAACAAAAAGTAAGGCAATTTGCGTTTGGTACATTATTTCTTTGTTGTAACAATGCTTCTCGGTAATAAATCCTATACCGTTGGAAAGCCTGTTTATTACCCTTTCAAATGATGCCACATTTGTAAGGATCATGCATTTGTGGGATGAGCAGCAGAGCTGAGTATGTGGGTTGCGCCCATGAAAAATGTGCCAAATCTTCTCTGCCAATGCCAAACAGCTTTTTTTTTTTTGCTGTTGCTATTGACTCTTGTTTTGAGCTTCTGGTACCCCCAGGTGCACCTGTGAGCATGGGCCCTGCTACGGTGGTCAGTAGATGTCTGCTTCAAGAATTGGCATGCCACGTTTGACTGATCTGGATAGGGCCCGTTGGCCAAGTTGCGGCATTGTTTGGAGTGAACCCTAGTACCATCTCCAAACTGAGGGCCAAGTTCCATATAACGGGGAATGTCAGAGACAGGCCGTGAAGTGAGCGTTCCAAGAAGACAACACCCCAAGAATACTGTTTTTTCACCCTGTCAGCAAGAACTCTATCCTCCAAGATGACAATGTTCACCCCCACAGAGCGGGGTTTATCAGAGACCACCTCCAGAATTTGGGAGTGGAGAGGATGGAGTGGCCTGCCAGCAGTCCTGACCTCAACCCCACTGAGTACTTGTGGGATCAGCTTGGGTGTGCTGTTTGTGCCAGAGTGACCAACACAACCAAGTTGGCTGACTTGCGACAAATGCTGGTTGAAGAATGGGATGCCATCCCACAGCAGTGTGTGACCAGCATGAGGAGGAGGAGCCAGGCTGTTGTGGCTGTGTATGGTTCTTCCACACGCTACTGAGGCTCCTGTTTATTAAATGAATAAATTGTTAAATGTCTTGTTTCTTCAAAATTCCATCATCCAATCCACGAAAAACCAAACAAGAATCAATGGCAGAATCAGCTGTTTGGCATTGGCAGAGAGGATTTGGCACATTTTTCATGGGCGCAACCCACATACTCAGCTCTGCTGCTCATCCCAGAAATGCATGTTCTTTACAAATGTGGCAATAAACAGGCTTTCCAACAGTATAAATTTTATTGTCAAGAAGCATTGTTACAACAAAGAAATAATGTACCAAACACAAATTTCCTCACTTTTTGTTTTATATTTATGAACCTCTCCTGTTACTTTTAACAGTTTTTAAGCAGCTGATGCTATGAACATTATTCGGCGCTCTATACATTTTGGATCATTACATGACAACAACCCTCCTGGAGATCAGCTGGTGTAGCCTAACTCCTGAATGTCGAGCGACACGTTTAAATTGTAAATTGTGTTATGCATGAGATGTATGGCTAAATTACACGTATATAAGATCTGGCACTTGTAAGAGGAAGAGCACGAGAGCTGTGCATATGACGAGAGCAGCAGTGTGAGCATGCACATTTTACAATAGAATTCAAATAAATAAGTTAAGTAAAAGAAAACCATTTTTGCACATATGCTGAAATTAAATGAAAGAGAAGCACTATTTATGACCTATACGGGTCAAAACCTAGTTAACAATGTCTGGCGAATATTTGAGATGCCTATTCATACAGGATTAGAATCATTCGTGGACCCCTGTGTATGCTGAAATGTGGTAGATAATTTGCCCTGGAATTTTTACAAAATTACAAACAAGGCCGATTTACACAAGATATTAAACACAAGAGTTTCTTAGGTAATACTAGTCCTGTGCAAATAGGGCATAAGTAAATATTTTGCATGTTCTTGTCAGAGGGTTAAATCATCTCTCCTTATGTCTTAATGAAAACAAGAACCTTATAAAAAGTGGTCATGAAATCATATCATAAACCTATATCATGATATGCTCTCTTAGGTTTTGTTCTTATCAAATGCAGCTCATTACTTTTGGATTGACAAGAACAGGACTAAAGTTTTTAAAAGTCTTGATGAAAGCCGATATTTTTTAGCTTTAAGCAGGAAAGTAAACAGCATCCATTAACCATCTTAAAGCTCTTTTTCTCCAATGTAGATCATATGAATTTGAGTATTGTGACAACTAAGTGACAATGAGGCGTTTGATGATTCATTTCTAAAGCAGGGGGACGTTCTGCTAATGATAGCAGCCACAGCTGTAAACTTGCAATGTCCTATCATGAGAAAAACAGGAAGTCATTTCCTGAAATGGCAGTCGTGTTTTCTGCAGATTTTGCCAATTAAATCAGAGCTAACAAGTGTGTTTGAAGGAAAAAAGAGTGTGAAATTCCCCCTTACTCTTTGTTTTGCCTCCCTTATTTCTTCACACACCCCCATCCTCTTCACAGTGTGCTTCTCAGCTGTTGGTTTACTGATTAGCCTGATCCATAAATAAGTAATCAGATCGAGACATTCCACTCGCCCTTATTATCAGCCTGCTCACACACAGCACCACTGCACTCACGGCTCTATCTGATCCCTTTTTATCCCGTTTCTATGCTGCATTCTGAGCCTAAATAGACTCACTAAATGCATGCTTTAAAGGTATGCAAAGTGTGTGCATGTGTCTGTGTGTTTTTGTGTGGATCGGTGAAGACAGAGGATAGAGAAACAGGGAAACGTACAGTCAGTGCGAGTGTGACTAAACTGACTGCAGCAGAATGACTCACCCAGTTGCTATGGCAACCTAAAGACAAGCTCTCCTCTAATGTGCGATTTCATCTGCTGGTGGCTGTCAGTTAACGGGGGGGAAAAAATGTATGTTTCCGGAAAAACCATTGAGGGACATTGAGGGGTTTTAGAGGGCAGTGTATGGGCGCATGAAGCAAGCATTTATATTTATTTATTTAAAAAACGGTTTAAACACAGACTAAATAGTGGACTTAAAGCACATCTCCCTCTCTTTCCTTCTCCCTCAGTACTGCAGTGAGAAACCCAGCGGCTCCTTCTTCTCCTCTCTGCTGGACTGATGTGTGTGGGTGTTCAGCTCAGATGCCCTTGGTAAGCAAAAGCCATGTAGGATGAAGTCTGGCATTCCACCACAAAACTTAAAAAAAGACCTTTAGAATTAATTATTGGAAATGAAAAACAGTTAGGATCATTCCGGTTATTCATATGCTCTTATAAAAACAACACATCTTCCAAGGAAACATTTTAGTTGTAGGGGGATAATGCACTAGTTAATTTAACTCAGTCATTACAACAGTATAAAGAAAGAAACATGAGGAAAAAACCTTGGATTTATCACTTGACTCTCTGTGAAAGATATTTTGTAAGTGTGAGTGAATAGAAGCTCCTGTACTGCACAAAGAAGAGTAAATAAGGATTTGGTGGCTGAATACTGAACAGAGTGACCACTGAACTCCATTTTTTAATTCTTTCTCATTAAACCTTCACCATCCATCCATCTTCCTCTGCTTATCCAGGGTTGGTTCGCGGTGGCAGCAGGCTAAGAAAGTCAACCCAGGCATCCCTCTCTCCAGCACCACTTTCCAACTCCTTCTGGGGGATCCCAAGGCTTTCCCAGACCAGACAGGATATGTACTCCCACCAGCACATTCTGTTTTTTTCCTGGAGGTCTCCTCCCAGCAGGATGCCTGGAATACCTCCACAGGAAGGCGCAGAGGAGGCATCCTGATTAGATGCCCGAACCACCTCAACCGGCTCCTTCAGATGCAAAGGAGCAGCGACTGTACTCTTTGTTCCAAGAGTACTTTGTTCTTAGGTTTCTCACTTTTAACTTTTGGTATGCTAACCCTTACCCTAACCGAAAGTTTAATTTTATTTTATTTTTGTTTAACATGTATTTCTGTCCTGACAGTGGTAGCATCTCACATCAGTGGTCTGCACGAGGGAGTGCCTGAGAGCTAACTATCTTCTTTGAACTGAGGTGTCTTTTTTTCCTTAAATGTGAGAAATTTATTCATAAATTGACATCGGTAGTTTATTTATTTGTTAATAAGACTGATAATCAAGTGTGGTTTCTTTATTGAAAAGACTGGGGCCGTAGCATGTGCTTATGGATGTTTGATGTCTGCAGCCAACATCTGTTGTTTTTCGCCTGCAAATGATAAAGCACAGTACTATAACAATCTCATAGTTTTTTAGATTCCTGCTGTTTGTGTTCTTTCAAAAGGCCAACTGCCCACTCCTTGGCAACAAGAAGAAAGATGTGACCGCTACCATTACATGAACTCATCCTCTCCTTAATTTGTGTGCAGTCCCTAAGTTGTGTTAAAAATGTGCCTTTGTTTTGTCTTTGACAAGGAAGTAATCCAATTTCCCCCCCACACACAAACACGAGTTTCCTCTGACATACTTAACCTACAATCAAGCAGCAATACAAAATGAGTCACCGTCCCTCTCTACATGTTCCGCTATTCCGGAAGTGTTTGAGACTCAAAACCCCAACGTGGGGGGAAGGAAGAGTGATGGTCCCCTTGTTGAATTAATTGGGTCCTGTGTGGACACAACCACAGTGCCAGGCAGCTCATTAAGCTCCACTATGGAAAAATAAATGTTCCAATTGGAAGGCTAACACAATAAAGAAACATGGGCCAATAAATAAAAGGGCATAATTTCCCCTGCGACCCCAAACACTGGCTCCTACCTCAGGAGGAGTGGGCTGTATATGGTGGATGAAAATGATCTAGCAGAGAATAAAGAGATTACTTTGTTTTAAATTTGCGACTGAAACAACATGCTGACGGAGTCATTGAGGAGTCACAGCAATGGAAGTGAAAGATGGAAAAAAGTTGTTTCATAAGTATGATGAAGATTTAACAGAAGAGGAAGACTCACTGAAGATGCTACTGTATCCTGTAAACAAGTAAATCCAAAACTGAAATTAAATCGCAACATTATTCTGTTAAATTTGGCATTAACTTTATGTGTTTGCTGTTATTAAAAATCATTTTATCACAATAGATTCAAGAAAATCGACAAGTTATCACAAAAATATTAATGCTATCTCCTTTTATTTCTTCTGCATTCAGTTATATGGTAATGTCTATCTGGGAGTCTGCATGTGAATGTGTGCCTGAGTGTGAGTGTCTGCATGTGTTGGCTTGCCAAAGGGCTGACACCGGCACCATGCTGCAATTAGCCAAACAAGAGACAAAGACATATTGAGCGCTGCTAGCACCTTCTGTTGTACAGCCTGTAAATCCCTCTGCAGGCCAAAGCTGCTGCTGACACTACTACAGCATGATCCTGCTACAACATCACACAGCATTTCATCTCAAAGCATGTCTTATACCACAAACACAGAGTCCTACATATGTGAGTGAATACCAAAAAAATGTGTTTGTGTTAAAATATATTTTGATCTTAATCAGGAGTGACTTCATTTGAGTTTAACAATAATTTTTTTACTAATATTAATGAAAGAGAAATGTGTTAAGTATTTGGCGATTAGATTCTATTGTGATGACTTCATGTGCTCAAAGGAGTAGCGAGGCAAATGGTAGGAATAGGATGCCCCTCCATTAAGTCTATACACTGGTGGTGGTGTTAATAATGTGGGATCAGAGGAGGAGTAGAGTTCGGAGAAGCTAGACCAGGAACCAATGAGGTGGCTTGGAGGACAAGACTGAGGTATGCAGGATGAGACGAGTAGGAGACCTATAGGGATCTTGACTAGCTGATGAAATGAATGGATGCGGCTGGGGTGGAGGAGGGTTACAGTGTCCACACTGAAACGCCAGGCTGATTTAAGATACGACAGGTGCATGATGATTGGTCAAATAAGGCTGCAGCAGAATCTGATAAGCTGAGTACAGAAGAGAGTGAATGCCTATAATCATCTGATCAACAGAGCGTGAAGAGTGAAAGAATCAAAGAAGGGAGAGATGAATGAGTGGTGACTAATCAATGAGTAAGAAACCGTTTTCCTCCATTTTTTTGTCGCATTTTGTAAAATTGTAATCTCAACCCAGCGTGTAAACCAGAAGCAGCCAAGAGGGTTTTAAAGGGCAGTAGGAGAACAGCAGGTGTAAAATTATTTTTAGAGTCAAAATATATAAATAAATCATGAATACAGTGAGAAAACAAAGTATTTAGGAATCATTTTTTGACAATTGACATAAACTTAACAGATATAAACCCCAACTGTACAATTGTCAAATAGTGAAAGTACATTGGTAGGTCAAGTAGAAGGGCTGTGGTGTTTTGTTTTGGGGTTTTTGTGTGTGTGTGTGTGTGTGGGTGTGGGTGTGTGTGTGTGTGTGTGATTTGTAGAAAACATGATGCTTTGACCTCCGAAATCTAGTCAGTTTATCCTGAAGTCAGATTGGACATTTGTGCAAAGTCTAAAGAAGACTTCATATGTATACAATGGATAAAAAGAAGCCCAGTGACTTTGACCTTTGACCTCCAGCATGTAGGGCAGTGACAGGACACCTTGCACACTAGACGAGACGAGATTTTGGCTCACTGTTTCACTGTTTTATTAAACTTTGATTCAGAATATGTGACTAGAAAGAATTCTTTAATTCAAGTGAAAGAAAAAAAAATACAGACTGCAGGTCCATTTTGAAAACTTTTATCTATAAACTATTACTTCACTTCCTGTTGCCACAGTCCCAACAAAAATACAGGTAATGGAAGCAGTTTGATTAGTCTGAACTATTTTTATATTTTGAAAAACATTTTCTGAAATGTGAGTAAAACAGACTGAAATTTTAAAAAACTGTATCAATTGAATTAGTCTTAACTATTTTTCATCCTCTTTCAGGGATATAACCAAACACAGAGAAATCTGCTTGTCAATAACACATTTGCTCACCGTCAGCAGTGATTCAGACAGAGGATGAGCTGTGCTCTGTTTCTTTTCTGTCACACAAGCAACTTCAAGTGTCAGAAGCAAGAGCAAAGTGCTTTCCTCTACAACTGGACCAGTTTATAGACCAGTGATGAATGAAGTAGTCCAGCCTGTCGATCTTGTGAGAAATATTTCACTGCAACAAGAAATCTCTTGATGTTTTATTCTTGCAGTATCTTGTAGCACAAGATCTAGTCACACCCTTCCAGCATGTAATTAGTTTATTCATGAGTCAGAGTAAACATTTGCAGACTTTCAAGAGAATCGTTCTTAAAATAGTGAATTAATGAGATTGTCCCCGGACAGAAAGATTGACTGATGGACGACCTAAAACTTCATGTTTTCGGCTTTTATCAGCATGAAGACGTGAAATAAACAAATTTTAGAAATTCCTCCTCCTTAAAATCAAGACTTAAAAAGATAGGTAAAACCTTTAGAAATAATCAGAGCGTTAATATAAGGAGCCCCTTAAGGGAGAAGGGCTGAAAAAAAATTGGAGTTTCTGATGCACACATAGACTTTCTCATGCTCACATGAAACTTTCTCATGCGCACTAGAAACTTAGTCATGTGCACACAAAACTATCTCATGAGCAAGAGGAAGTTCTGCGTGCAAACCAGAAACTACATTTTTCTGCTAATGTCCTTTTAATAACATTGTTAGTATAAAGACTGTAAGGCCATAAAAACCAAAAGTGCACTCCCTTTTGCTTGTGTGGGAATCATGCCTGTATGTAAACATACTGTGCCTTGTTTCAGGTCCTCCACTTCCTGTGCTTCACCCAGTGTCTCTCAAGTCTGAGATTTCCTGAAGTGTTCCACCTGTCTTCTTGTCTTCCTTCCCCTAGTGTGTAGTCTTTGGGCCTTTCCCAAACTATTCCCTTGTCACTCCTACTCTGAGTAAACTCAGTTGGACGTCACGGATGAAGCTCCCCCGCTTAAGTTGGATGGTTTAAATACAGCAGCTGGCTTTGGGACAAACTCCCAAAGGGCTACTTAACTGGAACTTAGTTTCGAATGACTTTATGTCACTAAAACATTTTTTTTAACATTTCATAATTTTAATCTGATGTTTACAAGAGGATTTGTTTATTCAGTCACTGTGAACATAAAAACACTTTACAAAAATTAACACAGAAACAGATCAATATAGTAATGTTACATGTTTACATTTTGAGTCTGTATTATACTATTTTGAAGTTATTTTGTATGTTAAGGTTTGTGCGTGTGATAACGTGGAGCTTTAATCAACGGTGTGTCGACCATAATGAACAATAATTCAGTAACCCGGGACTTCCATTGGGTCTGTCCCCTTCTCCGTCTGCTGCTCAGCAAGCGTATTGGTTGTCACTATTGCAACAATCAGAAGAAAAGGAAGTACGTACTGTGAAGTCACAAGACTGTTTAGTCTTGCAGGGTAATTTCCATCTTCAGTTATTTGAACATGTAAATTATAATGAACATACAGGGACAGTATTACAGTTACAGTGTGACTATAGCTGTCCCAACCCACCTCTAACAAATCCTCTATGAACAATGACCAGCTAAAATGGTATGAAAAGTAAAAAAAAACCAGCTCCCCACTTAGACTCTGGCATATCTCTTGGTTTCCTTATTAAAATATTTGAGTTGACTGACTTTGAGACTGATTTTAATGAATATATGGTTTTACAGGAAGTACCAGTACCAGTACCAGGTATATGTACCTTTGGTGCTTGTTTTCTTGTTGATGCCACGATCACATTTCTATCTCTACATTTTATTTCCTTGTGGAAAGACCCTCAAACTTGTGAGTGCACATCTTGAACTTCAAAGCCACTACTAGCCTTAATTCTTTTCTATTTTTAATGGCTAAACATATTCCCTTATTTTCATTAGTTATACAAGTTTTATTTCCCGTTCAAAATTGTGTTTTGTAGACAAAAAAAAAATTCTCACATTACGAAGGTCTGCATGTTTGATTTCTGCCATCATAGTTCTTATCAGTCTAGCCACGGGCATATCTCTGGAGTGTGGCCCTATTTTCTGATGACTATCATCTGATGGAGAGAACTGGTTAAATTGTAACTTTTCTGTCAGGTACTGAGTAACTGTGCAGGCTTGTCTTATTTTTCTTTATGTTAAAAACTGGTCCAGCTGTCAATAAGTAATGATACAGTCAACAAACTTTGACACACTGCTCAAAACACAAGCTCAAGCTGGTTTAGACTTCTATTTTAAATCCACACTGTAGCTGTACTATCTTACACTGCCATGAATAATACATACTTGATGTACCAACATCGCTTTGAAATGCTCTGCAAAAAGTGGGCTACGTAGACCACCTAAAATCTTGTCTTAATGGTGGCCTTACACCAGAGGACTTGGCTAAAAGCACTCAGAGAGCGCAGACCTCTGCCATTAACCTTATCTCCAAATAGTAAAGAATCCTTAAAAAAAAATCCTGGATCCAGACGGTGATCCGAATCATTCCCAAAATCTAATCAGTTCTTCCTTATGCCATTTGTGACATTTCCTGAAAATTTCCTGAAAATCCATCCATAACTTTTTGAGTTATGTTGCTAACAAACAAACTAGCAAACCCTGCCGATCACATAACCTCCTCGGCAGAGGTAATAAAAACTATAGAGTTTACTGTACTAATATCACTTATATCTTTTATGTCATGAGTAATTTTTTTAAGAAAATACCCTTAGTATGGTAACTTAGTGAATTGGACACATTTTTTGGCTGACCGCTGAGGTCTGCTCTTCACATGGCAATGTCTGTATCTGACTAAGTAAGTAAGTCAGTAAGTAAGTAAGTAACTGTGAGTAAGTGACGCTAATTTATAAGCTTTACAATACAGAGTTGCGTTTGCTTGTACTGAATGCTGGCAGTGGTGGCTGCCTCCACTGTGTTAACTAGAGCCGTACATACAGAGTTGTGCTATGGGCGGGGTTTACATGTGCTGAAAGCCCTCTAATGGCTGCATCCATTGCTGTAATACTCAGATATAGCTTTAGCATGGCCCCTGTTTACCAGAACTAGAACACATTTCTGTATGACAAAGAATAAAAACAACCCTATAAGCTTTTTCATGTTGGGAAATATGTTTTCACTCCTCTGCTGAGCTGCTTTGGCATGACTATGTGATAGTTGAGGAGGAAACGGTAACTTCTTGAGTGAATGCTTGTGTACGCTGGCTGCTCGTGTAGCGATTAGCTCTGAATTAATCACAGCAGCACTTAGTCAAAACTGGACATTTCTTGATTAAAACAAGTGAAGACAGCAACACTAAAGGCTTTCTGTAACAGAAAGGATGTTTCTGCTCTTCTGTCAAACCGCTTTAGCGTAAGTGTATAATAGTTAAAGGGGGAAAGGGTTACTTGTTGTGCTTGTACGCAATGGCTGCTAGCCGAATGTTAGCTCTGCCTTGGCTGGACCAACACATTTTTTCATCACAGTTAGCACTGAGAGCAACAAGGAAAGCTTTCTGCAACCAAAAACGATGTTGTCACTCTTCTGCCACCCTGCTTTGGCATGATTACGTGATAGTAACAGGGAAAGGGTTAGTTGTTGTATACAGCCATTGAGTTGTTGTGTCCCAGCTAATGACTCTAGCAGGCCTGTCATTACCTGGAACTGAGCAGCAGCGGCGCTTTTGTCTGAACCAGACATCTTTTCTCATCCCAACAAGGGCAGAGAGCGACACTCAAAAGCCTTCTGTGACGGAAAAAAAGTTCTCCCTCTACTCCCGCTCTGTTTTGGCATGGCTTTATGATCATGGCGTTAGCTGTTAGCTTGGCTGTTGCTGTAAGACCACTGGAACTGGACCACTGTTCTTGTACTTGATTTGAGCTCGTAATTTGAAACTCCTGAAAAACCTTCGGTTTTTGATTTTTCCATCATGATCTGTCCCCCTGTCATTCTTTCTCCTATCATCTCCTTCCCTTTGACCGTTTGTGTCTTTAATGCAGCAGCGTCCTCCTCTCATCTCGTCTGCTTTCATGCTGCATAACAATGACACACAAACACGACGCTCACGCACACACCTACACTGAAACGCACGCTAACATGTCGGTAGTGTAGACTTCAGGCTTCTATCTGTTGAGGGAAAAAGTTTTAGAATTCTGGAGGATAAACACCTGAACTTTCTCCTCTTAAAGCTCCTCTCTGACCACAGAGAACCATCGCGTCAGCACTGTGTGTGTGTCCTCCAGCTGTGTCTCTTTTTGTCGCCCATGTGAGCCAAGGGTGTGCGCTATATTTGGTAAATATTCCCTTAATACTATGTGTTTATGGGGAACAAATAAATGTTAAAATCTCCGCATTTGTGTTGTTGAGAGAGCGCTACTTAAACATTTGGCACGTCTTTAGTTGCAGGGAATATGATAAATGAGCTGTTTATTGATAATTAACGGATATAAAAAACAACAGGAACACGAAAGTAGACATTCAGCTTAATTTTACACATATAAGACCCTTACACACCTGTCTGAGGAGACTTAGAAATTTTCATGAAACCTGCTGCAGCTTTTTTTAAATTTTAGAATAAACACTTCATTAACAGTTACTATACTGTGGTCTTGGTGAATACTTGATTCTGACTGGCTCTGGAAATTCCATTAGTGTCCATTAACTTCTGATATATGGACACCGTTCAAACTTCACAAGTAGTTTCGGTCAAAAAATCATCTCACTGTTCCAAATTAATCCGCAGCAGCCTTTAGCTGTTACTCCGTTAGGAGTAACTATAGCAACCTGAGACAGTCATATTTTCTGAGCAGGGAGTACAGCGCTGCCAGCCTAAGGAGCCTGCTGACCGGCATCAACCGTCATTTAACTGACATAAATAAAATGACAGACTCCAGGTTTAAGACCAGTAACGTAAGACAGTCTTATCTTCTATATCCGATGTATATCTTGTTTCCAGGCTCACCTTAACACTGAGAGGTGTTGCAAAAAAACTCACTTCCCTCCTGTTCTAACTGCTATAAACTATTCAAAAATTTCAAAAAAGGCAGCACATCTCAGAATCCAACTTATGGAGGACAAAACATCACCATTATGACTTGTTTATTTGGCTCACATCACAAAAAAATGCTCACGCCTTTCGGCACAAGGCCTTCATCGGAGCATTTGTTAGACTGAATCCACAGATTCCTTTTTGAACAACTCACAAGAGCAGAGTCACTACACAGCTGGAGGCTGTGTCTAATTAGACAGGAACCAATCACCTCTTTGTCATTGCTAAATCTGCAGGAGCTGATAACACTTCACAACCAAGTTAACTTCTGCAACACAACAGAAACAAATTCAATCAATGCTGTTATCATTAATCAAAACACTTATTTTGTCCATCATATTACTTTAAGAAACATTTTAAGCTGAAGTCATCATTGAGTCCATTTGGTGTCACTGTGTTGAGAGTATGGATCCAGAACATTTCTCTCTAAGATAGTCTCCTCAGGATGTCTCCTTCTCTATTGGGCATTGTGATCTTCTCAGTCCCATAGAACTTTAATGAGGAGGGTGAACCATGGCTAGCTTCATGACAATGTTTGGCAATTGCATTGTCTATGTTACCTGTATGGATTGCTGTTTTTTGCTCTGATATCCATTGTTTGAGAGGCCGTTTGGTTTGTCCAATGTATGCTAAGCCACAGGGACATAGTAACATATAGATAACATGAGTGGTTTTACAGTTTATAAGGCCTCGGATTGGGATTTTCTTTCCAGTATGGGGATGATTAAATGATTTTGTATTTGTTGTATTGTTGCAACAGGCACAGTTACCACATCTGTACTTTCCAGTTGTTGTTCAAATGTTCAAGCATTTTTCGTTGGTAATATTTTTATCTGGGACAACAACAGCTCCTCCTTTGTCAGCAGGACGAATAGTAATCTCTGGATTTGTCTCTATCTCCTTTATTGCTCTGTGTTCCTCATGATTTAAGTTAGAGTATTTAGGGCCTTCATCTTTCTTTACCATTTCATCCAGATCCCTTTCAGCTAGTTTGTTAAATGTCACAATCACAGGACTTAAGTTGGTTGAAGGGCAAAATGAAGATTTTGGGGCAAAGGGGGAGTTTTTTTGTAACCCAATTTCATTTTCTTCATTTACTAATGGTTGTTCAGAGGAGTATTGTACACTTCTATTGAGAGAAGTAATGTTTTAAATGGAGCTGTCTCATGAATTTATATGTGTCAACTTTTAGCTGGAAAGCATTCACTTTATTTGTCAAATGAGAGACCTCGGCTCAGAATAGAAGTTTGAGATGGAGTGAGAGGAGCTTTGGATAAATTCACTAGTGGTGACTGAAAAGTCTTGGAGATCTCCTGGGCTGTCCTCTTCCCTTGTTTGCCACGCCTGGTTTTCCTCTTCCCAGTTGGTATTGGCAGGGTGGGGCTAAAAAAAAACAGCTCTTTGGTTGGTTGGAAGATCCTCATTCTCACTTTGTGTGCTTGATCTGTCACTCACAGCAGAGGGGTAATCATCTGACTGATGTGAGGCACCTGTGTTGACTCTGATTCTCTGTCTCACTTTGTAGGTTGGCCTCGGCCATTGGTAGATTGCCTTCTCTTTGTAATCATTCACATCACGTTGGTATTTTTTCATCTTGTATTGTTTGAGTTGTACACTGAATGATTCCAATGACTTTTTCATTTTCTCTTCCATTTGAGTGACTTCCTCTGATTTTTGCAAATCATTGACCTGGGATTCCAGAGTCTTTATTGTCTCAAGTTTCTTGGAGTGCTCAGCCTTTGACTTTTCAATAAGTAATACCTCTAAGTCCAGAGAACATTTATTTAGGATCTGCTCCCATTTTTTCATAAACTCAGGGTCATCAGTACCAAAGGCTGGGGCTTTATTAATACGAAGGCCTCTGGGAATTCTTTGTTGTCTTCTGTATTCTGACAGAGTTACAGCATGCCACCACAGTCTTGTTTCTTGTTTTTTCAATTCTTCAAGTTTACTGAAAAGGCTTTTTAAGTCTGTAGCATGGTCTTCTGTTTGCAGTAAGTTCGCAAATGCAGTATGGGGCACCAGAATGCTGTCTATATCTGCTTGAGTATAGCAAAAAGTGTCTGACCTTTCTTTGGTGAGTTGGTTCAATTCTTCAAATGATGCAGCCATTGGGGTTGTCTTTGTCCACTTATATATTAGAGCAGCAACTTCAAAACAAAGATTCAGTTGGAGGGGAGAGATGCGCTTCACATCAATGTACACCGTCAGTGGAGTGCTAAGCCAAGTTCAGAAATCATTCAGAAATTTCAAAAAAGGCAGCACATCTCAGAATCAAAATTATGGAGGACAAAACATCGTCATCACCACCTCCTGCAGATTTAGCAATGACAGAGAGATGATTGGTTCCTGTCTAATTAGACACAGCCTCCAGCTGTGTAGTGACTCTGCTCTTGTGAGTTGTTCGAAAAGAAATCTGTGGATTCAGTCTAACAAATGCTCCGATGAAGGCCTTGTGCCAAAACGCGTAAGCGTTTGTTTGTGATGTGAGCCAGATAAACAAGTCATAATGGTGATCTTTTGTCCTCCATAAGTTGGATTCTGAGATGTGCTGCCTTTTTTGAAATTTTTGAATGGTTTTTGAACTTGGGCTTAGCTTTCCACTGACGGTGTACATTGATGTGAAGCGCAACTCTCCCCTCCAACTGCTATAAACTATTGTCAGAGGATTCAAATAACACAAACAAAAGAAAAGAAGCCATTATTTCTACGTAGAGCCAAAGGAAACGCTTCTGATAAACTGGCATGATAATATCTGATAAATATTGGTGTGTCTGACGGAGAATCAGCACCTGCAGGGCATGGATAGCTCAGTTTCATGTCTGTGACCTTGTAGTGCAGAAGGGGGAATTGTTCTGTTTAAACAAACAGCTGGTCTGCTAAAACCAAGCTTTATATCAAATGACTGTTTATGTTAACTTACAGATTTATAGTCTGATCACAGATGACTCTCCGTCTCACTTGTCTTCATGTCTTTTCATTGACAAATCCATTCAGAAAGTGCGCTGAGTGGAATAGTTTTTTTTGTAAAAGTTGTGACTTCGTATCTATGGCCCGCCCTGCTTATTGGAGTATTGAACTATGTTTACATTCCCTAAGAACGTTATGGGATTGGAATGGATATTGCAGTTATTAGTCAAGCCCCCAGGCATTGCTAGGTGAAAGAAATTGTTGTTTTAGTAAAACTTTCTATTTTGATCACAAAACGTATGAAATTATAAATTACTAGTTTTATTAATTATTTTCGTTGGCAAGTGACCATGGTATAAGCGGGTTAATGCCCTTCGAGGTGTTCATTTATCAGGGATTAATGGACTTCGCAGAGACAACTGTCCTCAATTGCGCGTTGGATGGTTCAGGCCTCCACGTCGTCCATTAATCCCTGATAATTGGACACCTCGTCGGGCATTAACCCTTAGGTGTTTTATTGTTAGTATAAACTTTATATCATTAAAGACTTACACCTGCAAAAAAAAATTCATCTCCAGTGTCTTTCTCTGTCAGTAAAGTATGACACTTATCTCTGTAGTGTTTCATCATCTCTATGTGTGAGTTTCACCAACTTATCATGTTTAGTTATAATTTTTAGAGTCATTTGTTTGGGACCAAAAGAGACGTAACACTGCTTTTTGTGAGTTCTGAAGAAAACAGGAAGTTTGAGATGCTCTGGACCACTGCTGATTGGTCAGATACTGTGATGTCACTGACTGATCTCCACTAAGAAAAATCATTCTGGTTCTACTGTGTCACAGAGAGTTTGGGGGGGTGGGTCACGTCAGAAGTTGACCAAAATGATATGGTTCCTTGTTGTGTTTAAGTTAAATTAAAGATAGAATACAAGTACACTCTTTAGGTAATAGACATCAAATGAGTCAGCCATGGCTGAAATGAAATTGTGGGATTGGGATGTCAAATATGATGGAGATAGTGTAGTTACTTTTATTCCTTTGAGGATGTTTAAGTTTTTGGAAACTATTTGATTGTTTGAGCCTCGGAGTGATGTCATTAAGACAAAACCAGCTTTAACAATATTTTAGTGAGACATTTAATATAACATTGGCTTTTTAATCACAGATGCTTAATATGAGCTTATTGAGAAACCACAAGGAAAAATATGAGTTTCCTCTCTCATCTGCCTGAGCTACCTGTTACATAAAATATGACGTAAATTTATACAAAAAAAAGCCTCATCTTGGTGTTCAATGTGGTTCTGACGGCCTTCAGCCAATAGGAATAAAACATCCAAGGATTCACACAAAAGCAGCAGGGAGGCTTTATAATAGCCGGTTTCACAATGGTTGTATTCACCGTCACTGTAATACTCCATGTGTCCTCAGTCGGTGGCCGTCTCCTGCTCCGATTATGTATCGTCCAGGAGACAGAAACAGCCCACATGTCCTTCCTATCACCAGAAATATTGAATAGATCAGCCCACTGCATGTACACACAGCATCCTCCCTGTAAGAGCAGTGAGTAATGTTTGGAGATGAAGGGATGAAGACCTTTTGTTTTGTAACAGCTCAGAGAGCACGAGTGATGCCAGCTGAGCCACAGGGGCATCAGGTAGGTAGCTGTGAGTGACTGGCTGTGTTCTTTTATAACCCATCTGTGTAAAGTGGTGTGTGTGTTTGTGTGGGAGCGAGTGTGGAAAGGTGTTAGTGTAGTGAAGAGTGTGTGATGCGTGGGAGGTGCGTGTGTGTGCCTTCTTGTACTTTAAGAGACTGACGTACGGTGAATGTTGCTTTCTTTGTGCTCTTGTCACATGTACACACTAAATTTGTTTGGCTTGTTATCTTCCTGCTTTTATTCTCTCCATGATTGTCAATATCTATTCTTTCCAGAAATTGCTTTTTTTTTCTTTTTCCTGTGACTGAGTGCTCCTCTACCCACTCCCATTCTCCAACATTAAACAGCTCATCTTTCTCCGCCACCTCCACCACTGTAGTTACATAAAAAAACAGTGAAAGGGGCCTTTATCAGGGACTTTGAACACGTTAAGCACTGAACTGAAAATATTTTAAACAGGAGGATGTTTTGTGTTTCAGGTTTATGCTGTCCTTGATAATGACTTTATGTTTGAAATATTTCTGTAGTAACATCACAGCCTGAAGATGACCAAGCCTTATCCTCAAGCTCTCCTAACTGCAAGTTGACTAAAATGACAACTGTCAGTTCTTGTGGATTTGGATTACATTTCCAAAATACAAATAAATGACTGATGCATTCAATAAAAATATAATTCATACATATTGATGTTAAAAAATCAGAGTAAAACGGTACAAGTGGGGAAATTTACAGCTCATTCTCTTTTCACAATAAAACAATTAAAAGCTTTCTGCTGACATATTTGTAGTTTGACCTTTATGAGACACACATCTAGGGATGGAGATCATTCATTTTTATTGGTATTGGTACAGTTAAAGATACTCCTTATCAATCTGAGTCCTTATCAGTACTTTTGTTAGTTAGGTGGAAAGACAAAATGACAAATATTAACAACATAAGGGATCTAAACTGCGTAGTGCTTGAGTTAAAAAAGTTATGATTCAGTCTCTTTCATCTATTTTACATCCCTCAAATACAAACACACTCCTCATATTCAAAACTAACCTGACACGCCAGATAGTGTTTCATGTATCCATTGCATGCATGTATTTCACACTCATCTGGGGAAACCTCCCATACAAAGCATTTGGAAGGGCAAGACTTTATAAAAAAAAATTTCAGAAGATGATTGGAGGAGTGTTCACTCTGTCATATTCATGACGGGCCAACCAGAGTGCCAAGACGCAATGATGTCTTGCGCATGTGCTACTCTTGGGCTGAGGGGCTATCGCTGTGGTTGGTTGTTAACGGTGGAGCCTCTCAGTGAAAAAAAATTGATGGCTGGTCGGAAGACGTGCAAAAATGTTTTCTCTGCCAAGACAAGCTTTTGGTGTGATAGTCAGTACTTGATTTAAGAAGAAATGTGGTCCAGTTTGGATTAAAGTGACGCTTTCCTACAGCTACATCTGAGCCAGTAACTACTGTGGCAGTAGCTATTAGATACACTGGCAAACCCCACCCATATCAATCACAAACCCATGCCAAGGCAGACAGGGAGGAGAGCATAAACATCTTTTCCATCATGAAAAGCTTTCAGTGTTGTTCTCCATCCTTGTTTGAATATAAAAATGTGGTCCAGTTCTGACAAAACTGCCGCTGTGGCTAAGTCCAAGCTAATCACTCCAATAGCAACCATCATAGACAACCACTCACAGTACAACCAACCACTTCCCCTGTTACTCTCGCAAAATCATGCCGAAGCAGGTCAGGAGAAGAGCAAAAACATCTTTACCTTCATGAAAAGCTTTTAATGGTGTTATATTTTTTCTTTTATGCAGAAATGTGGTCAAGTTCTGGGAAAATTGACCCTAAACTGAACTACATCCGAGCTAATCATCAAAATCGAAGAAGCCATCGCAAATGTCTCTGAGTAAAATTAAACCCCGCCCGTCGCTACCGCCCTACAATGATGATGATTGGTCCAAACAGTGTTCAGTTTGGCACAAAGGTTGTGGATTGGAGCTTTTCAAGATGTATTTTCCTGATGACAGTGATGGAGCGCAGTAAATCTATCTGCTTTGTAAGGTTAATTCAAAACTACATTTATTGAAGTTTTTTGCCAAAAACAGAATTTTCAATTTTTTTGTGTCATTTGACAAATCATGACGTTACTGTTTAATTTACTGATGCTACGTGAAAGTGCCATATTCCAGCTCGTTAACTTCGCTAATTAACTTCAATTCTGCTGATTCCACCATGGATTTCTACAGTGGATTAATATTTTTAACTAACAGGAGTTGTTACAAGCTAACACAGCTAAGTAGTTAAGGTTACTACTTAAGCTAATGTAGCCAAGTTAGATTTGGCTACGTGAAGTTTAAGAAATATAGGTAAAACTGATACCATAGCTACATAGCCTACACAATTGTTTTGTGAGCTTAGCCTTAGCTACCTTACGTGCCTATGTTATATAAGTAGCTTACGCAACTAACAGAACTACATAAGCTACATTTGCTAAGATACAGTGTTTTCAAGGAGGACAAGCTTTTTCCTTGTGTCTACTTGACTTCAATAAATGTTTTGTAATCAGGTCTTGCAGTTTAGGTTTTTAACTTTTAACTTTTGGTATCCTAACCCCGTTAGTTCAATCAGATCTTATTTCTTTGGTTAAGCGTGTGTTATTGCTCTGACAGAGACAGCATCTCACTTGAACAGTCTGGGAGAGGGGCCGTCAGAGATGTACAGTCTGCAGTCAGACTGTCTTGATCCAAACAGGAAGACACACACAGGGTACACGGAGAATTTGCTCAGTTTCAAAATAAAACACCAGGTGCAGACTATAGATCATTCATTACATCACATAATCAACACTATGTCAAAATAAGAAGAAAAATAACAGTAAATCTAGCCTGTAAAGGCAAAGAAACATGCTGTTTTATATTGTCTGTTTTTTCCACATGAAGGAGCTTTTGAAATGAGACAGCTTTTAACATACCACTATGTAAAAACTGGCCATCAAACATGCACTCCAAAGAATGCACCACTTAAATGGTGGTACCCATAGAGTCAGCCATACTGGCAGCTATCAGTGTTGTAGACTAAATGCAGTGAACACAATAATGTAACACATGATTTCAATCTGAGCCTTCCAAGATTTAGCAGACTTTTTTGGTTAGTGTGGCTTTTAAGATTAATGTGGTAGCATGATAAAATCCACAATTATCACTCTAAACACAAAGAAGAGACTTTCTGTTTCTTCATTTAGTGTCAAAGCATTCTTTTTTTGTTTTTATTTGACCTTTTACTGGCACCAGAGAAAAAGACAGTTTTCTTAGAGTTATAACTAGCTTCTGCCTTTGCCATGTGAAACTGTTGGCACAATCTTTCATGATGATCTATGCAGTACGTGATGAGATATTACAGATCAAGTCAACCAATCACCAATTAACCTTCAAACAGACATTTCCTTCTCTAGAGTCTTGCTAACGTAGGTAACGTAGGCTCATATTCTTCCTCCTCCTTTATTGTCAGGATTCATCTAGGACTGGTATTGGTTCATTAAAAGGCTTTTCTCACAGGTACGCTACATTTGCAAGCACCAGGAGCCAGTGAGCATATTCCATTGGAAGAGGTGAGTTGCTTTTCCTGCTGGTCATTAATAATGCATAGCCACCAGCACAGAGCTTGAACTGATAGTAAGTCTCTCCTAATGTTCATATTTACATTGAGCCAGGTAATTAATTCTAGAGACCCATCTGCCCTTTTGCTTGGTTAAATATTTAATCAGCAATGAGCTTTTTTGTTACCCTATTCACTGCTGCCCGTTTTGCCTCACACTCTAAGGTAGCAGTTACTATAAATAGCATAAGAATGATTTCATTTTCTGTCATTCATTGTTGTTCACCATAGAGAAGTATACAATTGACCCTTTGTCCAGCCCTGTCCCCACCCAGTATCTAGAGCTTTCACATAATGTCACACTAATTTAACAACCCCCCTGGTGCGCAAGAACGGCCTCCTACTGCGGTTCCCTATAGAGAAGTTGATGGTCTCAGTTGCCACCTACCTGTTTTAAGCCAATTTTATTTTGTTTTTCATGATGAAAGATTTGTTGTTCAGCTGGATGCACTGGGGAGGGAATAAGCCCAGTTATTCTTCTAGACAACCCCATCAAGGTAAGATAACCCAGAGAGAAGCAGATTAAAGCTGACAATCCACTGTCTCTGTAGGTTATAGATAGTAGCACTGAACAGACTTCTCCTAATCCTACCATCAGCCACTTCACACTGAACACATAAGAGCAGCCAAAACACCCTTTGAGGATAGGTATTAGAGACTACCTCTAGAATTCGGAGGTGGACAGGATAGAATGTCCTGCCAGCAGTCCCAACCTCAACCCCACTGAACACTTGTGGGATCAGCTTGGGCGTGCTGTTCACACCAGAGTGACCAACACAACCTCACTGGCTGACTTGCAACAAATACTGGTTGAAGAATGGGATGCCATCCTGCAGCAGTGTGTGAGCAGGCTGAGGACCAGCATGAGGAGGAGTTGCCAGGCTGTTGTGGCTGTGTATGGTTCTTCCACAAGTTACTAAAGCTCCTGTTTGTTAAATGAAAAAAATGTTAAATTGCCAATGTCTTGTTTCTTTAGATTTAAATCACCCAGTCCACCAAACAAGAGTCAATGGCAGAATCAGCTGTTTGGCAGTGGCAGAGAAGATTTGCCATTTTTCAAGGGTACAGCCCACATACTCAGCTCTGCTGCTCATCCCAGAAATGCATGTTCCTTACAAATGTGGCACCATTGAAAAGGGAAATAAACAGGCTATGCAGTGTTATAAGATTTAATGCCAAGGAGTATTGTTGCAACATAGACATAATCTGCCAAACCCCTATTTCTTAACTTTTTGTTCTAGGTTTTTTTTTTTTTTTTTTTGCATTAAAAGTCACAATAGTAATGTCACAGAGAGGTTGCACACTACCATTTTATTTATGTTCTGAGTTCATGGCAGGGCTAAAATAATGATTATAGTTTTCCACAGCACAGTTAGTCCAGAAGGCTTACACCCGTATCAGATTGGTACTCTGCATCAGCTGATACCCATTCTTTAGATGTAAACGGTCATTTTTAGCACCCTGTTCAACCCCAATGTTAACGTAACTTACGAATAAATCAAATCATAGACACAAATAATTTTACTGCAGCTGTGTTCTCTAAATCCTGAAGGAGTTATGAAATATTTCAATAAGTAGCTAAAATCAATAACTGTAAAATCATTCATGCTATCTTACTGACTCACCAGTTTTGATTATTTTTCAGTTTATCACCCAGCACTGCTTCTGGGTCATGTTACTCAGTTAGGAACCTTCCTAACCAAAAGGGTCTATTCATAAAGATCCTTGGCTCTGGCAAAAGTTTGTCTGGCCAGCAGTAGTCTTGCTACAGTTGCTCTCCGATCGGTGATCAAATGAAGAACATTCATCTAACACCAAACCACAGAAGCAGATTTGAATAATTATAAGATAAATGCATATTGGCATACACTGTAACAATGACAGAACTATTGGTCTGTATATAATTGACACTTTTAGTTCTCTTTTATTGATTTTTTTCCATGAATGCAGAGAATCAAAGTCACGATTACACAGCCGTCATATGCTCATCAATCATGAAAGACAGAATCAAAACTTTCCCTCCTTTCTGTTGTTTTATTTATCCATTCCAGACAGCTTTCCACATAATAGCAGGCAACCCATAGCCTTCAGTCATTTGTTGCCATGGTAACTGCTACCAGCACAAGCATCAGCTCTTGTGCAGTCAAGAGTCTTTACAGGGATAGCTTGCAGAGCTAGAGAGTTGGAAGAGGTGCTAAAGCTATGTTTACTCTTGTCTGACAACAAACATCCCCTCACAGTTCATGGATATGCACGCTTTAAGTCACCTGCTGTTCATTTTTACCGCTGATGCGTCATCTTAAACCTCTTCCTAAACACTATTCTTTCTTTCAGAATATTTCATGAACATGCAAATATCAGTGAAAGATGATGTTTGATAGACTTGTACATTTGAGAGATTGGATGCTGTGCCGTCTGCACCTGTTATCAGGTTGTGATCACTGCATGCGCTTTGACGAGGACAGGTCTGACAGCAATTTGCTCTGTGCTGCCAACAAATCCATTTGCACAAAACAGGCGAGGTAAACAAGGCAGATGATGATGAAAGGCTCAGAATAAACACAATATAGTCTGATAACTGCAGCAGAAAAGGTGGAACACAAACCTCAATTCGAGCTATTTTTCTTAAATCTACATGAACCTTTAAATGTGTTTCCTTGAAAACATTGTAGCTACTATCAAAATTACAGTCTGCACTTTGTTGCTCACAGGTCTGTTGGTGAGTAAAATTGCTTGCTCAGAGGTAAACAAGAGGATGATTACTTGTTTATGATGTGTGATCTGTTATCACAAAGCTGTCTGTGGGGTCAGACTCATACAACCTGCAACAATAGAAATGGGACTCTGATACTGGTGTAATAAAAGGAAAAACAACAAACAGATTCTTGGTTTTTCTCAGAATCTGGAGTAATATCTGCAATAACAAAGCTGTTTCAACTCAGTATGCTGGTTTTCAGTAGCATCTGATGAAGTTGGGAATCTGTCAGACCCACCAATTTCTTTTTTTTGGCATACTTTAAATTAACGTGTCAGATTTCTCTATTTTTGTTGGCATTACTCAGAATGTAATAGCTTTTCTTGATAATCATACATAAGTACTTCCTTTAAAATTCTATAAAATATTTATTATTTATTGTTATGGCTAAAAAATGGTTAGTTAAAGTTCATGTGAAGCAATAACAGAAACTGGTTTCTAAATATACTGTAGATGCGTATGAGGTCAAAATGTCTGTCCTCCTACAGGGACAGGAAAAAGGATGATACCTATAGGTACTGTTGCTAAATAAATACTCTACTGCACAACAGACAGCAGGTGAAAACTATGTACAGTATTCACCAGGTTCTTCAGTTTCTCATGTTTTCCCACCAGCTATCACCTTTAAACGAATGAATACTGGCTGCTAACTCATGATTGACTGACTTAAAACGGTCCTGGAGGTAAAATCATGAACATAAATGAAAATGAAACCCTCACAGAGAACAGACTGCATGGCACACATTCACACCTGTGACTCATATCCAGTTAGCACCTAGCTGTGACTTTGCTAGACGATATTCACAACTGGAGTGAAAATAAATTCTTGATAAATGACTTCCTTCCCTCACTTTAATGCCAATCTCCAAGCATTTAGATGGTTAACAATTCGTGGTTCTTCACAGCCACGATACTTAACATGGATGGTAAGAGGATAAAAAGGACATCTTGACCTCAAAATTCTTCTTTGCTGCATTTCTCTGAGACACACACACACACTAAATGTCTATCTTCTTTCAACTGTAAGACTGACTTAGAAGAAACTGCCAAATCTTCTCTGCCAATGCAAAACAGATTATTCCATCACTGACTCTTGTTTGGTGTTGTTTGGTAGATTGGATGACTGAAGTCTGAAGAAACAAGACATATTGTCAGTTCGTCCATTTAACAAACGGGAGCCTCAGTAGCGTGTAGAAGAACCATACACAGCCACAAAAGCCTGGCATGTCCTCCTCATGCTGGTCACCAGCCTGCTCACACACTGCTGTTGGGTGGCATCACATTCGTCAACCAGCATTTATTGTAAGTCAGCCAGTGTGGTTGTGTTGGTCACTCTGGCATGAGCAGCACACCCAAGCTGATCCCACAAGTGTTCAGTGACTGCTGGCATGCCACTCCATCATCTCCACTTCCAAATTCTGGAGGCAGTCTCTGATAAATCCTGCTCTGTCTGTTGTCATCTTGGAAGATAGAGTTTGGTCCCAGACTGTGCAGATATGGGATTGCCACTGGTTGCAGAATCTCATCTCGATATCTCTCTGCATTGAGATCACATTCAATGATGACAAGCCTCATTTTTCCAGTGATGGAGATGCCGCCCTACACCATCACACTGCCTACACCAAAAGATGTTACTCTATCAGTGCATCAGTGTGTCTTCTCCACACTTTGACCCTATGATCCAACTGCCATAGCAAAAAGGTTTGGATGCATTCATTACCTAATAATGTTTTAAATTTGTGTCAAATATCGGCAAAATAGACTTGAAAATGATCATCACATTATATAAATTCAGCTGTCCTTACTAGAGGATACTTGTTGGCTTGCTTTCTTAGAAGGTTTTCATTCTGCTGTTAAACAAAGTCAGTAAAAGCATGTTGTTGACTGAATAAGGATGACTTGTAAACTCCTTGTATCAGTTTACCCTTTTCTCTATAGCAGGTTTAAGTGCACTACAAAAAGAATGACCAACAGCTGGACCAGCTGATCTATCAAAACAAAAAATTTGATCTGTATTCATGATTGGTGATCAGCCAATGTCACTCACAGGGGAACAATGATGAGATGGGCTGCACAAAACCTAATCACGGCATCCCTATGAAGCACTTCTGAGGATGGCCAAATATCTACATCCATTAAAAAATACTTAACAAGCTTTGAAAGCCCTAAAAAGTTCATTTTTTTAGTGTTTTAGTAGAAGATTTGCACTGTAATGACCAAATGTTTTGCTCTTCTTTCCGTTCCTGCAGAGAGAAAATCACATACTTTCTCTGCTATTATTTTGTACAAACTTCCTGTGTTTGGTAAACAACATCATCCATTTCAAAGATATTTTTTCTGGCCACATTACATCATTCTGCAGGGTCTGGGATAGGCTGCCACAGTTATTCAGGAAGTGACTACAGTAGGTCGTGGCTGCCTGCCTACAGTAAGTGAGTCATATAAGGCTGCATATCAATTACAAGTACAAAATGTGGGAGATTAAAATGAGCACTGACAAACTCTGTTGCAGTAAGAGAGCTCTGACTGCAACATAAGGTGATATGAAGTGTAAAGACAGACGATGACAGCCGGCAAATTCATCCCACTGGAAGGGCTGACGTATGTGGGCCAATATGGTTGAGGGAAAGCTGTGATCATGTCTGAGCTGGAATTTAGCTACACACTAATTTTCAAAAGAGTTTAGCTGTCTTTAAGTTTATTTGAAGCCCTTGTGAGGAACTTTCACTGCCTTTTCACAATCAAATATCACACATTATGAGTGCCTGGGACAGAAAATTTTAAAAGACTGTTTTGATGGGTGCTGTAAATGACCTTGTGGTTAATAGAAATAACTTATCTCCCCGCTGATAGATTAGTTTGCTTTCCAGATGGTTTTACAGTTTGACTGGAGTCCTCCTGTGGTAAATTGAATGGTTAGACACAATTTTGAAAGGCACACACCTCTCTATAGAAGGCCTCGCCACTGACCAGGCATATCAGGGGAGAACAAAGACATAAGGTCAAAGGAACTGCCTGCAGAGCTCAGAGGCAAGGCAGAAATCTGTGGAAGGCTACAAAAAAGTTGTGCTGAAGGTTTCCAAGAGCGCAGTGGTTTCTATTATTCTCAAATGGAAGAAGTTTAGCACAGCAACTGTTCCAAGAGTTGGGTGCCCCACCAAACTGAGCAATCAGAAAAGATGACCAAAGTGAGGCACATCCAAGTCTGAGGCTGTTGTCCTCTGCTGGAAAATAGTGGATTGCCCCATTATATAATTAAGAGAATGTGAACAAAAATTTGGATCATCAACATACAACTTATCCAAATAGTAATTTCTCAAATCCAACTTCAAGGCTTCCATTCACTCTGGTGTTCTTAACCTCATTCATTTGCAGGGATGTCTTCTATTACCAACTGAACATTTAGCATTAAAATTTTAAAAAAGTGTAGCACTTTCTTTGGTTAACAGACTAGGGAGGTTTGTCAATGAGCGGTCAGAGTCCCATACTTAACATTGTACTGCAAAAGTCTGTTGTCAGTTTATGTTCATTCCATTTCATCAAATCCATAAATCACCAAAACACAAAATTGTTTTTTAATTGCTGTTAGGGACCAGTGCCAGTCAACCAGTTATGAAAAAAAAAGCAATATCACCCTTTTGCTGTTGGCATTGCTTGTAAAACAACAAATACAGTGTCAATAATGGATACACAATAATAAAATAAATGTGTACCAAGGGCCTCGAAAAACAGGAATGTTTTCAGGTATCCTAAACCCCCAATGGTCCAACACTTAATAACCTGGATAAGGGATTTACTGGAAAGCATATTGAAATAAGCATACCCAAACAATTTACTGAGGCAATCAGCTCCAGTTACTAGCCATAAAAAGGCAAATTAGACACTCTGATCACACTAAACGACAGTCATTTTGGAAGGATTTCTTCTGTTGTCCAATATGTTTGATAAACTGTTGTTAATATACTCCAGAAATGACATTAATACATGGATATCATCGGATGAACATGATGTAAGTACACTTCGAAAATGCAGCTTCTGAGAAATTCCACACCTTTCTATCTCAAAATGAAGACTGGAGATTTCAGGTCGGTAAGTCAAGTTGAATAAAAACACTTGAGAGCCTTTACAAGCCCTCATGAATACAGAAGCAAGCAGAGTTCACAATGAAGATGAACACCAGGGGTAATTCCTGCCCACCAGGGACGAGCAGAGAGATCCGGAGCAGCACACAGATCCGGAGCTAAATGGCAGCTGGTGTGACACAGAGGGAGACCCTCAGTCACGACCACGCCGGTGCCCTGCTCTGTTCTCACACTCAGAGGGCTTGAGAGAGCAGAAAAGGTGCCATGGTGGGAATAAGGTTGGGGGGGGGGGGGTGTTTGTATGAGTAGTGCGTGCATCCACATTAACCTTCCCCATTAATGAAGAGCTGGAGGGACTTCACATGGGCAAAGCTAAACACAGGAAGGAAGCGAGGAAGACGAGGCTGAGGGTGAGGTGGAAGAGGAGGACAGAGGGGGTGATTCTATCCGGCCCTGTCACTTTCCCTGCCCTCATTGCCGGTTCAATCAGTAACACACATTAGGAGTAAATTGAGTGGTAGATGATGCAGCTGCTTTCAGCCAGTCCCGGGCAGACAAAGCAATTACCACTGCTGAGACCTGTTTACCCATGTGACGTACACACCGGCACTATAACTTCACATAGAGCAGTGGGGGGATTGTAATAGAGTGGAAGTATTTCTTTACCCTAGATAGACCTATTTGATAGCAGTAAAACATGGGGTCTCCTGTTCACTGTAACAAAGATATTCCCTGTAACAAGAGTGCATGTTTTTAATGAGAAATCAAAGGAATAACTCACACAGTAACAGATGATTTGTGACTTAAGGTAGAAAGTAGGGGTGTGAATCTCTCCTTCTCAAGACGATTAGATTCAAATCTCGTTTCACAGACTACCATTCGATTCACTGACAATTCATTAAAATACAGAACGATTAGGTCAGATTTGATCCGGTACAATGTGATTATAGAATCAAAATAACTTTTTGCTTTAACAAAAATGAGCAAAAAAAGGGGAAAACAAGATAATTTCATAATAATCTAAGTTTATTTGATCTTATTTATAAAACAGACTAAATGCCAGGCCTCCTGTTCTAACATTCTGAAGTTGTGTTTAAGAAAGCTTTCATCACACCCAGGTGTCTTACTTTGACATTAAATTGGAAGATAAATATTAAAATGAGTTTTTACTGGTACATGTTCGTTCTTCTGTACTTGTAACTTCCTCAGCATTATTAATCCCAATAACAGTACAAACTAAATATCAAATTTTCCCAAGAAGCACAAATTAAAACGAATTTAGTCACAAGGAGATTTGGATAGAGCTCTGTGTGTCTGCTAGTACAGGAGAACAAGGGGTTAAAGTAATGAAACCAGTCAAATTAAAACAGCTTTCTATACATTTTTTCCTTTCATAATTCCTCTTTTAGTCCACATATTGCAAAAACATGGTTATTTCCTTTCTCTGCGTGTCTCACCGCTCTTGATTGTTTTCGTTCTTGAATTAATTCACTGGAGAACAGCTGAACAGCTCACTGAAGTCCTCTCTGTTTAATATCATATCAGTGGGCTCAGATGTGTTGATTACGTCACCAAATCAATCACTCCCAACAACACGTTACGGTTGTTACAGTGATAACGGAAGACTTTTCTGAGGTTTAACTCAGAAAAGTGTTTATGTTCGGGTTTGTTTGTGCATTAGCATCTTAGCTAAACTTTAGCTACGCTGTCTCAACAGGTGAGATTTATGAGCTGCCGTAGTTCTTAATCGCTTTTTTCCAAAGCGTACAGACGGGTAGACATTTAGAAAGATATCCTTCCTTCATATAAAGTCTACATGACTTTTTCCTGAGGTGCAGAACTGTAACTGAAAGACATTTAGGTGAAACACATCCAGCTACCTAGCGAGTACCTATGGCCAATGGAACTCTCGTTTAAAGGTAAAAGGTCACCACAGGCCGCACAAGATTACAGCTGCTGAGCCTGAGCATGGTGGAACTGGCTATGAATACAAGAAGCAGAGCCTCAATGAACTGATCTCTAACGTTAACGTTTGGATGTTACTGTTACTTCTACTATTACTGTATCATGTTCTATTTTTATTAATTTTACTATTTAATAGTGATGTGTTCTTGTTTTATGTTTTGCTTTTATACTGTGAAGCATTTTGGTCAACCATGGTTGTTTTAAATGTGCTATATAAATAAAGTTGGATTTAATTGAATTGAACTGAGTTAAAACCGGTCCAAAGACCGGTTTGTGCTGCATTTTTACCGATCTAGGGCTCCGCGGGCCGATGCACTTGGACCGCTGACGTCAAGATTGGTTAACCAATCCATATCAGATTATCTCTACACTAATAGTAGAAAGTCCCTTGGAACATCGGGATATAAAAACATTTGAAATAGTCACAAGCACAAAAAAGTATGCCTCATATAATAGCTATGTGATTTAAGGAGGAAAACAGGTCTTTAAGAAGACATAAGCAAACTAAACTTAGGACAAAAGTAAGGAAATTTGTGTCTGTGTGGGCAAATGATGTTTTACTCAATGAAATGATACAGTTTTCATTAGAAGCTGCTCTGGAGGATCTGCTGCAGCCCTGTAGTCTCATCATTTACAGTCGGTGCAGAATGGCAGTGGAGCAAGCCTAGTTAAACATTTGAACACAAACTTTAAACTTTACTCTACTGGAAATGAATACATTCACTGAAACTTTAAACCTTGTATTTACTTAAAACATAGCAGTAATTATGTCTTTTTTTTTTTTAATCCAGGATTTTCAGAGCTTGATTGTAGAAACACTTGAACTTGATGACTGGCTGATTTTAGAGTAGACGGTAAAACCATAGGACAGGTGTTAAAGTATTTTACTCCTGTTTACACCAAGTTTAAAAACATAAAGGCAAAATTAATTGTCGAGCAGTTTCTTAACATTTTGTGACAGCAAAGATTAGCTTTAATAGTTTGGGAAATCTTTTTAACATGTCTTTTTGTAATATAACTCAGAGTCTGAAATAACTGTAGAGTTTAGCAGTCACGTTGTAAGATTACTGACTCATAACAGCTGTCATTCCACAGGGCAGGCCATGTCACAACCACGGCTCTCTAAAGAAGACAGATTCATCTGGGAGAAAACAAGTAGAAATTATATTAAGGAATGTTTTTGATGTCCAAAATTAAAGGCTGAGCTTTTCATTAAATGAGGACATATGGTGACTTAAGGAGGGTCAGGCTGTAGCAATTCACAAACACAATATTAAGAGGAGACAAGAAAAAGAGGAAGGACAGCAGCGCCCTCATCTGGTCATTATGGTTAATTCCAGTAGCAACTGCACAGCTTAGAGTGGTAGCAATGCAATATGACATGACATACACTGACAGGTAATACACTGGCAGCCTATAGAAGTACACCACATGGAGTTTCTATTTGGTTTGTAAGTATAGCGTGTCTCTTGAGAAGATAGTCATGTCAAAGTTAGTAAAAGTGTTATCTATACAAGAAAAAAACGATCAAATGTTTGGTTCAGATTTTGAACACATGACAATATCACAAATGTCCATTTAGTAACCAAACGGCCTTCCATCTATTCCTGAGAGTTAGCAATGTTTCCAGGATGTTTATGGGTCGTCAACAGAATAGGCTACTAGCTTAAGTGTTAGCTAAAACCGTCGGCTAATTAATTCAGATGGAGGAAAAAAAGGTAAAAAGTGTTTGTGTAAAGTTCAAATTCTACATTTTTAACTTTTTAAAAAATTATTTCTTTCTTTTACCTCTTTACATGCAATTTATGTTCCCTATCTTATTTATTTAACATAATATATCGTCAAATTTTGATAAGCTGACTACAACTCTTTATTTATTGTAATAACAGAAATAAAGCAAACAGGACATAGCTAAAGGCTTATTAACCACTAGAGGGTGTTGAGGCCATTTTGTGGCTTGGGGGAATTTCGTTCTTTTTAATTCAATATTTTTACTAACCCTGCAAAGCAGATGAATACGCTGTTTCTCACTGGCGAAGCCATCTTGCAAAGCTCCCGTCTGAACTGTTTGGTTAGAAAGTGACAGGACCAATCAGCAACAAGGGCGCAGTGTGTCGGGCGCAGCAGAGTCGTGACGTAAGCAAGCAGCAACAAGAGGCAGGTGCAGATATGGCGGAAGACATTAGCATGGATGCTGCTAAAGCTTAAGTTTTATCAGAACTTGACATTTCTTTGTTAAAAGAAGAACAAAGAACAGCAGTGAGTTGTTTTCTTACTGACTGTACTGTGTCTACAGTTGCCATGGTTCACATTTTGCAGTTCTCTATGGATTTACTCCTTGGTAGCGGCTATGTCACGCGATTTGTTGCTCTGATTGGCCCGTAAAAATTGTGACAGAACGTTCATCCAATCACCCTCCAAGTTTTTTTTTCAAAGCTTCTGCCCTTTCCCAAATGCTGTGTATGAGACGTTTTCCATATGGATGTGTGAAACAAATCCATCTGGCATGTCAGGTTAGATTTTTACTGTTTTTCAATAGAATTGTAAAATTTTATATCAGAACCTGTATCAGGTCAATAATTAGTTGTTCACTTTTTGTACCCTCGTTGTGCTGGTGACCAACAATGCCCCATTGAAACTCACTGAAAACACAGTTTTTGAAATAAAGAAATTCATCATGTTATGCCTCAATTCTGAAGTAACTGCTTCAAATGATCAGTTTTTCCTGTTAATGTCAACCATTACCACATATGTGACATAAGAGGAAACAGCATGTTTTTCCTTAGTTTCCAATAGGGCTACTTTTGTAACATTTTATCAAAATCTTAAAGTCCCCTTCAAGGAAATACAATTTGCATGTAGTATATTAAAATAAATATTTTTTCATGGTTTTTTAAATAACAAAAAACCAGAGCCTAATAAAGTTACCTGTGGGATTAAATTGCATAAGACAAAAAGAAGCCCAACTTTTCTTTTTACGAGTTTTTTTTTTTTTGCCTAAACCTGCTCATTTATCCACTAGATGGCAGTGGTGTTTGTGTCTCTTTCATTAACAACTGTACAGTATGACAGACTGAGCTCCACACCTGCCCTGTCAGAGATACATTCAGTTTATTTCTCATTAGACACAGTTGACCACGGTGCTCCTTGAATTTCATGCTACCCCTCAGATTCTGACCACTTAAAAGAGACCAATATTTTTCATTTCTAAAAGATGGGACACAGTAAGCTGTACCCTAATAAAGATCATACATTAGTGAGTGCTCCAAAGTCCTTGCCATGCTGTATTCATTTGTATGGTTCGGCAGTGATGATCCAAACCATATGAGGGGCTGAGCAGATCTGCAGAGTCCCAGCGAAGAGGCAGGCCACCCACAGCCGATGCTCACTGCTCTCTTCGTTTTTCCCCTTCCCTCTTCAGTCAGGCAGCATTCCTTCGGTCTCCTGGGGATCTCTGCTGAAGAAGGGAACATCATTCACAAAGACACAGATACTACAGCAGATGCTACCTTCATTTTCCCCGCGACGATCAAAAGGGAACATAAAATAAAATCGGTGACAGACAGATGGGGCGGCTCATTACTCTGGCATTAGTGCATACCTCTCAGTGTCAGAGGGTGAATGAGTGCAAGGAGATAGAGGAGCTTTGCAGATGTTCTTATCAAACATGATGAATATATAATCATCTCTGGTGAGTCGTTATATGTAAGATTATATCATGCTGCTCCAGTGGTCAACAGGTATTTTATATTAAATACTTTAACCTTTTTGGCCTCCCTTGTTATGGCTGTCTGTGTTTGAGCTGGTAGACATGAACATTTTTGATAAGCTCCAAAGCAGTTGTGGTATCTAAGCTTGAGATATTGCTCAAGAGCAGACCCCTTTTTCTCTCACTTCCCCCCTTTTTTCTTAGTAATGTCCTGGCCAGCTGTAGACTGATGAATTAGCATTCATTGATAAAACCAAACTGACAATGAAATGAGGAATGACATTGCCTGAGAGGAAAATGACTCCATTGAGGCTGTTTATTATTCATATTTTAAGTTCTTTTTATTGTTCCAAGATGATGTGATATGGCCGGAAACCACTTTACGAATCACTTTAGGAGATACTGTAACTACTTGGTTTTGGTGGTTGTTTCTTTTCTCTGTATTTACACCGCAGAGGCGAAATTTAGGGTCAGTGCTGGATCGCAACTGCCGGCTGAACAGAAATATCAACATAAAAATCAAGTTTCCATTTTCTGTGGACTATTTCAAGTCCAAAACCACAGGGATCCACTTACAGATGGGAAACCTAAGTGGTCAAAGAGTTAAAAAAAAATATTTCTAGGAGGTGAAGTACCTAAGAGCTATATTGGATTTTAAAAAGATAAAGATAATAAAATGAAATACATCTGAGACCCAGTGGTGATGAAAGAGCGCCTTGAACTGCTTAATTTAAGGTCAGCGTTAGAGATTATTATGCAATAATGTATTTTCCAAAGAATGAGAGCAGCTCTTTAAATCAGTTCCTGCATGGAAAAATTTTATCTCAAAGTTGAGTCATGAAAAACTTTATCAAAAAACCTAACTCAATAATGTTATCTCAGCCCTTAATGAGCCTTTAATAAGTCTGATACCGTTGGTGTGAAAAAGTTTTGTGAGGTCATATAAGTGCCCAGCGTCTGGTGCTGCGGGGCATGGATCATTTCCCGACTCTGGAAATTGAGTCAGAGTCAAACTGTGTCCTGCCCTGGCTTATTACTGGCTGAGAGGATCGCCCATCCCAGCAGCATAATTCCATCTGGGCTAAATATTTATACAGAGGGGGAACGACATCACTTATCCACAACACATTCATTCACATAAGAGAGAGGGAGCTGCTTCCAGAGCGGAGTTTGACTGATCTGCTGGGTTTTCCTAAAGGAGCTTCACTTCTTCTGACTGATATCTGCTGAAACAAGCTTTCAGGAAAAGTTTCCTACTAACTACAGGCACAATGAGCTTCTTTAGCTACTTTTTTTGTTTGGTTCTCTGTTTTTATCAGATTGGGAGGAATCCTGCTAGTGGTAAGTAAACATTTTCTTTGTATCACAGGAAAATAGAAACACAAGCTCTAAAAATAACAGCATGGATAAGCCCTTAAAGTTATTATATCAAAGGGACTATTTCTTATATAGTAAATACTTGTTTTGTTGTACTTTTTTCAAAAAGTCGTGTTTATTTATGCACTTTTCCTGGGATTTTGAGGATATATATATCTTTATGTCAAAAAATATATAAATATTTTTTGCAGTTAGTTCCAGATACTTACAGGTGTTTTATTAACAGTTTTGAAAACATTATTGTAGACAGCTTCTGTTTTTTTGGACATGTTTTGTTTTGACAACAAACATTGTACAGTTAAAATAAGACAGTTTTATTGAATAGAAACCAGAAGAAGTCAAACTAACCCTTGCATTTACCATTTGTTTTCACAAACCTTAACGTGTGTATATGTATATAAAAGTTGACTTGTATTTTGTATATGTGTGCCACTTTCTTCAGCTGGGATGTGTTGGCTGCAGCAGAGTCAGGACCAGAGGTGTGACATGGTACTGATGAGAGGGGTGACCAGAGAGGAGTGCTGTGCCGGGGGCCGCCTGGACACAGCCTGGTCTAACACCAGCCTGCCAATGAATGAGGTCAGCCTGCTGGGCTTCCTGGGAATTGTCTCCTGTAAACCCTGCAAAGGTAAACAAACAAACCACTTAAAGAAGGAGGAATCGGTTTCTTTTGTTTGTTTTCGTTTATCACTGTGTGGGGTTATATTCGTCATTGCATGGGAACCAGAAATTAGCTGAAAAGCTTAAAACTCAAAGTTTAATTCACAACAGACCCACTGTGAATAAACAGTCTGAAAAATAAAAAGCTGGACTCCAGTAAGAGACAAAGTGTCAAAGGTAGTTTTAAAGAAGGTTTTTTGAACTTTTAAATCACTGCTTGGATATCAATTGCAGACTCAAAACAGAAGGTTTAACATATTAAAGAACTGGCGGTTCTTTCAACAAAATATCTTCTGTGTCTGAAGTTTGTGAAAGTTAATTTGAACCACGTCATTTGTGAATCAACACAATGTGTTCCCAGTGCAGCCTTCTAACAAAATGCAGACGTGGATTCAGGAGACGCATTCCACTTAACTCCACCCAGCTGTCTTACGAAGCTTCTCCTCCAAAAAGTCTCTGCAAGGTTCATTCAGGTTCACTTGCAGATAAATTCTGTTTTTATTAGCCACACTTGCACTATTTTATCAATGGCCAGAATTGTGAAGTCCAGGAAAAGCTAGCTACAATCATTTTTGGCAACAACACCAGCCATGACCCTTTTCATGAGTAAAATACACCAAAACTTGATTGTATTGAGGATAAACTACACAGGCAGAGAGAGGAGAGTCAAAGTGAAGTAAAGTGAAAAAGTAAACAACTATATTGCTTGGAAAATGAATGAATTCAGTACAATCAGAAACCATGTTCCTCCTTTTTTCCCTCTCATTATAAGTTGACTTACTTCAAAGCTAGTTAAAAAGGAGCCTTGATTGCCTCCAAGAGCAAAATAACAAAGAAACATTTCCTGCAGGCTGAAATAACGCCTGCCACATGCCCAGATGTCTGGCACTCATGGTGTGCAACACTCTCTGCATCATTAGGAATTCTGTGGAAATAAGACTAAGTTATCATAAAAATGTGTACACAACAGGAGAGGGAGAGAGTGGAGACAAGGAGAGTTGGAGGAAAACACTGCAATAAAGCAGGATATTGAAGTGCTGTAGAGACAGGAAATAAGAAATAAGTTCTTCATTGTTTACAGAATTCTCAGGACTGTTACTCCTGATCATCTCTTAAGACTAAAAAAGGTCCTGGGAGGAGTTGTGTGTGTTGTCTAAAGTTGCCTTGGCACTGTGTAGGATTACAGTTCATCCTGTGCTTTTGACACAGCAGGGTTTCAGAGGAGCCCGGGGCTTCCTCACTTCTCAGCCAGTAAACTTCTCTGACAGTTATTTGAACTCAGTCTACCTCAGAGCGCCTCCATCCCTCTGCAGGAGCTTAGCCCAGTCTGTGTGCAGCCGTACACATTAGATGTTATGAAAACACACCGGTTTCAGATCCCATCCAGCAAGACACCCCTGTGTGTAACAGTCAATAAAGAGTTGTGATTATTATAAATATTGTGCGGGGTGAAAATAGCATTTTTGTCTGGGAAAACCCCAGATATGAGGATTGTTTTGAGAGAAAATGCCTGTGGGTCACCTGATGTCTGCAGTTTTGTTAATACAGTAACATTACACTGATATGGTGCAGCGGTCACACTAAAATGAAACCATTGGCTGTGCTTTTGTAGAAACATGCGAGGGAGTCAAATGCAGCCCCGGGAAGATTTGCAAAATGAAGTTGGGGAGGCCCCAGTGTGTGTGCAATCCAGACTGCTCTAACATTACCCGGAAGCATGCTGTGTGCGGCAGCGACGGGAAGTCATATAAGGATGAGTGTGCTCTTCTGATGGCTCGCTGCATGGGACATCCAGACCTGGAGGTCATGTACCAAGGAGACTGCAAGAGTGAGCAAGTTTAATCTTTACTTCCAAGCTTTTCTGTCCTGCGTTAAAACAAATATTTATATTTTTTTGCTTCTTTCTTCATGCACTCCAGAGTCGTGCTCCAATGTGGTGTGTCCAGGTACCCATACATGTGTGACCGACCAGACAAACAGCGCTCACTGTGTCATGTGTCGCACAACTCCTTGCCCAATTCCCCTGCCATCTGAGCAGCCGATCTGCGGCAATGACAACATCACTTACCCCAGTGCCTGCCACCTCCGTCGAGCCACCTGCTTCCTCGGACGCTCCATAGGAGTCCGCCACTACGGCCACTGCAACAGTAAGACTTTATGAACACTTCTCCTTTTTCTGATCATCTATATTTTAAATCAGGCTTAGGCTTTACTTTTTTATTAAAGCACCTTCTGACTCTTGTTTTGGCAGGTCCCCCTCGGAAATCCAACAATTTCCACGCCAGTGAGGAAAATGCAGTCTAAAAGGACACCTAATATTGTCAAGAGACAAGCTGGTCGACAAACAGTTCCAAGTGCCACACCACAAGCTTCCCATGATGACCTCTTTTTTTATGACAATCACTCCCCCCTCCCCTTTTTGTATACAGAATGACATGTTTGATATGAGAGTCCTCTCTTGGAAGACATACCTAAGTGTAACTGCCTCAAAAAGAGCTTCAAAAAATCTGCAAGCAATCAGTGTTCATCTTGTGTAAGTTTGGAAAGTACAGGCAGATGAACACTGAGATATCTCTGAGCTCTTTGGTAGATGTGTGGATATTGTAAATAGAACACCACTACTATTTATTGGAGAAGGTAACAACTCTATTTATGTTTTTATCCTAGCAATAAATCCATGTATCCTTGGGAAAGCTGACAGAAAAAAATGTATTTATTGTGTTTTTTATTTGTATGTACAATAGAGGGCCTCGTGCTTTGGCGCACTACAACTTTTATACAGTTTTTACAGTCTCCAGTCCCCCCAATACAAACAGTTTTCCCTCCTAAACTGATGGAAAGCAACACCAATTTGTCTGGAAAGTTGGTACCACTTCAGTCTGCCGATGTGGTTTCAGTTCACCACAAACAATAACAGGACAGTTGTACTGTATATACACAAGCTTTTGTGTGGAGGTGAGTAACTGATTCAGCCTAAACAAACCTGTGTAGTCTAAACATGTTTACTCTGGATCCTCATACAAACTGAGAAACCAACTGATCACTATAAATAACTGTTTGTAGGCATCTAAGAAGAGTGTTGGTACGACCTCAAGTGCTCTGCAATACCTCCTCTGTTGAGCACTTGGCTTTTCTGAATGCATTTTCTATTTCATTCCATTGCTGTTTGCCTGCTTTGATTTGATTGGAACTTTCTGAAGATATTTCTGGACAGTCAAATGTAATTAGAGATGTCTGATTGAAAGGATAATTGAATTTGTCTGAGAATCTGCTGCAGTTAAGGCCACCCGAATGTACCAGATTGTACTGCTATTAGAGATGAGACAGTCTGTTTGTTGATGATGCTGGTAAACTCGGGAGGTATGAAACAAATGGTCTACTTAAATGTCAAAGAGATCAGATAAAATCTCCCAAGTCAAAGCAGATGAAAGACAACTCCTCCTGTAAATAAAAGTCTCATATGTACCTACCTGTGTACCTACTGTGAAATTTGAATGATAAATACATTAACATATTTTTGTATTTTTGTACTGTCGTTTCAAAACAACATAAAGTTTAACATTTGTCACAATTCTGACTCCTTTCTTGTTGTTTTCTGTGATAACCATGGATACAAAGAAAGTACCATGGGTGGGGGATAATGTTTTGCTCTCAATCAAAACAATAATAAACAATGACGTGTACTGGTTAACACTGCACGCATTTTAGGATAGCTTGCAGTGTTAACCAGGAAAGCAACCTTTAACACCCTCATGTGAAATTCATGGTCACTGAGTTACTGCTCGGTAGATACAGTTTTTCGCTGAACCGAGTCAATCAACAAGTAATCAACAGAGGTAAGCAGAGCTGAGCGCTGCATCTGATCTCTACTTGTTTGGAAATGTCTACTGAGGCTACAAACCTATGGAGTCTGGGGGTCATGGGTTGGGGGGATAGGATGCAAGGTACAGGGGTTGGAAGGTGGGGACCCAGGTGCTTTGACCCCTACTGTCAGAGACTGGTTCTGGGGACTTGGAATGACATCTCTCTGGTGGGGAAGGAAACTTCAGAAACCTCAGATTCAGGAGGAACAATTCCTGTTCTATCCTGGTCGTGGGACAGTGGACCAGCTTTTTACTCTCGCACGGCTTCTTGGGCATGTAATTTTGCTCATCCAGTCTACATGTGTTTTGTAGACCTCGAGAAGGCTTATGACCGTGTCCCTATGGGAGTCGTGGGGGATGCTGCAAGGAATATGGGGTCCAGGGACACTGCAGTGAGCCATCAGGTCCCTGTATAGCCAAAGTGACAGCTGTAGTTAGCATCCTAGGTACGATGTTGGAAACATTTCTGGTGCTTATTGACCTCCATCAAGGCTCCCCTTTGTCTTGGATTCTATATAAGTGATTTTCATGGACAGGATCTTGAGGTACAGTCAGAGGGGAGGAGGAAAATGGTTGATTGCTTCCTCCAATGTGGGGAGGGTGTCTTCACCCCAACTGAGAGAGTTCAGGTATCAAGGTCTTGTTCACAAGTGAGGGTAGAATGGACCATGAGGTTTGACAGGTAGATTGGTGCAACATCAGCAGTATTGCAGACATTGTACTGGACCACTGTAGTGAAAAGGGAGCTGAACTGGAAGGCAAAGCTCTTGATTTACTGGTCAATCTTCATTCCAACCCTCACCTATAGTCATGAACTCGGGGTAACGACCAAAAGAATGAGACTGCAGGTTCAAGCCGTTGAAATGAGGTTCCTCAGGAGGGTGGTTGGTTCAACCTTAGAGATAGTGTGAGGAGCTTTGATATGTCAAAGTAGAGCCGCTGCTCCTTTGTCTCGAAAGGAGTCAGTTGAGGTGGTTTCGGGCATCTGATTAAGAGGCCTCCTGGATTCCTCCCTTTGGAACGTTCAACTTGGAAGAGGCCCTGGGTAGACAGACCCAGGACTCGCTGGAGGATTACACATCTCATCTGGCCTGGAAACACCTAGGAATTCCCCAGGAAGAGCTGGAAGATGTCCCTCAGGAGAGGGATGTCTGGGCTGACTTGCTTGGCCTGCTGCCCGGAATAAGCGGAAGAATATGGATGGATGGATGGAATATCACACATTAGTTCATATGTAATTCTTAATATCAGCACTGCTGAGCTTATCTCTGCTCAAGGCCATGGAAACAGCACATCACTCCCCCTGAGTGTAATATTGCTTTTATAGATTAAGAATAATACACACTGTACTCTACAACTTTGGAACTGTCTGCCATTCATTTTAAAATATTTGGATTTTTCTGAACTGTGTCACAGCCTTACTCATTGCTGGTTTCAGCCAGATGAGATCACTCTTGCACCCTAAAGGGAACTGGACGGCTTCCCTCTCATGCTGGGGTGGGTCAAGCACTCAGTTCGTGCGTGCAGTGGTTCGGCCTCCTCTCCTGTGCGTGCGGCGGCAGAGTTGCCTCCATGGCAGGCCTCTGAAGACGTCATCTGAGAGGCGACGGACAATCAAATCCAGGCTGGGTGGCTTTTCACCTCCTGTCTCCTCAGGGATATCCCCCCTGCTCCAAATTAGGTGGGAGGGGTCCAGGGGATGGAGGGCGAAGGAACGAAGCAATGAATGTTTTAAAGTACTGAGGCCTGGGTACTGACTCACTTTCCTGTGTAAGTACCTCCCTTGTTTTTCTGTCTTTCCTCTCTCTCTCTCTCTCTCTCTCTCTCCTCTGAATCCTGTGCTCCACCATGCAGCAGCATCTGGTTCAACTTTAGTGAGATGTTTATATTCCTGTCCAAGTACCCTTTTATTACACTGGGAATGGAATTAGATGTTTTGTTAGTTTGAACAGGGCAAATAACAATGCCACCGAGGGGTTGTTGCTGTGCCCACACTTAAAACACACAAAGTCATCTTTTTCAGTCATGAATCTGTCAGAAGTAAATTCACAAATTGGTCTTAACTCATTATAATTGATGAACAAACATCGCTGTAAGCATGTGAAAAGACAGGACTATGTTTGACTATATATGGATTTATGCCATTTAAAAGTTTTTTATTAGATTCAGTTTTTCGGGAGGGCAGGGCCAAATGGGGAGCTCAATGATGCACAGGGGTTTCTTAGCATAATTCTGCCCCCATAGAGCTACAACAATATAAAAGCATCTCAACGCTTAAAGCTTTCTTTACATCAGGCAGCATTAAAAGCTATTTCAAAGTAGCAAACAAATTTCCAGTCAGAACGTCAGCAAAGTTGAGGCATGTTCCTGTGATTAATAGTCTACTTTAGGAAGGGCCACTCTACTGAAACTGCACTGCTGTCTGTAAGATCAATATCTAGAATGGATGAAATGAACTCATGCCTAACTCAAGTCTGCCTGGAATCTGGGTGTCATAACTGATGACCAGCTAACCTTCAAGGTTCATGTGGCCTCGATTGCTCAGTCTTGCCAATATACTCTCTATAATATCAAGAGGAACTGACCCTACCTGACAGAGCAGTCAACACAGCTCCTGGTGCAGGATCTTCTAATATCACGCATTGACAACTGCAAATGATTACTGGCAGGAATCCATGCAGGCACATTCACTGTAGCCACTGCAGTAGATCCAGAATGCTACAGCATGTCTGGTCTTCAACCAACCTGAGACAGCACATGTCACTCTTCCGTTCATCTCTCTACTCTGGCTTTTTTTTGCAGCTCACATCAAATTCAAAACTCTATTCATTGTTTACAAAGCAGTATCCAAAGCTACTCCTGTTGACTTGGAATCCCTCATCTAGTGGGGCTTTTCCACTATGACATTTCTCCATGCTAAGCCAAACGAAGCCATGCTGATTTACTTTTCCATTACAAGTTCTGCCATACCAAGAAAGGTCCTGCTCTGGAGCAAGGCCAAAGCGTGCCAGTCCTTTTGCCAGAGAGATCCACCCTCCCCTTCTGTTTCTGATATCCTGCCCTCTGATGATGGATTTTCAGCCCACAGGGAGATGCGTTTTATCTCTGCTTCTGCACCACTACTCCAACTTTTTAACAGGGGTGGTCTAATGTCAGTATTCACGGTGTGATTGAAACATTTATGACATAAGACAAAATTTAAGATTAATGTGCTCATACTGTTGTGCGATAGTTGTGCAAGACCTGAGTTCTTACACTGATGAGTGAAATCAAGATGAACCAGGCACAGTGCCAGGATTACAAGTTTGTCTGTGTCTACTGATAAAAAAAAAGTTTAACTTTTGAAAAATAAGATGGAGATGTTTGAAACATTAGCACCTGATAGAGACAGTCTTTTCTATGTAACAACTAACCGTTATTAATTTATTAACTGATGCTGGTAAAGCATACCCAATCCATGTTGCCCAATCCAAAAATATGATTCCTTTTCTATCCTCAGTGGACTGTTCTTTAAATTCTTGGTAGGAAAATTCTCTTTTTTGTGATGATAAGCAGGAATTGTAGTTTGTTTATTGATTGTGGAAAGAGAAAGAGAGAGAGAGAGGAAAAAGAGTGTCATGCAGCACTGTCACTCTACTTTTGTCAGTCTCTGTCAGTCTCCTTTTTAAACAATGTTAAGTCAAACAGATCAGACAGTGTAAGACTGGATGAGATCAATGAGGGTTTTAACCACTGTGTCATTAGATCTAGACGTGCCCTTAAATGGGTAGCTAGGTTGTGATGGAAAAGCACTAGCTTGGCTGCTGTGCCGGGTCAAACCAAGTAGAGCTGAGCCACTCCATGTAATGGAAAAGCCCCACTGGTCTACACTCCTTGCCAACAACACTTGGCCAATGAAAGGCACCTGGTTCTTCAATTACATCAGGGCCCTAAGTCACTGACTCGACTCCTCTCCTCTGTCATTCCCCAATGCTGCTCCAGTCAATTCCAGATCTCCTTTCTATTTTCAAGAGAATGCTAAAAACCCAGCTGCTTTAGAGACCTTCTAGTCTCTAGCACTGTATAGCCAGATGAAGGGAAACAAGAGTCTACAGGAATCTAGTACTGAGCCTCTTTAACATATAAAATAATTCCTCATATTGTCACAAACATCCTTTAATTGAAACGGTGATACTCTAAAAACATAATAAACCTTGCCAATGTCAGTTTCTTTTCCTCCATCTTTTGACATTTTTTAATCCCAATTTAAAAAGCCAAACTGGTACCAAATAAAGAACTGTTTAGGAGCCAAACAATCAGCTGTACCGAGCCAAGCCAGATGATCTGGATCTCTAAAAAGACTGATTCCCTGTCCGATGAGAGAGATTGGACAGACATCAGCTGAGGAAATAGGGGTAGGATCAGAGTGTACTGAGCTAAACCTTGACAGAACCATGCTGAACCAAAGCCAACCGTGTTGTTGAAACAGACCATACACAAGCTCATCCAGGCTTTAGATGGAGGCTTTTTAATCCCTGCCTGCTGCAATTTCTCCATAAGTTTTTTTTTTTATTTTTCTTTTTTTGCCTGATTATTTCCCTATTTTGTGACACAAAAGTATCTTAAGAATTACAAAAGTTTTTATTTTCACATTCTGAATGCTTGGTGTAGTTGTAAACAGCTCAAAACATGGACTTCTGATAGAGTTTCTCTATGCAGAAATCGCCCAATACCCCCCAACAGGAGCTGTCCACTGCTGTGTGATGTCATCGGGAAAAGCTGGCTCGCATTGTCACACTCTTTTTTGGAGGGGTTGCACCCAGGTCTTTGTGAGTGACCCAGCACTTGGTACTTTGTTCATCTTTTGTTGGTGAAAACATTTTAATTGATGTTGATGAATGATTGGTTGTTTCATTGCTGATGTTAATTGTAAAAAACACCAAGTGCATAGCCTCTAGTTCTGCATGACAGCACTTGCGTCAAATTGGACTTGAAGCTCTTTGTGGTACTTCCTGATGTTGTTTCCTACTGTCTGGATTTCTGCTTGTTTTACTTACTCTTGCTGTGGACAAAAGCGTCCACTAAATGACTTTGTAATTTTGTATCTTGCTGTACAATGCTGATAAAACTAAGCCTCAAGTCTTTATTCTTGTCTTATGCAAATTGTATTGTGTTGTGTTACACCATTTTGAAATACTTTTGTACATTGTGTAGAAAACAAGACATGACTGATTCTTCTAAGACTATACTGCTCATCAACACACAGACATGACTTCAGAGGGTCCAACTGGTTTAGTCTCGACAAAGACAACTTCCTTCAAATGACAGCCAACGTGCCTGGTGTGAGCTCTGTCTTTAAGGTTAAATGAAAAAGAACATATTCCAGATATTACAGCCAAACTTTAACCACTTCATTTATGCCTCATTGTTTAAGAAGTGGAAAATATAATATTAAAACCACTTATATGTTCATGAGTGCCAGACATCTATAAATTCTTTTGTGACCCACACAGTAAACTCAGCAGTGTTTCTTGCCATAGTTTAAAAAGTGGCAACCACACAGGAATTTGAAGTGAACACCCACTAAAATCAAGCATTTGTGGTGCATATCTTGAACTAGTGTGGTCTAACAGTGAAATACACAACTGAAAAAATACATTGTGACAGCACTTTTGATACATATATTAGGACAAACCATCCTAAGATGTTTGACAAAATAAATCCCATTTGTTGTTGTCAGGACTGTCTAATCTTTTCACCATGAACTAGCTGTACATCACCACCCCACAGCCCTCTGACTGATGTCGGATATGATGCGCCAATGTCACACCAGTGGTGGTACTGACATAACCACAGAGTAAACCTATGAGCCATTTCAGAGCTATTCTAATTGCACTAAACACGAGACCTCAGGAATTCTCTGCCCACTTTACCAGTCTTTTTTTTCTCCATGTTTTGGTCCGTGGTGGGTACAGAGAGACAGCTTTGCGTGTGTGCCCTATGCTTCAGTGTGTGGGTGTGATTATAGGTGCTCTCCTGTTTGATCTCACCTGTTATGAGCAGGAGATCAGTCACACACATTACATCACAGCACGCTGGCAGAGATGTTAAGAAGCCCACAAACACATGAAGCTACAGTATGATGCGACTCCCACACCGGCATTTCATGGATGCGTAATCGTCCCGCTCTGATATGTAAAGCCTCTTTCTCAACAGCATCCACATGCTATCATTTCCGCCAAGTTGCCGTAGAGCTTCCAGTAAGTTAACAGCCAACATTTAGATCTGAAATGATGCTGTGATGAGAGCAAGCACTGTAGACCACCCACTCTCTGGATCTCGCCACTGGATTGTAAACAGCTCAGTCCCACAGCTGAAACTAATAGATATCAGATCCATCACTCCATCAGAATATTTCTGCCTCAGACATTATTTCCCAGACTTCCTTTGTTACATGGCAAGTATTTAAATTTTCCACATAAGCCTGATATTTTCCTTTGACAACTGATAATTTACTCACACAACAGCCCACACTAGTCTTACAGCCTGTGCTTCTACAGATGACATTTTTATGGATTTCTCGGAAGTACCTTTAGTGATCTTTGATCTGACGCCATGTTCTAACCCCAACTCTGAAAAGGCTGGGATGTTGTGTAAATTGGGAAGAAAAACAGCGCAGTCGTTCACAAATCCTGGATACAGCACAAAATGTTTTAAACTTATAAACTTTGTTGTTATTTAGATACACATATTGTGAATTTTATGCCTGTAACATGTTCCTGAAAAGTTGGAAAAGTGGTAAGAAAAGACTGGGAAGGTTGTGGAATGCTCAAAGGAGTAAGTAGGTTAATTTGTAACAGGTGATATATAACCTTGCAAAGCAGATGGATTTGCCAGACTTCTTTTATGTCATCAGGCATATCCATCTTTAAAAGCTCAAGTCTAAAACATTTTTGCCAAACTGAAAAACAGTTCAGACCAATTCCTATCATTTGATCATTTGATGGTTTAGTTGTACTGGAAGCCAATAGCAATGCCTGCCAACACTGTAGCAGTTAGCTTGGATGTAACTACAATATACTGACAATTAAACCAGCTGGACCACATTTCATTATTAAAACAAGCACAAAGAGCCACACTGAAAGCCTTCATGATGGAAAAAGATGTTTTTGCTATCCTGCTGACCTGTTTCTGCATGAGTTTGCCATCATTACGGTTGGGGTTAAGTTGTACTGTAAGCTGTAAGTGTATACAATGGCTGCAGCCAGGGTGGCAGGTATCTTGGCTGTAGTTGAAGAAAAGCAGCAGTTTAATCAGACCTTGACCACATTTCTTTATTAAAACAAGAGCAAAGAGCCACACCAAAAGCTTCTTTTAGCAGAGAAGATGCTTTGCATGCCTCCTGATTGTCAGTGGCGAATTTTCTGTGCCAAAACTACAGCAGTACTAGCGTGCAGCTCAGGTTAGTGCTGGAGCTACGCATTACCTCATTTTTTCTTGTTGCTCAGTTTAGCTCATCATGAATGTGATAGACAAAGCATCTGTCTGATCCCCTTCCAGGATTTTTTTTGAAAAGTTCTGCCCTTCTCAAATGCTTTCATGGGAGGTTTCCCAGATAAATGTGAAATATATCCATGCAACAGATACAGTATATGAAACAGTCTAACTGAGGTGTCAGGTTAGGTAGTTAAGAGACCAGGTAGAAAAGGATTACTCACAAAAGGCTCAGCTGTTCACAGTCAAGGATGATGCAAGGTTCTCCGGTTTGTGGAAGACTGTAAATGGAATTGAGCTTGTTTGGTACTTTTCCAGTGGTCTGACTATTCAAAGAGGGTCACAATACCCATTCACTCCACATTCACATGCTGATGGTGAAGGCTGCCTTTTAGAGTGGCCATAAGTTTTGAACAATTTTATACATAGGCATCCATACAAATTCACTGACTCTTTGGGGTCGGGTGTCTTGCTCAAGGACACACTGACATGTGGCTGTTGGACCTAGAAATTAAATCCCTGGCTTTCCAGTTGCGAGACGACGTCTTGGATGGACTGACCTAAAGTGTGCTGTCGTCTGATGTGTCCACATTACAATGTTTGTTTTTAAATAACGGCAGTTGAGCCTAGCTACACAAGGAAGTCATGGCCAGACAGGCAGTAGCACAATCACAAATCAAACAAACCCATGTCACAGAGCAATCACTCATTAGTCAAACATCTACAACCAGATGCATCATCCTCCACCTTTTTTAATTTACTTTTAAAAACATTTAAAGAGACCAGCTCCCATCTCATGTAGTTGATTCCAGGCTGCAGGAGCAGCATGCCTGAAACTCATTTTACCCATTTCAGGTATTTCTAGACAACAATGCCAAGCCACATTCTGCATAACTTACAACAGCATTGCATTGGTTTGGGTTATAGAGTGGCCTTCATTTAGACCTGTCTCCCTCTGAATGTGTATGGCCCATTATGAAGCCCAAAATACAACAGGTAAAAGAATTTAACTTCAGTGCTTCAACAATTTATGTCTTCAGTCCCCAGATGTTAACAGAGTGTTGAAAGAAGGAAAGGTGATGTCAAACAACAGTAAACATTCTCCTGTCCCAACTATTTTTGGAACATGTTGCAGGTGTCAACTTCACAGGGTGTGTATATTTTTAAAAGTTTATCAGTTTAATGTTTAACATATTGTCTTTGTGTTGAATTATATATAATTATATTTTCAAACTATATTGAATTAAATATAGTTTGGAAAGAATGTGCAAATCCTCATAGGCCTTTTCTGTCTTTGTTTACATTTTACACAACATCTTAGCATTCTTGGAATTTGAGTTTATTTCATTGAGGTTTATGATACATAAGCTATCAGCCAACATTTCATCAAGGATAAACAGTATATTAATCTAGAGAAGACACAATGAAGGCAAAATTAAAAGATTGTTTGTGTAGGAAGTGTCACAAACTGAATTTTGCACTCTCATTGCAGTATAAATCAACACTACATGTTTTGGAGCCTACAGCACACTACCAAATGTCCAACAGCTGTACTTGTCAACAAAACTGGTGATTTATTTGCTCAGGGAAACTCTGCAGAAAACTGAGATTACAATCTTTGTGCAACAACAGAAAATCCAGGCACCATTTCTGCCGTGTTTGTCCGTTACTCACTGAGGATCAGATCACTAACAAGTCAGCAGAGGACTGAAGTAGGGAGTTGTGCAAGTGATAATTGTCCTAAATTATTCTTAGAGGATTGTTTCACTTCCTCATTAGAGCCTTACTAGGACAGCTTCTCTTTTGGCTTTGTGTGTGGTCCGTCCTCTATGTATGGTCCTAAAGGAGAAACACTTTCCAGGAATACACCATATACTGACAAGCTTTCTGGGACTCTGTCAGTTTGTTATGTTATTTGATCAAAATGGAAGCAAACTCCAAGACCCCTGTTTTTTTTATGTATTTGGGAGCATGTGTGCTAGAGACTAGTTAGTATGAAACTGTAGCTTTCCTAGCTTCTGAGAAGGGTATTGAATTAAGTTTGGTTTGAGTTTGTGGTTAAATATCAAACCACACAACTGAAAAAAAAGGTCAATGAAGTGCGATAATTTAGCCACTCTCAGCTCCTATTTGTCTGAATCCAACTTTTAGCAGTTTGAGGCTTGGATATATCCCAGACTGTGACCATAATTTCACATCAACTTCTCAGGTGGTGCTCGCATCAGACAGGAATTCCTTTTTTTTACAGGCTTTGGCCATGATACCTGCTAGTTTTAAATGGAAAGTTGGTTGAACATTTAAGTTGCTGTCAAGCATAACTGTATGCTTTTTCAGCAAATGAGAGTGGAAAAAGTGCCTTGGCTTGGGTTTAATTCAAAAATTCCCCCTCCCATTGTCAGCAGCTTCTTTCAGTTTAGCAGCTACAATAGCCACTGAGACACCAAATTAAATAATATGTTTGCAGATCCAGTGCTTGAAATGTACCACAAATTTACTCATGAGGCCCATCTGGTATCTATTCCCCTAGACTGCGCATCATCCTCAGATTGATGGTTGTTTGAGGATTAGAGGAGCGACTGCTGATGGATTATTGAGGCTACAAGACATGCAAATGTGTGCACATATACATAAACATGCACACACATTATGTTAATGCACGCAAAATATTCCCATTAGACACTCTGTCAGCCCACGCTTACACAAAACGACTACAAACATGTGCTCGCCCACTCTCTCTCTCTCGAACACAAAAAAAGACAGCTTCAAAAACACAATTAATGCCAAAAACAGTACTCCAGTAGAGATTATTCTTAACAGATATCTTCTTACTCACTCCTTGCATTTATCTATGTATGATCAACATTTCACATAATTTGTTTTATGAGTAGAAACTCTGTCTCCTGTGGAGGCTTGTGGTTCCTGTTGCCATTTCGCATGGGCTGAGAAGAAGCTAGCTATCTTACATCGTGTGTTGTGGTAGTGTGAAGTTCTGGTCCCCTTCTGAAGCCTGCTCCTGTCTAAAGCCTGACACAGTGTCCTCACAGCATCAGCATCCAAGGCCTATGCTGAAGTGCATTGGTTCCCAACCTGGGGCCCATGAGAAAGCAGTTATTAATTAGTTTATACAAAGGTCTTTTGATAAGAAAAGCATGCGTAGGCCTTTTTTAAGGTTTTATCAGTGAAACAATTAAAATCTATGTTGATTTTTGACCGCAGTGTGTCACTTTTTCTTCTCTCTTGAACACTTGGGGGGTCCACTTTTGTTAGGTACATGTAGGGAGGGCTCCAAAGATTGACGTTTTTTATAAATGTTTACAATGTGGATGGGCACACTAATATAAATGTTTAGGAAAGAAATGTCAGACTTCATAGATAAGCCATAATCTGCACCACTGCCAGGGTGCCAGGAAATAAAGTCAAAGAAACTGGAATAACTATAAGGAAAAAAATAATGAAATAATTGCAAAAAGAAAAAGGTTAAGGAAGGCAAAAAAGGGATGAAAATTGGCTAGAAATTATGAAAAGAGTTTTAAAATGCTAAGATGGTTCAAACTGGCACAAATTGGCAGACCAAAAATGAAAGTGGCTACAGAAAGGCAAAAATTAGTTAAAAGTGACATAAATGGGTTGGGAGTGAAAGAAATTGTGTTTAAAGGGCAAAAAAGGAATACAACCTGTAAAAATGGGTTACAAGTTTTAAAAAGTGGCAAAAGTTGGTGGCAACAGTGATAAAAAGGAATTAAAAAGTGATATAAATAACTATTTTGAACATCAATACTAAATAATTGCTTAACCCCCTTTTAGCTCCAAATAAAATAACTGTTTGCCAGGATACTAGCATGAATGCTACTGATCCAACACACATGCACTGATATCATCAATAAATCACAGTTGGAGAGGGCCCATTCTCTGGGGTTTTTCAGGGGTCCAGCCAATTCTGTGGGCAGGCCTGTCAGCATCACATGCTTTCTGTCCACAGAGATGTCCTGTGAATTTTAGGTTCCGGTTCCCCTTGTAAATAGTATATCCATTTTATTTTAAATGCTAAAACACAGAAGCGTGGTGCATTGTATTGATGAATCCTTGACAGCTTTGAGCCAAATAGTTTTTCTTCCATATTGATACAAGTCAGAGCCTAATACAGTATGTTTAAAATACTAATATGGATATGATTAATGTTAAACTTCCTCCACTTTGTTAAAAGAAAAGCTTACAAGCTCTGTTGAATGAGGAAAATGATAGAAAATCAAGGAAATACCCATATCCGACCTGATACCTCGTCCTTTCCCTTTTCCCATCTCAGCATGAGACAGAGAGGAACGGCACATTGCTGCCAAGACACTGCAATAGGAATCAGTGTCAACAAGTTGATGCTCGTTTGCATCCCCTGTCGTTAGGGGCAAAGACGTAAGTCCTCAAAGAGTCAGGGACTTTGAGTTCATTATCTTCACTTTCTCTTCTTGAAATTTCTGGCAGATGTTAGTGGATATCTATTCTTTGACACATCTGTTTTGAAGCCAATAACTTTTTGTGCTTTTCATTGAACAGTACTTGGAATGAAACACAGAGTAGATTTCAAGAAAGCCTTTGTCATGACAATGTCCACTGAAACACCTTGTGGAAAACTCATCATGCCTATGGTATTCCATCCAAGATCATCACGATCATAAACAATTTGAATGAACATTTTCAAGTGCAGTGTCATCATTGGTAACACTCTGTCCAACTGGTTTGCTGTTCTGTGTGACAGGGGTGTTCCATCCCTCCCTTCTTTTCTTTTTTCTGTTTACTATAGACTTAGTCATCATCAACAGGACAGCAGGTAAACCCAGTGTAATTCAGGAGAACCAGATCCTGACTTTTCAAACAATCTCACCCCCCTCTTAACCAAAATGCAGACTAAAACTGACAGGCTTAATAACTTTGCCAGACAGGTGGGTCTTATCATCAACACTTTCGAAACGCAAGTGGTATGTGTTAACACTGCCCATACAGGACCCATTCTTGTAAATGAGTCAGCACTTGAGTCCGTGGAAGACTATCTGGACAGCCTCATTGTAGAGGACTGTGGGGTCCAAAGAAACATCAAAGCAAGGCTGAGAAAGGTTTAAGCTGCCTACTGCCAATTTAGCTCTGTCTGGTCCAAGTGGTGTAATCTTAAAATTAAAACGCTTTTTTATAGTAGCATTGTCAAATCTGCTCTGCTGTACAGAGCAGAAAATTGGCAAGTGGTCAAAACTGACATGGGGAGAGTGGAAGCTTTTCATGACAGATGTTTCAGACCGATCTCCCACATCTTCTACAACTCCACAAAAAAAAACAGGCAGCCAGAGGGCGGTCAAAGAAGTCCCATAAGCTTACAAATGTTTGAAATGGCTAGGTCATGTGTTCCAAGTGGAATAGGACAGGATCACAAGATTTACCTTAAGATGGAAACAACCAGGCAAAAGGAATCCACGGAGGCCCAAAACCACGTGGCAAAAAACAGACACAGGAGAGTGAAAAGCTGATCCTGTCAGGGAAAAAGCACAACATGTTGCCATGGATAAAGTGCAACTGAAGGAGCTCATCCAGGCATTAGTCAGTGTCATATATGGGATCAGTATCAGTAGAAGGGGACCAATTATCGGTCTGGCCTATTACTGAGGACGATATTTGGTATTTTGCCGATATCAGTGTCAGCACTTAATTTTGCCAATAATCAATGAAATTGATAAATTAAAAAGTGTGATTCTGTGGTTCCACTGCAGAGTGCGTCTTCCCCTATGGCTTTATTTTCACCCCTCACAGTCTCACCAGATGACCTGTTTACAGCACAGTCCGACTGACGAGATGTCACATTGAGTACTAGCCAATAAAGACATAATCCTTGGCGCCACTGACACACTAAGCATGCTGTATCACTTCTTGTTTTCATGCTGCTACTACATTTCTCTGACTTTGGGCAAAATTTTTGATTTTTTCTTAATTTTTTTGGTCATGCAATTCTACTTTTGCCACATTAAGTATATTTTGTACATCATTATAAATGCATGTCAGTTCCAAATATCGGTTATTGGTTTCATGAAGTACTTACAAATGGTAGCCTACCGTATTGGTCCTGAAAACCATTGTCTGTTGACCCCTAGGCAGTAGCTTAAGAAAGTAAGTAAAGACAACTATGCAATTTTAGCATGCTGATTTGTTCACAACAATTTCAGTGCAAATAAATATCATGTGTGACAGACACTATCTTAGTTACGTATGTGCTAAGTCATACCTATTTACTCTTTATCATGACTGAGGCTACAGCTGAGGGCTACAGTATAATTAAAACATGCTAGCTTGCTCACAATGAATGCAAACAATATGGACATAATTAGTTAATCCCTGTTGAGCATTTGAAAATGCTAACTTGAACAAATTTCCACAAATGATACGGGCTACATCGTCGTTTTTAACATGGAAACCTGTTCACAATGGAAATACTTGTACTAATTAGGCTAGCAAGTGAGCTTTGACGTAGACCATGTCATGTTTACCATCTTGGTTAGGCATGAAAGAATGCTAACTAATGCTATTTTACAATAATTATGTCAGGCTGAGGGCTAAATGATCATTTTTACACACTAACTTGTTCACAATGACAGTGCTAATTAGCAAGTAGGACCAGCCTATGAATTGCACATTTCACCCTCTTAATTAAGCTTGTACTGTAGCAAATATTCTCTATCGAACGCTATCATGATATGCAACTGAAGCTACATGATAATTTCAACATGCTAACTTCCTCACAGTAGCAATATGCTACTAGTATGTCCACCCTTTTCATCTAGTGTTTCCCAAATTGCATATTTCTGTCAGCATTATGACTGGAGTATATTCAAAGAGGTACCCTGCACTTAACTAAACAAAGTACTGTTTTCCAAAATCCCACACTGCTGTTTTGCTCTTACCAGAAGTGGTGACAGTTAAACTGCCCCTTTTTTCTGCTTCTAATTCTTTCCCCAATGGCCCATTGTGGCTGTATTCATCTATCCAACTTGCTGAAGTAAACACTAGCTGTTGCTAGCCAACTTTACAGCTAACTAACTGTTTTACTGACTGCACGTTACCTAGCGAGTGGATGCTAATGATACCAAATAGTTACAGACCTGCTAAGTCACCAGTATGGAGTCTATTGATGTAGGCCATTCTACACTGAATTCTTGGACCATTTGAGTGGGCCCATAGTAGACTACTCTGCCTTTTCTCATTCTTTGTGCACTTATGCACTCAAAATAACAAGTATTTTGTACAGAATCATAGGATTTTTAGCAAACCTATCATCTTCGCAAAACTTGGTACCATTCAAACATATGCTAACATTAATACAAACAACAGCTTAAGTCTGTATGATTCTCATTAGCTTTATTTATCGAAAAGGTGGCTAAGGGGGGTTAAAGGGGAGAACTTTCTGGGAACCAGCCAAATGGGGCCATGAGGAGGTCAGTAATATATGGTCCATTATAAAGTTAAATTGTGATAACCATATTCCATATTTAACTGGAATAGCAACACTTGTCAAATCAACAAAACATGAATTTTATTATTTTTGCAGTAGTAAAACTGCCTTTTATAAAATGTAAACCCCCTTTCATAAAACAGAATTAACTTCTTTTTATAATGTTAACAATGTGGATGGGCACATTGAACCAAACCATTTGGAAAGTACTGTTATGCCAGACTTCATAGCTAAGCCATGATTTGCACAAATGTTAAGATGCCAGAGAATAAAGTAGAAGGAAATGATACAACTTGAAGGAGAAAATAATTAATTGATTGCAAAAATTGGTTTAAAAAATGACCTAAATGGGTTAGAAGAGGCACAAATTGGAAGTTAAAGTGATGAAAAGGGGTTAAAAAGAGGCAAAAAGAGTTAAAAGATGCAACAACGTGTCAAGAAACTGGTTAAAGGAAGGTTAAAGGATGCAAAAAGTAGCAAAAAGGGCAAAAAAAAAGTTGCAAAAATGGATGGAGATTGGCAAAAAAATGTTGCAAAACAGTCAGAAAAAGAATTTCAAAGGGGTCATATAACAGTTGACACACTTTTTATAAAGTAAATAAAGTAACTTTTAGCCCAGACACTAGCACCAATGCTACTGGTCTAACACATGTGCATTGATATTATCAATAAATCACATTCACTGGGTTTTTTCAAGGGTCCAGCCAATTCTGTGGGCAGGACTATTCATTGATAACAACTTACTTTGAGTGTAAAAGTTTGTGGTTCCAACCTCACACTATATAGGACCACGCATTTTACAGGGAATGATAAATAAATAATTGTGCTATTTTTTTCTAACTACAACCTTTAAAGAGGGGGTATTATACTTTTCCGATTTTTAAAACATAAATATAAAGTCACAATGTTGGGTGTCCATACTCACGTATGCAAATTTTCAAACCGCAAGATAAACGTATGCAGCAGTAATCTTGGAAGTAGCCTGTAAACTGATGAAAACGGTTTGTTGAAAATCTCTCCAAGATTTTCCTGAGATGAGATTTTGATGGAGCAAACTGATGAGGTCATCACAATAGGATCTCCTGACTGGTTTGTGGTTCGTCCGTGCTGCCAGCGGAACAGACCGCCCCCACAAGACCTTTTAGCTATTTAGCCATTTAGCAACACAGTAATTAAACACTTACCAAACAGATACGTCCTGCTCTATCCTTCGGTGGTTTTCTTCCCCCTTGTCTCCAAACTATCAGGATCAGACTCCGGGTCTAACACGTACGGACGTATATCAAAATTTGCCATATTTACTCAGTCGGACCAGTTCATTCAAAGTTTACAGCAACTAGCATATCAACATTAGCCACATTGGAGAGGGTGGGCACAAAACATTGAGTCCTGCCGCCGGCCAGCCTCCAGAAAATAGGCCAATCGGAGGAAAGCAGGTCCGTGGAGCAAGGGGTGTTAAAGAGACAGCAGCGAAAACAAAGCGTTCCAGACGGAGGTTGAAATAAGGGTTTTTCAGGACGCCAGCTTGAGAAACATGAGGAGTTTTTTGAGCTGTAAACCATGTAATGCTACTACGTGGGTATCAGAGAGATGGTGTAAAGCCTTGAAAAAAGGCATAATACCCCCACTTTAAATATAATTTGAAATAGGCTAATGTTGTATTTTAAAGGATAGCTTTGAACACATTTGGTCTTGGGCAGCAACTATAAATTTATACTGTTAATTCAGTCCGTTTTAACTGTAGCCTACTTGAACTACATAATACAGTTAGATATGGATGCCATTTTTGTAGGAGCAATGCGTAAATTAAACATGGAACAGCTGCCATCACAGACCACTATAATATGCCACAACAAAAGTTGTACATGCTACATACGTTGCCTAGTGATATAATTTCTAAGGGGTTATATACCAATGTAATGTTGATTGTTTTTGTCCAGGAACACAAGTGAGGTGGAAAAACACAGCTAAGAGAAAAGGGGTGCCTGCTCTGATTCTAATGTGTGCTCATGTTGTGGATATGTGTTGTTGGTCCATCTCAAATGTTGACCTTTATAACCGTCTTAGGGTTTGTTGTGTGGGTGTGTTCATTTGTTTGTTTGTGTGTGATCTACAGCTCTTGTGACATATGGTCTCATACAGATTGTGTCTGAAGGGAGCGAGAGTCTTCGATGGGTGGGACTGAAAACAAGTGACGCATGACTAAGAGGCCCAGGAAGTTCCAGCAGGCGGCTGTTATTGCTGAGTGTGTGGGTGTGTAGTAGGTCTATGTGTGTGTTTACGCCTGTCTGTGTGAGAGTGTGATTCGGGGGCCCAGAGGGACTGTGTGAGCTGTAGGGCAATCCCGGCTGGAGTGTCTGGGAAAACTCTATGGAGTAACAAAAGCAGTAGTGTCTGTTGCAGCATATCAGTCTGCTGCCTTGGCTGCAACACTTGCCTTTTATGAGGATTTTACACTTCTCAGAACCAAATTTTTCACCCCGACTTTACTCTTGCTTTTCCCACCAACTCCTTGGTAAAATTTCTGCATGAAATTTGGGAATGCTGTCCACAGCAGGAAATCTTTAGAGGAATTCAACATGAGCATGCAGGCAGAGGGGATATCATTTGTATTGCACAAATGGCAGATTGTCATGTGTGAAATATAGCTGTCTCCTACCCTATTCTGCTCACCAGAATTTTCTTTTCCACTCTAATGTTGTGATAAAAAAACCCAATGATATTGGTATGAATACAATAAACTGTCATTACATTGCCATACTGCCTTCCCTTGTCCACATTCTTGGATTTCTGCAGCATTTCATGTATAGGTGCATCTAAAAAAAATGAATTTGGTGAAAAAGTCAGTCATTTTTCTTAAAATTTAACTCCCAATGTTAAACTTCCATATGTGAACACAGCCAAGTTGTTGTTGGCGTCTATCAGGCGACCCTGAGGTAGCTGCTATATTTATCACACATAAAGTAAAATACTTATATTTTTTTTGTTTGTTTTAACCCTGATGAGTCTAGCTTACAGCTTATGTAAACTGAAAAAGAACGTATCTTAAGATATTAGAATATTGTGGAAAAGTCCATTCTTCTTCTTATTTCAGTCCTTAAAAGAGCTCTGATCAGGTTGTTAATAAGAACACCTGTCAGGGTTTCCTGAGCCTTTATTGCATCACTCTGGTTCAGTACACACAACTAAAATCATGGGGAAGACTGCTGGCTTGACATTTGTCCAGAAGACAATAATTGACAGCCTCCACAAGAAGGGTAAGCCACAGAAGGTTATTGTTGAAAGGACAGGCTGCTCTCAGAGACTGTATCAAAGCATGTTTATGGAATGTGGACAGGAAGGGAAAAGTGTGGTAAGAAAAGGTGCAAAAGCAACAGGGATGAGCTAGGCCTTCAGAGGATTGTCAAACAAAGCAGACTCAAGAACTTAGGGGAGCTTCACAAGGAGTGGACTGAGGCTGTGGAGCCAGTGGATCAAGATTCACCCCATGGGTCTGGGCAATGGGCTACAAGTGTTGTTTTCTTTATGTCACTCCTGAACCACAGACATCAAATACAAGTACATTTTGAATTTCATTTAGGAATCAAGGTCCCAGAGTCTGGAGGAAGACCACAGAGGATCAGTCAGTGATGGTTTGGGGTGCCATGTCATCTGCTGCTGTTGGTCCTCTGTGCTTTATCAAGTCCAGAGTCAATGCAACCATCTTCCAGGAGATTTTAGAGCACTTTGTGCTTCCATCTGCTCAGAAGATGTATGGAGATACTGATTTTCTTTTCCAGCAGGACATCTGCCCACAGTGACGCCAAAACTACCAGAAATTGGTTTGCTGACCATGGTACTACTGTGTTTGACCAGCCAGCTAATTTTAGACGGCCTGGCTTCAGACTGTTCATTTTTTGATGGCCACTCTCACATTCTGTTCATCTGAGATACCACACATCTCAAAAACAGAAATATGTGCTAAAGTGTTCGAAATAAAAATTGTCTTAAACGTCCGTGGGGGGTTAGGGTAAGGGTTAGTAAACCAAAGGTTTAAAGTCAAAACCTGACCTGCAAAAGCTGATTACAGAACATTTAATAAAGCTGGGTAAAAAGTCTACTTACAGGAAAAAAGCTTGCTGTCCATGAAAACATTCTAACACAGCTAGCGTAGCCTATGTAGCTCTGTTAGCTGCGCAAGCAGCATAGATAATGTAGCTTAAAGTTAAACTCACAAAGCAATTAGCCACACATCTACATTATCCGAGTAGCTAAGTTAGCTTTAGCTAAGTTTGCTAAAGCTCATATTGCTAAGGCTAACTTAGCTACAGATAACCGAGCTACATAGCTAGCGTGGCTATGGCTGTCCTGAAACATTTCAGAATTTTTTAGGAGTATCTATGTTAAAATGGATTTTGTGTATTCTGGTGAGTGGTGTCAAAGTGGGCTGAGAAAAAAAAAAGATTCTTTTTCCATTAACTTCCATTTAAGGCACTGCATGTGTGCTTGTGCATACAGTCCTAAAGTTACTTAGATCATGTCAGGATGGACAACAATCAGTTACTTTTACCCTTTGGATGTTTTGCACCATTCATCCACTGCTTTAATGTACATCACAACAAGAAAAGCAGTGTGGCTCACTCAAACAACAATACATTTTTTTGACCACATTCTATTACTGCTGACCTAAAACTACAAGGTCCCTCTGTCTGGCCGAGTTGTTGTCTGCGCCTCACATGACCTGTCTCTGACCCAAAGTCACTCACTCCCCAGACTGCATTGCTACATTGAGCACTCGACTGGGATGGCGGTGACGCACTGGGTGCAGAGAGACAACAATAGCTTACCTCAGCCAGGCAGACATAGCAAACCTAAATGCTATCAGACCCTCTCTAATCTCAGTCCATGGGACAGCCGTGTCTCTCCTGCTCCCACATGGCAGGATCAGACACATTGCCCGCCTAGAGTAGAGGGATGGAACCTGACTAGGTTACACTGTGAGCTTTGTTGTTGGGAAACATCCAGTCTTAGTACAACTAATCTATTTTGTGCACGCCAAAATTTTGTGTGGGGGTGGGCTTAGTTTCACTGATAATTCTTAGTTACCAGTGTATGAGCAGAATATAGTTTTTGTGCAATACTGAAGAAAAGTATTGTGCCAGTTGATTTACACAGTATGAATACATGGCTTATCCATTCGATATACTTCATTGAATTTTTTTAACACAAACATAAAATCGGGCAGTGCATTGAGCTGAACCTTTGTAAATAAAAATCAGGCCAGACTGCTTGGGAGCTGTGATTGGCTAATGGAAAGTCAGATGGGAACTCCAACACAACATGTGGTGCCAAGCAAAGAGATACAAAAGTCTTGTGTTACATCGTTAAAGCTGTCAATCTGCAGTAATGGTAATCACATTAGGGAGTGTTGTCCAGTATGAAAATAAATCAATCAGTGGTTATTTTTTAAACTTAGACAGACCTGAAAACAAAATAAAATCAATCATTTTCTGAACCAGTTCTTATGTAAGATTTCTGTGAAACCTTCACAGCTATCTCAGGGTCGCCTGATAGACGCCAACAACAACTTGGCTGTGTTCACATCAAACCAGACGATATCTTTCCCATGTGTTAGGCTTCTTATTTACTGTTTTATATCTCAGATATGACATTTGATAAAATGGTTCCAACAAATTCTGTCAAATGATCAAGGACAAACTACAAATTCAACTTCGTTGAGATGCTCATAACAGATTTTTGGGCCCAAGTGGTCACTGACAAGAATCCAATGGAAAAGTAACATGTCAATACACAGAAATGTCAAATTGCAAAAACATATCTCTGATTTTCATGTGAAAAAAAGCGATCAGAGGCCCCCAAATGAGCAGGGATAAAGGTATGAGTTCAGTGAAGACATTGTGTGTTAGAGAGGATATTATATTAATTATTCTGAATAAATCACTCAAACTTGGAATGCAGGTATGGGTTAAGGAAATTTTAAACTGGAGACGTCATAGTATTGCTTAGAGTGTTGTATCAAAACGCAGTGTGTTTCTGGTTATAGTACCCCACTCACCAAAAATTGGTGCACAAAAGCACCACCATGTGGCAATATTTCGTAAAAACTTGTTGAGGGTATAAAATTCGCATTAATAATAGTTCAATGTCTTGGTGTTAAAATCGCAAGGTTGAAACTTGTTTTAATTGTATCTATATTTATGCAACAATTGTTAAGTTATAGATTAAATTAAATTATTAATTCATTTGGCTATTTTCGTTTATACTGTTAAACTACCTTGTATCATACAACTATAACATATCTTAAGTGTTAAGGTAAAGAGAGATTATCCATTACCATAGACCATATTTTATTCTTTCCGCGATGCAGCGCAGTCGCGTCAATCACATGGTTGGCGTTTTTTCTAGGGGGTTAACATTGACCACTCCGGGGCTCCGTAGTTCTCCCCCTCTCTACCCGTTTAGTAGCTAAAGATGGCTGAAGCTCGTCCATGGCCCAGCCGGTTCTTCTGTCACAGATGCTCAGCAGAGATAAGTCCACGGCTGCCTGTAAGTACGAAGAACAGAAACTATCAACGTAAACCGTTTTGAATTTGAAAAACAGAGTACTGTTGCTGTTACTGTGGTATAAACGGTTGTAACGGCGGAGCCAACAGTTAGCGTGCTAACAGCACTAGCTTCCAGTTACGAGGTCCCGTCTATGTTGCTAACGCTAGCAAGTGTTAGTTATCTTGTTATCTTGGTGGTGGATTTGTGAGCTTATAAACATAAACTGCTTAGTCATTACACGCAGAACTCACACAGTCTTCTTTTACGATTCGCAACAGTATTTGACTGGATGATTTGCTTGTTATTGTGTGTTTACGAGTCATTTTAGCCCCTTAGCCACATTAACTAGCCACAACGCTCACTGCTACACAGGTATCGCATCTGAATATCATCTCCAGATGTTTATTTTTATCAATAAGATACTCGTAAAACTAGTCGAGCTTAAGATTTTAGGTACCATATTGTAAACCACTTCAGTGAAAGCTGTATGTGCAACAATGCTTGTCCGCTCATTTCTTGTTTTTTCCATTCAATGAGACATGCCTGTCACAGGCTAGAATGATCTCTCACAGAACTGATGCTGTTCCCCTCACAATGTGAGAGATAAGCCTCAGGTTTCTGTAGGCAACTGATAATAGCAGGTGGTTACACTAACACCTCAAACATCTGTGCAGCTACTGGGGCATTGTTGTTTGGAGTAGCCTGTTTGTTCGTGTACTTTTTGGCATTCATCTATAGAATATACATCAACAAGGCATAACACTCCTCCTAGAATCAGGTTATAGAAGCCAGAGACATTTATACTTACATGTATGACGTGAAAATTGTTGGTGTTTGTTTATGTTAGTTAATAGTAGTGTTGATTTCTGGTTTCTGGAAGCTGTTAAGCTGTGACAGCCAGGAGAAAGACGCTTTACTTATGGTGCTATCAGGCCTCATGGTTTTGTGCTATTACCTTAAGGCTTTTCCTGAACATCCCTACAAATATAGATCTCTGTGGTGGTTCTGAATGGAGAGGAAAAAAAGGACCCTGCTGATCCTCTTAGATGTCCTCAGTGTCTGCTGAAGGGGCTTAAATACAGTGGACCGTGTCACTGCTAGACAAGAGTCAGGACACTTCCTAAAGAGCTGATTAGGGGAAAGGAGGCTTGTCCACCTCTCAGACTCTCTTAGAGAAACGTTTTGGTGAGATCCAGGGTAGATAAAATACTTTGTGTCTTTGAAAAAATATCTCATATTGCCACAACAAATAAAACGGAGGGCAGTATTTTGTCAGATGTCAAGATACCATGCCCCTTTTCTTTGCTTTGAGAGGTTAGAGTAACCTGACATGCTAGATGGAAAGTTAAGTAACAAACCATACAAGTAGTCAAGCCATACACTCAATGAATAATAAGCTTTGACTGGAAAAAATAAATGTGTAAAAATGAATTATAAACTAAAAAGTTTTACTTGTTGTGTTTGTTTACAGGAGTACACATGTCCAAGATGTGAGTCAGGGTTTATTGAGGAGCTGCTGGAGGAGAGGAGGTGTGTATCACAAAGTACACATTATATACAGATGCTCTTTTGTATGCAGAAGCTTTGTTGTTGCTGTTTTGCTAGGGCAGGGCAATTATGGCAAAAATCAAAATCACAATTTATTGAACTTTTTACCTCGATTACGATTCATGAAAGATTATTCCACTCCCAACCTCCGACTCGGTTTCTTCTGTAAATAATTGTAGAATTTTAAAACAAAGAACTGAAAGGAACATGCACAGATTAACAATTTGTGGTTATTTATTGAAACATTTGAAAACAAAACACACAACAGCTGAAATGATTTTTTTTTTCTTAAAAAGTCAAATTTTTCTTAGAAAAGGGGAAAAAAATTGAAATAATTGCCAAGGCAGGTTTATGTAGGTTAGAGGCTTTAAATGTCAGTTTCGATTATTTTTTCGATTAATTGCCCAGCTCTATGTTTTGCTGTCCCTGGAGCCATTGTTCCCCCTCAAAAACAGTTTTTGGGATTATAAAGTCGAAAGCAAATGGTTGTGTGCTAGAAAATCCTGCAGTTGAGAGCCTAATGAAATTATACTTCTCACTAGGACTGAGCAATAAGGAACTACTTGTGATTTTAGTCCTGAATCCTCATATTTCTTGGAGATATCCAACCACTGTTTCAGTTTTGGTTCTTGTAACTTTCAACTTGAAACTAAATTTTTTGAGTTTATAATGTCAATATTTACACTTTTTTAAATTTGTAAATTTCTTTTTTTCCTCATAAATTAACAATCTTAAATTCCCTGTTTGGTTTCAGATAAATATACAACTTTATAATCTCAAAATTGCATTGTTTCTTTCTCATAAAACTACAACCTTTTTTTCTTAAATTTTAAGTCTTATAGTGTGGCCCTGATAGCGTTTGTACATTTTATTTCTAATCATGATGTAAAAAAAATTAACCAGCACATCTAATTATGACATCATGCCCCCTTGAGATATTTGTCGCACCCCTCAGGGCTGCCAGACCCTAGGTTGGGAATAAATGCTCTAGAGACTAGCACCTTCCATTATGGATATTAAAATTCTTAAAGGAAATCCACTTAAATTGGCAATACTTGCAACATTGATTGCTAGTATTTTAGTATTTTTTGACTGTCCTTTGACTTTTTTTTAAAACTACTGTATTTTTTAACTACTATCATAGTGTTTCAAGCTGAATAAAGAAATACTAAAAATCACTACTTCTCAATTTCATAAGATAATGAAGGACAGGGGCTGTAGAAAAAAGGGGATGAAAAGTACACAGACACGCATTATATACTTTTAGGAATGATAAAAATGCATGAATCAAAACCGTGAACATCTTTAATATGATTATTTCGAGTAATAACTTGTTGAACCATTTGTCTCCTCTGTAGTGCTGAGAATGGCTCCATGTCTTCCATATCCAGCGTGCCCCAGAACCAGCAGCCGTTTGAGGTTTCTCACTGTTTAATTTTCAGACATCTCTTTCTTATCTTTCCTTTTCCAAACTGAGCACTTTTACTGGGTTTCCTCAGAGTGATGTGATGAAAGTCATCATGTTGTGTCCTTTCCTGCTTTTGTCTAACAAAAATGAATTTGGCCACTCAACTCAAAGATGAGAACCAACCCTGGTATTGTAGGTAGATTTTCAAGATGCTGTAGGAATGACTCAGGGGTTGATGACACTGTGACTTTTGTAAACAGGGAAGTAGATATATCAACCACAATTTTTCTACTTGGTTGTAATTTGACCTGACTATCAACAAAACTCTTTTCTTAAAGTGTGTTGTGTTGTCCTCAAATACGTAGCACTTTGTAGACATCACTGCTATCAGGAGTAAGGCTCTTAGCTTTTTCTGTGTGCTATCATCTCTCTTTTTTCCTTTCTTCCAGAATGTGGACCAGCACATGTTTACATTCCCTTCGGGCTATGGTCAGTTTGCTCTGGGGGTCTTTGATGATCGCTTTGACTTTGGGGCCACTTTAGGAACAGAGGATAATCGGGAAGCAGAAAACAGGCGAGAAAGGGAAACAGCATCACGGCAACGATATGGTGCCAGGCAACCCAGAAGTCATCACGGTTCAAGACGACAAGCAGGAAGGCATGAGGGAGTTCCCTCTTTAGAAGGGTAAGGAGTAACTCTGGTGACCTGTGGGACTTGGGCTAATTCCAGGCCTCCTTATAAGTGACACACTCTAATAGCAATTTCAAAATCTCTCTCTTAATGTGTGTCACTTTTTTATGTTCTCTTTGCAGAATCATTCAGCAATTAGTGAATGGAATAATTGCACCTACTGCAATGCCAAATATTGGTGTAGGACCCTGGTAAGTCTATAGAACAAATGTTTCTGATGAGAAAAGGTTTTTTTAGGATAATGGGCAATGTGCTTCCTAACTTTAATAATGTTCCCTTATTTATTTTGCAGGGGTGTTCTTCACTCAAATCCTATGGATTATGCTTGGGGTGCTAATGGATTAGATGCAATTATAACTCAGGTATTTTTAACAAAACTTTTTAGTGATTTCAAACCAAAGACTCTGCTTATTCAGAAATAGTGTACCAGCATTTTTATCCATTTTAATGTTGTTAAAATGTCCCATACTTTGATATTAAGTGTAACTCTTCAGTCATATTTGTTTAGTAAAAGCTGTAGGAGAGAGAGTGGTAGTGGTCTGTTCAAACTCACAGGCTGGTGAACAGTCATTTACTTGTATTTCTTAAGTCCTTTTGGCATCTCTTCAAGATGCAGAAGTTAAAATTTACCTAGGGCTGAGGAGTTCACACTCTTGAGAATACAAAAATATCTTGGCACCCAAAGTTGCCAATATATGTTTGTGTAGTTTAGACAGTGTGCAAGAGTTGGCTTCCAATTTCTAGTTATCAAAAACTTAAAACTACTAAATATTAGGTGCATAGGACTTAAATGTTTGCTGCTGTGGTGTTTAATAAGTTCCACTATTATTGTTTTTTTTACTAGTATCATGTCATGTTTAAAATTCTTGTATTCACAACCCTTTCTTGTGGCAAAAATACTTACAGCGTGTTGTGAAAAAATAAGATGTACAGTAATAGGCACACAGGGGACGTTTCATTTCATAAACACAACTTTCTTCTTTCCAGTTGTTAAACCAATTTGAAAACACGGGGCCCCCGCCTGCTGATAGAGATAAAATAAAGAGTCTTCCTACAGTGCAAATCACAGATGAGCATGTTGGTAAGTATTTTTTTCTAATCTTATATATTGATCTTACTTTTATAGAGTCACACTGTCCTGTTTTCTTGTTTAAACAATAAAAGTTATTTATTCCCCACAGATGGACACAAACTGCAGGCTTTAGTTGTGAGTGCTATGAGAAAGCTTTAGTGGAAGCAGCTTACGCTGAACCCGAGCAAATAACTGGAATCAGCTCAAAGGCATAATACATTTAAAAAATGCTGGTGGCTCAGACAACACAGCAAGTTCATTTCATGGTGGCCACCTTAAGGATATGTTTGTTAAATCTTTGTCTGAAAGCTGTTGAGAACAGCATCTTTAGCTCTACAAATTTGGTCATGTTTCACATAAATATTTATTTTGTTTTTCTGAATTTATTTAACCAGGAAATCCTCGTTGAGATAAAGAATCTCATTTACAAGAGTGTCCTGGTCAAGAGGAGAAACATAGCAGTTACAAACACAGATCAACCAATCCTGAGTCACAGAGCTCAAATTCATCAATCAAACATCTACAACCTGAAGTATCTTCCTCCTATGACTTTAATCTACTTTTAAAAAGATTTAAAGAGACCAGCTCCTCAAGACATAATGTCTGCAGCAGATTCCAGGCTGCAGGAGCAGCGTACCTGAAACTCCTTACTGTGGGCACAGATAGTGAAAGTAAATCCTGTGACTGAGTCACAGAGGGAAAACTGTAGCTTCCAGAACTTTTCACTTGAATTAAATCACACAAGTATGAGTTAAGCAGATTAAGTATGGCCTTATAATTAAAGATTTGCCAATGATTTAGCCAACGCTTTGATGATAAGTTAAGGACTTCAGATTGGTAATGAACCTCAGCGCCCTATGGCACACAGTATCTCAAGACTTAAGGCATTTAGAGGATGCATTCATATGAGAACACTATAATCAATCAGAGGCATTAAAGTGGCAGCAACAAGTCTTTTCTTTGCAGTAAATGAAAAATAAGAGTCATTTTTAAAATAAAAACCTAGCCACAACTTTAACTTCTTTACAAGTTGCTCAATATGAAGCTTCAAAGACAGCGACTTGTCAGTCAAGAATCCAAGGTATAAGAAGGCAGACTCAATCACATCACCCTGAGATGTAGTAATAGAGGGCAGGCTTTTCTTTGCGTTTGAAACATCATGAGTTTGGTTGTATCAGGATTCAAAAACAATTTTAGCTCTGTCCTGTAAAACGTCAAAGGCTTCCTTTAAGCAATAGAGAGCCTGGTGCTCTTTAGGAGCAGAGCATTACATTACCACGTGATCCACATATAAATGAACATTTGTGTTGATTACAGTATGACTGATACTGTTGGTATTAAGTGTAACAGCAGTCCCAAGACTGAGCCCTGAGGCACTCAATTTTTAACTACAAGACATTTAGAAGTCAAGCCTTCGACATGCACACACTGCATTTTGTTTGACAATTTATTGTCAAACAAACTGACAGACTTTGATAGTTCAGTATGTTTTTCAAAATGGCATAGTCTACAGCAGTGGTTCCCAACCTTTTTTCCATTGAGCCCCCCCCTTCACATATCGAAAAAAGCGACATATTGCTGTCAAAAATACACATAAATTTGAATTGTTTTCAGCGTTTAAATCAAACACAATAGCCCAAACCACAAGTGTTATTCACCAAAGACCATGGTATGAACCATTCATAAGGGTTTTATCATGATTTTAGGTAGTTTAAGTGAACCTCAGAGCAGACAGGTCAACCCCCCCAGTATTAATGGTAATACTATAAAGTTTGTTTGGTACAAAAATATGATTTAAATTGCCTTGAAATAAAGAAAAATGTACCGAGTGTCTTGCAAGAAAATAGATTCAATGACCATGAGAATTTAGAGATTTAAAGCCCTTTGAATATGATGGAGATGAGAGCACAGTAAATGATAAAAGTTAATATATAACACGAGACAAAAAAAATCAAAACTCACATTGCCAAGATGGGAAAAATGTTTGCAATGCATTTCTTAAAGAAAATGAGATTCACAAAATAATAATTATAGATTTGCAAATAATGGTTAAAATCAAACAAAAGTTTTTAAACTTCATGCAGAGGGCAGAAGCTATAAGCAACCTTTAAAGAGAACACGGCTCCGTTTGGCTTCCTTTTAACTAAGTTTACAAGTATCTGGTTACTGATCACGCCCATCACACCACTGGTTTTTTTTCTAAAGTTGGTTGTGCAATTTCTACTATGCATTAGCTGAAGGGAAGTGAGATCAATGACATAACATCCAATACTGTCAGCCTTTTGACGGCAAAGAAATCCTGATGCTTATGTGATGTGCTACATTTGTGAAGAGTCAGACTGGTTTATGCATTAGGAAATATTCGAGAAAATTGACATTCAGTCATTGGGTGTGTTTGTTTCCTGTAACCAGTTCAGCCTTCCACTGAAGCTACTTCATAGACTATCTTGCTTGCAAGCAAGTTTTGTTTTCACACTTTTCCAACAGTACACAGTGTTGATATAAAGACACAAAATGTCACAATAGCAACAGACTCAGTATCTTTGTCCATGTCTTGGGTATGGTGTAAACATTAGAATCTGACTTGCCCAGCATTTTTATGTCATGATTTGCATCCTGAGGAATCCTCCTTCAACTGACATGCAAATGCAAAATCTCCTGAGGGACATGAGTGACATGTGTGAACAAGCAATGCTGGAAGACCCAGTGACAGCCTGTCCTGATATTTTCTCAAAATTTCAGGAGTGCATACATGAAAAGGGTTTAAGTCTTTAAGAGTATTTCTATTTCACATGTGATCATTGGACTGATCTTACTGTTGGATTTTTCAGCTTCAGGCCTGGAATGCCCTGTGTGTAAAGAAGACTACAGTGTTGGAGAAAATGTGAGGCAGCTCCCATGCAATCATATGTTTCACAATGACTGTATAGTCCCCTGGCTGGAACAGGTATTGACTACGCTATTTCAAATACTGGTCACACGTATGTTTATCATTTTTGACTAAAGCTATGTTTATGCTTAGGATTTATTTAAAGTGACACCACAAGAACCTAATTTTGTCACCTCTTTTTTTTCTCCAGCATGACACTTGTCCGGTGTGCAGGAAAAGTTTGAGTGGACAGAACACGGCGACAAACCCTCCAGAACTATCAGGGATGAACTTTACGTCCTCCTCTTCCTCCTCCTCCTCCTCCTCATCTTCATCCTCCTCCACCCCTCAGTCCTCAAGTTCGACCAGCAATGAGAACTCCACTGATAACTCCTAGAGAAGCATTTATCCCTATCACCCTGTGAGCTTTTTTTAGCTCCTGGGCTGCTGTACTTCAGAGCGGTGACCTCCAGTCTCTCCCTGCTGCCGGGTAGAGACCTGAGTGCATCTTGTCAGGAGCGCTCAAGCCTGATCCAGGAGGTAAGTGATACATGAGGACAATGTATTCCTGCCCCTCCTGTTGCTCCCACCTTCATCAGGAATCTTGACAAAGGAAGGGTGGAGGCCTGGAGTGCAGCTTCTATCGGGGAGGGTGTGGAGACTGCAAGAGGCTCTGTCTGCCTGAATCACCTCATACAGGAAGAGACACAAAAGGATCCAAAGGAAGAAGACTTGGGATGAAAAGACAGTCTGTTTTAGAAAAAAAAAACTTCAGACTCGAATGTCTTAGGATGCTCTGCTTTTGCCAATGAAGCAAAAAAGAAATGAAGAGTTATTCCTTTTTATAAGTAGCGTTCATATCTCACAGAAATTACCCAAAGTGCACTGCAGTGCACTGTTTAAGTGTGCACTTAAGTTACTTCATGGTTTGGAGGATAAAACAATTATTAATTTTTTTCTCAACACAAAATAATACAACTTTAAGGTCAAGATCCTTTTACAGTTGAAAGATTACCTGAAACCACACAGGTAAAAGTTTTGCACTTGAAATAAAAAGTCAAACTGCAGTCATCTGGTGCTGTTTGCATACTGATGTGAATAAGCATAACTAAATCATGTAAGATTTATTTTTAAATTTTTTATCTGCATCTGCAAGCCTTTTATGTGGATCAGCTCTTCATAAAGCATTTAGAAACATTTCAAAGCATTTGTGCATTTTAACTTAAAGATATATTAAGTATTTTCTAAAGTTGCCAGTTGAAAAACTATTGGTTTGAAGTATCATCGTGTCCAAATAAATAACTGATATGAGAATAAAGATGTTTGGGTGCTACCACTCAAAATTCAAGTAAGAATTCTGTGTTTATTTTATGTGTGTAACTCTTCCCTGCTTAAATAATGTGCAAACAAATTAAAATTAAGCTTGTCATAGGACCGAAAAGGGCGAACAAATGCATGACTCCGTCAAAATATTAAGAGATACCACTTCAACAAATGTTTTTATTTGGTTCTTCAATTGAAAGGTTTGTGTTTTGAATAAAATCGACCTTTTTTGTTTAATTTTTAATTTAAAAAAGTTGGGATGTTGGGTAAAATTGGAATAAAAATGGAATACAATGATTTGCAAATCATTTTCAACCTTTATTCAGTTGAAAGCATCAGAAAGACAAGCTATTTAATGTCAGAACTCATCAGCTTTATTGGTTAATGTAAAACTACACACATTTTTAACTTGATTGATGCATAATGTTCTAAAAACTTAGTGAGCATATTTTGCCCCTTCGTTTGATAACTTTTTCATCTTACATCACTCTGTGAGTGTCTGGTATCTGAAGACACTGATTGTTTAGGTATTAAAGTGATGTTTTTTCCCATTTTTTTCTTTATGTACATCTTAAATTTCTTAACAGTGCCAGGATTTCTGTAGTCATATATTGAGCTTCATAATGTGCCACACATTTTCAATTGGACACACGATGCAGGCAACTTACCCACACTCTTTTACTGTGAGTGTGGTTTGGTGTTGTCTTGCTGAAAGATGCAGGAATGTCCCTGAAAAAGCTGTCGCTTGGATGGGGCACGTGTTTTTCCACAACCTGCATGTCACTCTTTTAATCATGCCTTTACAGATGCTTGTGTTTAAACTTTGAGCTGACAAAAATCTGTAACAACTTTTATTGAGTCATGTTGCCAGTGTGTATCTTAAAGCAGTTTAACATGAATTCATTGTTGAACAGTGTTGAGCAGGATCATAGCATCAGCTAGTGTTTAAATCAGGACCAATAGACAGAAAGGATTGTTATAATATATGATCATCACTACACAACTCTTAAGACCAGAGAACTTTCAGTCCTTAATGCATCAACATATCTATGACATTTTAAAGAAAATAAAGTTAATATAAACCTCCACCTTTAACCATGATGATGGGTATTGTGATATGATGACACCTCTGTATCTGAGCATGTAAGTTCATATAAAGCTTAACTGAAAATGTATGTGCAAAATTGATCATCTGGGCACTCTTTCCTCTTTAGCCTTTGGGACTCAAAGGCCAAATATTTCCAAAAACAATCTGAAACATCAGACCACAGCACTTCTCAAGCTTAAGGTCCCATCCCAGATAAACAACAGAACTCTGGTAGTCTTATCATGCATTTGTAGATGCAGTAACCAACTATGTTACCTGGCAATGGTTTTCCTAAATGTTCCCATACCCATGTTGTAATTTCTATTGCAGAATCTTTTGATGATATTATGTCCTGTGGATGGTGAAATCTCTAAATTACTTGCAGTTTCGTGTTAAGGAATGCTGTTCATAAATGGTTGCTCTGTTGGCCCACGATGTCTTTCACACCATGGAGAACCTTAGGCCATCATTGAAAAGCTGAGCCTTACAGGAGTGCTCCTTTCATACCCAGACATGGTACTATCACTGCAGAAATTTCCAGTTTTGTTTTTTTGTTTTTTGTTTTTGTTTTTTTTCATTCTACAACTTTTCCAGTCCCAACTTTATCGGAATCTGTTGCTGGCATCAATTTAAGATATGTTTGAATATTTGAAGAAAAAAAGAAAAATAAATTGATGAGTTTGATCATTTAATATCTTGTCTTAAATGTTAAAGAATTTGTCAATTACTGTTTGGATTCCCATTTTACACAATGTCTCAACTTTTTGGGGATTGGGGTTTGTAAAACATTCTCATTTAAGTCTTTATTTGCTTGAAAGAACAACTGGTCAAGAAAAAAAAGATGCAGAATTTGTCAGACTGGTGCTTAAACAACATTAAGATGATGAGTTCTTGTCAAACAGAAAATTAAAGTGATAGAAAAATCTTTATTTATGTTTGTTGTATGACAGGCCACTTTTATGAACCAGCAGGCCAGATTTCAGTCTTGGGAAAATATCTCTTAATAAAATTAAGCTTCAAAATCATGAATAATAAGGCAGTATTATAAACTCTAGAAAGGTGTGGGCATGTCGGTTGAATGAGCTGAAGCCGCACCCACTCATGAGAAATAGGATCCTCTCAAATTTGGAAAGATGCTTCTGATCAGATACAGCTCAACGGCTTTGTGCCAGAGCCAAGAGACTGGAGTTGGGGATTAAATTGATTGTTTTCTAGTAACAAATATCTCTGTTACAATACTTTAATGACCTTCAGGCCACTGCAGCTGATAGATCTGGGAAATTGACCTCACAACAAGCAAAAACACAGCATGTAGCTGGCTTTTAACTCTCAGCGAAGGCAGTGACATCAGCTAACATGAGACTGTACTGAGATAAACTGCCCTGAGATTTTATATCAATGTTGTGTTTGGGAGCGGGATAATTTCTCATCTAGACTGGTGATATGGGCACCTGTATTTGCCCTTCCACCAAAATTGATTTCTGAAGTCTATATAAGCTAAACACATCAGTATTTGGATTAGAAATAAATGAAAACTTGTTTTGTGTCCCTATTATAGTCTGAAAAATATTGCATTGTTATGTTATTCCACACTGTTGATTTTTTCTGCTAATTAAAGACCCAAGAGAATACTTTATTTGGAAATTTTGACAAATGTTTTATGCAGTAAAATGGATTCTGTTCATTTTTAAAAGCTCATTAGCATTTTTAAGGGTAACCAGAGAAAAACATATTTTTGTTGTTAACTCTAACTTATATCTAGAGTTATATATTTTTGTGTTTTTCAACATGATAAAAACATGTGGGTAGTTGGCTTTCTTATGATGCTGTTCTGTGGTAAGACACTAGATGGGAGTATTATTTAAAAAAAAAAAAAAAAAAAAAAAAGCTGGACTATTTTTCCCAGATGTATAAAACTTGCAAGTTTTCACCTTTCCTGTGTTTCCCAGGCTGACTTATTTGTCCCTTTAATGACGTCTTTCAGGCTCTTGGAACAACCCTGCATCACCCAGAGAACAATAACATGATTAGCGAGTATTTCTTAAAGATTTCAATGCATAATACAGTTCTATGCTTGTTTTGGTTTTTCAAAGTAAGGCCTGTTGTGCAGACATTAAACAGTCTATATTCAATCTTTCAAAAAGACTGCTCCCTGTGAAGTGTTAACCATAAGCCGATAGCTGTTGCTTCCTTTTATTGTTAAGCAGCCTGGGTGTATTTCCTCGACATTGTACCTCTCTTCTCCTCCGGGGTTTAGGATCAAAGGCCTTTAATCTAAAGGGATTGTTATGGAAGGAAACATCAGTTAAGCTTGAAGACAGATTGATTCAGTTATGGCTGAAAACTTGACTTAACAATATGAAATTCCTGATTCATTTGTACGGTTTATTGTTTCCTTTGTGGTTAACACTGCAAGAACTTGTACCCTGATAACTATGAACCCTGAAGAATAGAAAGCTATTAAAAAGCTACATGGGTCAAATGATTTGAGCTACAATTTATGCTCCTTGAAATGAAGATGTGTCCTCAAGCTAGAACTGAATGTATTGAGATGAAGTTAAACCAGCCAAAAGAGAAAATATTTTAAAAGGTTTTGCAGTGCTCTTGTTCTTCTCTGAAACATCAGAGTTGCACATCAGGATCGAGAGATTTTCTAATCTCTTTTCTGGTTGGTTTCTTAAGCTTCTTGGAGTTTATAGAGAACATTGGCGTTGTAATCTCAAATTAAATCCAGTGAATTTAAACATGATTAATGGCCAGCCACAGAGGGCCTGCCAGCTGTGTTTTGAGCCTAAGAGAGCACGTTAGGAATGTGTTCTGGGTTTATTTGATCATTCCTTTTACAAGTCTTCATTTAACAGCTACCCCAAAGCATGGTTAAACATCACCGTATGTTTTTTCTTGTCCTGAAACTATGTCAGTAAACAAACTCCACAGTTAATCTGTGTTTTTTGGATGTTGTAACAATTCTAGATTTTTTACATACTTTCTTAAGCATTTAATGACAACCACTCAATGATTTCTTTCTGCACAGTTTAAATACTTGAAGGAAGTTTAGGTATTTCCTGTTTGTGTTCCACTTTATTGTTAGAAAGGCATCTTGTGTATGGAAGCCAGATGTTACATATATCACTGTTTTTTTTTTGTTTGTTTGTTTGTTTTGTTTTGTTTTGTTTTGTTTTTACTATTCATCTATTAATGACAAGTTACATTTATTTAATTATATTTAACAAAATTAAAATCCTATTGATTATATATATATACATAAACCCTGTGATGGAATACTTCAGACATTACTTATGTTAGTTATTTGTAAATCTGTGTTGTTGTTTTTTATTTTTACCATTCTGATGTTTCTGAAATCCATCATAGTTAAAACTTGAAAGGCTTTTCAATGTTTTTCATAGTTTAGAAATGTAATATTCTTAATGAATAACAGGAATATATTCATTACTAAATTTTAAATTGTTTCAAGGGAAGAGCTCGTGGAGGAGATCTGCAACTCGTGACGTAACCACGCCTCTAAACAGACGTCATGTGTACGTGCTGCTCAGGGCGTGTGCGTGAGGTGCAACTAGAGGACGACCAACTCCATCGGCTTCACTGGGGAACGTTGAGCTCCAACATCTCGCAAGAAGTCCGCGAGGAACGGCGGAAGAAAATTTACCCCCATACTTCGCTGACTTTGCGTTTCATCGAATAGTTATTAAATAATAAATCAGCAATCATGAAAATACTGTGGGCTGTCGGTGCCCTTCTGTTGAGCTGCTGGCAAGCTAATGCGTCCACAGGTAAGAATTTTGTGTCAGCCATGTTGGTTGAAGATGTAGACTTTGCTCTGACTACGACCATAAAATAATGTTAATTCTGTGTTCTACTAGCTTCACGAAGTCCTGTTTTTTTGTCGCTTGTTCTTTTGCAGCTGCCGTTTGTATAAATGTGTATTCGGCGCTTGTAGGGAATACTCGTGTAGGAACGCTAGCTTAGGCGTATCGTTTATTTTGCTAGTGACTTATTTAGCTAATTTGTATTTACAAAATCCCTTCATACGATTAACCGGCTATTTCGTGGGTGAACAGCATTAACATTGGATGTATTTATGGAATCACGTTTTGACTCGGAACCCTCACCGAATGTAACAGGTCACGCGAACTACTTTAATCGACAGCGCTTGGTGGGTGATTAACCCCGCGGTTGTCAACCAAACATGTCGTGTTTTGTCTACGAAGGGCCCATATTTATGATACAATAACTGTTACTCGTCATTTGGTTAACTAGAAACACGTTTCCTACCCTTATGATAAAATAATTTTCCGTCCTTTCGTAAGTCTTTCGCCATACCCTCCACCAACCACGCTATCACTGACAGCTTCCGGTAGGCTGTTACATTGACTGTAATGATAAACCATATCAAAGCTTCCTCAAATTGATTAAAATCCAATAGCATTACGTCCAATCTACGCGAGTATTAACAGGTCACGGTACAGTGTTCTTGGCGTGCTTACATGTTATATAGTCATCTTTGTGCTTGTGAATTGTAGGAATCTATTAGTCTGGTCGACGTTATTCAATACTGATCTAACTGAAATAGTCAGTAGGAGTAATGAATACATCCACTGTTGTTGGCATTTTGAAAAATAAGCTGTATTTTACGATTAAGACAATCAGATTTGACACTAATTTAAACTTAATTTAATTTAAACAGATCCTAACACTTTCAACTTCATGGTCGTATTTAACCAGCATTAAGGTAGTGGATGATTCTCCAGCGCTGCTTTGACTTGCTGTCTTAACTAGGGATGAGTATCAAAATCTGGTACTAACATAGCACCGGTACTACCTACTGTACCGAATTACACAACAGACTTAGGTGCTTCATTTTTGTATCTTGTATCATTTAGGCACTGGCATCTTTTTAAAAGTAGTGATTTAGTGATGGGTTTGGAAAATCAACACACCCAACTCTTCTCTTAACTAAAATGATTGTCAGTGATCTTTAAAGTCATAAAATACAGTCTAAGTCATAGTAAACATGATAAAAAGGTAGACAAATCATTTAATACTCATTTAAATTATCAGGATTCAAAGTCCAGCATGTCTTCTTACATCCATACCTTTTACCTTTTTAAAAAATTGACATTTTTGATAGCCTCAATTTTCTAATAATTCCTAACACTGGAGGTGCTGTACATATAATTAAGAAAAAATAAATGCACCCTTACACTGTATTGCATCATCCCACTGCTTACAAGAATACATACTCAGAAAAATGAAAGTGCAGTAAAAGTAGATTAAGTATGAGAACAGAAATTTGTTTTGAAATGAGCAACTACTCTGTTTATAGATGTTATGCGCATTAAAGTCAAATAGGTACAAGGGGCCACAATGTTTCCTGCTGTGGTAATGTCAGCTCTGGAGTAGATCAGAAGTAAAATTAGATTTCCCTCGAGTTCTAGCTTCTTCTGTAGGAATCTCAACTTCAGTATGGGTAAGTGGGTTACTGGGTAAAAACGTAGGTAAGGCAGCTCTCTGTGAAAAAAGCCAGCTTGTCACATGTAAAGTACTTGATGTTAAGTCCCTGTAATTTAGTAAATGGTGTTGACACATTTTGTTATTGAACACTATTTTGAGACCCTAGCAGCTTAACCTGCTCTTGCTTAAATTATCCCTGTATGATGAAAGCCATGAGACTAAGCAATGGCAGCAACACTGACAGGTTTTTTGTTTCTGTTGTCTATGTGGGGCTTAACATCCTCCTTGTTGTGGCAAATCTGTGTGGGTATGCAACAGCTGAGTGATAACATTAAAGCAGGCTAAAATTAGTGCATTCCACATTAACACACAAAACTTTTAACATCAGATCATTTTCTTTATAAGTTAATCAGGGACAGTGCATATCAAACAAAATTTCTGTAAACATGCCTGAGCCATCCAGTGTTTGAAAAATACATGCAACTTGCATGAAAACATGAAACAGTATACGCAAATGTTAAAGGACACAAGGAACATGCAGGTCATGTAAGATAGATGTTTCAGGGATTTGTATTTGCTGTTGTTGTCCCAGACAGCAACCTTGACCAACTACTACATGATGAAATTTCCATGCAACATAAATGCACAAGCTTTTCTAGCTCAGCCAGAAAATGTCAGTATTCCTTGATAGGTGAGTATAGGTGAGTAGGAACACTTGCTTTGCTCTTTGCTTTACCTCTTTTTAAAATACTGTGTAAATTATAACTGCAGCTGTTAATCTATAACCAGCAGGTTGAATTGAATAAAACCAATCTTTCTATGGAGATAAAGCATGTATCCCAATAGTTTGGGTTTATGTACTACTCCTTTTTTTGCTTATCAAACCTCATTCTGATCTGCCCACACTAAAGTTTGTTCTGAAATGTTAAAATGACACAACTCCAGACTTTTTGTGCATTTTAAATGCCCTGTATTTTATTTTCACCAAATGTAAATGGGGAATATCCCTGGATTTGGTTTGCTAATAGTCTGTACACACAGGACTGACACGCACGTACAGAGCCATATAGGTAGTGAAAGTCACTGTCAAGCTTCATGCGCTTTAAATTGAACAGTAGTTGGGAGTGCTGCCTTGACTATATTTAATTTTGAACTTTCATAAAGCATGTCCTAGGAAGGTGACCTTTGAATATGTTGGGGAAGCTGGGTTACATGATATAGGTTACATGTAGACACTAGGGTTCTTGTTGACAAGTTTAAGAGTCTGCATATGTTACCCTGTCTTTAATTTATCTGCTTCAGATTTTTGGTTGAAGTAAAAATTCATGACGATTATCCTTATTCTAAAGTACAATTAAATTGACAAGAGTTGAGGTACGCTTTTCAGCTTTCATTACATTCTTGCGATTGTGCTGGGTTCCCCGGACCCAGCCCTGTTTTCCTGCTTTGTGGTAGAGAGAGGTGGGGAATGAGCTCGTCTTGTTTTCGCTGGTAGTGTGAGAAAGTTATTCTTCCCTGGACCCACCTAGGTTTATAACCCCCCAGACCACCACTGAGTGGCCAAACAAACCCACCCTGCTTTCTGTGAATGTGTAAAGCTGTGAGACTTGGAAGGAAAGTTAAGTAAAGTCATTGAAGTGTTTTTATTTATTTATTTATTTTAACAAAGTATGAGATGAATTTATTTCAGATTTAAGTGCATTGTTATAATTTTTTGATACCACTGACCAAAAAGAGTCAAGCTGGATTCAACAGTATATTCTGACTGTCATTTTGTCATTCTGTCATATTTTTTACTCAGAGATGGGCAGCATCTTAAAGTTTTTCCACTCTAATTCCCTTATAAATGCAGTGGTGATGCTGATGATTTCATTTCCCCTTTAAGTCAAGATTGTCCACATTGACTCGCCTACATTGAGGTCATGTGCATAGCCTGCATGAATCATTGGCAGGATTTTCAGGAAAACAGGCTCTGTGTTAGCCTTCTTTCACACCATAACAAGAGTCGGGTGACAGTATGCACAGCAGAGAAGAAGCATTTGCCAAAAAATGTTCACAGGCGTTCATGGATTTTTGATTGAATATTTTCATTTTATGTTTTTACATTGAAGCCTCATCTGCCTTTCTCTTCATTTTGTTTTTCATCCATGTCACATTGTTCTAACTTCATGGGAATGCTAGCTGTTGCTTTAAATGTTTTATTGTCTTTTCCATTTGTTTGTTTTTTTTCTGTTTTTATTGCTCAACTGTCTTTAGGGATGTCTAATCAAAGCCTTTTTCCTGCCCTCAGCCCAAACACTTGGTGTTGCATAACTGCTACTCCGCATTTAAATATAAAGACGATTAATTCAGTAAACTTAGATGACATGGAAATCCAATTATAGCAGATCAGCCTATCATGGAGAATCACCCACACAGTAAACAGTCAGCTGTCCTGACATAAACGTAATATTGAAATAAGCAATGAAACAGTTTGAACTTAAATATTAAAGTCTTAATGAGAGCAGCATTTCTAAAAGACTGCTGTAGTTGGGTCTGTGGATTTTAGCCCAGTGTCCGTAGCAAATTAAAAACCAAGTGTTTGGCTAGATTGTGGCATTTTTTGGTCATCCCCAATGATGATTCATGTTGCATGTCTTATTTTTGTGTCGTGGGTCAGAGCATTGGGAATGATTTCCTGATGTTTCAGGGTTTTAACTGCTGCTCTGATCTATGCTTTTCAATGCTTGCTTTCATTTTCTTCCATTTCATTTGTGCTTTTATTAACTTTGTTTCTTTTTTTCTTTCTTTTTCCTTTTTGCTCATCTTTCTTCCATAACTGCCTCATATCATCAATCCACCTGTCTTGGTTGAAACCCATCACATTCATAATAACTTAAACTCCACTTGCTGGGCTGACTGTAATTGCTTCTCAGCGGGCTTTATTAAGTCCCCCCTGTCTCAGATGAAGCTGGTCAGTGACAGCGCAGAACTGCACTGTGAGGTAATAGGGAACCCCATCCCTGAAGTGCAGTGGTGGTTTGTAGTGGGTGAGGAGCCCAACGAGACCTTCACTCAGCTCTTTGACGGTGCACGGGATGACCGTGTGCGCATTAATGCCACATACATAGCACATGCCACCAGCACCATTCTCCTCACTAGCCTAACCCTCGATGACACAGGCACGTATGAGTGCCGTGCGTCCAACGACCCTGACCGCAATGAACTGAAGAAGACGCCAAAAATCAAGTGGATCCGCTCGCAGGCTAACATTATTGTGATTGAACGTGAGTGGCACAGGAAGCATGAGGGGAACAAGCTTAGCTGGTCTCTCCTCATTAGTGAAGTCTTGGACATTCAGCTCCTGTTACATTCGACTCCCATGCTTCCTGGTCCAGTATCCTCTCTATCCCGCCTCACCCAGTATCCACTGTCCCGCTCCTTCACAGCTCCATGGTTATCCCTTAGTAGAATACAAACCTGGTCATGTAGTGTGGCTGGGCTGCTCCCTATACTTCTGTTTTATGATACATGCCTTCAATCTGATGCCTTTTTTTTCATTTTTCAAGGCTTGGATAGCATTGTGAAAACTGTTCTCTTTATAATACTGGTCATAAGGTCAGAAATTTGCAAATGGCTTTTAAATTAATATTTTTTTAAATATACAGTTAAGAGAAAAACAAAAAGGGGTGTCAGATTTATCTAACTAGTGTTGCTTTCTTGGTAGCTTTTTCCTTAATTGATACTAACATTGGCACTGCCCCTTTGTTTATGCTTTGTAGACTTATGGTCGGCTAGGCACAGAAGATAGCAACTGATTGATAATCAATAGTCTCTAAGCCATAGGGTATCTTTCTGCCTTGTGGTCCAGTATTATTTATGTGTCATTTTAAAAGAATTGGTCAACTTTTTCACCTGGTTGAAGCTAAAAAGTGTGTCGTGACGTTTAATGCTTGGCGGTAACTCTGCCAATCATTTTATGTCCAACTGTTGCTTCTTCTGCATGTTTTTATTAAAAAGATCTTTCCCTCATGACCTTGTTGTAGACCACTAGATTTCCTGTACAGATCCTTTTCTCCCCTCTATCCTATTGTTGGTGAGATAGATTTTCCCCTTTGGGGAGCTCTTTTCAATGTCCTTGGAACATCCTGTGCTGTGTTTAGACCTTGTACTTGTTTAACAGTGTTTTTCTTGGTTAAAAGTATGCAAATGGACTTACTGCTTTTTTAATGTCAAGCTTGGTGGTAAGTTAAGGAAAATGATACTAGCTGGGCTGTCATTTCAGGCGATATTAAATAGTTGTCTCAACAAATGTTTGTTAAATTTCAGTCTATTAGAAGAAAAAAATCCTCATGGACAATTCTATAGTCGTATGTCCTTTCAGACTGCCTTTGCATTTTGTTCCATCAGATTACATATTCATACACAGATAACTGCTAAAAGTAAAGAAAGGAAATATAAATCCAACTAAAGATTAAAAAAAGAATCACTGTAACAAATTAGGATGCATTTATCTCTTCAAGTAAAATAAAGTAAAAGATTATTTTTCAATCGTCTCTACAAAGGCTTGAACCAAAGCCTGGTTAGTAACATAGCCAAAGTGCAGAATCTTTGTTTTTGCAAACCTTTTACATCCAGTTTTGTTGCAAACTTAAATTGCCAGTCTGTGGCATATTTGTGTTTTTATGTTGTAAAACAAAGTCAGCAACTTTCTGACTTACACATGTAATTGTGTCTTGTCTCTCTAGTGAAACATTGTCCAAGTTATCAGAGTTAACAGTTAACTGAAATAAAAATGTATCAGAAGAACGTTATTTATTTTTCCCTTCTGTTCATCTTCAGCTCCAAACATCGTTGCTGAACCTTCTGAGGTCAGCAACCAGACCTCTGCAGTCCTCAGGTGCAACTTGACTGAGTCCAGCCTTCCCATTAAGGGCTCCTACTGGGTGCACAATGGCAAAACCATTGAGGATTCTAAGTCCACTGAGGCTTCTGCATCGATCGTTCTTGTGTGAGTAGATACAGTTCCATGGCTTGTTGAGGACACTTGTCTTATCTAAGTTATGTTTTATCTTTAATATGGTAAGCAATAATGCAATAAATGGTTTTCACAGTTGAGTTTAATACTTAAAAATGGGGTACTGATTTGATAACTAAGCTGTGTCATTAGTTCATAAGACTCTTAACAGTTTCTCATAACTACATGATCACCTTGCATACTATTTTTCTAGTCTTTACATTTCCCTTCTGTACTCTGACTCTTATGCCGTCCCTCTCTGGCTCTCTTACTCAGTCAATAGCTGCCTTTATTCTCTAATGTTCTCTCCCTTGTACTTTGCCTTTTGCACGCCTGTTGTCCCTCCCCCTCTCACTCTGCTCCCTTCCTCAGTGGCTGCCTCCATTAGCAGCAGAGCTAGGGGCGCCATTCAGCTATTCACTGCTCTTGATTAGCAGCGAGATGGACCGTGCAGTTGTGCAGCTTTGCTGGTAGTCTTGGCAGCAGGGATAAGCGCCCCTAGCAGTGTGCTCACTTGCCATGACCTTAATTCCCCATTAGAGAGAACAAGCGGGACAGCAACAACAAAAGTGGAATTGTGATTGCAGGGCAAGTTGAAATATTTGCCACAGAAACAAACAGCTTTATTTTTGAGCATGAACATTAACAGATTGTGAATTTTCTAATTGGACAAGTAAAAAAATGAACCATTTATTGTTTTGAAGTCAGTCCCTGCTCTTTTCTAGGGTGCTGTGGCATCAGAAAAAGAAATCATGAGTTTATCAAGGACTGTTGCAAAGAATTCTCCAACCATGTACACTTTCCTTTCCACAGTTTAGATAAGATCACCCACAGCTCTGCTGGAAAGTATGAATGCGTGTTCCAGACTGATCCAGAGGTGAAGAAGGTGATTGAAGTCAAAAGTAAGTCCATGGATAAATACAATTAATACAATATTCAAATTGCTTTATGGATCTTTTTGTATACTTGCACACATTTACATCAGTTTGACCTAACAAAAGGGTAAACTCATTTGTTGTTTCTGCTGTAGCACTTCCCCATGTTGGTGCCTACAAGCACTCTGAGCATGGCAATGAAAAGGATAAAGGTGCAATGGTGTGTGTTAGCCATGGTTACCCACTGCCAACTGACTGGACCTGGTTTAAGGAGGAAGATGGTGTTCAGAAGGTACGGGTCTCACATGTTTGTAATTTTGACACTACTGAATTAAAGGAAGCACCCTTTAAAACTTAGTTTACCTTTGATGTTTTATACAGTTGATGTTGAAACAAAAAAAATGTCTGTTTTAGTATTTGCATCCCTAACAAGTTGCTCAAACATGACCCTCAGCCTATCATCAACGGCACCACTGACAAATATGAGATCAAGAGCACCCCTAACAAGACCACCCTGACCATTAATGACCTGAGCATTGAGAACGACATCGGAGACTACTTCTGCTCTGGAACCAATGAGCTCGGCACAAGCAGTGACAAGATCCACCTGCGTGTCCGCAGCCGCCTGGCTGCTCTCTGGCCCTTCCTTGGCATCGTGGCTGAGGTCATCATCCTGGTGACCATCATCTTCATCTATGAGAAGAGGAGAAAGCCTGATGAGATCAATGACGGTATGTATGCCACACTGGCTGCACACTACATGCCTCATCAACTGTAAGGTTTCTGTTCAGATCATTTTACCATGTAGATATGAAAAATTACTGATTTCGACTGAAAATATATATACTAGCTGATAAATCTTATTCTGGAGTATCAAAAATACTACTGATGCCTAAACTAAAAAGATACTCGAACCAAACTGCAGCCACAGTTTTCTGCTTGTTTATTTTGTAACTGTGCCATTTTCTCAGTTTCAATAGCTATGAATTTCTCAACTTTGCCTATTTTATTGACCTTGATTTGCCTTTATAACCTGAAAAAAATCTGCTATAAATGGCTCCAGAAATATTGACCAAACACAGATGAATTAGCATTTCAGGGTACTTCTCTATCTGTTGTCATAATTTTTGGCTACAAAAACACAGGAGTTTCTATCAGCTGTTTTTAAAAGATACAGGTGTCTATATATAGATGGATATAGGTTTCTTTTTAAAGATACACCTGGCAATTTGGAGACTTGATACAAAGTAAAGCTTTTATGTTGGGGTTGTTTTGACTGTAGTTTCATACATTAATTATGAATTTTTATTGTCTTCAGTTATGCTATGATTTTATTTTTTGAATTTAGAATCAGGTGTTAGTTTCCACCTTTGTGTAAACAAACTGTGCGAGAAGTTATTATTTTTATTATTTACATTTTTACTTCTTTGTTCGCTGCTGATTTTGCATTTTGGTAAGTTGAAAAAAAAACTGCATGTCAGACTGAAGTGGTTGAGCTGGGATGACAGCGTGGAAAAAAGCTATGGGAGTCTGAATGAAGTGCTTTCATAGTCACCACTTCTAAGAGGATTGTGCTCAAAGATTTGGTCACTCTTTCACTGGCCCTGCAATCAGAGCAAGCTGAAACATTTTCTCATGCATCTTTCCTAAAAGCAACTTGTTGCAGCCAATGAAAGAGTCATATGAGACAAACAAGTTTAATGGTTTGACCTGGATTTGGACAGGTTGAAAAGTGAGAGATTTCAGCATTCTGTGTGCATGCTCTCTGCATCGTGTACTTTATGCATGATCAATGAAAGAAAAACCCTGTTCTCAAGATCAGTACATCATTTACATTGTCTCATCCACTGTTTGACCACAGAGGTAGCCTATTCCTGCGTTACCTTGTGAATATGTGCTCTCGCTCTGCTGTGAACACTGCCTCTACACATGCCAGGTTGTGTGTTAACTCCTGCAGTTTGAAGATGTTCCTTATCTTACTACAGCCACTGCAGTGTTCCTTGGGTGTTTTTGCTTGTATTGCATGAGCCACTGTGATGCTTAGGGGTGACTCTTAACACTGTAAAATGGTTAATGAAGGGCAAGTTGTAATTATTTTCTTAGACAATTAAATTTAGTATTATGTCTCTTAAAAACATGAACAATCATGTTTGGAATTTGTCTATACATGATCTTTAAAGAATTTAACTGCACAGTTCATTATCAGAAATGCAACGGGTGGGCATGCTTCAGTTCATGTTTGGTTAATTTAAACATAACCTCATTGATACCATGTTGCAGAGGATGCCATGTTCTAACTTTTGCTACCATCACCAGGAGAGGGATGGGAGGGGGGGGTTGCTGACACCACTTACAGACGCATAACCTGCTTTCAGCTGACCCTTTTTTTTTTTCATTTGCTCTCCTTCATTCGTCATTCGCTGCTGTCCAGATGATGACTCAGGATCTGCTCCCCTGTAAGTACAGTCAGCAGTGATCATCGCTAAATGTTTTATGTGTGTGTTTGTCTTTAGAATAACTTATGTTTGCTGAAATGTGTTTTTCAGGAAGAGCAATTCTAATGCAAATCACAAAGACAAGAATGTGAGGCAAAGGAATTCTAACTAGAAGCTGAAACAGGTTTGTGAAACTGGGATGAAGTTTTGCCTTACACTGTTGGCCTCCTTTGCACCTTTAAGAAACACTACATAGAATATGGAACTTATGTACGATCATAAAAGTTCCTCTATTCTTTCCTCACACATCTTTTTCTCTCCTAGATCGACCCTCAGACTGCAGTCCAGGACTCAGCTGTTGTGCTGCACATTATACTGTGCACCCTGCAACTTTGAAGTACCTTTTTTGTGCTTGGGTGTTAATGTTTTAAGAAGTTGACTGATTTCCTCTTGTTTAGTTTTCTTCTCTATTATTCTCCATATTGTGCAGCCAGAGAACATAGTGTGAAATAATTTCTGCTTGAGATCATTGGGCAAATATTGCATGAGTTTAAATGCTGTTATAGCAAAGTGTGTGTTTGTTGTAAAATCATTAGACCGTTGATGTGAGGAATGCTTAGTTTGTGGTTATTTTCTTTTAATGCTGATGCTTCCTACACTGATTTCACACGTCTTTGCTTTGATTTCTTCGGTCAAGAATGGATACTTTTAAAGCAGCAGAAGTACTGTTTAGATACTTTTGACTATGATACAACACTGCCATCCTTCTAGCAACAGCTGGAGTGTGCTTCACACGTTTGATCTGTCCATACACCAACACACCTCCTTTAGCAGAGTGTTATACTTTGCCTTAACAAGCACCATTTTTCTTCTTCTTTTTTGCATTTTGTTACCTGTTACAAGACTTAAATGTGACACTGAAGATTAAATGCAGAAATGACTGAGATTCAATGTCTGCTAGCTTTTGTTGCCGTAAGAAATTATAGCTCTTTAAGTAGGAAAGCGTTTGTCCCTTTAACTCATGCTTTTACTTCCTTTTTCTGTTTGAATGTTGAGGGGTCCAAGCAGTATCACCCACTGATAAGCCTGGTGGAATTTTCAATCATGCTTGTACATCTATTACTGTGTACTAAACGAGTGACTGCAGCGAATCTGCAGGACCTAAAGTTAAAAATTAGTTGGTGATTAGTTGGTGGGTCAAAAGTTTCACCCAATTCTTGGAAGCATATAATAGCTATCAAAGCAGAGGTTTAATTTACATGCAACATCTCCAAAACTACTTTACCAGAAGTCAGAATTGTTTCATTAAAACAGCCCAGCATTTTTATTTTGAACAGGTACATATGACTTCCTCTAAATTTGCTTCACTCTTATTTTTGCAGACATCTTTGAGGGCCTTGGGCTAATCATCTTTAAAGTTTTTCAGGATTATTTTCAGACTGCCCTGATCCAAAGGGAAAGCAGATTTTTTTTACACCTCAGTTTTTTACTCTTTTGACCTTTTTACTTAAATTACAGTCTCACCTTTTTTTTAAGCAAGTTTGGTGCACATGCTCAGACATTCAGTCCACTAGGTGGCATCACACTTCTTAATGTATTCAGTATTGTGTGCAAAACATTACTATTTCGCCAATTTTTTTAACCAACTTTTGCCAAAGTATGTCAGTACCCTGAAAATGAACTGAATCGGATGTCTTTTTTTTTTTTTTTTTTTTTTTTTTTTTAATATTTTGCTTGTTATAGGTCATCTATCAAGATAGTCTGAACAAGAGAAAATGTGTTCTCAGAATGCATTGAATCAATTAACATTTGGCTTCTTGTCAGCTGATCATAAATCAAACACAAAAATCCATGCAGCCTGCTTGGACCCCTCAATGCTACTTGCAGTCTTCATTTTTAAAATTAGATTTTTTAGCAACCAGATGTTAATAAAACAGTATAATTAAGGACCAATGCAAAATCTGTAACATCTGTTAATTTTGTGTAATTCAACTTAGATACTCCGCACTGATTTAAAATTGAATTCAGGAGATTTAATGTTTTTCTGACCTGAGCTAAAACTTCTGTGTGCGATTGCCAGGCCACCATCTCTGTTCCTTTCACTGTGTAGACGATTCAGAAGCCATATGTTCCATTTAACTGAGTATTGATGTGACTGGATGTATTCAGAGTTATATACTAATAATTAAAAGACCTAGACAGAATTGTGTCAACCGTTGTACCTTCCAAGTAAATGGAACATCTGTTGTACAACTTGCACAAACTGAATAAAGGTATTTGATTTACGTGTCTGATCTTACATGTTTATATGCTTTACTGGTCAAAGGTTGGTTTAGACATGCAGGTCAAGAGGCCCTGTGTGCAGTGAGGCCCACATAGCTGCAAAGAACTTCAAACATTACTTACAGGATTTGCAGTGCTAGAAAGAAATGCAGAGTGAAAATGGTTATGCCTAGTCATAATTAATACAAGAAAGACAATTTTAAAGAAAGCCATCAATTATCTGAACCTACCATGAGAGTGTCTTTAACTTTAATTCCTTACATAGCTGACTGTTTCTCTTGATTATTGGCATAAATCACTGAAAAAATAATTAAGGTACAGGAAAGAGTTCAGTGTTGAAAGCTGACACATAAAGCTATTGTGAGGAATTTAGGACTTGCATTTATTAGGTGCCCTCCTGAGTGGACAAAACTGTACTACTAACTTACTTAGCCATACTTAAGACCTGCAGTCATGTTGGTCCAGTTCTGCACAAAGCTGACTGGAACCAGACCAAGAAAGTGAGTTTTTACCAGGGAGCAAGTGCTAATGATACAGACTCATTTGGCATGTGCTGATGTTATTAAATGGCATCCTGGGAGGAGTCATGCCCAGTCTTTTCTGAGGGCAGTTCTTGAGGCTACAGATGTTTAAGTAACCACAGAAACTGTTAGTCTCACCTTTTTTGGTCTTGGCTAACAAATGGCACTGGGATTGAGTCCAGTCTATTTCATAATAAGTGGAAAAACTCCTCACAGGAGCTTAGCAAAACTGCTAGATCAAACACAGAAAACTTCAGCTTTGAGAGTTCAACAACAGAACTGAATGGTTTCATAGTTTCGATGCTCTGAAACGAACAGTTGTCATTACAGTTCAAGCATGTTTCAATGTTCTACTTCAGTGCTTCCCAAAGTGTGGGCCCCAGAGGCTATTTGCAAGAAATAAAGATCCAAAGTTTTGTAGACAATTATATTAGATTGTAAATGATCAGAACTTACTTGATTCTATGTCATTATTCTAAGTCTCAGAAGTAACAAAACAACCAGATGTTTCAACTAATTTCCCCTTTTAATCATTATTTTGTCTTATGTCTACAACTGGTGATGCCATTTTACCATGCTGCTCATGTCCCAATTTTAAGAATTTATCAGTGTGTTTGGAGGCATTAATGCTACTTGGAAAGAGTAGCAATATCTGGGCCACAAACTACAATTGCAGAGGTAAATGTCAGTGGCTCATAAACTTTGTAACCCTGCAAAAACCTTATTTAGAAATGTTAATGCATTTTAATAGCAAAGCATTTGCATTGAAACTCCCTGTTCATGAATGGAAAGTATGAATAAAAGGTAAATATTTAAGTTTCATGTTATGGTGGCTCATAGCAAGAGGATGATTCCACATCACACCCCAGATCAGCTGTTGTACAAAACAAAAACTGGAGTGTTGATATCTCGGGGTTAAACATTTCAGAGTTGATTTTAACTCCAAAAGTGTCATTTTTAATGGTCACATTTGCATCATGGGTGAAGTTATCCACTTAGTTGGTGCTTCTTTGTGCTTGCCAGGGGAGACCCACCTTACAATAGATTTTACTGAAGCTGTTAAATTGTCAAATATTAACCATTTTAAAAGTGTAGTTTAACAGCTGTTTTCAGAAAGTATGCAGACCCTCTTCACTTTTTTCAATTTTGTTATGTTGCAGCCTGATACTACAACTGATTTAAAAAAAGTCATTTTTATTCTCATTGATCTACACTCAGCACTCTACTATGACAAAGTGAAACTGGATTTGATTTGATTTTTTTCAATTCTATTAAAAATAAAAACCTGAAATATTGCATTGACATAAGGATTCAGATTCTTCACAAAAAAAAAAAAACACTTAAAATTTAGCTCAGGTTCCTCCCATTTCTCTTGATCTTTGCTGAGTTGTTTCTACACCTTGATTGGCGTCCACCTGTGGTAAATTAAATTGATGGGACATGATTTGGAAAGGAACATACCTGAGCAAAATCTAAACCATGAGGTCAAAGGAACTGCCCACAGAGCTCAGAGGCAGGATTGTTGAAAGGTACTGATCTGGGTAAGGCACAAAAAATTCTGCTGCACTGAAAGTGACCTCTATAATTCTCAAATGGAAGAAGGTTGGCAAAACCAGGACTCTTCCAAGAGCTGGTTACCAGTCCAAACTGAGCAATCAAGGGGGCAGAGGGCAGTTGTAAGAAAGATGACCAAGAACCTGTTGGTCACTCTGACTGGGCTTCAGAGATCGTGTGTGGAGAAGGGACAAAGTTCCAGAAGGACAAACATCAGTGCAGCCCTCCGTTGATCTGAGCTTATGGCAGAGTGGCTAAGATGAGCTTCGCTTGAAAAACGCATGTAAGCCTGCCAGGCTTTCTCGTAGATTTTTTTGCAAGCTCCAAGTAGGAGTTGTGTACTTTTCCCCCGATAGTCTTTTACTTTTTAAACATCTGATGGCAAGACGTTTTGGTGCCTTAAAAAAATTCTGAATGAATTTGTCTGAACAATGGAGGATGTGGCTGAGCATGCAATATGCACATTGTCCACAAGGTGGAGTTATTTACCAGGACTTGTAGTCCGGGACCATCCTGACAGACTTTTAACCTAAAGCAACAGGCAGACGCTGTTTAACGGCCCCTCAAACAAGTAAAAAAAACAACCCTATTTATTTTACAAAAAATTACCTAACCACTGGCCTACTATTCATTGCCTAAGAGTTTGTGTTTTAATGTATATTGGGACTGAGAAAAGACGGAGAAGTTTGTTGTTTCTTGTGACCTTCGTGTCACCTTTGTCCTACTTGTAGTGATACCTGGTAAGTTCAAGAGTTTAATAGACTAATGTTTCTGCTTTATTGTTAGCTTAAAGTTGAAGTTGCTAGTTTGCTTAAACTGTCTCATTATTGAGCATTTCCTGTGTTTGAAAACTGCTTTATTGTTCTTTAATTTCTATCATGTTTAGCTGGTATTATTCAGGCGTGTCCACTATTTTCCCTCACTGCTTCACACACTAACACTCACAAAAACACACAATAACAGGAGCCAGGTTGCAGCCATAGCAACTGTTCTCCTTAAAGTGGTGTGGATGGAAAGCAGAGGGCTGCTGCTGCTCTGAACTCCACACCCCTTCCTCCTCCTCCGCCGCCGCCCAGTCTCGCCAGGTTCAAGGTACGGGAGTGTCCGTCTGTCTCTGTGTTTTGAGTCTGCCTTTGTCTGCCTGTGATGGACGAGGCAGAGGACGGCGAGGAGGAGCCCAAATTCCAGCGCCCTCGACCAGCACCTCCTCAAGTAAGCGAGGATCATGGGAGCTGTGGAGAAACCACGATGAAGAAATTAACAGGAGGAGGCGGAGCCGCGACCATTGCGCGCAAAAACTCCAACAGCAATGAGCTGTGGCTCCTGAGAGGCGAGGACTCCGCACCTGTCAGTGGCAGTGGCAGCAGAGCCTGTGCTCTGTTGTGCCAGAGGGCTGCTGCTGCTGGCGGCTCACAGTCTGGAGATCCAGTGTCAGAGGCGGCAGTGAGAGGAGAAGCAGCCATCGGTATGATATGCAACAAAAACGGAGACTGTAGAAGGGACCCGACCAGTTCAGGGAGCCTCTCCTCCCTCATCTCGAAGCAGGAGAGGCAGGCAGATGGAGGAGTAGTGGAGGAGGACTGCAAGGGGCAGGCAGCAGTCATGGACGGCTACATCACCTCAGCGGGGTCCCTGACTCAAGGGGCCGAGGTCAAGACCGCGGCGACGGAGAAGAAAGACTCCAGAGTGTCCTTCTCCAACGCCTCAGCTAGTAAAGGGCAGACCCCAAGTCAGCAGTCGAGAAACTCGGTGACATTCTCCAAAGCGGAGGAAGGCTCTCAGATAGTTCCGGACGATGGAGACTCCAGAGGGAATCAGACCTATATGCAGCGGCAGTTCAGCTCCATGCTTCAGCCGGGGGTTAACAAGTTCTCCCTGCGCATGTTTGGCAGCCAGAAGGCTGTGGAGAAGGAGCAGGAGCGCGTCAAGTCAGCGGGGAACTGGATCATCCACCCATACAGCGACTTCAGGTATGGGTCAAACTCTGTTAAGTTCATACACAATCCATGGTCATAGTTTACAACACAAACCCTCATACCTTTTCACTCCACACCAAACTTCACAGACAAGACTGGAAGGATAATAGTTTTGGAATGGGCTATAAAGACACACCGGGGGAAGATGCCCAGGAAGTCATATACAACTAAAAGTAAAACAAGACAACTGTAGATCAATAAATCCAAACAAGTTTTTATTAAGTTGGAGCTTTAGAGGAGTTTGACTGTTTCTTAAAACCAAAACTTTTAATCATACTAATACCAAATAATGTAAACTTGTCCACTCTGGAGCTTAATGGTCATTTCAGTACATTAAAATGTATCATTTTAGTTAGTAGATAGTCCTTTTCCTTTAAGTTTTTTCATTAAGGAAAGGAGGCTACATAGCAAACAATCCCACAAAATCTTGCTCACATTTTCATATCTGTACATAGCTGCAGTATGGTATGTATTTTAACTGTAACATCCAGGAAAAAGAAAAGTTTTCCAACTTGGAAAAGTTGCATTCTTGGGTTGGAATGAGCCTAAACATATGTTTCAGCACCAAGGAGAGCTCCTTTTATCATCGTCTGGAATTTAAATCCAGCTTTTTGAGCTCTCTTGTTCTTGAAACATGGTGTTATACAATAGTATTTAATGTTTAAAAGGGGTAATTATGTCAGGGAACATTCAAAACTGAACAATAGCACTTTTTCTGAGTCGGGTCATGACTCAGCATTGCTTTTCAGTCCTTTTTCCCCACCAGAGACAGACATGTGAGTGAAACCTTAAAAGCAGCAAAGACAAGAGCAGTTAGATCTGCTACTGGAATTCTTTTAAACATAGGTTAATCTGCTAGATGTTTTCTTGGTTGATTATTAGGTTTAAAATGCTAGGAAATAATGCGGATCAGTATTTCTTTTCAGTTCCTTTACCAGATGTTTTAAAGAACAGCTGCAGCTCCTCACCTGAGTATATTTAAAATCTCAGCTCCCGTACTGATTGATGGAGTGTGACATATTTGCTAATTAATTTTCTGATTAATGACTTTTCAGTAATCTCCATAACCAGTCATTCTCACTTATACTACACTGCTTGCTGATCTAAACGACATCAGTTAAATGTGACATGATCACTTCGTGAGGGTTGTTCATACAAAAATGGAAACAACTAAGACTCAGTCACACAAAATTGTATCTGAGTGCTGAGACATCCTCTGTCAGAGGTTGAGTATTATGGGTACCTTTGTCTGTTGTTATTCGATTTAGGATGAATTGCGCCCAGCTTATCTTTCCTGTTATATCTCTGTCTCTCTGTTCGTCCTTGGCTTGAATCAGGGGGTATAGGTTACATCACCAGGAGAGGATACCTCACAGGCAGTGATATGTCAGGGTTTTGTTTAGGGATGGGAGTTTAAATAGACCCTAGCTAAGTCTCTATCCCCTCTGATTTCAGGTTCTACTGGGACTTCACCATGCTCATGTTCATGGTGGGCAACCTGATCATCATCCCTGTGGGCATCACCTTCTTTAAAGATGAGACCACCACGCCCTGGATCATCTTCAATGTGGTTTCCGACACTTTCTTCCTAATGGACCTGGTGCTGAACTTCAGGACTGGCATTGTGTTTGAGGACAACACTGAGATCATACTAGACCCCGAGAAGATTAAGAAGAAGTACCTGAAGACCTGGTTCGTGGTAGACTTTGTGTCCTCCATACCTGTGGATTATATCTTTCTCATCGTGGAGAAAGGCATCGACTCAGAGGTGTACAAGACGGCCCGGGCGCTCCGCATCGTCCGCTTCACTAAGATCCTCAGTCTGCTGCGACTGTTGAGGCTGTCCAGGCTCATTCGCTACATCCACCAATGGGAGGAGGTAGGTTGGGATTCAATAATGGATAGATGATAGAGCATTATTCATCTTTGGTGTTAAGTTAGTGAAAACATGTGCCTAGAACACTGCCAGTAGGAAAATTATGTAGTGGTTTATGGAAAGAGACAAATGGAAAAAACGTAGCAATGCATTTGTAACATTCCTGATGAGAGAAGTAACAGTCTCTATTGCAGTGCAGAAACATAGTTGTTAGTTGTGTTTAATGTTTAATATTTAAACAATAACTTTAAGTGGTATTTAACTTTAATTATGACCTATACTGTCATTCATTAGCAATTGCCAAAATTGTTATGGCAATTTGGAACTTCTACTTTGAAAAATGAGTATCAGTGACACAAAAGCATGTGCCCAATTCTTTGTGATTTTGCTGTCCATGTTTTAATGGTAGTGCAGTCAGTCTATTAAAATAATTAGTCTAATTGATTATAGGCTGCTTAATTAATTAATCACAATTTTTTTAATTTGATAAAGATGGCATTACTGGTAGAGTTGATAATATTAGTAACAAAACAATCAGAAACAACATGTTTCTGAATGGCATCAAAACCTTTTACTAGCTTTTGAAACAGGAGAAGCTGAAACTGTTGGCAGATTGTCCACTTACTAGTCAGTCTAGGATGGTGTTAATCTGTAGAATATGGATTTTATCCTTAAAATTGTAAAAAATTAGGGGCACAGAGAATTTTTGAGCGTTCAACCAAAGTTACAAAGCTACTTTAGCTGGTTGTGTGATTAATCCACGTACATTTCTAATCATATTTTTCACCTGTGATTAATTAACTGAACATTTTTACTGCACTTATTAATAAGTTATGATTACAGTATATGGACGGTAAATCAACCAAAAGAGGCAAAAATTTGACTTAAAACTACCAAGATCTCACTTCCTGTACATTTTAGAGGGTGGTCCCAAGAGGATTTTTTATGGGTCTAGTCATGATACATATGTGTATCAATTTTCATGCACGTCAATCAAACCTGTGGGCGGGGCAACTGATTACCAGGTTTTGAATGCAAATGCATGGACACCAGAATACAAGAGTTTTGGCCAAGACTGATGAGTTGAGCTAAACTCAAGGAGTTTTCTTTTGGTTTAAGGCCCCCAAAACAAGTCACAAAGTGTCTGAAAAATAATAATTCCTTCAAGTTCAAAAGGGTTTGCGCACCAGTTGGTGCTTGGGATCTAAATATGGTAATGTGCCATCATCATCATAATTATTTTGCATCTTTGTAAAATATCACGAGATTCAGTTATCAAAAACAGTTGTTTGGAAAGCCTAATGTTTAGAAGGAGTACGCTTTCCTTGTGCCTGCATCAGATCCATTTTTTATCGCTTGTCTGATTGGGATCTGCTCCCGCATTTATGGGGAGCTCCCCTCGCCTTTGCCCCTTCCTTCTGCCAAGTCTCATAAAAACTTGGCCCCTAATTTTCCCTTTATCCTGCAAGAAAAGCAGAAAACCCTACAGACTAAACACATAACCTCCTTGGCAGCGATAGAAAGAGAAACTAATCTGACTGTGCTTGAATTGATAAAACAATATTTGGATTCCAGTTCATATTATGTGAGTAATTCTGTTTGTACACGAGGAAAATCCTGCACTGTATAATTACTTCTTGACATACTAAAAAAGGAGTTTTCATGTTGTATAACAACATGGCTGATAGCTGAATAATAGCTCATCATAACCTAACCCAGTGTGCTCAGTTCATGAAAAATTCATCTGTGCTTATCAGTAGGAAAGTGTAAAGGGATTTTCCATGGAATGAGCACAGCCACCAGGGCCACTCTGATTGTTTTTTTACTTTTCATTGATAGAAATTCCTTATGTTCTTTATTTGTTTAAATGTGACTTTTCAACCAATCAGAACATCTAACAGCTGGAAATGGATGCTGGCTAACTCAAGTACACTGCTTTCTGATGACATTACACATCAGGAAATAAGGTTTGTCTATAGATAGCTGCATCATCCATCATATGTTTATGTGCTACACAAACACAATTAACCCTCGCCTGCTGTATGCATGCGCCTGTGTGTACAAACTGAGGATTCCTCTTTGGACAAACCCAGCATCTATGAATAAACGTGCGTTTCCTCACTGTGAAAATAACCACCATGCTCAAATGATTACATAGTGGTAATTTGAGCCTGACGGGAGCCCTGATTACCAAGTCAAACACTCACAACTCAATGCTCTTTTGCTCCGACTCAGCCCAGCGCCGATCAGCTTAGTCCTGAGCTCTGCTCTGCTCAGCACCATCCAAACATGGCTGGCTGTGGTTCACCTTTGCCTTCCTCAGCTCAGCTTAGCCCAGGTTGGCTCAGCTCTTTTCAGATGGGTTTTCCTGTAAGATCATCTTAGTGTTGCAGTGATTTTACTGATTAACTCAGCTGCATGCAAACAAGGGTTTGGAATGGAAGGTTAACTCACAGTACTGTACGATGGATGATACAGGAAACATGGGCAAAATGACAATAATATTACAATTCAGCAAATTTGAGATTATTTGAATGATTTATTACAGGAGAACCATCTTTAAACATTATAATTTCTGATTAATCCGATTGATGTATCATAATACTGAGTTCACACTTCGTTTTTGCCATTTGTTATTTGTATTCTATACAGTTTTTTCAAAGACCTGAGATTTTATTCAATTTATGAAAATAAAATCTTTTATTGCATTTTTATGACAACTTCTGACATCTTTATTTTTCTTTATAAATAAAAAGTAGTCATCAATATTATTATTATTCTATCATTAGTCAATAATAAAACAACCACATGTATTTTTCCTTTTGAAAACTTAAGGTCATTTGCTGAAAATGTTGGAAGATTCAATGTTTGGATATTTCAGGGAATCTGCCTGTAAATTTTCAAATATTTTTATAGAAATTTAGGAAAAGTTTTATATTTTTCAGTTTCATTTGAAAATTTAAGGGAAATTAGCTTGATTTTTTTTTTTTTTTTGCATTTTCATGGGAATTTAGGAAAGTTGTTCGGATATTTGTTGAACTTTGGAAATCCTTGGGGTCTTTTCATGGAAATTAGGGAAATTAATTTGTACATTTTTGGGAATTTGATTCGGGATGGGGGGGGGGGTGATTTTCATGGACAGGATCTCAAGCCGCAGTCAGGGGGAGAAGGGTTCCCAGTTTGGAGAGCTCCGAAATTTCATCTCTGCACTGTGATGATTTGTGGCTTAGTGCAAAGCCGCTGGTAAGAGAATAAGCACCTCCAAGTCTGAGGCCATGGTCGTCTGCTGAAAAGTGGTGGATTGCTCCATCTGGGTGGGGAGTGAGTCTTTGCCCCAAGTGAAGGACTTCAAGGTAGGGTAGAATGGACCATGAGTTTGACAGGTGGATTGATGCAGCATCAGCAGTTTTGCAGGCGCTGTATCATACTGCTGTGGTGAAGAGGGAACTCAGCAAAAGGCACAGCTTTCGATTTACCATTTGATCTGTGTTCAAACCCTTACCTACAGTCATGAACTCTGAGTAATGACCAAAAGAATGAGATCATGGGTTCAAGGGGTTGAAATGAGATTCCTCAGGAGGGTGTCTGGGCTCAGCCTTAGAGATAGAAGCTCAGACATCCGGAGGGATGTCAAAGAAGAGCCGCTGCTCCTTTGTATTGAATGGAGCCAGTTGAGGTGGTTCAAGTACTGATCAGGATGCCTCCTTGTCGTCCCCCTGTGGCACATCCAACTGGGAGGAAACCCTGGGGTAGACCCAGGACTCGCTGGAGGGCTTAGGCTATACATCCCATCCGGCGTGGGAATTCCTCAGAATCTCTTAAAAGGAACTGGTAAATGTTGTTGGGGAGAGGGATGTCTGGGTTGACTTAATTTACCTGCTGCCACCACAGCTTGACCCCAGATAAGCAAAGAAGATGGATAGAGGGTGTTCTTTAAGATTTTGAATAGAATTTTCATGGAAATTTCAGAAAAGTGTTTGGATGTTTCTGTCATTTTCATGGAATTTTTAGGAATCTATTTTAAAATTTTGCCGAACTCACTAAGAAATTTTGTGGAATTTTGTAAGAAATGTGGAGACTTTCCCTTAAAATTTTCAGGAGTTGGGGTGAGACATGCAGGAAAGACACCATAGGTCGGATCTGAACCCAGGCCGCCCATGCACATTGGCCACAAACAAAATGTTAGGCCATCTGCCCCCCTGGGGATTTTTTTAACTGAAATTTTTAGAAATTATTTTAAAATTTCCCTGAAACATTGGGTATTGAATAAATTTTGGGGTCTGATACTTTAAGATATGTTTAAATATGAGGAAAAAGAGGACACACAACTAAATCATGGTTTTAAAGTGGTGCAGAAAATGCACAGAACACTTCAATAAAATAGATCAGAAACCAGGAAAAAAATGTTTACGTTTAAAATATTCTTATCCATAGAATTATTACAGATTGAAGTTTTTCATGGATTGATCAAACAGTTGTTGCTGAAGACAAAGACAACATTTAAATGGACTTTACATGTCAAAAAATATGATTCTGCAGGTTTGACTGCAGGGAAACCTCAATATCAATATTCGGCACCAGTAATTTAAAAATTTGACCGCTGGTCAGAGTGATAGTACGTGTCTATATTAATGATGTGTCCCACATTTACTCACTCTGACTAAAAGACGCTGCTTTAGGACCATGATTACAAAGGGATCTTATGTAATTTTGACTCTATCTGCAGATAGATGGAATCGTGCGTTTGTTCTGAGACCAAAACAGAAGCAGAGATAAAGTACTGTCAGGAATAACAAGAGCAATTTCCTGAAGCAGGAAGCCTCTATTAGTGCTCCCCACTCCCTCACAGGATGCCTTTTACATGGGCGACATCAAAAATGGTGGATGGGTGGAGAATATGCACGTCAGTGCCAGTGGAGATTGGTGGTGTGAATTAAACTTGTCAGGCTCAATAGTTTTTGCTGAATAACTGTTTGAATTATCTGGATCACTGTGTATTTAACCATGTGCAGCCGAGAGGACTAGGAAGTAGTTTATCAGTGGGTTTCAGGCTGTGAGTTGTAGTCTCGCTAATGTGCTTTGACCCAGATTGTGGTGTGACAGTGACACATGGCCAGGTGCTGTTCTGGTGTCGAGGGGGAGCATTAGTCCTGGAGCCTCATTAATCATGGTGGGAATGTTTCCTAATCACAGGGCAGGGCCTCACGATGTGTTTACCTTTTCACCTCTCCAAATTAGCCAAGGCCATTAGCCACTACAGGATATTCTATACATAGTAAAGTTTTTGGCATTTGAGCTTACTTTTGCTTAATCAAAGCTTTTACATTCAAGCTCCTTTGGTAAACATTTGATTTGTGTCAGTTTTAGCACGTCCATTGACAAAGTATGTATTTGTCTTGTCTTTATTATGAATCTTTAACAGGGAAAATGTAAAAGGCAGCCTAACACTCACTCCCTAACAGTGGTTACAGGAGTCAAATAATGAATATTAAGAAATAACCAATCTTATTCCTGATGGTCTTGTTTGCTTTTGAAGGCCATAAAGAGAAATCATTAATAACAGCTTGTTTCATAACCAGAAACTGCTCACAGGTGTATTTAAAATCCTTCAACCAGGATTTAATCTACCAATTAGAACTAACACTGCAATACTCAATCAAAATCATAAATCAGGGCAGTTCAGTCGCTCTTTTACAAAGACCTTAATAGTTGGACCTAGGAGTTTGTTAGCTTGATGCTAACTCCTAATGGAAAATTTCATTAACGGGGTAACATATTTGCATTGCTTCGTGCTAATTTGATTGGAAAAGATTTGTTTCCCTTGACAGTATGTTCTTTGCAATAGCAGTAAACTTGGTTGGGGTCAAGAAGTGATTTCTGTATCAAGAAACACTACCAAAAGGACCATGTTTGAGCTGTATACAGCTATGCCAAGAATTCGGAGTGCGAAAATAAAAAACAGCTACTTTTGTGTCCGGAAGTTGTGAAATATTCAGGTAAATAGAAAAGTTTTTCAAGAAACAAAACCCTCCAGAGAGGCAGCAGCAGGCAGGAATTAAAAATGCCTCCGTCTAAAGCCTGGACCTCATGTATGGTTCGTTTTCACAAAGCGACCAGTTTTGTTCAGTACAGTTTTGGCAAGAATAAGCACATGTGATTTTGCACATAGATCCTCCGCTGATGTCTGTCCAGTCTTGCTCGTTGTGACGAGAAATCCATCTCTTTTAAGGGATCCAGATCATTTGGCTCAGCTCAGTAGAGCTACTTGTTTGGCCTTCTAATGGCTCTTGAACTGGTACCAGTTTGCCTTTTTAAATGTGCATTAAATGACAAAAGGAGGAAAGGAAACTGGCACTCAAATGGGAGCTAGCTACGGTGGCTCACATATTAGAGCTGTAGTGTAGAACAGGCTTGTTCGTGAATGGCACATTATGACTCGGTCAAGGTTTATTTGGTGGATAGTACATAATTGTTTCAATTAAAAGCATGTGTATTCAAACCGTGGATTTTTTTTTTCCCTATGTTAAAGAGGCTTTGCTAGCCTACCTGTCAACCTTCATCTGACTAGACATCACTGGATGCCAGTAGGCCTGGGCAATATGGCCTAAATCTCATATCATGGTATTTTTCTTGCCTTTGACAGTAACGGCATTATATCACTACATTGGAAAATTAAAACGAGATAATGCTTTTTAAAACCAAATTCAGGTGTTACAAACCCCCTTCTCCCCTTTAAACAAGCATACTTAATTGATGTCTAAGCATTGAAGCACAGAAAGTATAGTAGCTCTGTACACTCACTGGCACCTCTGCTAAAGCTAAGCTAAATCAATGATTAACATGCTATTTCCAACAACTTCCTCACAGTAAAAGTCCAAAGTAGCTTGACTCAAAGGATGTGGCCATATCAGTTGTGAAAATAAAATGACTAAAACCCAGTTAATTTGGGTTACATTACTGAATGTTCTGTAAAAGACATAGGAGTTCATATCCATTGAGCGGTTCAGTGTCTGAGAGATACCAGTGTGCAACCCATTTTGCGCCCTTACCATAACCTCAGGATGCACCAAACCCCTATGTCCACTACGATTTGAGGGCCTGTTCAGTGCTGCTTGCATCCTTAGTTGAATTTAAATTTCCTGTGAGTTGGTGGGGCAGGATGGAGGAGTATGTTACACTGGCTGGCTTTGTTTTGGCACTGAAACCAACAGGGGACACCAGCACCCCAGGGTTCTGTGGTAGGCAGGGTTTGAAATTCAAACAGAGCAGTAAGTTTAGGGCAGCGAGGTCTCTGAGGTGAAGGGATGAGTCACCGAAAATCCCGACTCGGTCGCTCCTAAAAAACTGTAAATACACTGCAGACAGCGCTCGTTCAAATCTCCAGACGCACATACACTCACACTATCTGGCCTAGTTCACATGCAGGACAATCCTCTGGTCTCAAGTGAGAATAAGGCTTTTTATAATAAAAGAAACCACCAAATTGGCACATAAATCTACTCCCAGTATTCATGAATATTTCTATATAATATTCATATATGTGTGCAGCTTCTGGCCTACTTCCCTTGTATGACAGTTTTCTGTCCCTAGTGAGAAGTGCTTTTGCGAAGTGTGCTTTTGCTTACAGTTTAGCGAAGCTTCCAGTTGGCCCAGCTAAGCAAGGATTACACACAAATGCACACACATGCATGTAAATCTCCCTTTATACTCAGACACACAGTGGTAACAAGGCTGGGCCAGCAGCCAGCACCACCACAGTGTTTGGCTGGTGAGGCTGTGACCACGACAGCAGCTCCAGACAAATGAGGCATCTTACCTGAGGGAGGAAAATCTAAGAAAGGAAAGAAAGAGGTCCGGCCGACCTGTTAATTAAAGCTGGGAGTTTTATAATTAATGACAACAGTCCAAAGATTATGCTTGGTCATTTTCCTACAAAGAAATAATGAAACTTATCCTGACACATTATTCTGCTAAAATGGTAAAGTGACTTACAGCTCACCTGATCAAGAACAAAGTCAGCTGTTTTGTTTCTGATTATTTTTTTGCATGTTGGTATTGTTTGAAAATAAACCTGACCTCAGTCACTCTTTTTGTCATAAGGTAGACTGGATGTACATAATGTGTGCAGATGATTCATACATCTTGCCCACATCTGCACACATGTTACCTACACACAAATGTGCGAGAAATTCAGCCTTATCTGCAGTTTATGCAACATACTCACTAGAGGTGGAAGAAAAAAAAAATCAATTCTTAGATGCATCGTGATGTGAAGGTGGAAGATTCTGAATCAATTTATAAATGCCCAATAATTGATGATTGGTAATAATTATTTAAATATTTAATACTGTGGAATGGCAGGAACAAAAAGGTGGAACTCTGACACAGCGCATAACAGCAAGATTCAGATTACCAGTTGTTCATTCATAAAAAAGGACATTTCTACGTTTGTAATTTCAGATATGTTACAAGGAAATGATGCTGCTACCTTTGCTTCGGTGCAACTGTAACTTTCCAGTTTATACACATCTCCCGTTAGAGGATAGTGGAAATTTAATTTTTCCCTTTTTTTTTACACAAATGTAATGTTTTTATTATGTCTGACACAGTGAGAACAACAGAAGTGTAAAAACAAACCAAGTGCATCCAAATGCATAAATAATCGATTAAGAATCCAATCGTAGCCGTATGACTCGTAATTGAATCGATTCGTGAGGTGCCTAAAGATTCCCACCCTTAGTGTTGGTATGGTTATGATGACATATTTACAAGAACTTCTTTGTATTTTCCCCAAAAAGTCAAGCATGTACAAATGGAGGTAGGATGCGCCCTTTTTCCAGTCCAATATGGCACTTTTGTAAAGCCAACATAAGTGTCATATTGTGCAACAGATGGACATAATCATAAGAGACAAGACAGAAATACATTTAAAATGATTTGATGATTTGTCTGAGGTGTTACAAAGACGTTCATGGCCATTGTGAAGCCCAGAGACTTTTTCACTTGAGATACCTGTTAGTCTGATTTATCAGTAGATTATCATTCAGTAATAATAACCAACTTAAAACTTAAGTTATAGCAACAACACACTGATTAAAAACCAAACTGGCTGATGCAAATAGACTGAAATGGAAAAATTATTTTAATTTTAACATTTATTTTAAATAAATTGGCATTAAGAAACAGATAAATTCTCAGTCTTCTTTTTTTTTTTTTTAGACTGAATGCACCAGGAGACTAATTTTTCAAACCATCTGTAGAAGAGTTGAATTCCAGTTTCTGAGACCTCATCCTGCATTTGGACATGAGGAGCTGCTCTTCTGCCAGTCTAATGATGCATCACCCTGCAGTGCACTGGGGGGGGGTCGAACATGTGGTTTTCTCCTCGGCTGCTTGTTTATCACTTCACCTCCCAGGTCTGAAACCATGAGAGGTTATTTTGTAGGTGAGGTTAAAAGCAGTGAGGTAGTGTCAGGTGTACCTCTACAGAGACAGCTACAGGTTCTTCTTCTGCAGCCTGATTGACGGCAGAGGTTTCCAGCTGCAGAAGAAGAACCTGTAGCTGTCTCTGTAGAGAAAGGATGAAAGAAATGAAGAAAGGATGTTCATCAGCATCACCTGATGGAGAGTGTTTGACAGTAAAGAGGAGACTCAATCCAGGACGACTTTGGTGATGCTAACTGCCATCTCAGAGAGCTTCTGGAAAGGCATGTCACTGGATTTTGTCTTTTTAGGCACCCAAAGTGCCTGCAGGATCTTGGGTGCCACATCCAGGACAACCTTTTGTTGCCTCAGCTGTTTTGGGATTGGAGCCTCCTGTAGCTGCTCCACCAGGTACTTGGCATAATTATGAGCCTGGTTGACGATGTACTGATCTTCCTTATAGGTGCGAGGGATGTCTTCTGACGAGTCATGCCACTATTTGGCTTGAAACTCCACATTCTTCTTCCGCATGCTGTTGTTGATCTCCCTAATCAGCTTTGGAAGAGTTTTTACATCCTCCTCGTTGAAGTCCTCCATTTTGAACTCCCACGGCTGACCTCGTTCATTGATTCCACCACAAGTTCAGGTGGCTGGTCCTTTTGTTTGAGCTGTAAAAGCCCACGCACCACAGCCACCTTCACCTTGAAGGATTGGATAAGCCTGGCCTTCTCGCCCAACATCAGTGCCTGACCTCATAAATGCTCTACAGAATGAATGGGCACAAATTCCCACAAAAAACACTCTAAAATCTTGTGGAAAGCCTTTGAAGAAGAGTTGAGGGCTGTTAAAGCTGCAAAAGGGGGACAACTCCATATTAAAGGACATGTATGTGAATACAATGCCATTACAGTCCCTGTTGAAGTAATGGCCAGGTGGCTGCATATTTTTGTCCTTATGGTGTATCTCATCTTGCCCTTCTGCATTGTACAGTATCAAACTTCCCTCAATCACCTTTCAAGGCTGATATTTTTGCTGCGAATGGTAACTATCTGTAACTCACCATCAATCCCTTTATCTTTACTCCTCTTTATGTTTTTTAGCCAACTGTTTTGTTATTTCCTCTTAGGCTCTACTGTTTTGGCTCAATCTAAAAATTTTCTAAAATATTTTTTCCCAGACACAGCAGACAGCTGTTATTTTATTTTAAAAACCTCCGTGTACTGTCTGACTAGCATCAAAGCGAACACAAACAAAGCAAACAAGCAGACAAAAATAGAGGGAAAAATGTGAATACTGTAAATAATTAGCCAGGTGTCCAGAAACACAACTCTGAATGAATGTTAATACTGCTAAACAAATAGAGCACAGCATGTTACACAGAACAGAACTGCCATATCAACCGAATTACACAACATTCTGTCAGTGTTGTAGCTCCAATTTGTTCTGCTGCACAGAAGAGGCAAATAAATCCAAAAACTGTCGTTCAAAGACAGATGTTTAAAGAACCACAGTGGCCGTAGAGAAAGCATATGGTGTTTTATGCTGTTAGCTGGTATCTAACACGATAAGGAATAACATGTCACTTCGATAGATCTGACTTTCATCATGAGTTCCTCCTGCAAATTAAACGACATAATGACACAGGATACATGCTGTCAAAATATGTCTAAATTAACAGGCCACTGAAAGTAACTTTAAAGGCTTACTGTGTGACGTTTAGAGCAGATTTGCAGGCCAAAAGAAACACTCTCTTTGGACATGCTTCCTTTACCCTTCAGCTCCCACCTCCCCTCCTGCTTCCATACCTCCCCAGCTCCTCCCATCCCATTTAACCAGCCTGAGTCTGTGAGAGCAGCGAGTGCACACTGATAAACATCTGAAACAAGATTATGTGAAAAGTTGCAAGTCATCACCCAATACAGATGTGAAAAGCTTGTTTAACCATATTTAAAAAGACTCAAGGCTGTAATTTTTGCAAAAGGTCCTTCAACTAAGTACTGAGGAAAGGGTCTGAATACTTATGTCGATGTGTTATCTCATAAATTTCAAAAATCCAGTTTTTTCTAATCTTGTAGATCAATGAGAAAAATAAATTTAAACAACTGAAGCATTAGGCTGCAACATAAAAAAGTAAAAATGTGAAGCGAATCTGTAGAGTACAGGTACCGGTTTTGCCCAGTAGGTAGAGCAGGCACCCATATGCAGAGGCTAAAATCCTCAACCTACTGGTCTCAGCGCTGATGAAGCATGTGTTCCTCCCTCTCTCCTTCCCGTATTTCCTCTCTTTTACAGCTGTCCTATCAAAACAAAGACAGAAAAGCCCAAAAGATATTTTTAAAAAGAAAACGTGTTCCTGATGTTGCTGATCAGACTGAGAAGATATGTTGTGTTTTTTTCCTCTCTTTGGGATCTTTGTGGAGCATTTTTTTTTTACAAACACCTCTGAAACTCTGGACAACTCCCACACCAGTGATGTGCTGCTGCTGCATCTTTGACTCTCCTTCTCTGGGGCTTAATGGAGTGTCACTTACCAGAATGCCACCGACTGTTTCAGAATGTGTAGTCTTGTGAACAAATAGCTTTATTATCAGTGGATTTTGTCAATTAATGTTTTATTATTGGAATTAGCGGTAGACCAATACTGGTCGCAGGGCCAACTGATAATTAGTAGTTCATGACACTGAAAACTGATATTTGAACCTGATATGCATTTATAATGACATACGAAATGTACTTAACATAGCAACAGCCAAATAAATGATGAGAAAAATGAAGGAAAGTAAACAGTTTATCCCTGGCTCTATCAGCATGAAAAACAGTACAAAGTAACACAGTATGGAGGAAAACAGAAAGTAATAACATACGGTCGCTGTGTTAGTGGTACCCAGGCTTAAACGTTGATTGGCTGGTATTCATGTGGCATCTAGCCAATCAGATTGTGTTGTACAAAGGAAATTTTGTTGAGGCTGTGGAGTGAAAATAAAGCCAGAGATTAGACATCTTAGTAAAGAAGAAATGTACACTGATATAGGGTAGATAACAGTTGATGGGCAACAGAATTAGCACTGTTAGCAAAAGCTAAAAGCTACAAAATGGCATAAAGCCTAACGAAGTTTTATCATTCAAGCTACATTTAGCTCAGGTTATTTATGGAACAAGGAGAAATATGTCTATTTTTTATACTCACTTTGTCTTTCACACACATAATTAAAGGTGATGAAGGAAGAGGTACAGCACTCGTGTTCCTGTCATGGCCTGTCAGAGAATTATCCTCCTCCTCATGCTCTGCCTGATAACCTCATCCACTGCTGGCATCTATAGCAAGTAAAGAGGGACATAAAGCTCTCACAGAAAGGCTCAGGGACTCTTATAATAGATACAGATTTGCAGAGGTACAATACTGTGCAGAACATTTAGGCATGTTTGGGCTAGAAAGTAAGGCGTAGATGTGGCGAATAAGCTGCTTGAGGGCACCATCAGGCAGGGAGGAGGATTGACACAACCTTGGTCTTCTCTGGATGTTTTTGCATATTACCAGGGGCACAAAAATAATCTGTAGAGAAAATAACAAAGTCTGCACCTTTAGGGTGGAGTAAGGGGTGGATGTGATGAGTAAGCACAGCCAAGAGTATTGTCAGGGTGGGTAGGAGGGTTGCCATGAGCCCCTAGTTGTACTATGGTTGTCCCAAGGCTCTGAAAACTGCTGGTGGTCTTAGGGCATATTACTAGGGGTGAAAAGGCCCAGACAAAAGAAATGCTGTCAAGCTTGACCTTGGCTGCTGATGGACACATGTATCAATGTGGTGGGCCTGACCCATCCCCCTCTCCAGTCCCGAGTTGTGGCATATCGGTTCCCGTGATGAATCCTTAGTGCCGTACATGCCTGAAACCAATGCACATGACTGTATGTCCTAAGAAGGTACAATTCAAGGAGAGCCAACAATATTTTCAAAACTGAAGAAATTACTGTTATTGGTATAAAATACTTCAAATCAATAAGAACCAAATCAATTTTAGACTGAGTTTATGAATAGAGTGCAGTTGTAGAAATGGCAGCCAGGTGTAACTTGACCAGGGTTGAGAACAAGTGCTAAAGTGAGAATCTAAAGGGCTCCACTGTGACAGCTGATATTATACCTTTAATATTCAGAATGTCACAAATACTTACAGTATATTACAATGTGAGCCATTAAACAAAGTTCCCAGTATAAGAATGTGCTGGATGTGCTGTTTATCCAAACAGCTTAACTGTTTCAGATTTTCCCTCTGTCTGTAGAAAGAGAAACTGTGTCTTTTATTCCCCTCACACATCTATCTCTCTTTTTTTTTTCTCCCTCGGTCTGCCCATCTCGTCTCCTCCTGACAGATCTTCCACATGACCTATGACTTGGCCAGTGCTGTGATGCGAATATTCAACCTGATTGGTATGATGCTGCTGCTGTGTCACTGGGATGGCTGTCTCCAGTTCCTCGTTCCCATGCTGCAGGACTTCCCCTCTGACTGCTGGGTCTCCCTCAACAAGATGGTGGTAAGCAAAACTCTCCTGTTTGTGTATTTGTGTGTGTGTTGTAAGGGTGGAAGGTATTTTCAAGTCACATAAGTCAGGCAGAACAAGGACTGCAAAAACAGAGTAAAATTTATCCCCCATGGAGAAAAACAAGGTGTGTTTTATGCAGATCTGGGAATAGGATTTATTTAAGGTTGAGTCCAGACACACACACATTGACACACACACACTGGACCAGCCTCAATTAAACCCTCTCTAGTTAAACCCAGGAGACATGCCAGTCTACAGAAAGCAGGAATGAGGAATAAAAAGGAGCCATTTTTCACTCAGTTAATGCAGCACTTCATGGAGTCTCTTCTGTTGCCGTTTTCTTCTTTGTTTTTTCACTTCTTCTTCAGATGTCCTTCCTTCTTTTTACCTGGCAGGTAGCTTCTAACCATCTGCTCATTGGCAGACCATGAGGAAGAGATTTTTAACAAATTGATGTCTGGCATGAAAGGATGACACCCTAGAGAACAAATTGTGCAACACTCAAGCTTTATGAAAAACTGTTATGTCACCAGATAATTAATGAACACGCATTATTAACAGTGTGTTCATTTCACTTCAAACTTCTAAAGGACTCACTTGCTCAGTCAACCTCTTGAACCCTAACCTTTAAATCCCCAGTTAAGTAGCTTTGGAATGAGAAAAAAATCCAATCACATCATCACACTGTAATAATGAATGAAATTAAATTGTCATGACCAAAAACTACAGCATTTCGTTAGAAAATTACAATAATCAACACAAGATTTATAATAACACTGTTGTTTTTCCCTCTTTATGTGGCTGTTTTTACCTAATGAATCTGTAACAAAAATTTTGTTAAAATAAAATGTTTAAAGAAAAGTTTTTTTTGTTGTTTTACCAATAAGTCAGATAAATACTGAAGCCATAAGAGGACATGCACCCATGCCAATGTAATAGTTTTTATTTTTATTAAGTTTTGTCTTTATGTTTAAATTTCAGTTAGTTCAGTTTAGTTAAAGTTCATTTTTAATGCTGGTTTGTTCTTTAGTTTAAATTTTATTTTGTGAAAATGCTTAGCTTTAATTAGCTTGTTAGTTGTATTGTTAGTTTTCATTTCTTTGTAATACCAGATACTTGTCAAGGGCCCAGAAGGCCAAGAAAAGTCAAGACAGTCTGGCTGCAGACTGCCATCAATCTCTGACGATCAATCTCACAGACCGTTAATCTGAGAAGCCTTATATCTCAGAATAGAAATATACGCTACATTTTTAAAATTAAATCAGATTACACTTCTGTTTTGGGTTAGGGTAAAGGTTAAGGTGACTGTTAGGTTGCCAAAAGTTTAAGGTTTAAAACCTGACCCGAAAATCCTGATTACAAAAAGTTTAATAAAGCCACCTTTGCAGTCTGCTTACAGGAAAAAAGCTCCATGAAATCATTCTAGCACAGTAAACGTAGCTACATAGCTCCATTGGCTGTGTAAGCTACATATATCGTGTAGCCAAGTTAGCTTTAGCTACGTTTGCTATAGCTCAAGTTGCTAAAGCTAATTTAGCTGCAGATAACGAAGTATGTAGATTATGTAGCTAAAGCTAAACTCACAAAGCAGTTATGTAAACTATGTAGATATGTTATTAGCTACATTAGCATTAGCTACATTTGCTAAAGCTCATGCTGCAAAAGATAATTTAGCTACATTGGCTCAACTGATAAAGCTAACGAAGCTAAAGCGAGCAATTGTTAGAGTAATTACTTCTAAAATGGATCTATGCGCAATGTTAATCCCAGATTAGACCTCTGACCTTTTGTTTTAATCTCTATTTTATTTATGAAATGTTGCTTGGTCTGTTATGTTTGCACCGTGGTTATTTTATTAATGCAACTTCCAGACTTTGTTTATAAATTAAACTTAATTAGACAATAAAAATGTGAAATTCAAAATACGTTGTACTGGCAAATCAAATCACTTCCTTTCTGAAATATATGGTGTCTCAGATGAACGGTCTTTGGGACTCCCTGGTCTGTAGCAAGACCCCTCTCAAATGTAAAAATCAGACAACTTTAAAGAAAAATTTAATGTATTATTTATTCTTATTTGATATTTGAATGCAGTTCAAGGCCTGAATTAACTTTATTTGATTTCTTGGTCAATCATATACACTTTCTAGGGCTTGGGTGGCCAGTTTTGTGAATTGTTGTCCCTGCCAGTTAAATTTGTGCAAACGCACTTACAATTAGGCCTTTGCATTTTATTCATTGTCATGAAGCTGATGAATCTATGCAGAGTTTTCTGATGGGATAGAAAAGGCCAAGAAGAGGGTTCAAACTTCTCAAAGACGTTTGACCATCCTTCCTTTGTTGATCTTTTCACAGTAACTGATGCAGCATCAGACCAACAACACAAAACTATTTAATATGCTGATAAAAAATAATTTTGATTTATTGCATTAGTTTTCTCATAATTGAGTTATTTAGCAGGTTATCAGAATTGATGAGGAGACCATTAGAAATACTCTAGTTGGTTCACAACAGCTCCATCTGACCTTTGAAGCAATCTAAGTAGGTGCTAAATAATGTCAGTGGTTGACTGCTGCTTAATGTAACAGGGATGTTGAAAATCATTGTCACTGGCTTGCAAATTACACTGTTTTCTTAAGGCATCATCACATATATCAGTCTTATATGTGTGGAAGTTCAGCAGACTGGATAATTCTTGTCCTGTGCTGCTCTCAGGTACAGACCGTTTCCTGAGCTTTCTGTTGCTGCAGATGAGAATGCTTTTTTTTTTTTTTTTTTTTTTCTTTTTTGGCACAAAGATCAGTGGCACTGAGGCCTGGGCGACGACACTGTGTTTGATGACACATTGGGGTGCGTGCCTGCATGTATAGGTGTGTCTCTGTCTGTTTGTGTGTCTCCAGGAACAGATGGATCTCACACCCACTGACCATGTGAGACATCACTGGTGTTTTTTCTGTTTTTTCCAGCTCCTGTTTCTCTTTTTGTCTTGGGCCATCTTTTTGTAGTGTGTCTTCTCTCTTTTTGACGCAAACACTCCTCTCTCTCTCTGTCTCTGGTGGGAGGACTGTCTTTTACTTTGGTAAAAGGAGCAACGGCATGCTGTAGTAATGTTTTGTCATGTCACTAGTATTGATAGTGCTGATCACTTTGATTAAGTTTCTAAAAATATCCTCTTTCTAATGATCTGGATTAGGGCTGCAGTAATCGTTTCTTTTTGTAATCGAGTACTCTATTGATTCTTCTCGCGATGAATCAAGTACTCTGATAAGAAATATTGCCTTTTTTTAATCAGTCACTTTTGCTTTTTTCAAAAGAAGTAGTACTAGACAAATGAGAAAAGAAGCTGGGCCCCTTAAATGAACTACTTCTGTATTAAAAATAGGTATTGACAGATTCTCTAAAGAAGATATATTTTGCAAAGTGCAATGAAGTTCTGATTGCAATTTATATTTCTTAACCTTACAAGGAAAGGAAGTGAAACATTTACATTAAATCTTGCTATATTTTGGGTTTTAGGGATCCTCTCCCAGGACTTTTTCATTGTCAACACTTTATTTCTTCTGTCGTAGTTTGTTTTTATTTTCCCGTTTGTCATTAAAGTAAAGGGACACTTAATCAATTTAACATTCTCTAGTTTATGCATGAATGTAATATTTCACATTATAGCAAGAATAAAGTTGCATCATTCACACAGGGGTCTGATGATGTCAGTTTTCTGTAAAACTGTCGGGTCAATCAGAGAAGTTTATGAAATGCCCTGAAATCTGCAGACACCAGCGAGTCATGCAGGCAGCGTGTAAACTCAGAGATCTGCGTAGGGCAGTGGATGCGTAAAAATGCAGGACGTGTGCCTGTAAACATCATTGCATCAACTTCTCTTCTCTTGTGATTTTCACATCTCGCATCATGCATAATACATTACAGTAACAGGAATAAACAAATGCACTCTGCCACACAAATAGGCGTTTGTGCGAAACACAGCACGCTGTGCAACACACGGCACGATGTCCAGGCTTATAGCATGGGCATATATGGATACATGACTGAAAAGCGAAGCCTCGAGGCAGATAATTTGCCTCAAGGAACTTTTTGAATCAAATCACCCGAATAATTCGATGAATCATTTCAGTGCTAATCTGGATATATTATAACTGCTTTAGAATTATAACGGCAGGAGGGAGGGAAAGATCATCCATGAACAATGGCCTTTGATGAACGAGAACCAACACCCTGTGCAGTCTATCGTCTCAGCAGAAAAGATCATTTATACATGATCAGACGAATGTAAGCACTACCTCCTGTCCTCTCTATGTTTGTTTCTTGGATTTGCCAGTCTCTTTATGAAATGTTTGAAAGCATACAGTGACGCTCTCAGGAGCAGCGTTTCTGTGGATCAGAACAATGAAGGAGAGAAAAGTTGTCTGTCTTTTACCTGGGTCAAAGTTTAATCTCTTTTATCCTCTGTTGTTGTTGATATTGTCCTTTCTGTCCAATCAACGGACCTCTTTGCCATGCAGCTGGGTGTCAATCTATCACACTTGATACAGGATCTTTAGTTTCAGAGCGGGGTGAATCTAGACTTTTTGGTTGAGGGGCCCAGGACCTGATTTGTGCTGGGGAGAAATAAAGTTGATGTTGAAGGAAGAATTTGAGAGATTTTCTTCAAATTTGCCCAGATTTCATCTCTGATTCAAGGATTAACAGACTAGATTTCAAAGGTTAAAGTCACTGGAGCTCATGTTCATGCCTTTCTTGTGGTTATGATACCTAAAGAATGCTTTGAGGGCTCATCTTTTCCCAAATGCCTACTCTGACTGAAAGATGGACTGACTACATTTTAGAGGTCAACAGTCAAGGTCACTGTGACCTCAAATCTTGTGAGCATAATATTTCAAGAATCTGTCCTTCTCTTATTCTCTGGAGAACAAAGATCATAATTTAATATCTCAGTTTGACCCTCATACACTTAACTAGCTCATTTAACTGAACGTTTATTACAAATGGTGCACCTACAACATTAAAGACACAAAACATTTTCAGCCCTTCTTCTTTAATCACCACTCTACTTTTACTGTCCATTAACCTTGCATTGAAAGCATAGTGGTGATTCTGGTTATTAGTTTCTCAGTGTTAAAAAGACCTAATTCATCCAGTGGTCTGGATGAGCTGCAGCTGTCTGATGCATGAATTTTGTAGACATGTGAAAAGACTGTTAGAGTAATCTATCCCGCTAAAATAAATAGCATGAAAAAGTTTTTCTGTGCCTTTGATTTTTGCTGTATTTTTAAAATCCTTTTCATATTTTGTAGACTGTAGTGACCTGGCAGATCTTTATGTTTTACTGATAAATTAAAACACAAGTTACAGTACCATTTCTGCATATGTCCTACCTCCAAATAACTTCACTGACCCAGTGTGCCAGTGCCAGTAGCAAGGAAATTTGGCTTAGTTTTTGTACAGTGGAAGGAGTTGGAGATATCACCACTATTTATTTACATCCAGTGGGTTCAAGTAGCAGAAATATAAAATAATTTAAGAACAAGTACCAAACTAAACTGAGGTAAAGTGCCAGAGAAAATGTGTTACTTATTGAGGCTTTAGAATAGTCTGTGCTCTTCTTCTGTTTTTTTAAGTTCTGGCTCACAGATGTCAGAAGATTTAACAAGGAAATACTTCGACTGAAATTTCAATTCCAATCCTGAACTCTCTATAAAAGTGTGTTGCTTTCTAATCCTAGATGACAGGCATCAGATTTATAGCACAATAATGTAATTTTTTAACTTAATGCTATGAATGCAGGAAGTATAATGATATACATCTTACGCTGTCATCCATGAATCCTCTCCTTTCATGTCTCTCCTCCCCCCTCCATCTTTATGTTCATTTTACTGTTTGATGCCTGTTTAGTTTATGTGTGCGTACTATTTTTTCTTTTTCTTTTTTGTTGAGTGAGATACCACAGTGCCAAGGAGCCCCCCCCTGTGGGTGTGGCAGCCTGGTGTGCTGCTGCTCTCTGTCTCAGGTTAATCAAGGTCAGAGATCCTCTTTAGAACTGCTGTAAACGAAAGTAAGAACAATCCTTGTCTGCATGCTTCCCCCCACCTGTCTGCCTGCACTGAGCATTTACTGGACCCCACCCTACTTTTCCTTTTACGTCAGCCATGCACTTAGGATATAGATCCTCAACTAGATAGAAACACGTGATTTATTCACAGAGTGCCCTCATAAGCATTGATAACTGCTTTTATGTGCAAGTCTGTCTACAGAAGAAGAGGAAATAATCAAAAGAAAGCCTTCTTTCCATTCTTTTCCTTCCTGTAATGTGTTCAGCAATGCTTCAAAGCTTTATCTACACTTCAAAACAATGACAGTGACTTGTAAAGTGCACGCATGCAGCAGACGATGATGTTAACTGTTGGCTCCTGCAGCAGGAACCAAAATCATCTTCACTGGTATTGTGTGTGGGGAAAAAAAGCTGAATAAGTTCCCCAGCTTGTGCACTTTTAAAAAATAATCTGTGCTTGCACACTGTATGCATGCACGTGCTTTCCAAGAACGCCCCCCCCCCCATCTTTGACGATTAATGGAGATATCCTCAAGTCATTCAATTACTGGTGTGATCCAAGTGGCAGGCCAGCCTGTCAGAGCTCATAAGAATAATGGACAGTTATAGTGTGAGATGTCCATGTGTGAAGGTGTGGGTGTGCTGAGTGAGTGACAACTGCTCCTTTGATTCAACAGCTTCTTTGAGTACAGATTAGAAACATGTGCTACAAAGTGTAACAGATCTCTGCAACACACCAAGGATAATTTTCATAGAAAATTTCAAGTAGGTTACAGTGCAGTAGAGTTCACTATGTCATGATCTGTGCTGCCCAACATTGGGGATACACAGGCATGACATGCATTCAGAGAAGAATACAATTGCTATTTCACAGCAATTGCTATTTTCCTGAGCTTTTACATGATGGTGATTGGCAGGGTAAAATGCCTAAAAAATTCCTTTCCTAATTGAAACAGAATGGGTATTCTTTTTGCTTCGCATGCTGTGTGAGGAGCTGTCACTTTTAGTCCCTTTCTCCATCGTCTTCATGCCATCCTCAGTGACACCTGCACGCACAGTCTGGCTTGACTGCACATTAGGGAGAGAGTGAGTCTGAGTGACACTTAAAATTGTGTTGTCTATGATGTCAAAGTGAAAATATAAACAAGAGTTCATAAATGTTGGCTTCACCATGTCCAGGAGAGGCCTCAGTGTGTTGTGTGGATGTGCTCAGGCATTAAAGCTTTAAAGTAAACTATTTGGACAGACGTCTCAAAACGAAGCATCTGTTAACTCTCATTAAACTGCTGATTTTATCATTAACTCATTGAGTGCCATTGATGTATACGTCAAAGTGTGTTTTTCGGCAACTGGCACAAGGGGGCGCTCTCACACAGGTGAGCAATTTTGGGGCTTCTGGGATACGTAGTCGGAACACGGAAGAGACGGTAGATCAAAGCCACTGAAATCAGAGAGAAGCGGAGAAGCTGGGATGGAGGTAATCTAAGCTAAAAGTTCTAAAATATTCAGTATCGACACAAAATGCCCCCCAAAATACTGAGGGGGTCAAGTGGCCAGTTTCACCAGCGGAAACTCTAAACTTTTGTGTGAGATATCGGTTACTCACTGAAACTGACAGCGAATCTAGTGATCAGTGCGTTCACTCATCTGCCTCGGCCGGCCAAGAGGCTAAAGAATGCCGTGAGGTCTCCCCCGTGCATCAGAGAGAAAAGGCATCCGCTATCCAGCTGGATGGATACAGTGACGACTCTTCAGAGACGGACTTTTCCGACCCAGACTCTGAGGGATGGCTGCTGAGTGAGCGGAGCGGATCTTGTCTCCATCTCAGAGCAATGGAGGTAAGTTAACGTTAGGAACCCACTGATTATTCAGCCAAATTTATCGAATGAAACCATCAGTCATGCATTCCTGCTCTGTGATTTCAGAAGCAGACTTGAGAGAAGAGCAAGCCCCATGCAGTTTTACAACACCGTCTGTGGGCAGAAAAAGAGGTGAGAACAAACAAATTTCTATATTATAGATTATATATAATCTATGTAACATATTTTATATTATATTACTTATATAATTTACAGGCAGTGCCAGGGGACACGCAAGCAGGAGAGGACGTGGGCGTATCAGGGGTCCCGTGGCGGCCATCCAGTTGTATTGTGCCGTATTTTGTATTTATTTTTATTTATTTTATTTATTTTACATTAAAATATCATTTGTAATACAATTTTCAGATGTCTTTTATGTCACTGAAGGCAAAATTATAACATTCAAATCACTGTTTTGCTTGACAGACTCTCTTTCACAAAATGCATTTTTCTCAGCTTTCTAGAAAAAAAATTGGTCTTTTTGGTGAAACTAGCCTCTCTTCAACTTCAAATAAATCAAGAATGGAACAAGCAACAAACGTTTTTTTGCTTGATAAAATAAAGAGTTTCTTCTTTGATCTATTCAGTGTTTTCAGAGTCATAATTCAAAATATTCTGTGGGTCTTGAAAGATGACCCTAAATGGCAAAAAACACTAGCACAAGCCACTTTCCATTTTATAAAAGGGCTGGCATTCAATGAGTTAATTTCAAAATTCAACAAAAACATCATTGTCACTGTATTTTAAAAAAGCAGTAAAGTAACCTTCAACAATAAAAGATAAAGCATCACAAAGAACCATGTCCTCAGAAAATCTTTTAGTTTAATAGTAGAAAGTACGATGCGCGATTATGTCATTCAATATTGTGATGAAAATATGTCATGTGATAAATAGCCAAGAATTCAAATATTGTCTCACCTTCTGTCTTTCTGCCTTTCTTTATGCTTGCAATACCTTTTAATGATGTATTTTCATCCTAAAAAGATATTAAATCCTAAAAGTTTTTTTTCCCTATTTTTAAATTCTGTTTTAATTAATTAATCAATTTCTTGCAAGATCTTCAGCTGACTTCATATTAGGGATGCATGATAATTATCGGTACCAATCAATCTTGTAAATGTTTTATATGAATTTGTTATTTCAATGAAATATTGAAATATGAAATATTTACAGGTAACATAATGATAATAAAGGCATTTTTTTTTTACTTCCTTAGAAGACCACACATTCAGAAACAAAAGGTGGCGTCACAGTATGTTGCCCGCCATTAGGCCCAAAAAAGAAGAAGAAGAAGTGGCCTCATCTGAATAAAGCGCAGACTAAATGTGGCACCTCTAGCATGGGAGTTTTCAGTGGTTCAGAGGAGATTAAAAATGTGTTTGTAAAGCATGCTCCGAATCTTTTGAATCACGAGTCATCATCCTAATGACAGACTGTTAACAGAATATGAAACAGCAGTAGCTACTAGCATTAGCACCAAGCTGAAGGTAATATGGACGGAGTGCTGATTTAGCAGGCATTTCAAAACTGCAGAAATTTTGTCAAAGACAACCAATAGGCAAACTATTTATCATAAAATCAGTCTCAGAGTCTCTTGTTCCTTCTTCGACGTACCCCTGCCTGCTCTGTTTGATGTGGTTTCACATTCACAGTCTGATCAACATCAGTATTATCAGCTTAACCATGCTCACACTACACTTTCTGGATTGAGGGTGAACTTTACATTTTCACCTACAGTACCTTTGATAGTGCATATTTTGAATTTTTATAAAAACATCACATCTCTTTCAGTCTCTTTCAGACTTGTACAGTAAAAAATAAAGAGAACAGCCATGAAGTAGAAGAGGCATTTGGTTAAAATTATTTGTGGATATCTTATCTGACACTTAAAATGTATTTGTCTAACTAGAATGGCCGTCTGACGCAGCAGACCCACGCTTAAGCAGCGCCACCGAGGAACTCATGCTTCCATCGATTACTATGGTGTTCAAAATTCAAAGTCTGAGAAAAACCAAACAGGTGAGCTGACCATCACCAAAATCTAATCGATTCTTCCCTGTCACTATCCCAATATTCCCTGAAAGTTTGGTGAAGATCCAACTTTCCATTCTAGTTATTTTGTACACATACAAAGAAAGAAAGAAAGAAAGATACGGAACCCTTTACATAACCCCCTGCTGATGAAATTGGCAGGGGTAATAATAAAACAGTCATCTCAGGTAACTTTTCAGTTTTTCCCTTTTAAATTAGCATCTGTCTCACATATCTTATCAAGCTCAGGCAGTAGTTTTTAACTCTAGTCTAAGATAATTAGTGTTTTGGTTGAGCAATCTGTTCATGTTTTAAAAATGCCACACAGACTGTTTGGACTTTGCAGCGACGTCAAACTGTTTTGAGTGTTTTTATCAAATTAAAGGATAAAAACCTGTCGTCTTTTTCAGCCTCATCCAACTGAAGTGCTTTAGAGGCGTGAAGTCATTTTCAATGTTAAATTGTGCTTTTAAGGCTGCAAAAGAGTGACAGATCCACTGAGAAAGAAATGCTATGGTCTTATTCTCTGCTCATTCTTTATTAGAGGACGGCACATGTACTTAACATGTGTGTATCATGATTTTTGTTATTTTTAAAGAGAGACAGATTGCTAATATATCGATGAATCGTGGCTCCTCTACTAAAAAATACAGTAGGGACGAAATCTGTCAAATAAAGTCAATATTTTATCAAAGAAATTCATGGAAAATAGATGTGAAAATGAAACGAAAAAGAAAAAACTCTCAAGAAACTGACATGAGACCCTTTTCTCAGTAAAGGGCTTTGTACACCTGGATTGGGGGGTTTTTCTGCCATTTTACTTTACAAAACCTCTCAATCTCAGTCAGCTTGGGTGTAACTGTCAGTGGACAGCCATGTTCAGGTTTCTCCAGAGATGTTTGGTAAAGTTCAAGTCAGGGCTCTGGCTTGGCCACTCTAGGACATTCACAGAGTTTTCCCTAAGCCACTCCTGCGTTGTCTTGGCTGTGTGCTGAGGTTCATTGTCATGCTGTAAGGTAAACCTCTGGCCCAGTCTGAGGACCTGCACTTTGCTCCATTGAGGTTTCCCCTTAACCCTGATCAGTTTCTCAGCCCCTGCTCCTGAAAGACACCCCCACAGAATGATGCTGCAACCACCATGCTTCATTGTTGTGATGGTATTTGGCAGGTGATGCGTGGTGCCTGGTCTCCTCCAGACATAACATTTGGAACTGAGCCAAACAGTTCTGTCTTAGTTTCATCAGACCAGAGATTCTTGTTCGTTACAGTTTGAGATTCCTTTGGGAGCTTTTTGCAAACTCCAAGTGGGCTTTCATGTATTTTTTGCGTAGGAGAGCCACTCTGCCACAAAGCCCAGATCAGTGGAGGGCTGCAGTGATTATTGCTTTGTCCCATCTCCACACAGGATCAGTCAGAGGCCAGAGGGACCATCGGGTTCTTGTCATCTGTCTTTCTTAGGCTCTCCTCCCTCAATTGCTCAGTTTGGCAGGGCGTCTAGCTCTTGGAGGAGTCTGAGTTGTGCCAAACTTCTTCCATCTGAGAATTATGGAGGCCACTTTGCACTTGGGAACCATCAGGGCAGCAGAACAATCCTGTCTCTGAGCCCTGCAGGCAGCTCCTTTGACCTCATGGTTTGGTTTTGCAAGTTCTTCCATCAAACACCAGCCTATCTTTCAGCACTATTCAGGTTACATAATACAAACACTGACCCTCTGATTCTAAATAAAACATTTTATCCTGATGTTAACTTTATTCAAACATTACCTGATGGTGCCAGTTGAAACTCTCTTTACCTACGCCATCATACATCATAGATGTCCCATACTCCCTCTGGGTTCCTCTCTAAATGTATTATGTTCAATTAGCCATCATCCTGCTGTAAGGAGCCATAGCAGATAAAATGAACACAAGAGCTAATTTCATTATTTTTCTCCCCCCTCACACTGGGCAGTATGCCTGTAGAAAGACTTTATTGTGTTACTTTGAAGGCTGTAATTTTCAACTGTAAGAGGCAGCTGTAGACTGTGTCACTTTTAATCAGCTATTATCTCAAACTTGAACACATCCTGACCAGTTACAGCCGGTCAGGATGTGATGTCCCTGTCTCTGAGGGTTCATGCTCATACAGTCATATGTGAAGAAAATAGACATTAAAATACATTTGGTGTATCTGCTCTCTGTGTCAGTTTTAAGATTATAAGTCTGTTTGCTTTCATATGTGAAACTTTCCTAGAGCTGGTAAGCTTGTTTTAGCATAAAGACTAGAGACAGGTAGAAACCCCTAGCTTTTCTAGGTACAAATAACTTTTTGATCACTGTGCTTACCTGGCTATAATAGTCAAAGACAATATTCAGTGTTTGTGCTTTACATTACATGCTAAACACAAACATTGGATAAAGAAGTGTTATTTAGAGGTTCTGGGTCATGGGTTATGTGGATATAGCCCTTCTTGCTTTTACCTTTATCTGTTTTTATAGTAGGGATACCCATATTGATTGGCAGTCAATTATAATTGACCGACATTTATTTAAAAAACACATGATCACATATTTGAAATAATGCTGAGAGTCACTGATGTGATCACCTGGTTACTCCTGCTGATTTTCAGTCCTCCACTTGAAGCAGATTTGCTAAAAACTACTGAACTTTGTTTTGAATCCCTTAAGAAAAAATAGATTAATCAAGATTAATTAAAGACCACAATAGTGCATTTTTCAAAATTGTGACCAATCGCACGCTTTACTGTCCTTTTCACTACACTACATCTCCCTGCAGCCACAGTGATGTGAAGTTCCTTATTATCTTTCAAAATAAAAGCAGGTCTGTATTTGAACAAAAGCCAATAACCCTTAGTTTTATGTAGTACAGTATTCAAAATGAAACAAAAATATTTAAATGCAAAACAGTGGATTTTAAAAGGGAGATGAATTGTGATTTAGTTTAGAAATTCTGAGATTAACTGCAATTAAAAAATTTAATTGTTTGCAAGCCTTAGTTACAATGGTTTTCATTGTAAAAACCAGCAGATTAATACCTGCTAGCTAATTCACCTTATCTGTTATTGAGTTAAGTCTAATTCAGACCAAAGATTCGTGACGAGACGAGTTGAAACTTACACAGTTTTTTTTTAGCATCATCTCCCACAGTCACTCAATTAAAATGATTTATCTCTGAACTTACTGCACAATAAACCTGTCTCTACATTAGGGACAGTACTGCATATTTACATTTAGGTGCACAAAAGTGATTCATCACTAAATCCCCTTTGTCATCAACATTGTAGTGGCAGTGAAATTTCATTGCATTTATAGACACAAAAATGCTCAGTCTTGTTAGATCAAAGATATCGACTGAGAACAATTAAGCTCGCAAGGACAAATTGAGCTCCTACAGTCTTAAATTTCTCATTTATTATGTTATATAGCACCCAGGGTGTATGCAGAGTCTTAAGAAGTATTGAAAGTTGATTATCAGTTTAGCAATTAGCAATTAGAAACATAAGGTCTTATATTTTGAATCTGCTCTCAAGTTTTATATTTGTCAGAAGAGGTTGTTAGCTAGTTTTTCCTGCTTTTGTGTTTACATTTAGTTTTTAGCACAAGTGGGATCCTGATAGAACTCCACCAGATCTGACATCAGTATACACGCTTATATTAACATGCATAAACTGTGCCCCTAGCTAGCAAGCTAACTGTGCAATCAAGTGATGTGTGCATGTAAATGATAGGTAAATGCAAGTTCCTTAAGAAGTGGTTGGGAGATAAGGCATTGGAGCTGAGGCTGGGACTGATACTAGTCGCATTTTACAGGATTTTTCAGATAAAAAGCAGTTTTGCCTAGTGTAATACGAGCACAGAGTCTGTTAATGTTACCACTGCAAGCATTTCAAAGAAAGCTTTATTGGCAGTGCTGTGATAACAATTTCTTGACTAAGTTCACATTTAACTGCGTCACCACTGTAACCGGTTAGAAATTAAAAGATGCAATAGGTGCTTAAATCATACTGAGTGTCTAGAAAATGGTCTTAAAAAGTATTAAGTTTAATGTCAGATTTTCTGTATATACTCTGAGCACCGTGTGTCCTGCTTACGAGCACAAAAACAAGAGCTTTGTTACAACACTATCTTTATTTCCCTTTTTCACATTTATTTGCCTCTTGGAAATGATACATCTAGCTTTTTTCAAAGTTTTCACATGGGAACTTCAGCCAATAAACTCCTTCATAGCATGAAATGCATAGCATGATTTTATCCATCAAAACAGGCTTTTATGGCCTTTCAAAATAATTTTTGTATTTCTCTTTTTTGTATTTTCCTGCTTGCATCTTCCTGCAGCCAGCTACCTGTGACTTGACAAGCTGAATTGCAGGCCACAGCATCAGACGGCTTGATTCAAGCTGCAACGGCTTGGCTCAGACTGCTGCACTGCCCTAAAACCATCTTGCTGTATTGTAAACCCATGTCTAAACTGGGCTTGATACATTTAAGGCCCCTTCAGTAAAAAAGACAATTAAATAAAGGTAAAATGTCCATGATATAATGTTAATAAAAAAGGGTTTTAATGTGAAACTTGAATAAAGGTAGTTATTTTGAGGTAAAATTTTTGTTCTTAGTTGCACAGTACAGCCAAATTAATAAGACATATTGAAAACTAAATACTGATCAACCCCTAAACCAGCTGATCTATCAAAACAAAAAAATATCATCAGTTTCAGTGTTGGTGGCCAATCTCAATCATCAGTGATTGGTTATTAGCCCCACAACACCTGACCAGTGCATCTCAAGTATTTATGCTAGCTAAGGTAATGTTTTGAAGGTTAATGTTTGTATTTGTGAAGGTCACAGAAAGAAACCATAAACTTTACAAAGTCAGACTTTTCATTTGATTAAACTTGGCTTTGACTTGACTTCCACTTGACATCTCTTACCAGCTCTTTCTCGTTTACTTAGACATGTCCAGTATAAAGTTCCTTCAGCTGTTTAAGTTTTATAAACTGGTGTCTGTTTAAGGCAGAAATCATTCTAAACCTATATACAGTACTGTGTAGAAGTTTTAGGCATGTTTGGGCGAGTACGCCCACCTGAGGGCCCACTCGGGCGGGAAGGAGGATTGACCCAACCCAGGTCATGCTCTGGATGTCTTTGTACATTACCAAGGGCATGGGAAAATAATATGATGAAAACAAAACAAAAACCACGGCTTTAGGGCGGAGTTATGGGTGGATGTGGTGCTCAATTAGCCTAAGGTACTGTTAGGATGGGTAGGGGGGTTGCCACAATCTCCTGGTTGTTGTGTGTATGTTCTAAGCACCTGAAAACTGTTGGTGGTTGCTGGGCGTATTACCAGGGGTGCAAAGGCCCGGACAAAAGGAATGCTGTTAAGCTCGACCTTGGCTGCTGAGCGACACACGTACATCAAATGTGTCGACAATGATTCTGGCTACCCTTCCTCCTCTCTTCAGCCTGGGGTATTGGAACATCAGGACCTGTGAAGAACCGTTAGAGCTCTACATGCCTAAAACCTCTGCACAGTACTGTATTGACAGTATATCACAAATGCCAGAAAACTTGCCATATCAGTGGTGCTTTATTACCAGGAGTTGTGTCATATCACAGGCTAACAAGTTGGTAGGCCATTCCTTGGTTTTTAATTCACAGAATCCCCAAAAGTTTTCTTTGCCCTGCATGTTGTACAGATCCTGGTGAAATCAAAGACATAACTCTTTGCTCTTTAAGCTTTAATACTGTATATTAACAGACAGACGGATGCAGCCATGGCTTACATAAGTGTTTGTTCTGTGGATTGGGGCCCCAAATCCTGCTGTTTACCCATTTGCAATGTGGCCAGCATGCTGATGGTTTACTGGAGGATTCAGCTCCAGGTCTGTTAACCACCCGGGGCAGCGGAGATGAGGTGCAGTCTGGGGCTGGAGTGTTATTAAATGTCCTGTTAGGGGTTTTTGGGAAATATGGAAATGTGATAATGGCTGTGGATGACAGTGGGACAAGGACTGCATTTATGAACAGAAATAACAGCTGGATATATAAAGTTCATAATCTTTAAAGCTTCAAATTGTTGCTGATGTATCGTCTGTCTTTTATCTAAGATTACATGGTGCAGTTTATCTCCTAAGAAAAATCCTAACAATGGATCCAGCTGACAGCTCAAAGCGGAAATGAAACTAAAGCCAAGCTCACAGCCTCAAAAGCAGGAAAACAATAAAACTCAGCAGTGAGTGTCTTTAAAATCTCAGCTCCTTTTACTGCTCTTCAAATCAACTTTAAAACAGGAGTAGTCAAACATTTAATTGCAGCCTCCAGCTGGTTTGTCCTCTTTTACCTCCTTAATTTGAATCTCAAATAAAATGCAAATAACCCTGGAAAATACAAATCAGATGCAACCAATCAGTGAGTGTAGACTGCACTCGTCCCAGAAAGGGACAGGAGGAGTTTCAGATGACACACACAAACACAGCAGTGAAGTCTGGACAGTGTGTGAACCACAGATGCTCAAGGGGAGGATGTGAGGTTCAGCAGCACCCGTGGAGGACTCGCTGATGAGTTGAACATGGGAGAATTGGGGTTGACTGAGTGTGTGAGCTCCAATCAAAGGCAGACGGGAGCAGGCAGATGTACAGGCTCCTCATTAAACACAAGATTTTTCCTCTGCTCCTTCTGCTCTGCCAAAACAAGGCGAGCCTGCTCATAGATGATGATGAGGCTCTCCGCCAAACCCTGAAACAATCACCAGACACAGAGTTGTGTATACTTCACCAAGAATATGGAACTCTTTCACCCTCTTATTCCTAATTATCCCTCTCTTTCACCACTTCTGATAAAATCCAGCTTTGCCAAATGGTTTCTGCAGTGTGCTTCATCAGTGTACCTTCAGCAGAGGTCACCAGGGCAAAATTACTGTAGCATGAAAGTAAAAACACAAAAGATAGGACAGAAGAACATTAATTTACTCTGATCTCTTTATATATTTTGTTTTCTTCCTAAATTTGCCCCATGTCCCCTCCATCTCTCCGTACAGAATGACTCATGGAGCGAGCTCTACTCCTTCGCACTCTTTAAGGCCATGAGCCACATGCTGTGCATCGGATATGGAAGACAAGCCCCAGAGAGCATGTCCGACATTTGGCTGACCATGCTCAGTATGATCGTCGGAGCCACCTGCTATGCCATGTTCATCGGCCACGCTACTGCACTCATCCAGTCGCTGGACTCCTCCAGACGACAATATCAAGAAAAGGTAAGGGTCAGATTTACTGGATGTTCAGAGCTTCATTTTAACCAGTTGTGCAATCTTTGAGACTGGATTACTGAATCAAGTGAAAGAGCCTTTCTTGTTCACTCAATATATAGACAGAACCTCTTGTCTGTACTTTGTGTTTGTTGTACCCTAAATTTGAATCTGTTCTTAAGAATTTTAGAAATGCGTACCAAACTTTGCACTGTCACTGTTGAGTAGCATAACCAGCAGGTCAAGCAAGACCAGCAAAACACAAGGAATTAGAAGACTGAGAAATGGTGGAAATGTTTGAGGAAATAAAGCTCAAAAGACTGGTTCTGGAAGTAAAATTCATTTTTATTTTCTCTTCAGCAGATTTAAATTTTAGCCATATTATCACATATATCCAAATTAGACTTACAAGGAGGTACCTAAGTGTGAAACAATGCTATATGCTCCTGTAGATGACAGAACTTGATTTGATATTGATGGCTTTTCAAGAAAAACATGGTTTATTCAAAATCTCAGCCAGAAATACTACAGTACCCACAATCAAAGAGTCGGATAGTGAAGTCTCTGATTGGTGTGGGGTCTCTGATAACCATGGAAATGTCCACCCCAAACAATGACTATCAACTGTTTATAACATTAGAGCTGGGTACAGACTGTGTGGATTTCATCTGGTTCAGCGACGAATTCTGAGTCACATCATTCACCTGGAAGTCGCAGCCACTTTCATTCAACTTGGGCATCTTTTGCCGTGCTGTGCACATGGAGACACCTGAGAGTGAGAGTGAGTGAGGATGTGACTGGATACGTCTTCAACCTCATTGTGAGACTTTTGCAAAGTATACTCCTACAGTCTGTCCCAGATTTACTAGTGTGAGTTCTCAGGTCTCGCACAACCATCGGACTGTATAATGTCAGCACAGAAATCGTGTGAGATGGTTGTGCATTGTAAATTATTCAGTAGGCTTAAAACCGCACAGTGTATGCCTGGCCTACTACATACCACTGTAGTAACAAGCAATATTTACACAAACTATGATATATGTTAAATAATCATGTAAACATAAACACTACAATAAAAATAAATGTGGAAAGAAGGCACATAAAAGGTTTGAAACTGTAAAAACTATCTTTAACGATAAATAAAATAAATTGCATGAAGTGTGGGATACGTAGTTCCTTCATCCTTTTGGGAAATGTCTGTGGAGGATCTGAATTTTTATTTCTGGAATCAAGGCTGCCAAAGATATTGGCAGGCACTGTTGAGATCTATAGGGCTAAATATTACTTGGGTTGTTAGAAACTACTACATATGTGATGTTAGCTTGCCTGGACACAGGGAAAGACATCTGGAGCAGAAAAGGGGAGGTCAGGCAGAGCAGCGGCTAAAGAGAAACTGAGACCTTGAGTGGATTCATTTTTTTATGTCCTCCCCAACATAGGGGGTGCATGTTGGTATCCCAGGTTTTAGCAAAACAGTGCTGTGTATTCAACTTTGTGTTAAACACATTGCATTTATTTGTATGTACTGCACAATAATTAGACATTTTCATTGTCATGGGGAATCAGACTTTGGGAATAACAGCCTTTACAATAGATTTTTTTTGGCACACAGCCTCCTGAATGCCCTGCTCAGTTTGATAGGTACACCACCATCATCACCCTGCCCACACAAACACAAACAAGCCAGGGGTGACTGGTACCATAGAGAACTGATAGATTGAATTCAATCTTATATGCTCCCATGTTGTGGACATGGTGAACATCCATGCCTGCAGTCTTTACAAACAGCTACCAATGTCTTCTACCTTGCATTGCTGTTTCTACTGACTGGTTATTCTCCATTGCAAAAGTTTTACACTGCCCCTGCTGGTACATTTTAAGCTTTTTAAGGAGTTTTTATCTGGTTATGAAACAGCCTTATATTAATACTGATACAATAGCAAAAAGGGGCAGCTGCAGAGATTGACTATTTCCATGTTGTTCATTTTAATATCTGAAACACCTGCCACAAGATAGGTGTCAAAAAAGTGATTTACAGCCTTTTTTACCTTGTAAGATTCCCCTTTGGGCCTCCACTTAGACGTGACGGATAGAGTAGGAAATTAGGGAGAGAGTGAAAGTGGAGAACAAAATGCAGAACAAGAGTCACCAGCTGATTTGAACCTGGGCCACCTGCCTTGAGGAAAACAGTCTCTGCACATGGGGCACACTGACATAACTACTAGGCCCCTGGCCTTTCATTACAGTTTACAAAGCAAGGAGTCTAAATGAGAAATCCATTGTGTCTTAAAACTGTTGAAAGAGAAAAGAAGGTTGAGATTTACTAGAAAAAACAGGACTTTCACATGTATGGGACTAAATAAACAAAGAGATTAGACAAACTGCGTTGTCCACAGGGAGACACAAACACACAAATGGCCAGTTAAGTAGTGATTGTGAGGTAAAGTAGCATGCAGTCTAACGGAGAAAATAAAGTTATTTTACTCTCTAGGGCCCTGTCCACAGGGAGACGAATTCAGGAGTATACGCAAAAGTTTTTTGTCATATCTACTTTTTGAAACTGAAATCTTGTTCGGTTTTTAGATGCAAGACTAAAGAAACTACACTACTCTGTCATTTGTGTTGGGAATAAAGCCAGAGCTAAGTGACCTGACACACCAGTTGGACTGTTTCACATATCCATTGCATGGGGTATGTCTCACATCCATCTGGGCAAGGGCTCATAGAAAGTGTGTGGGAAGGGCAGAACCTGGAAAACATCTGATCAGATAAATGTTCTGCCTGTCTCATAAATTACAGACCAGTCAGAGCTATGAAGCATATCACATAGTGGGCATGCTCAGATTCAGAGTAAACTTGCGTTGCTGCTACGGTTGCTGAGGCCAGTCGTTGAATCAAAGTCGTGACAAAGCTGATTAGAAAACAAGCAAGAAAAGCTTTCAGTGTAATTCTCTGCTCCCCTTTTAATGAAACCCAGTGTTAGTTCATGCAGGACACAGTAGTCATATGCCCAGCTCCCACAGCCAATCACAGCTCTTTCTCTCAACACATCGGTGCATTTAAATTTGACATACTTCTCACTAATCCCTGCTTGCATTAATGCTGATGCACCACACTGCTGCTGGCAAAGCTTAACCTCCTCCCCCCCAGCCTTCTCTTTTATAGCATAAACTTGTTGCCCTCTTATATTGAGATGCACGCTACTATGTTTTAATTGCTTTTGTACTCAGTATGCATTGTCATTAATGTATCTATCCATTTGGGGGTTTCTAGCTATGCACTCCCTAGAAACTCAAAGTGCTGCTTGACTAACCCTGGGAGCATCTTTTGAGCAGAGCCTTCTCCACCAAGTAAAAATGTATATCCATTTTGCAATAAAAGTGAAATGTATTATAGAGGTGTTTATTGCAAACTCATGCCAAAGCTGGATGGAAAGAGAGCAAAGATATCTTTTCTGCCAAGAAGAGCTATCACTGCGGTTCTTTCCTTTTCTTGTAATAAGAAATATGGTCCAGTTCTGATAAAAACTAATGCCTTACTATAGCTACATCCAAGTTTAGTTGACTTGCTGTCCATAGCTACTTCCTCATTCTCCCTAATTGCGGAGACCTGGCATCATTGTTTCTGATCACAGACATGGAGTTTAGCCAACCTATCGGCTTTGCAAGGTAAAGAGCTAGGAGGCTGGTAGGTTATCTTAGCATAAAGATGAGAAGCAAATGAAAATGGCTAGCCTTAGCACAGTCATCAACTGTAATATCTGACAGAAATGCAACAAAGATAAGTTGTATTTCTATACAGTATAACATCTTTGACTGTTTAGCTATATCCTTATGTGTCTGGTCTTCATGTACAGCTAAAAATTTAACAGAGAGCCCATTTCCTATCATCTTAACTTTTTGGGATAAATCCAGCTGCAACATCTCATCTCAGGAGCAGTGTCCTGGATACTCTGGATTATCCACAGTCCATGCTTCAACAGTTGTCATTGGAAGTCCTTTCTACCACAGAAAATAATCCCTCTGTAAACTTGAGAGTTTGTATTCTGTGTGAGTGCCGGGACAGGCTTTCTGGAAATGGATTTTACTTTTGATAATTATTAGTGTCAGTGGTAGGTGTTTTCTTTATTTAGGTGGATCAAACCTTCAATTTAGACAAATAAATAGTAAACCTGGCTGTAGCGAAAAAAGGGGGATGTTTTCACTGGAGTCTGTCTTTCCATCACCAGTAAAACGAATCAAAAAGGGTGACATAGAGGCTTACCTTACTCGCACACAGGTGGCCTCTCTGTCAAGCTCATGGTGAGATGCCATGAAGAGATTTAATCAACAGAGCTTGTCCTCTAAAACAATGTGGATAAGGTTATCAGATCTGATATAAATAGAGAGGGTTTGCACATTTGATTCCAACACTCTTTGATAGGAACAGCATCTGTTCCATTAGTTCAATATTCATGGCTTCAGCTCACCCAGCTTCAGCCTGTTTGTCATCTGCCTACAACAGCAGATCAAAGCTCTTGGTTTCTGCAGGCCAGCAAGGGAGCACCCTCCTGCTGTCTAAGGTCAGGGTGTCAATGCTGCTTTTAGTCTGGTTTGCTTCCTTAGATCCTGGCCGGTGTAGACAGGTCATATACTATCTGTCACTTGTACACATGCATGCAGACACACTTAGACGTCAGAGAGCAGTCCAGCTTTGTAGTTCAGATGGAGACTCTGGCCAATGTTAAGAACGAAAGGTGGTCAGGTTCACATCAAACTCATCATCAAAAGGTTTATTTATTCATTCATTTGTTCATTTGTTTGCTCATGCATTCATTAATTTATTAATTCATAACTGATTCTTCCTGACTTGGTTGTGCACCATTGCTTTATTTTGTAGGTCATGATATCAAGACACTTCCATAATGATGTAGAGCTTATATCAGACCAGTTCCCCGCTGGGAGAGGTTGTGTTTGCCTTTAAAAGTAATGAAGCTACTCTCTATGTATGTACCATATTCATGAGCATGGTAAAAGCAGCAGGGGATGTATACATTATCAATAGATCTAGGATACGCCATTTATAACCACTGAGTATACTGAGCTCAGTGCATGAATGTGTGCGATGCACAAACAACATATTAATGCTATGCATTGTGTAACCCCAGTTTCTCATCAGTTATGTTTCTGGCTTTCCTGACGTTTGAAAAACAAGGATTTTTACCTAAAAGATGCTCAGAAGAGTCTATCAGTGGTGAAGTTGTTAGACCTTGGGTCTGCAGACTTCTTTGCCCATAGAACTCTCTAATGCAGTGCCAGTGATTGACTATACGTCAAAATTCACTCATAAATGTTTTTTTGTATTACAGTTACTTTCAGTATGACTTTGAGGGAGTCTTCCATTTTTTCACATTTGTTGTATTTTACAGATGTTGTCTTGTTGGAGGCATCTGGTGACCCCCCTCAGTGTCTCACAACCCAGCGAGGGGTCCCTGACCCCAAATTTTAGGACCACTGTTATATAACAGTGATTTATGGCAGACAGCAGTAAAGATATGTCTTTTGCCTGTTTTGCTCTGAGATTTAAGTAGCAGAGTCAAATGACCCTACAGTATATGCTCACTGATTAAACAGCACTGCCTCCTCCTCTTGTTAGAGAAGGTTTCATGTTTACAGTTTCTCCTCTCCAAGATTGATGTCTATAAAACAGCAACATCAGGTGAGTGTTATCCATTGAAGGGTGTCTCTGTCAGTAGATCTTGAGCTTTAACACAGGCTACATGCTAGAATAGATCAACTCGGTTTGTGGTGATTTTGTTTTAAATCCAGGGTGATTAAAGGAAGCAGGCTGTGTCTCTGATTGTGGTCAAAGAAGTGGCTGTAAACACTAACTCTGTAAACTGTTCTCTAATTGTAGCTCCACTAAAGCTCACTTAATTCAATTATAAACATGTTATTTCCAACAATTTCTTCACAATTAAGTGCCTACTTTTATGTTGTTGGAAAACTTTTATTGTGAACGGTTATATCAGGAAATGAGGTGTTTTTAGTTGCAGCTTCACAAAACTCATCAGGAGAGAAATCTTAAAACCACAGATGCAGTGACAAGCTACAATGGACTGGCTGACCACAAATACTGTTACCAGTTGCTACCAACTTACTACCCATACTCTCAGGATGTACATGGATTAAGAAAAAAAATGTGTTTATTTGATATGGGATATAGATATCCTCTTACAGTATTTTACGCATTTTCTGACATCTTGACACCTCTGTATAAAGACACTTGGTTGAAAATGGTCTCTTAGTTAAAGCCACACCCACTTTTGGTGTGAAAAGATGTTATTCTTTTAGACAGTCACACTGTTACATAAGAGCAGCAGGCAGCAGGAGCAAGGAAAGAACTAAGAGAATGTTTGCTGGAGTCTGGTCAGTGTCAGTTATGAATAGTTGTTCTGTCTATTATGCTGATTCTTGTCACCAGTCTTATTCTCTTCCTTTTACATGATGCATGCTTGTAAAGTAAAAAAAACAATGGCAGCACTTCATTAGACTGGACAAAGTCACGGTATCCAGCATATTGTCCTGCTCGGGGCCCTCCTGGCTGTTTATTCTTCATTAACCACGGTTCTGAACACGCTGCACAGCAGTCCATCTTAAGGCCTGACATCAGATAGTAGGCTGGAGACAGAGCTATGGTCGGAACTCGCCTCGGTTACAAAACAGATTCTTTGTCTAAGATAGTGTAAATGTTAGCGACAGCATGGACTGGTATTGACATTAGACAGAGTAAACAGTTAGCATCACGCTCAGGGTCAGGACAGAAATGTCATAATAGCTCCAGCACTCAGCATTTACTCCTGTCTGCACGCTCCGAAGACTGCTAATGTGAGTGCAGGAGTTAGACATTACATACTGGTTATTCTTCTGCATAATATAAGTCAGGGTGATTAGCTGTGTGTCTGACAGAGAGCAACAGGAATATAAAAAATGGCAACAAGAGAGAAAAGAGAGTGATGCTCTATCTATGTTTAAGTCAGTTTTATCTGTTTGTTAGCCATAATGGAAGGGAAAGGTGCCTCATATGCAAAGGCTGTTGTCCTCTGATTGCTCGCAGGTTCTAATCCTGGGGCCTCAGTCCCTTGATGCATCCTACCTCTGCTCTCTGATGTTCTGCATCTGTTTTGCTCTGTATTATACTTAGATTACATTTTTTATCAAAAAACCAGCTTACTTCAAGTCACATAAGAAGCAGTGGCTTGGTCGGTGTGTTACTAGTTCTAATTTGTGCAGTGGGTCTGCACAGTTAGAGGGAGTTAGAGGAAAAATACTAAAATTCCATAATCAGGGGTAAAATACAGTTATGCTGATATTTAACCGTATGATCAGATGCCTTTGACTACCCTTGAGCCCAGCAGGCTAGGCAGCAGTGTTGGGTATAATGCGGTACAAAGTAACGTGTTACTATAATCACGTAACGTCTGTAACGCAGTAGTCTAACACGCTACTCCTGCTAATTTAGTAACCACATTAATTCTACTGCAAAACAATAATCTCATTACTTGCATCACTGTAAATCATCAGCTATGTGTAAAACGGGAGCAAGAATTAAGGATGCATGTTATTGGATTTTTTCCGATATCTGATATGCTGATATCTACAGATTCATTTTAGCCGATACTGATATCGATACAGATATTTAAATATGTTTTACGTAACTAACTAGAAAAACACTCAAAGAGAGCAGGCCTCTGCCATTAGCCCTATCTCCCAATAGTACAGAATCCTTTAAAAAATTCCTGAAACCAGACGGTGATCTGGATCACTCCCAAAATCTAATCAGTTTTTCCTTATGCCATTTCTGACATTTCCTGAAAATTTCCTGAAAATCCATCCATAACTTTTTGAGTTATGTTGCTAACAATCGAACAAACCCTTCCGATCACATAACTTCCTTGGCGGAGGTGAAAATTCAGTCCTTTTTTTCTTAAACACACTTTAAAGTTTGAAGAATGAGGATGAATTTAAAAAAATCTCAACTTACATAGGTCTGTTGGTCCAGCCTAAAACTCCACTAATTTATTAGTATATATGGCCAAATTTTACAGTTGATATACACTGATTTTCATGGCCAAAATATGTAAATGTATGTAAATAACGGCAGAAATTTTGGCAGCTGCTGATACCGATATTTGCCTTTTTTAGCTAATATCTGTAGATACCAATATCAGGCCGATAATATCGTGCATCCCTAGTAAGAATGTCCCAGTAAAGTGTAAACTCTGCCCTAGCCAGAATCAACTCTGTCTGCTGAGAATGCCACATCAAATCTCTCCAAACCTGCAAAGGTAGTGACACAAACCTAGTACCTTAAGACCCCTTGAGCCAGGGTGAAGATTGAGATAACTGCATGAGGCCAACCTACATTCATCTAAAATATATATGCTCATTATTAGTGACATATCCTTTCTTCTGACACTATAGAGACATTTTTATGCAGCCTATCGCATCCCATTTAAGCACACAATTATCCTCCAATTCATTGTTTCATTTCATTTCAACTGTGGATCCATTGATCTACCTTAAAGTCCTGGTTTTGGGTTGTGGCTCTCGCAAAAGTATTTTTAAGACAATGTGACTCTTGGGTGGAATAAGGTTGAATACCGCTGCTGCAGATGATCCATGATAGAGGTAATGTCATGACACATTAATTCTCTGATCAATATTGTAAGACAATCATATAATGGCAAAGATTTGATATTAAAAGCCCCTAAAAAAGTAAATTCTGCAGGATTAATTTATTAAGTCACTGCAAGTCGGTGTCAGTTTCACCTCATGTCACACTTCATCCTTTAACTTCTTTTAACAATTGGCTGACATTTTCCCGCTGTTGTCTTCTTTTATCTGGCTGTAAATGTGTTTTTTACCAGTCAACTTCTGTCATATCATTCTCATTCATGTCAAGAGCATCTTTGTTTGGAGTCCTGGTGAGTCAAATTGGCAGGTAAATCTTTTTGAAGCTCTGTATTTTGTTTTCTACTGAATTATTGATACTTGACACCAAAAGTATGATAAGTGTATCACGGGGGTGATATATTGCCATATCATATTTATAGTTCCAAAATCCTCACAAACAGGAGGCCACTGTAGTAAGAATAAATCCATATCAACAGCTTAGTGTACCTTTGTCATCCCCTCTCTCACGCTGAGGTAACTGGTGCCTTCATTACATGTTGCTCCACAACACTCGTCCATTCTCCACCCCTCCATCCCTTTCCTGCTTCATCCGTCCATTTGCCCTTGACTGTTGGGCAATACACCATCTGCCAGCAGACACTGCACATGGACCGAAGGCATTAGCTATTATGTAACTGCGCTCCTGTAACTCCTCCTTCATCACTTCCTCCCTCTCTGAAGCAACAAAGCGAGTGTCCGAGAGGAGGGAGATGTAACCTCCGGGACCTTTGGTGGTGACTGCAGATCCACAGGGCCCTGACACATCAACCGGTGCCTTGAGAAACAGCTTTTTATGGAGTGAAGAGAACTTGTTATGGTTGAAAGTAGGGCCACAGTAATTGATTCATTTTGTAATCGAGTACTCTATCAATTCTTCTGGTGATTAATCACGTACTCTAATAAGAAATATTGCAGTTTTTTTTTTTACCAATCACTTTTGCTTTTTTAAGAGAAGTAGCAATAGACAAATGAGATAAGAAGCTGGGCCCCTTAAATGGACTACTTTATATTAAAAATTGATATTAATAGACTCTCTAAAGAAAATATTTTTTACAACATGCAATGAAGTTCTGATGGCAATTTACATTTACTAAAGTTACAAGGAAAGGAAGTTAAATGATTACATTAGATCTTGCCATATTTGGGGTTTTAGGGATCCTCTCCCAGGACATTTTTGGTTCTGACACTTCATTTCTTCTATTGTATTTTATTTCTATTCTCCAATGTGTCATTAAAGTAAAGGGACACTTAAGCATTTTAACATCCTCTACTTTATGCATAAATGTAATATTTCACATTATAGCAAGAATAAAGCTCCATCATTCACACAGCGGTCTGATGATGTCTGAAAGGTGAACCTTTAGATTACAGGAATATGGTCTATTTTTCAAAGGGTGTTCACTTTTAATTTTTGCACATTTTTGTTTGTGAGTTCATCCACCATAATAATCTGAGCTTTTAAGACCATCCACTGACATGGAGAACAAATTTTAAGGGTTAACGCTGCTTCTATGACCTGTTGAATCCTGACTGTATGCCGATGAACTTGAACCTATTTAGTCTCAGTCACTGTCTGTGGCAATAGCATGTTTCTCTTTAATTAGTGTCAATTCAGTATCAATATAAGTCTTATCAAATTGTTCAGGATGCTGAAACATTTTGAAAAATACGCTGTAATCAAGACGTCAGTGCATGGAATTTAAATAATTTATGATTAAATATATATCGTGTGCATGTGGAAGAGAGGGAGATAGGGAATGCACCACAGCAGGACTTGAATCGTGATGCCTGACGGTTTTCTGTAAAACTGTCGGGTCAATCAGAAAAGTTTATGAAATGCCCTGAAGTCTGCAGACACAAACTGAGCACTGTCTCACACCAGCGAGTCATGAAGGCAGCGCGTAAACTCAGAGATCTGCGTATATGAATACAAGACTGATTTAAGTGAAGCCTCAAGGCAGATCATTTGCCTCAAGAATTTTTTCAATTCACAAAGAATCACATCACCTGAATAATTCGAGGAATTTTCTCAGCCCTTGTTGAAAGTGAGTCAAATAAGGTTGTAAGCTCAAGAAAGAGACAAGCGAGCATGAGGACTCAAAGTTAAAGTTATTTTCTGCTATTTACAAGACTAATAATGTATTTGTAATAATAATGTAAATTGTTTTTTTCTTTTGGTTGAAGTTTTTGACTTGGAAAAAAAATAAACAGTCATAAATAATTTCTAAAATAATTATGCCATTTCAAGGAAAAGATCAACTTGATGTTTGACTGGTTGATTGTGACTAATCCTATTTTCAGTCCTAAGGGACAATGCACATTAATGAACATGAACATGTTAAAGTGCCAGATTGTAACAATGGGCTAATGTCCATCTGTAGTCTCCTGGCAGGTTGATGGTATATATATAACAAAAATTACATTAAACATTAAAAAAAAGGTCATATAACGATGCATTATAATACTTAAGTTGATGGAAACCAAGAACACTATCAAAAAGAATAATCTGCAATGGGAGCAATATTGTCCATGAAGATACATTTCACTTCAAATCCTTAGCTTGCTTCTCTTAATCTGTTAACAAATATATAGTGAGACCTGAATGAATATTAAGTTACTTTGCATTTTGGACAAGGTGGCCTCTCTTGACACAACTGTATGGCCGCTAGTTGAACACGGTCTGTGGGGAAAGGCCTTTTCCATTTATGTCTGAACAGATGCATCGACAGATATGATATTATACAATCCATGTGACAATACCATCACATTACAATGATTCTGCACAATTGATGTAAGGCCAGACAGTCCTTTAATGGTACATTATGTTATTTGATTCACTGGAGACTCTAAAAATTCTTTAAAAGGTTAAATGCAGGACTAATGTATTTATATCTACAGTTTGTTGTCAGTTTCACCTCTTAAGATCAGATGATAAGACAATCCATTGATTGCCAGAGGAAACTTCATCTCTTTATGCCTTGTCATCACTGTCAGACGTCATCCTCTCTTTCCTTTATACCCCTGTTAACTTCTTATAAAGCCATTTAGCTTCCATTCATGTTAACTTCAATCAAACTGTAAGCATCATTGTGAGGAATCAAGAATTAATGATATTATGGGGGAAACCCTTAAAATCTTAGGGGACTGAAGTTGTTTTTAATGCTACATAGCAAAAGCTGGCACCACCAACATGAGTTAGGATGACTATAGTGCCACATCCATGTTCTAGCCCAGTGGTTCCCAACCTTTTTTCCTTAGGGCCCCCCTTACCAGGGCCTTGGAAAAGCTAAGCCCCCCAGGACCCACTTGGAAAATTCCAATCAGATTTAATTGTTTTCATTGACAGAATCTGTAAATAAAAGGTCCACATACACTTGCTCTTGACAAAAATCAATGTATAAACTATTCATCATTACAAGTGTATTAGGGCCACTCTTAAAAACAACAATAAAGAGGATTTGTTAATCTCTAAATTCTCAAGTTGCAAAAGTTGACAATTTACAAGTAAGTAGATATTTTTTGTACTTTAAAAGTTATAAATGTAAGTGAACCAAAACTTTGTTTTTTCTAGATTATACCCCCCCCCCAAAAAAAAAAAAAAAAAATTCAATCATTATTCTCAGTTTGATTTCTTGTAAATTATTGGCCTAACACTATTGTTAATGTAGGATTTTTAAAATTTGGCATTTTTGAGTTTCTATTGTTCAAATTTAAGACTTTATAAACTTGGAATTAGCACATTTTCTTGTGAATAACGTATGTTTTAAACTCAGACTTTCTGAGGTTTTTTCTTGTAAATAAAAAACTTTTTACCCCCCCCAAAAAATTAACTTTTTGCTTAAAAATTAACAGATTCTCTTCATTTAAAAAAAAAACTTTAAGGTTGGACCTAATACATTATGTTGCTAATCACAATTCAATAAAAGATATATATGTACATCTAAATCTAAACCTCAAAGTAGACAGGGTCCCTTGCCCCCCTGAGATCTTTGGCACCCCCCAGGGGTGCCAGGTCCCCAGGTTGGGAACCACTGTTCTAGCCTACTCCTAGCAACCAATAGCGTCAATTTTTTTTTTTTTTTTTTTTTTAGATTTATTTTTAGGCATTTTGTGCCTTTATTTGATAGAGGAAGACATATTTGATAGAGGAGGACAGAGGATAGATTCGGAAACAGGGACGAGAGTGGGAAGAGACATGCTGCAACAAGACACAGGCCAGATTCGAACCCAGGCCGCTTGCATACATGGTGTGTCTTAAACCACTCGACCCTCTGCGCGCCCCAAGTAAAATTAAAATAGACATTTTTAAATTTGTCTTTTTGACAAAGCATTGAACACTTTTCTTCTTTGATGTTTTTTTTATTCAGTAAACTAATATTTTTGTAGTTTTGGATATCATGTCATCATTGCCCTACACGAAAAAGAAAGTGTCTCAAATAGTTTGTTTGTTTAAGCTGTGCTTATATTTTTCAGTCCCTTCATGCAGTCATAAGCACGCACAAGGAAATGTAGCGAGTGCATGAACGTGTTTGTGACGCATTTCTGCCTAAAGGTTTGTTTATGTGTGTGTACTCCAGTCTTCAGCCAATGAGCTAACAGATACCACTGAAGTCAGCTGAGGTCCTATACACTCAGGACATTACACCCACACACCCCCCCACACACACAACCACATACACAGAGATATAAGACTTGTCACATCGTGAGCTCTGACGCTCGGTGACATGGCCCATTAATACGAGGGCCAATTCAATTTCTCCCTCTCCTCTGTGGCAGCTTACGCTGACAGCCATGCATCATGTTCACAAGCCACCAACGAGGGGCTTTATGTCCCATAAAAACGCTCCCTGCTTACCCACCCCGCTTTTGAATTAAGTCCACAGGCTAAGAAAAGGGATTGGATTCAAGAGATGTAATGCATTTGTTGGTTTATTCAAGTACAGAAAGAAGGGTGTAGCCTTATTAGAGTGCATTTTTATACATTTGCAGACTATCTCAGCTTTGATCTTTACTTGTTTTTGATTGAACAGGTGGATAAATAAGATTTGGACAAGACTTTGAGGTGTATTTCCTGGTAACTTGCTGTCTTAATGGTAAATATCCACTGGCTGAAAGTATGAAGATTAGCTTAGAGCTTTCATACACGTGTGTCACCGAGTCAGACCATTATCTAATCGGGTGCTAGACACCCATCATTTCTTCTATCATCCTCTCTGTTTTATTCCCATACAACAACAAGCATGACCTAGTGTTACCTCAGCATGAACGGTAGATTTTTGTTTTCCTTTCATTTATGTTTCATAAATTTTAGCTTCACGAAATGTGTTTATATTTTTTTTAACCAAGAGCCTGAGAGTCGAAGGCTCCCCTGACTCTGAGTGACAATGTCGCTAATCTAAGCTAATGCTTGAAAAATCAGAGAGTTAATAAAACTCTACTGAACTCCTTCAACAAATACTTTTAAATAAGTAAGGAGACCAGAGAGAGAGAGATGTCATGTCAGTCTAATTGAGAGTGCCGCACTCTAAGGCCTGAGGCAGGAGGCATTTAATATGAGCCTCCCAGTTTATCCCCATGCTTGATTGAAATAGCCAGATATTGTAGTCAGCAGCATCTTCATTGTAAGTGACACATGACCAATTGGGAGGAACTGGTGAAGTTGAAGTGAAATGTGTGAGGGTTTTTTGTATTTTGGAGAAGGCAGCTCAAAAATTTTTACTCATTACTATTTCAGAGTAAAGAAATAGATTCTGTGTGTATTACATCACTGGTATTACATTTTGCCATGCCACGATTTTGGTAAATTTGCCATTACTAGTCAAAATGCATCTAATTATGGTTCAAATACAAAGCAGCTCTGATGCAACTGATGCTCAACCTACCAGCCACAGTGGCACATAAATAAAAGATGTGTATAACAGAGTGATTTGTGACACACAGCAGCTCAGATTGAGCTCCATGGTCTTTTGCATGCAAGTAGAGCAGAGCCAGGCAGACTACACCTTCACTAGCTGAACTCTACCATGTGTCAGTGGGTGTCAGTGTTTACAATGAAGGTAAATCGCAGCACGGCATGGAAATGTGTTTTCTCACCTGCAGTGCATCTCTTCTGGTCCGTTTGGGTACTGCTGCATTAACCCATGTATGGGCTGGAAGGGTTTGCAGCTCAATTTAAAAAATCTGCCTCCTTAAACATGTGTTTCAGCTATGACTCACCTGTCTTAAGTCCAGGATGATTGAAAGAAGTGGGCTTTAGTTGTGACCTGTGGGCAACTGAGCAGCTTCAAACACCATAGCTATATACAAATGGCCTCTAATTGTTGCTTTCCTGGAGTGAAATTGATGGGATGATAAATTTTTTTCTTACAATCTCTTCACAATCACGGTCCCCTATTGCTATGATGTTGAAATGCTTTTTTTTAATGAAACAGTGGTATAAGGAAACATGGGGTTTCAGCAGCTTAACAACACCCCAAGAGGAGAGAAATAAATCTTTAAACTACAAAGATTCAGTGACAAGCTTTAATGTAATTGAAGGAACAACTACAGTGAACACAAAATATGTGATCAAGAATACAGTTTTGGGCCTTTAGCTTTAATTTCATGTAAATCCTGTTACAACATATGTCCTTTTAAAGTTTTATTTATGTATAGACCCATTTTAGAAGTAGTTGCATGAACAGTTGCTCACTTTAGCTTTGTTAGCTAAAGTTAACATTGCTAAAGCTAAGCTAGCGATACTACGTAGTAAACATTACTTCTACTTCTAAGCCAGTGTAGCTGCATTAGCTTTAGCAATGTGATCTTTAGCTAAAATGGCTAATGGTAATGTAGTGAAGTAAGCTATGCAGGTAAAATTTTTACGTAGCTAACGCAGCTAAGTTTACATTATCAAACTATGTACATAGTTATGTAGGTAACTACATAGGTAGTTACGTAGGTAGTTACTTAGGTAACATAGCTATGTAGTTAATGCAGCTAAGTTAGCTTTATCAAACATAGCATAAGTTAACATAGCTTCATCAGCTTTAGCTTCAGCTATGTAGCTATTTTATGTGAATCATTTATGGGTTTATGAGACTTTCAAAACTGTAAAAGGTGTACCGTCTTCAACAAGATTACCTGCATATCCTAAAGCTGACATAGCTAACTTAGCCTCATTAGCTTTAGCCTTAGTTATGTTAGCTGCGTTATAGTGTTTTTGTGTAGGACAATTTTTTCATGTAAGCAGATTTCTTAGAAGGCTTTATAAACCATTTTTAAATCAGTTTTTAACTTTCTTTATTCTAACCCTTACTTTAACATTACCCTAAAATGTTAGTGTTTTAAAGTTTGAACATATTTTTCCTACCTGACAGATGAGGTGTTTCACAGTATGGTTTGGAAGAGAGATCGTATGAGGGTGAAGTCTGCAGCCAGACTGTCCAGTTAATTTCCACTTGTAGTCCAAGAAATATTGTCCACAGTCATTTCAACAAGCTTTGTTGACATTATTGATTACCAACTTGGGGTCTGGGACCCCCTAGGGCAAGGGCCAGATGTAGTCTTGACAGAGTCTCTGGGGGCCGGACTTCCAAATAAAGAAAAATTAAATCAATATTTCCTCTATTTAACATATTATTTTATTAGTATTTGTATATTCTTTCAAAACACAGGACATTTTTAGGCATAACCAGTGAGATCTATTCCTATCTGTAATGCCTTAGACCAGAAGGAGACAGGCATGCCCTCAGAATTGGCTAGGCTCCTGAAAATCCCAGAGAACAGGCCTCAACAATTATGATTTAGCAACAATATGAACTCATGTTTCACACCTTTCACTACTTCAGTGCTTCATTCTGCCATTTCTGCAATGTTTGGTGCCACTTTTAACTCCTTTTTGATAGTTTTTGCCCTTTTTTGCCTCTTTAACCAATTTTTCTCCATTCTTTAACTCGTTTAAACCTCTTTTCTTGCCTGTCATATCCCTCCTTTATCCATTTTGCCACTTTTGTCTGTTTTTGCCACTTTTCATTACTCTTTTCGCCTTTTGTGCCACTTTTAACCCATTTTTTAATATAATTTTTGCCCCTCATTCCTTTTATACTAGTGTTTTGCCACATTTTAACCTCTTTTCACCACTTTTCCTGCAAGTTTTTGTCCCTTTGTGCCACTCCACAACCGTTTGGATGCTAATCACCCATTTTTGCCACTCTCTAACTCCTTTTCACCACTTTATCTGGCCAACTGTTTGAATATTAATTGTTTTTGGGGTGGATTTAACAGTTGCAGACATTTAAAGCCAAAAGACAATCTTAATACCACAACATTTTCTTTTCCTGCTTTTCTGAAGTTAACTTCCTGGGGCCAGACAGGAAGCTTTGAGGGGCCTGATTTGGCCCTGGGCTGCCAGTTGATTATCAGTGCCCAAGGGGGTTACCAACAAAATTGTCAGAATTTAATTAGCATATATCAACTTCCTTTATGAAATAGCACTTGCTAAGTAGTTTGTTTTTTAGCGAGAACGTGTTTAGACTTTTTTCTTAAGGTTTCAGCAATGACACTATTAAAATTGATGTAGAATTTTGACAGTAATATATCACTTTTCTGTGTGGGTCATTGAAGGGGCTCAGCTTTTCAAAAGAAAGGTTAGAAACCACTGATCTATAGGAATCAGTCAGTGTGTAAGAGCTAAAGAGGCAGAGCATATGCATTGGTCAAAATTCAATCCTAGGACTTACCAGCAGCCATCTTACAGAGTTTTGTCTTTATCATGCACATACATCTAAAATGCAGCCTCTAATTTTGAACGCTCCATGCTTCTCATGCTGCTGGTCCAACCTAAAACAATGTCAGTGTGTGCCATAGTAAGCCTTAGCTGATGTCTTTTATCTCTAATAAATTGCTTTAAAAAAGGCCTGTTGCTGTGGGTATCATCATTAAAATCCTCAAAAAAAACTCTTAAACAGTGTAACGTTAAAAGAAAAATGAGCACCAGAGTCAAAAGTTAAAGTTCCTTTTTTCTTTTCATGAATAAATACTCACTGTTTCATATAACAGAGGTTAAATCCTCCTGTAAGGACACGATATTAATGGTGTCCTTCCCTGACAGCCACTCTGTGCTGTATTAAGGATACAGTGATTTGCTGTGTCACCCAGAGCCACGAGGGTCAAGCCTCCATTTTGTTCTCTAACCCATACATCACCTTACAGTGTGACAAAATGTAATTTGCTGGACATCATACCCAAAGCATGTGTCATCGACTATAACAGGCAAGGTCACTGTAAGCGCCCCCTCTGCTCCTCCTCCATATATGGCGTGTCCTCATGATTTGTCGGTTGTGAGTCACCAGCAGGAAGGTGTCGGCACTTTAGATGATTAAAGATTTCCTCCTGAATTCCTGAGTACGTTGAGGCTGCAGCTAAAGACCATGCTGTGTTCTATTACACCACAGGCTAAACAAGATTTTATTTTATAAAAATCATAAATAGGCTTATTTTTCACAGACCAAAAACTGTACCATCCTCCTCTTCTTTTATAGTAGTGTAAATAAGTGTCACGTGTGGTGGCATGCTGATCATTTGACCTAAATTTATTCAGCCTTTGCACCATAATTTCACCAGTGAGACTGCTGTAGTGAAGAAGAACTAACCTAGCATCTATTGTCTTAAGAAACCATCAATTTTAATCAACACTGTTAAATAAAATTGATCAGTTCTTAAGTTAAAATTACATCCATTGCAATGCTAATTCTGTTAGCCCATTAATGGCAATTTACATTATGTGTTAGCGTGAAGCTAACAGGTTCAGATGTAAATGCTGGGGAGGAGAGTAATTCTGCCCCTGTTGTAGAATAATACACTAGCTGCCACTGATCCTATGTTTGAATTGGTTTTCCAGAAATTGCATGATCAATATCATGATCAAGATGTTGATAATGTTACAGTAGAACCAAAGGATTTTATTGTTACATAAATCATAGGATTTCCACCATATTGACCAGTCTCTGTTACAGCTGTTGTTTCAACTTGTCTGTAGTTATGACGTTTATTTTCCTGATAGCTTAACTTCCGAAAACTTTTCTTTTAAATATTACTACTTTAATAATGAAAACTGCCAGCCACAGCATTTCTGACTTTAAAGTGGATTGCAGAAACAGTTTTCATTCTACTGATTAATACAGACATCAAAAACCACAGGTATGCTCTAAACAATGATAGCTTTGCTTGACAGGCTGCAATCAGTCTGTGACTTTTTTGGCTGGTAATGGAAAAGACTAAAATAAATTCTGATGCCTCTAAATCAACTACAAAAATACTGAAACAACACCATCAGGAAGAGGAGCAACTGGCTTTTGTTTTTCTTTTGTTTTTTAATATACAGTTATTTTTTTATTTATGCCAAACAAATTCCTAGGGGTTTTTGCCAGATAAAGAAATTTATGGTTAGCCAATAAGCCAGACAAGACAGAAAAGATTAATACAGAGTGATCTGTTTGACTCCTTAGAGAAAGGATTTTTTTCTAAAACTGGACAAAACCTGCAAAGATAATGAGATGAAGGGGTACCATTTTGTCCACAGGGGGCGCCAAAGTAAACACAAACTGAATTAATCACATGAGAATTTGGTTTGTGCTGATCTTTGTCACATCTGTATACAAAATGGTATCTCCAATCTTTGCTGTCCTAATCATGGTGTACCAGTGTTATTTTCTTCAACTGAAACTATGAATTAAAATGTTCATCAACAACCTTTTTTCCCAGAGAAAGACAAGACTAAAGGCCTTTGCATACTGAATCAGTTTTTTTCCAACCAAATTTTTTGCACGTTAAAAAAAATGATCTCATGTTGTTCTAAACATGTTTTCACAATGACACCAAACTTTTTGTCCATTTTTTTTTTTTGATCAGTGCCTGGCCTGCTGCTTCCTTCCAACTTACTCCCTCAACCCACTCCCCTCTCTCTCTCTCCCTCTCCCTCTCTTCCACTAAAACCTCACTTTAAACACTGTGACTACCCTTGTATTATGTGGGTATCAACCACAGTATATAATAGATAAAGGCATACATTTTTACTCACAGCCACTTAACAGAGACTGAATTAAAAAGTTGCTTTCCACTTCTCCAACTAAGCACAGGGCTATGATGTAGGAGCTGGTGCCGTATGAAGCTCTCTGTCAGTGCATATGGACCCAGTGTGATTTTTAGGAGTGACAGAGCCACACGCTTAGTTTTGTCGCAGTACAAAACAATTTTCATGTTCTACGAGTTTTCACAGTGAAACCACTGTGAAACGCAGCAGACTCAGTGTGCAGGGTTAGACCTTACGACTAGCTTAAATTTTATCTTTGGTGACAAAAACTGACTAAAAGTACGTTTAGTTTTCATCGATGAGGCTAAAACAAGGATTAAAGGTAACTGTAACTAATCTGTAGCTCTCCTGCTCCTCAGCTGAAGAAAGCAGGGATCTCAGGTTTCACTACGTACACAGAACACATAAGTTTGATTTGGCACCAGATTTACCAGAATAAATGTTTGACTTAAACAAAGGACTTAAATGTAAGGACTTTTTATTGACTAGAACAAGACTTTAATGTTTTTTAGTATTCTGTGACCAAAACTAGACTAAAATTACAAAGGGTAGAAATAACTAAAATGTGATGAGAACTAATGAACATTTTACCCTTAAGACGACTGAGACTAATTCAATTTGGAGAGACCTATACGAGTTTAACAATGATTTATTTTACAAGTTTGGAAATGTTTGGCAATATTTGGAATTGTGAAATGTCTTTCGTGTATTGACTCCATCGTGATGTCTTTATGAACTTGAGGGGATAGTGAGGTGGACAGCAGGATAGGATATCCCCCTGGAGTGGTGGTGGTGATGGAAGGAGTAAGATAAGATGAGATGAGTAAGAGACTTCCAAGGAGTAGATTTCAGAGGAGCTTGACCCAGATGCTGATGAGATGTAATGGAGGTGGCTGGGGAGGAGGAGGGTTGCAGCGATCGCACTGAAACGACGGACTGACTGTGAAGGAAAGAGAACAGATTCTAAAATATGGCAGCTGCAGGATGATTGGATTGAGAGAGGTTGTGGCTGAAAGGGATTGGCTCAAAGCTTAAGTGAGTGAAGTTCTGAAGTTCTTTTAGATTCCTTAGGCTATCAGGTATAAAATGAGACAGCAGAATAGATTTTTGTCTGATTCATAGTTTGACATAAATTTAAGGAACAGTTTACAGTGAACAACAACATAGTTAAATTGATGTTTTGTTTTGTTTTTGGAGTTTAATAATTATAAATATAATTCTATGTTCCCATGATAACTTGTAATTTCCATCTTTTGCGAGATTGTTACACAATTATGTTTTATAACAGCACTGATTTTCATGGGATCATGACTTAATTTCAATTGATTTCTCAAGATCTTGACTTGTTTATGTCATTTTCTTAGGATAAACTCAGGTTTTCTCATCAAGTCATACATTTGTTTTTTTTTTTTTCTCAAATAAAAAAGTGTGTTTTCTCACAAAAGTGGGATAATTTTCTCGCAATATTGGAAAAGCATGGTATCTGTGATGAACCAGACTATGATCTGCTATGGATAAATAGTCTATTGCTACATTTGTGCTATTGCAGCTCGGGGGATTGAGATAGAAGAGTCAAGGTCATGAGAAAACAACTGGAAATAGCTAGTCACCATGGGATATTATGATGTATGGATGCAGCTTGTAGAGGGATACCATCATTACAAATGTATTTAATAATTTAAGATTCTATGATAATTACCTCCGCCAAGGAGGTTATGTGATCGGGTGGGTTTGTTTGTTAGTTTGTTATTTTGTTAGTTTGTTAGCATCGTAACTCAAAAAGTCATGGACAGATTTTGATGAAAATTTTCAGGAAATGTCAGAAATGGCATAAGAAAGAACTGAGTAGACTTTGGGAGTGATCCGGATCATGGTCTGGATCCAGGATTTTTTTTTAAGGATTCTGTACTATTGGGAGATAGGGCTGCGCTGTTACCACTTTACACCAGGAGATGGTGGACATAAGTAACTTGTCCAAAGTTTTGGAGTTTATAGAGTTTGACAGATGCACGCCCGGTTGAGGAGACGAGTCAGAGCGTAACAGAGAGAAAGACAGCGAATTGTAGTGAGAATACTCACAATGCTTGGAGGAATGGAGGAATATTCACCCTCTGCCATGACTTTCATAGGTAGCAAAACCAGTGCTTTGCCTCACCGTGTCTCCACCCCACTGGGGAGGGAGTAATTGGCAAATTAGATTTTGGGAGATATCCGGATCATTGTCTGGATCCAGGAATGTTTTTAAAGGATTCTTCACTATTGGGGAGATAGGGCTGATGGCGGAGGTCTGCGCTCTCTGAGTGCTTTTCTAGTTTATTATTTTTTATTTTCTGATGGGACAAAAACGAATCACCTCTTTAATACAGAAGCTTAAAGTAATGCCACAATGTCAACTTCATGATGTTTAGTGTCTGTTTGTACCATAGGAGAGGTCATGTCAGTAAGAGGGGTGTGACGTGGAAAAATACGTAATAATCCCAATCTGCTAGTGTAAATAAACCAAATCAAACCCATTGCTGTACTGGTGTACAGTTGATGGACAATGATTGCAAATTGTATCACTCAGCTGACACAGTGCCCTGCAATTTTACATCCTATACAGTAGATCCAGAGGCTGCTATTTTCACAGGGAATTCAGCCATGAAATGTGTTATGGGGCATCATAATGCGTAGAGATAGGTGGACACTGAGGCTGCATTTGATGGAGATAAACATTGTGAATATATATGATAATGTGAAGTACTGGGATGAGCAAACACTATGATGTTCTGCAACCAAGCTCCATTTTGAGCCCTTTTCTAGCCACATAATAAGGTCTTTGTTATTTCAACATTCGATACAAACATCATCCCAGCTAAGAATAGTAGCTCATGTGCAGAAATGCCCACTGCTTCCATTTAATAATTTACCTGTGACTTTTTATCATAGATGGTGTAGGAGTTGTTTCACATCAATATTCCTCATAAAAGATAAACAGTGGTAAGAGAGACATTTACCCACAACGTCTGTAGGTTTACCCTTCAATAAAGAAGAAAAGATAGAAAGAGAATAGCTGCATCTTTTTTAAACACAGCAGAGCATGATGAATCCTCATGGTCTTAGCAGAGCTGCCATGTTTTCTTAACAGCTTCATCACTGTTTTTCCTCTCAAAGCTATGAGGTATATGGGTCGAAGGATCTTTTAAATGGCAGAGGAGTATAATTTAATAACTGCACAGATGCATAGTTGATCATAAAAAGAGCAGTTTTCAAGTTTAAATGAGGGGTGCTTGTTGTAAGTCTGACTTAAATAGTAAAGTTATCATGATAATTATATGAAAACTGTCACAAACGTCTTCCACAGTTAAAATCTTTGCTGAGTCCTCTTTTCATTGGTATAACTTTCTGTTTTTATCGTCATCTCTGTTTCTCATTTCTCTGTCTTTCTCCTAGTACAAACAAGTGGAGCAGTACATGTCCTTCCACAAGCTACCGGCCGACTTCCGACAGAAAATCCATGACTACTACGAGCACAGATACCAAGGCAAGATGTTCGATGAGGAGAGCATCCTTGAGGAGCTTAATGAGCCTCTGCGAGAGGTATGAAAACACCCGAGCATCCTCTATAATGTGCTCATTCACCCACAAATGCACACACTTCTCAAATCTCCAGCGAGTAAGTGGAGTGGAATAAATTCATTATGGTGCTCTGTTACGGTTTTCTTTCTCATAACTCAGTGGTTGAAAGGTCATTCCAAGCCTTTGTATCTATTATTAACACATTTGCTCACTGGGAGGGAGTTAATGAATTGTTTCCTCAATATATTGAAAATAAAAGAAAGCAACTGAAAGGTTAGGAGTTATTTTTACTTTAACTGTTTTTGCCACACTCAGTAGTTGTGATTTCTGCAACCTACAAAAACTGTGAAGTGCAGTTAACAGTAAGCAAAGTCATCTAAGTTCAAGAGCAGTTCAAGTTAAGTGACAAAAGAACTAAATATACAATGCTAAAAGTATTCACTCTTGGATGTTTCACCCTTTTATAGATTTTTTTAAATCAGTCATGGTCAATGCAATTTTTTTCTTTTTACAAATTAACCCTTTTCAGAGAAATATGCTCAGATGAGACCTGACTTTGTGCAAGATGGAAGCATGTACAAACTGACCTGAATACATAGTTTATTACTTAATTTGAATGTTAAGGATTATTAATAAAGGGAAAATAGAATATCAAAAATAGAGGGTAAAATCTAGCTATGCTGATTTGTCCAACAGGGTGCCAAGGGCTCCAAAGAAAGGGGTTAGATCCTGGCTTGACCCTGCTCCAGGCCACGGGCAGGGTCGGGCTCAAGCAGAGAATCTAAGCTCCAGTTGAAATGCTGTCTCAGCCTAATTTTTGATTGGTCTGGAAGAAGGCAAGCAGAGGGAACAGAAGCTGGCCTTAAGCCTCCAGCAAACAGCTACAATGTGCCCACCTGTCAATCAGCCCCGCCATGCCCTCAGCTCTGCAAATGTGTGAATAACTCTGAGACTTTATCAAATCAAAACAGATGAATAACTAAAAGAATATTATCTGAAGAGTTTCTTAAAAATGAACTGTTGTAGGGTGCCTTTTTATTTATTTATTTATTTATTTATTTATTTTTGTACCGCACAGTAATCATGTTTATCTCTGCTATAAAACCAGACATTTTAATAAGGGCCCTGATGGGAATTCTTGGCTTTATAGCCAGCCTCAAGTGGAGGCTCAAGGAACAGCAGGTTTTTTACTACTCCTCATTTGCTTCTTTTCAAGCGCTGGAGGTTATTTCAGACATAAAAATAAGAATGATTAGCACTAACCATCATGTGTTAACACTAAGTAACTTCTAATATTGAGGGCTTTACTGGTTGTGTGAACCAAAAACAAAGAGAAATCTCATCAACTGTTCTATTTTTTTAAACTACTGTAAAAAAACATTTTGCAATGGTGCACTTGTCAACAGAATGCAGTTGAGGCCTTTAAACTTGTATCTGTATAACACACCTAAAGCTTATCGAGTACAACCTTATGATCCCTTTCTTTTTCCCAACATTGTGTAGGAGATTGTCAACTTTAACTGCCGTAAGCTTGTGGCGTCTATGCCTCTGTTTGCCAACGCTGATCCAAACTTTGTGACAGCCATGCTGACCAAACTGAGATTTGAAGTCTTCCAGCCCAGAGACTACATCATCAGAGAGGGTACCATCGGAAAGAAGATGTACTTCATTCAACACGGGGTGGTCAGTGTCCTCACCAAAGGAAGCACCGGGATGAAGCTGATGGATGGCTCCTACTTCGGAGGTACTGCTCATTTACTTTTGCATTTTAAGTTCATCTGTTACAGTTCTTTCATTCTCTTTTTCTACTGACTTACAGGTGCATCACAATAAATTAGAATATCATCAAAAAGTTGATTTATTTCAGTAAGTCAATTCAAAAAGTAAAACTCATATTTTATAAAGATTCATTACACACAGACTGATATGCTTCAAGTGTTTATTTCTTTTAACTTGATGATTATGGCTTACGGCTAATGAAAACCCAAAATTGAGTATTTTCGAAAATTAGAATATTTTTTAAAAGTTCAATAGTGGAGGCTCGTAGTGTCACACTTAATCAGCTAATTAACACCAAACATCTGCAGAAGTTTCCTGAGCCTTTAAATGGTCTCCCAGTCTGGGTCAGTAGGCTACACAATTATGGGGAAAAATGCTGACTTGACAAATGTCCAGAAGACGATCATTGATACCCTGCACAAGGAGGGTAAGACACAAAAGGTCATTGCTAAAGAAGTTGGCTGTTTACAGAGTTCTGTATCCAACCAAGCATGTTAATTGAAAGTTGAATAGAAGGAAAAAATGTGGTAAAAAATATTTTAAAAATGTGCACAGGCATTAGCGTTAACCGCAGCCTTGAGAGGCTTGAGAAATGAAGCCCATTCAAGAATTTGGGGAGTGGACTACAGCTGGAGTCAGTGGTTCAAGAGCCACTAAACACAGTTGCATCCATGACATGGGCTGCAAATGTCACATTTCTTGTGCCAAGCCATTCTTGAACCAGAGACAACATCACAAGCGTCTTACCTGGGCTGTGGAGAAAAAGAACTGGACTGTTGCTCAGTGGTCCAAAGTCCTCTTTTCAAATGAAAGTAAATTTTGCATGTCATTTGGAAATCAAGGTTCTAGAGTCTGGAGGAAGAGTGGGGAGGCACAGAATCCATGTTGCTTGAGGTCCAGTATAAAGTTTCCACAGTCAGTGATGGTTAGGTAGCCAGTCATGTGCAAATGTTGGTCCATTGTGTTTTATCAGGCCTAAGGTCAGTGCAGCCATCTACCAGGAAGTTGTAAAGCACTTTATACCCTCCATATACTTCATTCCCCTCTGCTATTATCAAGATTAAGCAGATGTTGATTTATTTTCCAGCAATCCTTGGCACCTGCCCACACTGCCAATTCACCAATACCTGGTTCAAGGAGCATGTTATCCCAGGGCTTGATTGGCCAGCAAACCTAAAAGAGCTGAAGGCCACTATCAGAGCAACCTGGGTTTCCATAACACCTCAAGAGTGCCAAAGACTGATTGTCTCCATTCAACACTGCATTGCTGCAGTAATTCATGCAAAGTAGCCCTGACCAATAATTGAGTGCTCTACATGTTCAGTAGACTAACATTTCTGTGTTAAAAATAATTGTTATTGGTTTTAAGAAATTTTCTAATTTTCTGAGACACTGAATTTTGGGTTTTCATGTCTGTAAGCCATAGTCATCAAAATTAAAAGAAGTAAACATTTGAAATATACCAGTATGTGTGTAATATATCTATATGACATGAGTTCTACTTTTTAAATTAAATTACTGAAATAAATCAACTTTTTGATGATATTGTAATTTGTTAAGATGCACCTGTATATTCTTTTCACATTGTATCAAAACATAGAAAAGTAGAATTATCTTGTTTTATGAATGAAATCTTCTTGATTCTTTTTAATCTTGTTGGAGAGGTTTCATACCTCTCCTCTGCATATTAAAAAATATTTTTATTGTTGTCTTTTTTTAATGAATGTGAACTGGGCAGTACACAGACAGTGTATGGAGAAAAAGGCATTCAAAAGCCTTGATACCGAAGCCTATCTCTGTGGCTGTTTAGAAATATGTGGTGTCTCTGTGACTTAAACCCACTCAGGCATGCACACACAAACCTGAACACTTATTTCAGTCATGTGGGTTGACAGTTTTGTCTGCCTTTTTAACATCTGGTGTCCTCTCCTGAAGACTCAAGTCCTAATGTGCCAGAATCCCAGGGTGTCTGCAGAGTGGCACAGATACATGACTCACAGAGGCACATAAACACCACACATACCAACAGCCAATTAATAACAGCTAATTAACACAGCTCAACTGTGATGAAGCGGCCATTAGTAATGTCAAACATGGATGGTTCAGAGTAATCCTGCCAACAGGGAGGACTCTGCTGGTCTCTATTTATATACAAAAACTATTAGTGGGTTTGATTCACAGAGGTACCGGGATGTAACCACAGCAGTGTCGAAGTGCTGTGTGAATTTGTGGTCAAACGTCTAAATTAGTAAGAGAAAGAAGTAGATTGTGATGGGTTTTTTTTTTTTTTTTTTTTTTTTTTTGCTCTCTGGCAGAACAATGCACCAAGTTTCATGTTCTTTAAAGCTGCAGTCTGTTGAATTTTGTTGTATTATGACAGGCATGGTAAATTTCTTGATGCTGAGGAAACAGTAGATGTAACGTCAAAACATAAAGTGCTAATGGAAGCTGCTGCTCTGTTGCTGTACGATATTCATGTTTTGCGTACTTGTGATAGACCTTACTCTCTGCCATCTGCTGTACGCCCCTACCATAATGAATAATAACTCCTCCCCCATTCCCAAACCTCACCAACCTCACTTATTTACTTGTAGCTACTTAATGACCTCTGACTCCATTTTTGGTAAACAAACAAAATGTTTTTTTTCTTTCTTGGTTACTTAAGAGGTTTACCCCAGCCCACAGTTTATTCTACTACTTCTTTGTCTTTTTAGCAAACTTTCTAAATGTGTACAACACCATGAATCACCAACTGAAAGGTTATATTATACAAATAATAAAACAAATAATAACAGCCCCCACCCACATCAATATAAACCAATCATTTCCAATTAGCTTTTTCGCATTTTTGACACAGTGATCTTGCCATTGTAAATACCTGCTGCCATCAGACAGAGGCCGGAGGTCTGTATGGGAGAGGGCTGTGCCAGAGAGGTCTCTGAGCTGCAGCAGTATCTGTCTCACCCTCACCCCCTGACTCTAAGGGCTGTGTTCAATAGAAGCCCACACCCGCAAGGTGTACTAAATAGTTTCTTGTTTCATAGAAAAAATTTTACACAATGAGGGATAAAAGCTGTTTAAAATGGCCTTCCTGGCTAATGCTGTGAGTTATCCCAGAATGCTTTAAGATCAGGAATCCCAAATAACAATAAGAATAAAAATGCCAGGTAAGAAATTGATATGTAGGGGAAATCCTCCTATAAACGACACTTTTCTCTCCACTGACATTTGACGAGTACAACAACGCTCAAAATCACCTAATCCTTTATCAACAGAGAGTGAAATGATGACCAGCTGTCATAGTTCAGATAAAGGGCTTTATTCAGTGCACGCTACGGCTGTTGATTCCGTTACACAAGCACACCTGAAACAAAAATATAGAATAGTAAGCTGTAAAGCATCTGTCATGGGCGCAGGCTAACATGTATTAATAAACTGGGGAAATATAAATCCTTTAAAATGAGGAGAATATATGGCCAGAGTGAAGGTCATACAACAATACCATGAATCAAACCCATGCAGTTAAAGTACATCCTGTATTTATTTGAGTGTACTGTGAGTGTACAGTGGGCATCTGTTCTATAGAGACAGTGTCTGTGGGAAGAAACACAGCTGTGGCCTCAATCCTATCTCCATGCTCTGTCTACGATCTTTGAACTGTGAAAATGTTTAAACATTATAGGATGATATGGGGGGGGTTATACTCTCACATCTGTAATGTATATTTGAAGCCATGGCAGGCCCCCACTTTATCTTGAGAAATTAAGACAGGAAAAGGGAAGAAACAGCTTGCCTGGCTCTGCTTACAAAGAAATTTCACTCTCAAATAAATCTCAGACTATTCTAAATAATCCTTTATTGTCTGTTGTGCATTAAAATTGAACTTTTTTTTGCTCTTATTTATACTTTTAAATCACTTTATTTAATCATGGCAGCATTGGTCCTGTATTGCACCGTGCTCTAGAACATGTTCTTAATAAAGCCTCCTACGTTTTTTTTATTTTTCTCCTTTTCCACAGAGTCAGTGAGGGCTAGCCCTTCAGGTAGGGAAAAGGAGGTCATGTGGTTGTCAAGACAACATTCAGCTCCAGCCCATTGAGGAAAAATGCTAGATAGAAGATTGTACAGAAGGAAGGAGGGGGGACATCTGAATGAAATGGAGCATAGCTGCACATCTCCAAATATAGAGAGTGCTTCCATCACACACCTGATATTGCTATAATAGTGCTCAAGGAAATGCTCTGTTTTACCAGCAGCAGGTTAAACTGGATACACACCCACTGCATGAATAAACCACCCATAAATTAATCACTCATCACCGTCCCAAAACTAAAAAAATACACATTCAGACTACTAACATTAGCAAAACGTTTGAGTTTACTTGGGAATATCTATTTATTACACATACTAGCTGGTGTTTCAAAGGATTTTTACACTTATATTTGATCTTTCATAGTAATGCCCATAGATTGAAGCCTTTTTTAAAACTTTTGAGTGTTATCATAGTGCACTCCCCTCCAAAAGTGTTAAATACAAGACAAGAGATCAACATTTCAGCTATTATTTCCAGGTATTTACATCTGGATCAGATACAGAACTTAGAATATAGCACCTTTTGTTTGAACCCACCCATTTTTTATGTATTGGAACGTGTGACTAAAACGTGCGTTTTGTTGCCCGGGTGTTTTCTATTTTATTGATTATTCAAACAGTAAATTGCGCTGAATGTCCACACTCAGTTTCAGTTTTGGGGTTTGCCTGTGCAGACTGCAATTAAAGGTGTAACCAACATGGAAACCAGATAGCTGTCTATGGCTGAAAAACAAGTGATTGTGAAGCTGAGAGAAGATGGAAAATCAATCAGAGCCATTTCACAAACATTGGCCATAGCCAAGGAATACAGCAGCAGTTGATGACAAAAACATTGTGAGAGCTGTAAAGAAAGACCAACGGTTAGTGACATCAGCAATAACTTCCAGAGGACAGGAGTGAAGGTATCATCATCTACTGTTCACAGAAAACTTTATGAACAAAAGTACAGAGGCTACACCAGAAGATGCAAGCCACTCATTAGCAAGAAGAACAGGAGGGCCAGGCTGGAATTTACCAAAAAATACAGAGACAAGCCTCAACAATTCCTGGACAAAGTATTACAGACTGATGACACAAAGATGAACCTTTACCAAAGTGATGGAAAGGCTAAAGTTTGGAGAAAGAAAGGATGTACTCATGATGTGTTTGATGTGTGTGCTCATGTGTTTTGGAGCTAGCCTCAAATGGACACTACAGGGACTGCAGTTTTTTTGCCACTTCTTCTATGGCTTCACTTTTCGACTTTGAAGGTTTCTGCTTGGCCAAGAGTTTGAATCACATTTTTTTACAGTCATGAATGAAAGATGTTTTTATGTTATTTTTTGTTTGTAAATCCCAGGATATCAAATTGAGGCTACCCTATAAATATGGTCATTGTATTTGTACTGCTCTCTGTCCATGTGCCTGTCAGTCTGCCATTTGTGATGTGACTGTCTCTTGTCTGGTCTCTCTCTTACCCCATCAGAGATCTGTCTGCTGACCCGCGGCAGACGGACGGCCAGTGTGCAAGCAGACACCTACTGTCGCCTCTACTCTCTCTCTGTGGACAATTTCAATGAGGTGCTGGAGGAGTATCCCATGATGAGGAGGGCCTTTGAAACAGTTGCCATTGACAGATTGGACAGAATAGGTAGGACCTCAAACATCTAACTTTTTCTTCTTTTTTTTTTTTTTAATTTAACATGTTGAAAGTAAGCTAGAGACCTTTGTAGGATCGTCCAAAGTTATGTCTGCAAAGTTAGTGTGACCCACATGTAAAAACATTGTTTTATTCTGAATTAGATTTTCTTTTGTTGTATTACTACCAGTTTCAACTCTGCCAATTTCACATTATGTCAATAAATGTATACACAAATAAATGGACAAGTATCTGCTAGCCCAAAGTTTACTCCAAAATTGTCAACTTTTTAGAAAACTATATCATCACATGCATAATTAACCTGTAAAATCAAACAGATTTGAACTCAGTCTCACATAGACAGAGACCTCCTGGTCTTACTCCTGTCAACATGCCCATAAATGTTAATTTTTTGTCCCTTTAATGTTTCATTACAGTAAAATAAAATAATTCCAATCAGATTAAATGTATCAAACATATCCTATAGATTTAGTCAGAGAAAATGAGCCTTCTGCCTCACTGATAAAAGCCAAAAGAATGGTATTTACATAAACCTGAGTCCATCATTACATGAGACGAAGCACATGGAAAGTGTTTGTATTCATTCGCATGTCTGTCAGATCACTGCGCTGACAGCTGTTATGTGTTGTATGAATGATCCAACAGAGATAAAGAATGGAGGGAAGGAGTTGTGACTGAGGATGTATTTATGGGAGTCATTTGTCCTGTTTTCAGAGTGTGATTTTATCAATGGAAATGGGTGCATCCTGGGGATACCTGTCACTCTACAATATTGTTATTTGACATATTACCCACTCAAGACTAACACGGCAGAAAATATTGAAAAGCTTTCTCTTTGGTATCTCAGTCTTTCCTTTAGATTAACCTTCAAAATGAAAATCAGCTCAACTGAGACTCTGTCTAATCATGTTTGCTTTGACCTCAGAATAACTGACGCAAACATGCATGGAAAATTTTTGAAACCTTGGGAACCCTTAGTAATAAGAGGTACACTTTTTTTCACAATGCAAATAACATTCCCATCTCAGCCTGCCCCCCCAAGATCAGCCACTGATGTCACACCTGCCATCACATGATCACACTTCCCATGTTTACAGAAGCCCCGCATCCGCCACCTGCAAAATGTTTCCATGGTAGCCAGTTTCCACACAAGAGCAGTATTCAATCAGTCATCTCCACAGATGAAGTGTTTGCTTATGACCTAACCTCCAACCAAAATTAACCAGTCAGCTCTGCACAGGTGATGAATAATAACTACTAACAAGATGCTTCTTTGGTTGACTCTGTTGATAAGGCTTATCATAGAGAGTATCAAACACATAGAAGCAGGTGAAAGGCCATGTTAGGAATCTGACATGTAAATACATGCTTTAAAATTACACATATGTTCACATTAATTATAAAAAAATGACTTGTGGATGTGTCTTTTTAAGATCCTTATTTTAAACTCTTTAGCAACATCCTCTTTTCAAATACAAAAATCTAATGCTTCAGCAAATTAAATGTATGTCCTGTTTCCAAGAATAAGACTGTTGAGGAAATGTCACCCCTGCTGGATATTCCACAGTCAACTGTAAATGATATTATTAGAAAGTGGAAGCATTTAGGAACAACAGCAACTCAGCAACAAAATGGAAGACCATGTAAAATCAAAGAACAGGGCCACTGACTGCCAAGGTGCATGGTGTGTTTAAGTCTCCAACGCCCTGCTGATTCCATAGCTGAAGAGTTCTGAACTTCCACTGGCATTAATGTAAGCACAAACATGTGCTTGGGAGCTTCACGGAGCAGATTTCCATTAACCAAGCAGCTGCATGCAAGCCTCACACCACCAAGTCCAATGCCAAATGCCAAGCGTTGGAAGAAGTGGAGTAAAGCAGACAGACAGTGGACTGTGGAGCAGTGGAAACATGGTCTGTGATGAATCACGCTTCTCTGTTTGGCAGTCAGATGGACTTTGTGGCAACAGTTTGGAGTAGGCCCTTTTCTATTCCAACATACATGTACCAAGTGTACAAAGCAAGGATTATAAAGACATGGTTTGATGAGTTCACTGTGGAAGAACTTGACTTACCCACACAGAGACTTGGTGGGAATTGTAGTGCTTCATAAATGGAACCCTTTTAATGTAACCACCAGTCTTTTTGAGGCTTTGAATGGAGATTCCTCTGCTGCCTCCCTTCACAGAGACAGTTGCACTCATCACCAACTGTTTTTGGTTGACAGATGGCGACTGGCAAGATGCTAAGGGCGCAGAAGTCACTATAGTCTTGATCTGCCTCCTCCTATTCTTTTCCTTAAGGCCAGGTGGCTGCCTGTACAAGAGTAGAGCATGTTCCTGACTAGCCTTTTGGCCTCTTTGATAAAATGAGGTATCACACAGGCTGTTAGGCTGACTAAGAGCCTGTCTTTCTTGCCAATATCCAAGAACAATGATGCATCACAGCACCAAAGTGACTGTCCATGACTGTAGTGCAGAGGAGCAATATGCACTACTAAAGTTTGCTGCAGGCTCATGCACACTTCAGTCTGCTGTAAATCCTTTCGTCCCTAAGGTGAAGCATATGGTAGATCATCTGGATGTTGCTAAGAAGGACAGAAAGCAGCTGGATTCCTCTCTGAAGTCCCAACCTTTTTCCCCCAGCAGTGAGCATAGGCCTCACTAGCCTTTGGCATCATCATCATCATCATCACTCCTTCATCGTTGTTACCATTCATTGGCTGTCTGCTTCAAATATGCAAAGATTTCTGTTTAATCAGCTGGATGCAAGCCTGGGTAGAAGTTGCTAACCAATCACATTCAGCAGTCTTGCAAAAATGCCACGAACAGGGTTGATGTAAAGTTCAACTTCCCCAAAGGAATATACTCTTAGTCACCACCACTTAAGTACATAAGAGTTTTAAAGATCTTAACTAGGGATGCACATGGTTAATAGGTAAAGGTTTATCAAATTAGCCGGCGTGGGATTTACTAGTCGGTTAAACTAATCACCAATCATTTTTTATGAACATGTGCTTGAAATCCTGGTCTATAATTCTCTTTTAAACTGTAATGAACCTCCCCCCATTAGAGGCCGCAATAGCTTCAGTCAGTTGCTGCTGCCTTCCTCTCTGGCACTTCACCGGATGTAAACATGAGAAGCTCAGCGGTGGCTAAGCTGTTAGCGTGTAGTTGGAAGACCATGGTACAACAGTTTCCTAAAGTTGTAAATGGAAATAAAGTGGTATGTAGGCTGTCGAGAGTTGAACTCATGTATAACTACTCACCCGAAGTGAAAAGAGGCCAAATACCAAAGCACGGTATTAATCTGCAAAGAGGAACGAAGGCGGGCGGTGCTAGCTTTTAATGCTAGCCACTATGTAGAGAGTATATCAGGCTAACATCCCACCCGCTGGCACAATGACCCTGTGAGGAATTTGACCATTTTCTAGGGGTTTTCTCCTCTTTAGACTAGTCGGTTAAACGAAATGTAAATGAGTGTTTAGCCAAATAGGGAAATAGATGCTTAGGAACATCCTTAATCTTAACAGATGTCAAACATGTAAGATCCCACATGCCAACAGTTTGGTATAATGGGTTAATAAGAACAATATGACCAAAACAACAAACCTCACACTTTGATTCACATACAAGCAGTCCTGACTCACAAAACTAAAATTGACCTGAAGTTAAATGTGACTTCAGAGTGAACAAACCTGGCAGACAACATGCATCATGAATTTTGAAATCAGTGCAGCCACACAGACTGTGGGATATAGATCGCTACTCACACAACAGGCTCTTGTCTCAAAAGTGAGGAATCTGGCCAAAACTTGTGTGGATGATCTTGCAGTTTGTACCCAGCATTAGTTGGACTAACTCTAACCCCACCTTTTTAAAAAAGCAGGTTATGGCCTGGATGCCTCAACTGACCATTTTTTGATTCTCTTCATTTGTCAAATCAACTGATTCACTGGTTAAAGGTCAAATATTATGCTGTAAAAAACTGTCAGGCTTTTCTTGCAAAAAGATGTGCCCCTGGCCTAACCACAATCCCCCTAATAAACACAACCCCCCCCCCCCCCCCCCACACACACACACACACACACACACCTTTCAGAAAATGTGTGCTGAAACAAGCCAGTTTCAGATTTTCTCCTCATGATGTCATGTGGGGAGTTAGCAATGCCCCCAGGTTTGGTTGGCCTTCCCTGCTTAGAGGAAAGTTCCGCCCTCCTCTCCCAATTCTCCTCTCAGATGCCAGCTGAGAGGAGAATCAGGAGAGCCACATCCGTTAAAGGGGTAAAATATGTGGCCTTTAAGAGATAACATTTCCCTAGAGTTGACATTTGTCTCTCTTCATCATGAAGGAAAAAGTATCCTTTTCACCAGTAGCACTACCAATTCATTCATCACTCATATGTCACAAAGGAGGATGTGAATATATACAACGTTTTAAGCACCATCTGTTCACCACAGCCAACAGTCTTCACTTAACCACCCATTACACTCATCCTATCCATCACATAGTCTGTGTATGTCTTATGTGTTCTTGTAAAGCATCCTTGGGTTCCTTGAAAGGTTGTATATAAATCCAAGATATTATTATTAGTATTATTAAAACAACCTCTACCACACTCATCTTCACTGAAGTGAGAGTTAGAACCTCACAACATGGCCATTGTTGAACGTGTCACCCTTTCTCCATCTCCCTCTTTTGAAAATATTTTCTTAAGGGTTGTGAAAAGGGTTAGCGTTGAGTGTGACAGTCCAATCAAACTAAAATGTTCCCTCTTTTCGGTTCCCTTGATTTGCCACCTCAGGTGGGCCCAAATTTTCTGCTCAGATGCGCTCCTACTCTGAGAGCATCACATTTACAGGCTGTCACTTCAATATTGGTGTGAACAGCTGGGAAACTGCTTGTAAAGTGATGTCAGGATGGCATACAGCTGAATCTTCATTAGAACCTCTTTCAGGAGGGAGGCATTGCCCCTGCTGTAGGTTTGTTGTGTATTCTTGATGTAAAGTCAAAGTTTATGCATCCCTTTTTGCATGGCAGTGCTCCATGGCATTTTTTTTGCAAGTCCTAAAATTACATGTCTTTTTTGGGATGTCACAAAAATTATTTGCTTAAATAACTTAGTGCAGGCCAATGCATGTATGGTGCAATGGGGAACAGAAATGCTCAATTACTTGTGAACTCTTGATGCTGGATCTACTGTAGTCTCATACAATTAGGTCCACCTTTGGACCACCTAGAGCAGGGGTCATCAACTACATTTGTACAAGAGCCAGATTTTGTCCTTGATTGATGCTTGGGGGACTGGACTTTCAAATAAACTAAAATAGAAACATTTAGGTCTAATAACATATTCTTAAAAATATTTATTGTTTTTTTATTTTCTTTCAAATGTTCACCATTTTTCAAGTAAGCCCAGTCCCTGTACTGAAGCCAGCCACAAGGGGGCGATTGAGATATATTAGCTGAATATTTCTAGGGCTATTATGTTCTTAGTCACTGAGTTTGATACACAGAAAACCACAGTCTTAATCAATAAAGAACTGATAAGTATGTGTTTATCATGCATCCTATTTGCTATTAATAGCTGACAGGTGGATTTCTGTAAAATGGATCAATCATTAAACCAATTCAGACATTTTCTCTTTTTTTCAAAGATGTATGGATTAAAAACAATACCATAATGTTCATAAACATAATCATAATGTTTATGAATTTAATAATGTTCTGGGGGCTGAATGGGAAGATGTTCAGGGACTGATATGGTCATTGACATAGAGTTTTCGGAGTTACTAAATAAATATTGCTACTCAAAGACATCTCATCCTGAGCTGACTTTTACTAATTCCTTTTGCCATGTATCTTTTGAGCACTTTCTGTCAGTTCTTTTGTGAAACGGGGTTGTAGCTTAGACCTCATAGTGCCTTTGTAATGCATACACCATAAATTCAGAGGAAAGTGCATCAAGTTCTCTCTGGTGCTATATCAAGGGAAGAGGAAGAACAGACTGCCAGTTGTTGCTCTGTGGTAGATTTGGCAATCATTCAATCTAAAGGATGGTTCAGTCCCATGGTGTCAAAGTGTCCTTTGGCAAAACATTCAGCTTTAAAGTTCTCTTGATGTCACAGCAAGCAGTGTATGTATAGGATTAGTGAATACTGATAGGCACGATACAAGGCACACTCTGCTTTTAGTGTGTGAATGTGGTATAACTGTGTCATGTAGTGTAAAAAGTGCTTTAAGTGGTCAGAAGACCAGACAAGCACTGTTCAGTCCATTTACCATTTATTGTTATGGCAGTATTGCAGTAGTCATTGAGCCTTTACATCCAAACTCCAACAGCTGTAGTTGAATTCAGAAAATGCTGAGCTTCCCCACAGTGCAAAAGCACACCAAGTGCCAGGGGTATTCAACTCCAAACACACAAAAACATATATGTATGCACAAATAAATCCATATGATCACATACTGGTTTTATAGCCAATGAAATAAAAGCAGAAAATAAACAAATGCCCTAGAAACAGAAATGCTTTTTACCTTGTTGTCATAACTGAGGTGACTCTGCGAAATACTGGTCAATTCCTCTTAACAGCAAAGTAGTGAGAGAGAAAAGACACTATTTCTTTAAGTGTGTGTTTGCTTGAGTGCTTGTCAGGATTTTGTGCTTAGGGAAGATGACAGATAGTTCCATTTTTAGTCTACTGTAACTACTGTGGCCAGGAATAGATAAACGATAAAGTAAAACATAAAAGCCATTATGTCCTTGACAAAAAGAACTGACAGTAGAAGTAGGTATTCCAGTTTCTCAAGGAGAGCGTTTTCTTTGTAGAACCTCAGATGTTTTCAGGTAATAATGATTAGTTTCTACTGTACTTTTGCCACAATGCTCATTCCTGTCTCTGGTCACCTGCAGGCAAGAAGAATTCCATCTTAATGCACAAAGTCCAGCATGATCTGAACTCGGGTGTCTTCAACAACCGTGAGAATGAGATGATCCAGGAGATTGTTAAATATGATCGGGAGATGGTTCAGCAAGTTGATGTGCCACGACAGCGGGCCATGTCCATGACACCACCTTTACATGGTGGCATCTTTACACCCACAGGTTCCTCCACCCTGCCACCAAATTCCGCAATTGCCACTTTGCAGCAGGCTGTAGCCATGAACTTTTGTCCCCCAGGACAAGGGAACTCGCTAGGAGGAGGGAACCTGCAGTCCCCCAGGATGGTTAGGAGATTCCAGGCTTTGGAAAGTGTATCCAGCCCCGTCTCAGCCTCTTCACTGCAGTCTCAGCTCTTTGCTTCTGGTGCCTTTGCTCCTATCCTGCCCACCCCCGCTGTTCAGAGCCCACTGGCAGTCGGAGGACGATCATTCCAGTATGGAGCCGGTGCCATGACCGGTCCAGCCTCAGGCTCCCAGCTTTCTCTAGCCCAACAGCACATTGCCAGCCCTGCACACCGGCCCAGCACACATAAGAGTACCCATTCCTTGCAAATGGATAGTCTGAGCCAAGACGCCAGGGCACTGTCTGCCTCTCAACCCTCACTGCCTCATGAGGGAGCTCAACCAGGTGCCCCGAGCCCAACCCAGTCGACACGAGTCTCCTCCACTTCTATTGGACCAGCTCAGACCCCATCAAGTCACACGGGCATTCGCAGCGCTATACCACATAGGGTGGTGCTGCCCCACCAGTTGTCCTTCCCTGTAGCATCCCTGCCCGGTTCTATGCAGGGCTTTGGGACTGGTGCAGGACTGGCAGTAGGGGGTTTGGGAACTGGTCATGGGGACTCGGGGCAACCCAAGAAAGACTCCATAGTGAGTCTCCCTGAGACCGAACATGTCAAAGTTAGATCCAGGCTATCTTCAAACTTGTGATCTTAATGAAACTCTTTTGGAGGAGTGAACTAATCAGGGGTTTGACTGCAGGAGTGGCTATTTCTGTTCTTTCTCTTACAGTTCCTCTTCTCTGTACCCACTCCAGTTTGACTATCCGAATGTATGAATGCTGAGCGAGTGGCAGTAGGAAAAACTAAAGGGAGACTTTTCTTATCTTGTAAAGTCTGTATGGTGACTTTTGATTCTACAGCATTGAGATATTTCTACTTACAGACAAAGTAGTTGCACAAATCAGTAGTGGTAAAGTAGCATCTTCCCTTCTCTGACTCCCTTATTTACTTTATTTTTACTCTAGTGAACACCATGTTGGTATATTTATGCTTCACTAACCCATCATTCTCCTCATTTTATGAAAACCTTGAGTTGGATGGGACTAAAAGAAAATCAGGGACCTACTTTAGATGTCAGCAGTTGACAAAAAATGTAAGCTGACACTTGAATTTTTTGAGGAAGTCGATCTTCTCACAAAGGCATATTTTTGATTTCATAAAAGTTCATTAAGGTTTTTTTTTCTAAAGAGAATTGTTTGACCAAATGTTTAAGCACAGAACTAAATAATACAGCCAAAACTTTATTATTAAATAATAGGGGAAAACACTGATTTGACCTTTTTCCTTCAAAATTTAAAGCCATATTCCCCCTGGATGTTTGCTTAAACAGATTAATGAATGAATTATTCGGATGGTTTTTGCAGAGCAAGTTGACCCAGCTTCTAAGTCTTCCCTGCCTTTAATACACCTTTTAGGAAATCAGCTGAGCTCCCAGGATTAAATATCAGGTAATAAATTTCCACTACTCTGAATTTAATGCTGTTGGACAAATTGTCTGTTTAAAGCCAAGCCATCAATTTCTAAAGGAGATGTCTGTATTTTTGTGTATTTAAAGCTGCATTTATCAATACTTTAAAATTTACAGTCTGTTAAACTTACTGTGATTTTTTTTTTTTTTTCAATTCAAGTCCACAACACTGGTTAAATGTTGAGTCTAAGCAGCCGTCTGCTTTAAGCTGGGCTTTAACTCTGGTTAATGGCAAATTTTGTTTAAATCCAACTCAAAACAACAAAGGTCTTTTCTACACTATATGTTCTTCATTGACTGAAACTCTCCCTTATTTCTATTACACATTTTAATCTTTAACATTTATATCACTCATGGTGGACCAACTTTAATGACTGCAAGAGACAATAACTGAAAGGTGCACACCCAACCAGTAAGTCCTCTTCTATCATGTTCAGTATACCATCCACGGTATATTGCGGTCGCTCTCCACAGGGGGGACTTCTCTAACTGAGTGAGCAACTTCACTTGTGGTGAAAAAGGGCACAGTGCCCAAGGGAATTCTGGGAAAACTCTGCAGATTAAGGAATGATTGTCAAATATTTTAAGTGCAGTTACAGTAAATACTTCAAGTGATTTAGTACTGTTTACTTAAAACTACAAAGGGTGTACTATAAATTGAGAAAAAAATGAAGTAAAATAGTTGTTTTGATTTTAATGTTACAACAACTCATTTTTTAAACAACCTCCAATTGTTCTCTTACAGAGAAAGACTGAAAGGAGCCCTTTGCCCAGAAACTGCTCTTCCACAGATTACAATTACTTATCCTTGCTATGTTGAGGATGGTCCCAACAGTCAGGACCACATGATAACCTCACTTGCGTTAACGTGTCTAATGCCCAAAGACATTCTGGGGAAAGCACACAGATTAAGGGAAAATTGTCAAATAATTTGAGTACAGTAACAAAAAAAACCTTGAAATGACTGAGTACTGTTTACCTAAAACTAAAAATATGTATTATCAGCCCAGAAAAATGGAGATGAAATAGCTATATTGGATTTTTAAGTTGATACAACTCGGGTTTTTTAAAAACCTTCTACTGTTAGGTTTTACAGTGCAGTACAATGAAATGATGATATCTTGTCATTCAGTACTATTTTGGCAGTATTTTGTGTTACTGTATAACAAAAACGATTAAAGTTGTATGTAGGCTGCATCAGGTTAAACTCCTGTGTCGACCATTTCAAAGCATAACCAGCTCAGGCATGTGGACGTTTATGTGCACGGAGGACTGAAGGCTGGCAGTGCTAACATTAGATACACTTGGCTTAACTATTTGACACTGATGACCAGCAGATGCTGGGATCCCTAGTCTAAGGTGTTAATTAAATTACACTCAGTTTTGACTCTTTTTACTTGAGACTAGCTGACATGTCTGAATTTTAATTAGTATGTTAACAGCTATTAAATTAGTTGCCTGGAAACATCTCTAGTCAAGGGAGTGATGAACTGAAGAATGATTACTCAAATATGCATATTTATGGAGCTTTTTAGCCTTTATTTACTCAGTTACCAATATCTAATTTTTCTTCAAACATTGCCTGATGTCCCCACATCAAAAAAGCAAATAGATTAATTGATAAATGCAGCTTTAAGATTCACATGATCCAAGTAAAATAAAACAGACTAAAGACAATTCCTTAGAACAGCTTATTTGATTTCTAAAGCAAATGGTTTGTTTGTGGACTGTGGCCATGTGAGTTGTAATATCCCCTATTTTTATGTGTATTGAATGAATACATTAGTATTCTATTGTAGACATTTTTATTCACTGCCAGACAGTTACAACGGACTTTATACAACTCAAATGTAAATCCACTCAAATGTGCATATTCAAATTATAAATCCATTCTTTTTTAAACTTTAATCTCACTTTCCTTACAGCAGCAGTTGTAATGGCAATTTGTGTCTATGCCAGTCGGTCGATAATGAGACTCCTGCAAAGCTCAACCCCAACTGTAAATGCTACAGTTTGATCAGAAGCCAAGGACACTGAAGAGACTTTGCAGAATGTGCGCTGCTGTGTGCCTCTATCATTAATTCCTCTATAAGAATTCATTGGATGCCGACAATTTGTGTCCAAAGAATTAAGAAGGGACCCTCTCCTCCCAGACCTGACATTCTTTTCACCTCATCTCACTACAGCCCGAACCATTACCGAGTAATGAGAGCGGAAATTGGAATCCCTGTGGCCTGTTTAGGACTTTTATTATCCTCCTTCGATTGGATTTTATTATACAGTGCCAATGATGAGTTCATTTTCTGTGATCATTTTGCATTTTCATTTTGTTTAGTTTCAGTTCCTGCTTTGCTATCCACCTTGAAAGTTCCAAATGGGATCAAACTGAAGGTTTTTGCACAGTATTTTTACCCAGTGTTTTTGAGGTCTATTGTGTTGTAATCACCAAATGATGCCCTGTGGAACCTATTTAGATGCCCACACTAACAAATATAGATGCTTGTTATGAAAACAGTGTTTGACTACACTTCACATTCATTGGCTAACAGAAAACAAATTAAAAGTGACATAATACAATTCTAGATGTATTATTTAGCTGCTGGAAACCTCAAACTAGAGGATGAAATAACAGATAATGAGACAAGTGACCCCACAATTTTTATTTAAATGAAAGAGGGAATTATAGGAAATGTTGTGTATGCAAATATGTTATATGTTAAGACATGGATGACATGTACCAATCAGAAAATACTCTGCTACACTCAATCAGTCGTATTGTCTGAAGAGTCATAAAGTAGACAAAGCAATAATTGTATCAAAAAAATGTTGTCATTCTATGCAGATGATGTGTTGTTTTATTGATGAAATGCAATATTTCATTTTCCCAAATTTTACTCTGAATTTGTTTAAAGTTTGTTTTTTGAAGGTCTTAAGAGAGTTTTTCAGATTTTTCAGAGCTATATGTAGTGACAATGCCTTTATTGAGATGGGTGTTATATGTATGGAAACAGATTCTACCGTTTAAGCCAAGCTTTATTTATTGATCTTAGTTCACTGTTATAAAAACATACTAAAAATGAAAATCTTTGATAATGGGATGTCTTTTTAATCTGTGACAAAATGCACATTATTATTATTTGGTATGAACTATTACATGAGCATGAACAGTTTTAAAGCAGAACAAAGGATTTGCCTAGCAAAGGATGTATCACTTTTTTTCCAACAGTTGCTCACAGTACCACCCACAGTTTGTATATAAGCCCGTGCCAGTCGCTGTGAGGTCTGCTTGGTTTCTTCTATTGTGTCTTTTATTTATTTATTACATCCCGCTCTATTTTTGAATCCTTGTGCTTTAAACATTGCGGCTTTTTGATTTTGTTTCCCTTACCTCCATCTACGTAGCATGTTGCCCAGGACTCTGTAAATGCCTTTTACCCTTTTTTCAACTTTACAAACATATTAAATGTTATGTAAATGTTTTAACAGCTCAGCTGTTCGGCTTTTTCAGTACAGCCTTCAGGCTTCAGGAAGACATCTGCGCCACAAACATGCAGCAGCCGCAACGTTAATAGAAGCATATGTTTTCCCAAGTTGTGTGCTTTAATTTTTTTTTTTTTTTGATGATCTTTTTCCTGTATTCAAATCCACTGTTTGCTCATATAATGTTCTAGATACAGACTATTTTTGTTTTCCAAAAAGTGTCTTTAGATTCCTTTCTGATGGTATGACATGAAGAATAAAAAAGTTTCAAATGTTTACATTCAAGGGCTGTTATTTTCTTTTCTTTTGAGGGAGCAAAGATGTCATTTGTTTCAACTTTTCACACAAATACATCCATGAAAATTAGTTGAGATCATTTCTCTCTTTCCCTATCAATGACAAATGTCATGCACTTTTTATACCACTTTTTTATTTGTATTTTACAGGATTCAATAATATGTAACTGCAGTCATTCAGCATTTATTTGTTGTTCCCTTTTATTCTGTTCTTGGCCTAACTCTTCCCCCTTTTTCCTCAGTCCCAGACATGTTCACGTGTGAAATGGCAGAAAAATGACATGAAAATAACCCAGTATAAAGCCAACTCTAATACCAAAACTCATCCATAAGCAAGCACTACGGGCAAATATAGTGCAGTGAAAACATTTCTGCATCAGGGACCTGATTTTCTTTTACTGAAGCAGTCTACAGTCGTCACATCCCATAACATGTACTGTGCATACCTAGTGCCTAGCATATCCTATAGCCTCCACATACATGTACTAAGTATATTGTTTATGTGGCTGTACAAAAAATGCAAGCTCCTCACAATGGAAACATCACTGTTAGTTATATCCCACTGCAATACATGTAAAAAGGAGAACAAATAAACTGTATTTGAATACCATGTGATTCCACTGCTTTATGTTTAGGACAATTATTCGACGCTCCATATCAGAAAAGCACAAACAGGTTACTGGTTAACAAGTTTGCATATTATTTATAGAAGTATAACCTCTTAATGCAATAAAAGCATGTGATGGTAAATTCTCTGCTTTCTGTCAGTCATGATGTTATGTTTCATGATTTTGGGTCACAGAGCTGACTGAATTTTTGTCATTGATTGTTTACATTAGGCCATTATCTGTCTGGTTATTGATATAAAAATACTGGGTGTGGGGGGGGGCTCTTGTAAGGGAAAAATCCTTTTTCTTATGCTTGCAATGCTGTAAATGTGCAGATTTTAGACTCTGATGCTTATGTTAAACAGGAATGTCCTAGGTATAGTCATTACTAAAGGATAATACTTTAGTAAACTTATCAGAATACAGTCAGATTTTTCTTCTTTTTTTTTTATATAAAAGATTGGATTAATGAATCCATTCAATGGCCGGAGGTGTCATTCTTAGGTATCTTCTGTTGCCTGGTTGAATCTGAGCTAAAATCACACTCTCTTTAGATATAAATTAAACTCAACAAAATATCAACTAAGCATTCATGATCGCTCTGAAACAATCTAACATTGTGTGGATGAGGTGAACACAATGTTGAAGTTACATGCCATGCATTGCTGACTACTTACAGATATGCGTATTATGAGGTTGGATCCCTCAGTTGGACAAAGCTTGTCCACCTGCCGGATGATTTGCAGGTGTGGCGTTCTCCTACTCAGCTCTGTGCTTTAGTTGAGTGAGTATAAACTAAAATAGGAAAGATTTATATTGAAATGTTTGTATGCAGCACTTTTGTGCTGTTTACACACTAACTCTGTAATTCTGTCTTAACTAAATTTGTCTTTAATATTGACTGTTTCTGATTCACCGTGGAACATTATTACTCATCTTCAAATCTCTGCGATATAAATTTTATGTATAGATGATTTTGTTCAGTTTGCCCACAAATGTGAATAATAAACTTGATAAAACTGAAACAAATAATTTTGTAGCTGTAACATCAGGCAAAGCACAGTTTGGATTCTCCAACTGCTTTTTGCACTTTGTGCCACTGAGAGTTTTCAGTAGGCTAGGTATGTTAGCATGAGGTGTAAAAGATGACCTTGTGAGAAAAAGATGCAAGCAATATCAGTGACTTTTTGTGACATTAGCAACCAAGTTGCCAGTGCAGCACAGAGCTGTGAGGACTTTTCTCTGGCTGTACAAAAGAACAAAAGGCTCCTCAAAGCTGACATGACCAGCAGGTAATATCCATGGAAAAATGAACTTGGTGAGTCATGACTTTTATTTGGATTTAAAATACTTTTTTGTGTTTTATTCTCATTGTTAATGCTCCAAGCAACCTGTGATATAGCCTGTCTTTCATTTAAGGTTTATTAGAGCAGTTGTTAAATTGAAAACTAGCGACTGTTAGAGGTCAAAAGGGATTAAAAGGGATCAAAGATTAAAATTAATCTAGAATGGGACTTCTTTTTGGTTATGGTATTACTTACTTTCTTTGATTACCATGTAAGCGTATTTTGCACCAAAGAACACCAGAACAAATTCCTTGTAAGTGTAAAAAACCTACTTAGCAATAAATCTGATTCTGATAATTACTGAATATCTAAAATTATTCTCAAATAGACTTATGTGGTATAGTTTTTCAGTTTATGGGTCCTGTTTATGAAGAGGTTTATTAATTCGATAATAAAAGGTTTTAGAAAACGTCAGATCAAGTACACATTTCTCATAGATACACAGCTGTGACGCTGAGCTCAAGACTACAATATCATGTCCTTCATTTGGCACAGAAACAGCTAGCAGCACCACATGCAGGCTTTCACCCTTAGCATGACATTAAAAGACAATGGCTGCTATAAAAGTATAATTAATTTCTTATTAAACATCCTTTAAGTACATCAGTCCTTGTCACTTTCGAGAATGTGAAGATGAATGATGACATGAATGATGGCTTTTTACAGTTAGAAAAACATAAACCCCTGTATTTTGTTTAAAACTTAAGTTTTAAGCTAGCACTTAATACTGCGGTGTGTCCCAAATCATATAATGATGTACTAAATCATACATATTTTGAGTGCCAAAGTGTGTTCACACTGAAAATTACTCAAATGTAGTGGAAGCTACTACTGGCATACTAAAGAATGAATGCCATATTAATGAAGAAAAAGGCATTTAAGGCCAAATAAGTTCATTTGTTTTGATTGAATAATGTTAAAATAAGATACAAGTTACATGATTTTAACAGAGAGATAAAAAAGGCTTCAAATTTTGATTATAATCACCCATCGTCTTTTTGTAACTTGCTAGCAGAAGTAGAAGAAGAAAACAGACGCAGGTAAAACGTCGCTACTTCCTGTAAGTGCAAAACTGCAGTGCGCAATTTGGGACGATACTAACCAGCTGAGATTGCACTGTACAGCATTTAAGTGCCTTGTGATAAAGTATACTAACAGAAGAATGCGTTTTTAGAGATGCCATTGCTATTCCTTCTGCTAGCATTAGCTAGCTTGATAAAGTTTTTTTACTTTTGGTGCATCTAAAGGCTAAGTTGGTAACAATGTTATGTGGGGAGGTGTTAACCCTCACCAATGCAATCAGCCTTTATAGCCTACATTCAATTTTATTCTATGTTACCATAATAACAAATAAAATTCTGTTGTTTTCTTGTTATCTCAGAGATAAAAAAAAACAAACAAAAAAAAACAGGTTTTCCTATTCTGAAAAGTTAAAATCAGTTGTTTTCTCTAGAGTTTGAGAGATAACTCACTATCATGGGATAAATAGTATTGTTATCCTGGGAAGATCAATCGATATCCTGAAAAAACAACCAAAATGTACTTGTTACGATGGGAAAATGGAGTAAGATAAAGTGTATGGATATACATTTTCTCAGTGGTGGACTCAGAATGTTTCAGGGGCAGGGGCAATACAAAAGGGCACCTGTGTCATGCAGTGTTGCAACAGCACAAAATAAGTTGTATTAATGTGTAGTACAATAGTTAGAAAACCTAGTTAAGATTAAAGTTTTGTTTTACTATTATGACCGTACTATACTCTGTAAGATGAGTAATTATTAACTATTTATCCATACAGGGCACCCTGAGGGCAAATTTATCTTATTTTGACTGCTGAATGGGCACCATGCTGGGCACTTTCTCAATTTTTGTCCAATTAGTGGGTACCATAGAGGGCATATTGTCAAAAATAACCCACCAAGAGGGCACTTTCAGCGCACTTTTTTCAAACATAAGGGCACTGTGGAGGGGATTGCTCCCTGCCCCACCTCTGAGTCCACCAGTGCATTTGTATATGGCTTTAGAAGGACTGAAACAGGAAGTATCCCTAATGAATGATGAACAAGACTAATCAGTTTTGGTATCTTTAAAGGGTTAAAAAGAATAATGGTAAATAAAAAAGAAAATGCTGCACAATTCGGAAACAGCTCAGTATTTCCATCAAATGTGTCTGAATCCATTTTTCTCTAGGACTAATGATCCTTGAACAGACTTCTAAGGAGAGCTATTTCCTCTGTGTTGCTGGACAGGCAGCAGGTTTTCTCTGCACAGTTTGGAGAGATGATCTAAAACAGGGGAACTAAGAAGACTTCACACACATATTCTGAGTATCTGCCATCCAAAGATTTTTATACAGATGACTGAGGAGTCCTTTGTAGATTCAACACTCAGCCTACTATTCACAGGCTGTTTTTCTACAGTCCAAGTCTAAAACACCCCAAAGAAAATGTTTGCATTGAATAAAAATGTGAGCATAAGATTATCATGCAAAAGAAGTCACCCTTTGGTCAGGTTTAGATAAACTCATCACAGCCTGTCAGAAAACTTTCCTAGACTTGCACACTTACCAACACTGAGCCAAAAACCCTCCTGAGCTGCTTACAGAGTACAGAGGGTTTCAGTACTTTACCATCAGTAATGAAAGGCTCCCTCCATGACTGTCTGAGCACTCTGTCCCCCTGCTCCTCCTGCTGAGTGCCGGGTGCTCATGACACCACGGGGCCACAGATAGACCAGGAGAGCCCAGGATCCTGGCATGGGAATCAAAGTGCTCTCATTGAGAGTGAGTGCTGCAGCTATCAAAAAGGGGTCTCCAGCTCTGGCATGCCTTACTGATAGTGACCAACACTTCTATAGTGTCCACTTCATGATGACCAGAATACTAAGCTCACAAACAGCTAGAGATGTGACAAAGGCGATAGTGTAATAATCGAGAAACAGTGGCATTTCAGGATGTTTTGTAGAATGTATTTATTTTTGATAGATTTCAAAAGGAGCATGAGCTTTTAACTTTGTCCATGCCATGTCTTTTCTGGTCATGGTCAGCAGGAGTCTATGGCAGGAGGCTTTGGATGTCCATCCATCTGTCTGTCCACTCTGCCATTCCCAGGCCAAATGGGATACACTGTATAATCCCTCCAGTGTGTTCTTGGTCTGCCCCAGGGTCTCTTTCCAGATGGAGAGACCCAGCAGACCTCAAAAGGGAGGAGACCAGGAGGCACCCTGATTAGATGCCTGACTCACCTCAGCTGGCCCCTTTTGATGCAAAGGAGCAGCAGCTCCACCCCTATGTCTGATGTCTGAACTTCTCACCCCATCGCCAAGGCTGAACCCAGCCTCTCTCCTGAGAAATCCCATCGGCGATCTCAACTTTCATTCACTACCCAAAGCTCAAAGCCGAGGGCCAGAACGAAGATCGACTGCTAAACTGAAAGCTTTGCCTGGAGGTTCATCTCTCTCTTTACCACAACAGACCGCTATACTGCTGATGCTACACCAATTCACCTATAATCTTGAATGTGAGGCAGGAAAATACTCTAAGAGCATTCATCTGAATCTCACAGACTTCTGAGTGAAGACTGAAAATGAGGAGGAAATGAAATTTGTTTGAAAACTCTAGAAGAAAGCTTGAAAGACTTTATAGATGAAAGTCTTGAAATAGTCATAATGTTAGCCCACTAAGAACCAAACTTCTCAGAGGTGAAGGTATTTTTTTCACAACCACATTTTAACATTTACTTCACGAGTCATTAAAGTGGGGACCTTTTTTCAAGGCTTTACAGCATCTCTCTGATACCCACGTAGTAGCATTACATGGTTCACAGTTAAAAAAAAACTGCTCATGTTTCTCACACTGGAGTCCTTGTTTTAACCTCCGTCTGAAACGCTTTGTTTTCGCATAGTTTGGAGAGAGAGGGGGAAGAAAACCAGCAGCAGCAAAGGATAGAGCAGGACGTATCTGTTTGGTAAGTGTTTAATTACTGTGTTAAAATGGCTAAAAGGCCTTGTGGGGGGCGGTCTGTTCCGCTTTGCTGGCAGCACGTACGAACCACAAACCAGTCAGGAGAGCCTACTGCGATGACCTCATTAGTTTGCTCCTCTGAAATCTCGTCTCGGGAGAATTTCAGAGATTTTCAACGAACTGTTTTCATCAGTTTACATGCTAATTCCAAGATTACTGCCGCATACGTTTATCTTGCAGTTTGAAAATTTGCATACATGGAGTATGGACACCCAACATTGTGACTTTATATTTATGTTTTAAAAATCGGAAAAGTATAATACCCCCTCTTTAAGTACAGTTAAGCATTCCTGGATTTAGAATTCCTGCACTTTGGCTAACATTTAAGATCTCTTTTGTTCTTGCAGTTTTATTGACCAAATAAGTTGTTTAATAGAAAAAATAATAGACTGCAAATAACCCTGTTAAAATCTGGCTTCCTTCAATGATTTGGAGTCTGCTTTGAATTGGATGATGTCAAATTTTAGAAAACTTTGTTCAAAGATGACATTTTGCTGTTTTGACCATGTCTTGAAAGGAGACAAGAAAAGTCCTGAAAAACTGATTTCAGCTGATTAGAGTACAGTGAGTTTAAAAAAGTATGAAAATTTTTCACCCTTTTATTGATTCTATAAATCAGTCATGGTCAATATAAATTGACTTTTTTGAAAAAGAAAATAAAAAAACCTCTTTGACTCAGCCACTCCAGAACATTCGCCTTGTTGTCCCTGAACCATTTCTGTGTAGCTTTTGCTGAATGATTCGGGTCATTGCCTTGCTGGAAAAGAAATTTTCTCCCAAGCCCAAGTTCTTTTGCAGACTGAATAAGATTATCCTCCAGGATTTTTTCTGTATGTTGCTGCATTCATTTTACCATATACCTTTACAAGCCTTCCAAGGCCAGCTGCCAAGAAGCATCCCCACAGCATGATGCTGCCACCACCGTGCTTCACTGTTTGTGGTGATGTGCTGTGTTTGATGTCTGCCAAACATAGTGTCTTGTCTAATGGCCAAAAAAAACCACCCTTTTGGACCCATCAGAGCAAAGAACTTGACTCTGGAGTCTGCTACACCTTTAGGTGAACTCAAGACAAGATTCAATATGAGATGTTTTTCAACATTGGCTTTCTCTTTGCTCTCCCATAAAGCTACGACTGGTGAAGAACCCAGGCAACAGTTGTTGTATGCAAACTCCCATTTTAGCTGCTGAAGCTTGTAACTCCTTCAGAGTGGTCACAGGTGACTTGGGGGCCTCTCTTACTAGTCTCCTTCATGCACGGTCATTCAGTTTATGAGGACGGCCTGATAGGCAGATTTACACATGTGCCATACTCCTTCAATTTCTTGATGATGGATTAAAACTGAACTCTGGTGGGTGATCAGTGCCTTGGAAGTTTTTTTTTTTTTTTTACCTGTCCCCTAACTTAGACTTTTGAACAACCTTTTCTCTGAGTTGCTTGGAGTTTCTTTTGTCTTAATGGTGTAACGGTAGCCAGGAATACTGATCGACTAGTGACAGGACATTCAGACACAGGTGTATTTATACGACAATCACTTGAGAAACATTCACTTCACTCATGTGATCCCCTTTTAACTAATTGTGAGAATACTATTGGCTGGGCCAATTGGTGCTAGTTAGATCAGCCATTTTAAAGGGGGTGAATATTTATTTTACATTACATATTCTTGTTCAATTTACATTACTTTGCACTTTGGATTTCCCTGAAAGAGAATCATCTTCAGCTTGACAAAATAATTTCTGGAGAGGCTCTGTAATGGATACTATCTTACTGTCTCCTGCTACGGACTATTATAGCAGCTTGGACCAGTGAAGCACTCTGATGTAACGCCAGACATGTTCGGAATCACCTCAGAGAAACTGAGACAGGCCCATCAAAGACTTACTCAATATCCTGTTCGCTGCCTCTGCCAGAGACAGTAGACCTTATGCAAAAAGCACAAAAAAAAAAAAAAAAAAAAATCACAGACAAGAGGTTAGACAGGTCTCTTCTTCCGAGTTCATATTTTGTCATTCAAAGCGTTGTATTAACAGCATTTAAACCGATACATATCTGCCTCTCGCAAACATCATGAGTATTGATTGAGACACTTAAACCACCCATCCATCTAACCAGCCGTACTCCTTGGTGTTAATCTCAGATCATCAAGTGTAACACTTTTTTTCTTTGCCACGCGCCATGAGCTAAGTTGTGAAATGTAATATGTGTTGAGTATGTGAGATCCTGAAGCACTTAAGAGGTGAAGGATCTGTCCTTGACAGTGTGACTCAAAAAGATGGAAAAAAACAAAAACAAAAACAAAGGACACATCTTGGCCCATAGTTTGCTTTTACATTTCAATTTTAAAAGAAAAGAATGCATGATTATTTGCTATAACAACAAGTAAGGCTTAGTGAGAGTGAACTGAACCATTTAAAAAACTAAGACCTTAGGGATTTTCACAGCCTTTGCACAACTGCACTGAACAGTTACCTTTAAAGACTTGCACAGCTGGCCAAGCCATCTTGACAAAGTTTTTTTTATGAACGGAAAAGCTTCTTTCAGAGTTTTTAATGCTGATTTTTGACATCACATTTTTGACATTTCCAGTTAAATGAATGAATTACACAAGCTTTCACACTAATCTGTATTTCTTGTATTAACAGTTGAAATGACAGTTAAAACCTTTTTAAAACACTAAGGCTTAAATTACTACCTGTAAAAATGAAAAAAAAACCCTACCCTTTAAGACAACATCACTGCCCATTTAAGGGACAGTCCGGATTTTAGACTGAAATGATCTATGCTTGTGTTGAGCTGTGGGCATTTTCTGACAAAAGCTGCATAAAGTGAAGATGGATGTGTTTTGGCAGTTCATTTTTGGAGGAAACAGACACCTTTAGGGTAAGTTTAGCGACAGAAATGGGGGTGCTACTGCTGCACTTCAGTATTAACCTCCATCAGTGTCAAGGTTTGGCAGACAACTGAGAGACATGAGATGATGGTGCAATGATTCATTTGATGGGCTGTAATATCTATCTATCTATCTGTCTGTCTATCTATCTATCTATCTATGAGAGAAGAATCATATGTATGATTTATAAAGTGTGATGTCAAAGTGATTATTTGTGCTAAATCGAGTGCCAGTAACAATTGCAAACTGGTTTTCTGAAAACACAGGAAGTGACACCATAAGGGCTTGAGCACTTCACTACACACTTAAAGCCAGACTCCTCTCCTGGTGTATGTGCTGACATAGCCTTTAAAATGTAATAACATGGGTAATGTCTTTGCCCGCTCTTCTTTCACATCCAGAGGCTTTTTTAAAAACTGTGCAGAGGAGATGTGAAGAGGCCAGCAGGTTTCATAGCTCCACTGTCTTCTTGCCACAGCATGTAACTTTCCCCTTTGTGTGTTTTGTTACGCTTGCATGTCTGTGGTTTACTAGCAGTTGCCAAACAGTTAGGAGCATTATTGCCACCTGAATTGGTGTGTGGACTGGGACTTTATCACAGTGGGCCCTAATTACCCTAGTTATTTTATAGTAACAAGGCAGTTATTCCAATAATAGGTAGGAATTGTCCAAGAAATAACTCTGTAATATTAATCAAACATTTACATAGTAAATATATATTATCAAGTAATGCCTTGTAATACTGAGGCAAATCTCTGCTAACTAGGTGGTATTTTACTGAGTAATTTTTCAGGAATAAGATGATGATTTTTAACATAAGTTGCTTGATCATTTCTTTATTTTGGTCCACAAAATTAAAGTGAGTCCTTCCTGAGTAATTGTTAAAGGTGAGGGTAAAATACCAACTTATTAGCACTACTTGGTCAAATACCAATGTATTACAACTCAATTATGACTTATTGAGAAATTACTAGATAATTATCACTCCTTACTATAGAATTACTAAGTAATTAGGTCCCACTACAAGAAAGTGTTACCAAAACGAACATTAATTCAGTAGTAGCAGCTGATATATGAAGTTTGCGGGTAACAACAGGATCCTCTATTCATAGAAATTCAGGTTACTCTTAAGGATTATGGGTAGCGTAATCCTTTTACCTGAGATTGCAAAAACCCTTCTTTTTAAAGAATAAAGTTCACAGTTTCTTGATTGTGGGACTGCCTTGGCTGGGAAAATTTTACATTGACAAAGATCATATGACAGATTCATGGCACTAAGAGGAGTGTCTTCCAAGCCGTCAGCCGTACAGTGCCTTGCATACTAATATGCACAGTCTTGGTAACGTGGAATTCATAATAGAGTGACTAATCATTTAAACTAATAATAAATTAACTGATGAAAGTCACAGGTCACATCTCATTCAAGTGAGAATATACTGAGCACCTTCAAGAGCAGGTTTCCATGCAAATCATCTTAAAAGCAAACAGTCTAATGTAATCAGCACTCTATTTATGCTCCGTAGATTATTTCCATTTCATCAGATTGGCTCTCAGCCAGTTTTGTTTGGCTGAGACTACATTTGCCTTTGAACATCAACAGCACCTTTTGTCTGAAACTGCTGTAACGTTTCCAACAACGATAAGATAACACTTCTGCTATTTTTAATTCGAGATGCAGCACTGGCCCAGAAAAATGAGATCGAAGTTGATTACTGAAGTGTTCAAAGCCTTTGTGGTGCTTTTTAAAAAGAGGAGGCCTTCATCTCATGATACACAATATGACTGAAATATGAATACGATTAAATAACTGGCTGTTTCATTCATTCTATTTAAGAATACTAAGGGTACAAGCTATTTCTGTGAACCACTGAAGAAAACAGAAGACAATTTAAGAAACATATTTATTTTAGGGTAACTGTTAAGTGCTTAGTCACTCTGAGAAGCTAAAAAGGAGAGCACACTGGCAAACAATATATGTATGAAGCCCCTTGGTTAACAGCTCAAGGATTCTCCTTGCATAAGAGTCCTCCATCTCCTGTTACAGTACAGTACGCCTTCACTTGTTTTCAAAAGTCTCTTCTTTTACCTTCAGAAAAAGTGAAATGTTTGAACAATGACAGAGAATTTTTCAATCTGTTATGCACCCATGGACGCCTTCACATCAAAATATGCACACAAACACACACAAAACAATCATTTGCTTGCACTCACAGTTTTAGATGACCACTTTTGCTTTGTATAACTTTACAGCAGTTCATGTGCTAAGAAAATAAACAGAGAGAGAGTTAACATGTGATTCCGTGTCAGTACTACTCAGGTGTGTACACACACATGCACCTGAATGAGGTTATAAAAGCTCTTCTTTCACTGATTGGACACTCCACACTCCCCCCTGGGGCTGATTCCTTCATCTTTTGCCTCCCACCGTTTCCACCAATCAGCCCAGCAGTCTGTTAATCAGGCAGGTTCAGTGTGTGTTAACGCCTCCAGCAGCTCCAGCCAGCCTACAGACCAGGAGGCAGGCAGGGCGCCGCTGGATCAATGTACTGATGTCTGAGGGAGACAAAGCCAGCTGAAACCCCGGGGCTTTAGCCTCCATGCTGCACTCTGTCGATTCCACTCATCTCCCTCCACTGGTTTCCCCTCACGAGCTTCTCAGCTGAAGAAAAAAGTGGATTCTTTCACCTGTTTAAGATCAAAATCACCTAGAGAGATGAGAGGAAAAGTGTCAGAGCAGGTTAAGTCTTCTAGAGCGGACACAGTGCATTACACATAGTGTAGACAAACATGTCCGAACCAAAATCTGTCATTGTATGCTTCTATAACTTAATTTGGTAAAAAACAGCATTAACGTATTTCCTGTTCATGGCTTTGATTTACCTACTCATGCTGCCAAGGTAGTTTAAAGGGTAGGAAGTAACATACAAAAATTATTAAAGTCAACAGTAAAATGATATAAATTTACAGTATTGGTCAGTATAACTGGTGGATACTCATAAGCTAGGAATAAGTTATTATGACAGTTCCTTCTTAAGTTCAGGGCTGGTTGCTTTTTGCATTTTTTCTTACAGTAAATACAAGGGATAAGGCACAACAGAATGACCCTATGTGTGGCACAAAAAAGAGAGGAGAGAAGGGGGACTAACACCACTATATGAATAAGGGGTAGAGAGGAAGAAGGTGTGTTTATATTTTAGAAGTCAATAAAAAAAATGTTTTGAGTGAATCAAGATAATGGGTGCATATTTCCATCATTACCATAATATTGCAACCAAACATTTCATGGACACCTAAACCAGTCTAAACCAGGTGCTCTTAACTGGTCTAGTGTAAGAACCCATCACCACCTCCTTAAATGCAAATTGTTACCAAAATACTTCAAGTTTTTAAAAGGTAAATTTGAGGCTTTTGTTGCCTTTATTTTACACAGGAGGACAGTGGATAGAGTCGGAAACAGGGATGAGAGATTGGGATAGGTATGGGAAAGAGGCCGACGGCCGGACTTGAACCCATGCTGCCTTAGTGCATGAGGAGTGACCCAACTGCTAGGCCATCTTCCCCCTTATTTGAGTTTTTAATCATGACTATATGTTTTTGATGAAAAATGGGGTGGTTTGGACTTGAGATGGTACAAGACATGTATAAGAACAAAGTGATGGAGACAAATCCTTCAAAATAAAAGTGCATCCTAGACTTTTTGCCCCAATTTTTTCTTACAGCTGAAAACAGCTTCATGACCAACTTATGGGTCCAGACACACCAGTTGAGAACTAAGGATCTAAACAGCCAAATAGGCTATTTATAGGGATTTTCTCTGAGTTACGAATGTTTAATTTCATTCTGATTTTTCTGGATGCTTAATGACAAATCGGATTTTGATTTCATATTTGAATGACATATTTGAACACTTTTAACAATCAAATTAAAGACTTTTAAGACCTTTTTAAAAAATTAATACCAGATTTTGTGTATGGAAGGCAGTCATAAAAGAAAGGCATGTGATAATCCTCAGTACACTGCACTGAATTATCTGTTTTGGATTATTTTGTTCATAAATGCCCAAATTTGATAATTTCTAGCACATTTAATGCCTCTTTTCTATGAATATACAGTGTTTAACAAATTTATTAGACCACCCTTACACTAACAAAGGTAAGGTTTATGCCACAGATGCCCTAAATTAATAGCATTGGTAATTACCAAAAACATTTTTTTATGTTTCTGCAATGGTTAATACACCAATATGTAGAAGCTCTTTAACCCAAATGATATTTTTAATGTTAAAATTTAATTAATATTGTTATCCATGAATTTTCAAATGTACTGATTTATAAAAAAACTGAAAAAATAGTACAGTATATTAATAATTTTGCTTTAATATGTCAAATTATAGTTATTTACTTGCATTCCTGAACAGAAAAATTAGTTTTAGTGGTTGAATGTTATGCTTGATTCATTTCTGACTTCTCAGAGAAGCCCAGGGAGCTGACTCAAATTTGGGTGAATTCAGTTTGAAATTCCTCATTCCTGTTCAAAATGGTAAAACGTGGAGAGCTCACTGAAAATGAAAGAGTCCGCATTAAAGCACTTCATGATGCTGGATGGTCTCTGAGACAAAAATGACAGGTGGTCTAATAAATTTGTTAAGCACTGTACATTATAGTGATATTTATCATAGCATATCCAACAAGCACATACTCAAAAAAGAATGATAAAACTCAAATACATGTAGTACGAAAACAAAGATTGGATAGACACAACTAAGTCAATGTGCCATCTAAACTTCTTTCTTTTTTCATCTTTCAAGACTTTTTAAGGATCTGCAGGAACCCTGATAAAATTAAAATATTCTGTTGAAAATTTGAAAACAAAAAAGATTGGGTTTTGATGCAAACATTTTGGCAGATTTTGTGCTGATCCTCTCAACAAGGGCCTTGAAAGTTTTGATCTACTTAACGTAAAAACATGTTTATTGCTTTTAATTTTTATACTATTGTTTGCTATGTATTGTAAAAGACTATGGTGTTATGGTAACAGACTTTGTTCCTACTCATCTTTGGACAACATCATAGCAGCTTTTTAAGCAGCTCAGTTAGACTTAAAAGCACTAAATGATCTCAAGCATTCACTCCCTAAACAAAACTCCAGCCTTTTCTCTCTTTGATTCTGTCATACAAGAGATCACCTGCTGGATTACACACATTTAAACCCAATTCACCTTAATAAAGGTCCTTTATGGAGATTAGAGGGGATTTTCTAGATCCACTCGTTCTCATATTGAAACTGGACACAGTGGATTTTTAGGGACACTCATAGACACGCAGACAAACCTCAGGAGCACACCTGACTGGTCTCGGCCACATAAGCTGATTATGCAGAGGAGGGACACAATTAACAGTAATCAATTTACACAACACAGCTGTTGGTGCTAAGCAGACGGTAAGAATACAGATGGAGACAGAGGGAGAGGTTACATAACAGCAAAGCCACCGTCCACCTGACAGAGATGACTCCTCTGTACCTCCACTGTGGATGGCAATAGACAGACACACACTGTTGTGTCAAAGGGAACAGAGGAGTCTAGTTTTGAAAGTGGGCATGCAGGTGGAAAAAAAATCACCTGTAAAATGAGCTAAATTCTGGCCAAAATGAGAGGGTTTTCCTGTTGAATATCAGCTACAACACCATGTCTAGGCAAAACACAGCTAGACAACCAAGAGCACTCAGTGGAATAAATTAAAAATGACACGCAACCATCAGTGATGACTTCCAAAACAGGATAGAGAGATGTGCAAGGACTCAATTAAAACCATTCCTGATACTTCCTCTAACCTGCAACAGAGCCTCAGGACACAGAAGTCCTCCATAACCCAATTAGTTTGTTGGCGACCTCAAACAATAACTGAGGGTTGGTGAGTTCGGGGGTTTAGTAGTCAGACCGCTGCACACATACTGACCTGTCTGGGGCACATTGGCCAGCAGCAACATCAGCTTCCTGTACGCCTGGTACTTCTTGTTCTTCGCCTCCGCCCTGTTACAAAGAAGGAGGAAATAAACAGGTAAGACTTGACGAAAATGCTTGTGTGATTGAAGGTGTAAAATAGAAAACTCAACTGGACCTCCCGTGCCATCCCTGGAAGTTTTAACTCTCTTCTTCTAGGTAACATTTTTGTTCTTTTTCAGAACAAACACCCAATTCGGTGATCACAATGGGGGAGGGGGGCATACAGTCTAACCTGGAGGGTGTGAGCTCTAGCAGAGATAGGCTTTATCATCCTCACTCTTTATTCCCCTGTCTACATTTCTCATCTCTCTACGGACTGTTCTCTGTGTTGTTTTCTCTTTTGTAATGACAGCACCAGGAAGAGTTGTATTTTTGTCCAGTTGTTTGTTTTTTGTTATACTGAAGGACTACAGAACAGTCCTGTCGGTGGGTATAATGGAAAACAGGAGCTAAGGGTCTGGCCTATTCAGAGGTGTCAGGGGCCTGATTTTACAAAACACTGGTGAGAGAGGGGCCCACTTAGTCACACTCTGTTGATGTGTGTCCATCGAGTTTCATGGTGAATTATAGGACATATAAGGGGTCATGTGGTACAGTAGGTAGTTGGGCTGTTCAATTATGTCAAAAATTGTAATCACAATGATTCTGACTGATATCAAAACCTCAATGTAGTACTGTGAATTTCAATGATTAAAAATAACTTAAATGTCACCCTGAGAGGCAGCCACAGCCGTGCTACAAATTCTTCAAGCTGTTTTGCATAGTTTGCAGTCTGACTCCATAAAACGAGAGAGGTTTCATAAATCCGAGATGGTTTAATACTTTTTGTTAACCTACTCCAGCCTAACGGTCATCATCTTCTGCACTCTAGTTTTTCAAACAAACCTGGGCAAATAGACAAAACAAGTGCAACTAATAACAGCTCCAATAGCTCTAATAAGATCCTAAACAGACTTGTGACTGGTAAATGAAACAGGCAGCAGGGCATGGCAGAAAAAGAAAAATCCAAAACAAAGGGAACTGCACGTAGCTAAGTGGCGTAAACACAGATGCAATGTTTAAACAATCCCAGAGGACGATTTTGTGTTTCTTTGGGACTACTTGAAAAAAAACACAAACACATTTGACTGTTCTAGCAGAGGTTACAGCTGAGATCATCTGTTTATGAGGACTAATATGGGATAATTGACAGTAGGACTCAATTTCCATTTGTATGTGGAGTTCAAAGGTCGTGTCTAGTTAACAGAGCACTGGTTCGTTATTTGTTGAGGTGATTTGTTGGTGTTTTCAGTGGAGGGATGGTATTTAGCTGTTGTTAGCTGCTAAGTTATGGTAGCAGCTCATGGGCTAACTTAGAGCTACCGGTGCTAATGTGAAGCTAGGTGCTGTTTTTGGTTTGTGTGTTAAACATAGGTGTATTTTGTGCAACTGACTGCAGGAAAAGCTGACAATAGTTATTATGTTTGTTTAGACAACTTACACAAAGACACATAAAACATTTTTTATGCAGTCATTGCCACGGTCTGGTCATGTGTAATATGTATAAACAACAGGCTCTAATGATAACTTGTGAACACACAAAATGATAATGAATTTTCTCACATATTGCTTTAAACATCCTCTTGACATCAGTAAAGCCAAATCAAGGGCCAAACACATCATTTAAATGAGGAAATCCAATTGAACTCTGAAAAAATAGGCTCTATATTTTTGTTTTCTTCAGACCTAAATTGTAAGGTTAAAATCTGCTTGGCTTCACTCATGCAACAAGTGAAAGAGTCCAAAATTATTTCTTTCTTTATCCCAGTGTCTTTTTCTCTGCTGCCTGCAGTAATAAATGATGTGTTAGCATGGCAAAGGGGAGAATAATGTGTGTGAGAGGATAAAGAAAAAAAGTCTGAGGGCTCATGAAGTAAAGGCTGTAGAAGAGGTGTCCAATTATCCCAAAGAAAGAAAAATAGTCCGATGACAAGCATAACCCCGCCAGAGGCCAGTGAGGAAGGTTCAGAGAGAGAGAGAAAGATAGACAGAAAAAATAATTTTATAGCTAAAGTCACAGTCAAGTGGAAGAAAAACCAGAGCACACTTATATAATTTTTACAATCTAATAATGAACGTGTGTGTACCTTTCCTTTATAATGCATGTAAAAGCTGCTTGTTCAGTGTATGGTGGCTTGTGTCTACACCATAAAAGACCATAAAGATAAGTAACAGTGAACACAAAGAGACAGGGAGAATCACAGAGACTCGTTGCAGTGATAGCTGTTGTGTGTAACATCATCATAAAGAGTAATACAACTATAAACTGTGGTTTTGTGGTCAATCAGTATCAGAATCTGACATTTTTAAATGACTTTTATACTGTGTTTAACTAACCTGACACACCAGATGGATTTGTTTCACACATCCATTTAGGAAATGTTTGAGAAAAGGCACAGGCTTTGAAAAAAACTTGGTGTATAATTGGGTGAATGTTCTGTCACATCTCTACGGGCCAATCAGAGCAACAAAACACATGATGTAGCGGCTATCAAGCTGCACGTGCGCAGCTACTGAGGAATAACGCAAAACGTGAGGACTATAGACATGTAAGTACTCAACTTTTGTCGTTTTTGAAAAGAAAACAACTAACTGTTGTTCTTTGTTCTTCTTTTAAAGAACAGTTCTGACAGAAGTTCTGATAAAACTGGCGCTTTATCAGCATCCACGCTATTCTCTTTCTCCATAACTGCACCAGCTCTTGCTGCTGCTTGTTTACGTCACGACTCTGTTGCGCCTGAAAGTACTGCCCCTCATCGCTGATTGGTCCTGTCACTTTCTAATCGGGCCCAAATGATTCAGATGGGAGCTTTGCAAGATGGATTCGCCAGTGAGAAACAAGGAAACAGGCATAACCATCTGCTTTGCAAGGTTAGTGTTTAACTACTTGAAGCTATATTTTGCTGGTATAATTTTACATGAAAGGGATATTATATGAAAAAAAGACAGCTATAACTATTTTTATTAACATAAATCTGATATCATTGATAGAAACAGTATGCAGTTTGTACATTCAAACACTTACTGGACATTGTTGCAGTATTTCTCCAGCAGGAAGGTGGAAAGCTCTTGAAGGATTGGCTGGCTGTGCAGAGCGACAAACTGTTCCCGACAGATCTGGTAGGATGTACAAGGAAAAGTTTTAGTCATTCTGGTGAAAAAAATTGGCACAACAGTATTTTGGACACATTTACCTAACAGCTGACCAGGGAAAGATAGAGAGGAATGAAGAGGACAGCAAAGGAAGGAGAAAACAAGCACCAAGCTATCACCAAATCTGGAAAAACTGTCTCAACAAATCTGCCATTGTGCAGTCTTTGTCATTACCAATGTAATTATAAAAATGACCGGTTTGGCTGTCATTGGATAAAAGCTATCATCAAACACAACTTTTGAACTGTAAATTGTAGCCTCTTGCTTTTCATTCCCTCTTAAAGGTAGCCACTTTGCTTTAAAATCCCTAACGATTGCTCTTCTAGTGAGTCTGGAACTTAGGTGATTTTTCAGGGTATTTAAAGATTGAATTCACACCAGTAAAATCTGAAAGTGAATGTCTTTTTGTCCATTTTTGAATCAATTTTCAATCATTTGTCCTGCTAGCATCTAATGCTCAACACAATGGGGCTTTCAACCAATGGCAGCCTATTCTGTCATTACATAATACTGTGTCAAATTGTGTGTGCTTAAACACTTAGATCATGATGAAAATGGCCAGAATATCTCATAATAGAGAGAGAAAGACAGAGAGCCTGTGGCGCAGCCCTTTGTGTGACTGCAGACAGGAACTGATTTGAGAAATGGCACAAATACCTGTCGATACAAAAAAGGTACAAGGGCTTTGTAAACATGTGAATATTTTCAAGATTTTTTTGTCACAGAATACATTTTTTCACTTTTTGGTCCCCAAAAGACAGGATAACATGTCTGTGCAAAGAGTTGTAATATCTGTTTAGTGTTTTCCTTTGTCATTATAGTCCCATAACTTTGTTAAACTTCAAGTGACATTACTACAGCAAACTCTAAAAGCCCAGGTTGTCTGGAAAAAAAAAGGAATGTTTAGAGCTCAACTGTGCCCCACAGGGTTGATGTTTTACAAGCTTTTTAAGACACTAAGTTCAAGTGAGACAAAATGGTTTAATAGGAAACAGAGCAAAATATTTTTTTCAGATATGCTATAGTGTGGTATTATACTGTATGTGTGTGTGTGTAAAGACAATGCTTCGAAAGGAATCAAAAGTGTGTAACTTTGAGTGCCCACTGACTATTACACTAATCATTATAAGCTAATGTATTATGATGAACAGTTGTTGAAGTTAATTCTCCAGTTGCATGCCAGTAAGAGCAAAGGCAAGGTTTTATCTTTTTTTAAATTCTAAACCATGTTCCATTACTTTTCATGTTAAAATTGTCAGTCTTCTGGTTTGTTCTCTTTCCTCCCATATACATAGTTCTCACAATAACAATGATGTAGAGACCTTTCTTATTAGAATCCTGTCCTTGTTGTACCCTGGCTCCAACCTGGGTAGGGCTGTATAATCAGTTCATACCCCCTGGACAGACTGGTCAGATATGGGGGAGGGTGAATGATGAAACAAAGTATCAGTGACCTTAACAAGCGAGTTATGCGACTCTGGAGTGAGACTGGCCAACACAAATGCATTCCTCTACTTCTTCATACGCCTATCAGCAAAAGAGCAACAACACTTTAGGCGTTTACTCAGAAGCACTAACTCAGAATCAGGATTCTAGGGGATGCTCCAGTCGTCTTTATTGGTCAGGAAGCTTCCTAACTAAGTGAATAAACCCCCAAAGTATGTATGTGTCAGGCAGTCGTGATAAGAGCTGTTTAAATTCTCTATACCAAAAGAAAAAGAGCTTCATTGCTTCCTTTATCATCTCCTTTACTATATAATTCACTGGATCATCCTTTACTAAAGCAGAGAAGAATACATGACCCACAATCCCTTGTGTCAAATAAAATTTAGGTGACACTTTTCATCCATTCATCAAAAGGAGCGATCAACATTATAGTAGAGTAGATTTTAAAAAATTCACAATTCAATTGCTTGTACATGCATTTGTTTATAAATGTATGCTGCATACCTGTATATTCCTCTTCATCAACATTTTTATCCATACAATACCTCTGTGTTTTTCTTTATCTTTAATCACTGTACCATTACAATGCTAAAAATGTATGTGTTGAAAAATGCACAAAACATAAGTCCAAAACTGGGATTCATTTAATTTATTATTCTTTCTTTAATTCTTGTGTTATATACATTTGTTTTATTTCTCAGTTTTATTTCCCTTTCCTTAAGAAAAAGCAAACAGGTAATCTTGTAACCATGCTGTAATAGAAAATGATTCAACTCTGTTCTCAATAAATGTTAAAATAACTCAAGAAAAGCCTAAAAGAGGTCATACCTACCGCAATGGAGTGTTTATTTTAGAAGCTATTTGAAATTTAGTGTTAGTCTTAAGATTAAATTTTCATTAGTTTTAGTAAATTTTAAGTCATTTTCACTCACATTGTAATCTAGAATTAGTCGATGAAAACTCAAAAATATTAAGTCCAGTTTTAGCCAATAAAAAGTCCTTACATTTAAGGCATTACTTTGTTCTCTTTAAATGAATTTGATTTGCCAAATTGTAAAATTATTAGAAATCTAACACACTCATTATACACTACAAATACTTTAATCAATTTAATAGAATTTAAGTTATTCAAGTTCCTTGCTGAGCCAGTCCTCAACAAATCAAAATGTAACATGTCACCTCCTTTAGTTAACCAATTAAATATTATCCTGCTGGTTTCAACACAGATTGCTACATTGGTTTAATATAGTCAACTAACCAGACCTGATACGTTTGGGTGTGTTTACCATGGCTTCTTTGAGTGGATCACGAAGAAGACTGTCCTGCAGCTGCAGCTAATGTTTGGAGTCTGAACTCTACTACCACCAGCATGCAGAGCTGAGTTATTTGTACTAGGGCGCACATTTTGGTTAAATTTGAAGCAAATACTACCCTCAGATCCAACCTACCTAACAGCTCATGCTCTCTCAGTCAAATTGCCTCATGCAGGAATGCACACGGACAAGCACACACAAATTCTCCTGCTCCCTTTTCACACCTCTGCTTTTTAACAGATTATAAACACAGTGAAGAAATATCAATGGTTTTGAATGTCCAACAGTCCAGCACTAACATTTCAGTCTCCCTGATGAAAACTAAACTTACTTTTTATCTGAGTCTTTATTATCAAAGATCTTGGCCTGTTATAATCCTGCCTTCCTCATGGAAAAAATGCTATTGACAAACATTTTAGGCTGTTTTAACTCAACACAATGAAAACTGCACAGAGGGTTCAGGTTTTTATGGTTGAATTAAACAACATGTGACCAGACAACTGACGTATGTGTTGTTGTCCAACTTCTGTAGACGGTTTACACCCATATGACACCCATATGACACCCATTACATTCACCTTGTTCTCTTTTCCTTTCTCTTACTTCTTTTCTTGATAGTGTGACATTTTTCATCAAGGTCAAATAAAAGTGGAGGGAAAAGTGATGATGGAGTAATTTTTCTGGGACTTGTCCAGTAGACCTTTAACCTAATTAAGGTAGAGAGGGTTCACTTTCATGGTGAACCTCTATTTTGCATGTTTTGGACTATGAAGCTGCTTGTACCAGTTACAGATGTCTGTGCAGCTACCTGTTGTTTATTTGTTTCAATTGTGCTGTGTGGCTCAGTCTGCCCACTTTGTTTGTTTCCAATTTACCAAGCCAGGGCTGTGCACAAACACTGGACAGAACTGACAGCTACAGTTTATGTGGACACATTTACTGCATTTGACAAAAATTGTTTGGATGAGAATCAGATTCTCCAACTTTAAATTAAAGACCCTCTCCTGCTTATTATGTTGACTAAGAGATTTAATATCACTCTCTGCTTTTGTGTCCAACTACCTGTGTCATGAGGAAAGCGTACTCTAACATTAAGAGAAAAAATCTAGGGAATAATACACAAAGAGGAAACTGCTTCATTAGTTCTAACTCATCTGAGATTGTTTGAAGACATAAAACTGACTTGGCTGTAAAGCTGCATCTACAGAAAATTGGGGCTTTATGGTAAGTTGATCTATTTTATTTTATGCTCTGTCACAGTCTGGGCTTGTTGACAAGCTCGTTTTAGCAGACAGGGGCAGACAGACATTCAGCAAAACAGCCTCTGCTGGGTTGTGCTACCTGCAAACAGCCGACTATTACTGAACAAAATATAAATATAATTTTTGTTTTACTGGCTCCATCATATGGATGATTTAGCCTCATCAGAAGCACTACGATACATAATATTCATCATGACTTTTAGAATGTACAAGTACCAAAGCAATCTCAGCTCTTAGTGATTTAAAAACATGTATTTGGTTTCTAATAAACTAAAAATTCTGAATGTGAAAGCAAGAGAGCCAGGACAAATAAATAACATCAAGCATCAAGTCATAACCAAGAAAAGAGGAATTGCACACTCAGATTTTATCACATCAAACAGTTCAAAAAGGATTGTGAGGATGAGAAATGGTGAAAGAATGTAAGCTTAGGGAGGTAAAAAAAATTTTCATTGGAAGTTGATACCTTGTTCATGGTGTCCACTGTGAGGGCGTGGGTCCAGAAACAGTCATGAACTGAGACGAATGTCAGGCCAGCACTGAGAGGAGAGAGAGGAAAGGAGGGGGAGCAGTCAGGAGAGTCCTGTGGACTTTCATCATGTGAGCCTTGCAGTCAAGTAAGCTGGCAGCTGAATGGCTGTATGTTAAGTGGTAAAATGCTGAAAAAGTCTGTACACTTTGAACAAACTACACGCCTTACTTGGTACAATTGTTATACAGGCTTTCCCTTTCTGTTATGGTGATATCCAAAGGTAGACAGCAATGCAACTTGTGTCCTTGTGGATGGCACTTTCGAGGAGCTTCCTGCAGCTCAAAACAGCTGTAAGGCTATGAAAGCAAACGCTGGGTAGTGTCTTGCTGAATCAATTTTGAAGCTGTTTGTATTGTCACTAATGTCAGACATTTATGATCATACAGGTGCACCTCAAAAAGTTAGTGTATCATGTAAATGTTCATTTTTTTGCTATAATCTACTTCAAAAGTTAAACTTTTGTAAATTCTAGGTTTATCTCATATAAGGTGAAATATTCTAAGGCTTTTGTGATTTAATCTTGATTATTACAGCTTACAGCTCATGAAAATCAAATATCCACTATCTCAAAATATTGGAATATTGTGGAAAAGTCCAGTTTGTAAAGACTTTCTGAGCCTTCATTCTCTCACCCTGGGTCAGTACACACAACCACAGTCATGGTGAAGACTGCTAAACTGACTATTGTCCAGAGGACAATCAGTGAAATCCTCCACAAGGAGGGTAAGCCACATAAGATCACTGCTGAAAGGGCAGGCTGTTCACAGAGTGCTGTATCATAGAAAGTTGACTTGAAAGGTAAATTGTGGTAAGAAAAGGTGCACGCACAGCAGGGATGAGCTCAGCCTTCAGAGGATTGTCAAACAAAGTTGATTCAAGAACTTAGGGGAGCTTCACAAGGATTGGAGGCTGGAGTCAGTGGATCAAGAGCCACCACATAGACAAGTCCAGGAAATAGACTACAAGTGTTGTGCTTCTAGTGTCGAGCCATTCATCAATCACAAATAATGTTATAAACTTCCCAGCTGGGCTAAGGGGAAAAAGAACTGGACTGTTGCTCAGTATTGAAAAGTCTTGTTTTCAGAGGAAAGCAAATTCTGCATATCATATGCAACTCAAGGTCCCGGAGTCTGGAAGAAGACCCGAGAAGCACAAAATCCAGGGTGCTTGAAGTCCAGTGTTTCCGGTTTCCATAGTCAGTGACGGTTTTGGGTGCCATGTCATCTGCTGCTGCTGATCCACTGTGCTTTATCAAGTCCAGAGTCAACGAGGTCAGCCATCTACTGGGAAATTTTAGAGCACTTCATGCTTCTATCTGCTATGAAGATATCGGGAGATACTGATTTTCTTTTCTAGCAGGACTTGGCACCTGCCCAGAGTGAAGCCAGAACTACCAGAAACCTGGTTTGCTAACCATGGTATTACTGTACTTGATTGGCCAGCCAACTGACCTGATCAGATCCCCATAGAGAATTTCTGTGGAAATGTCAAGAGGAAGATGAGAGACACCAGACTCAACAATACAGACGAGCTGTAGGCTGCCATCAGAGCAACCTGGGCTTCATAACACCCCAGCAGTGCCACAGACTGATTAGCTCCATGTCAACGTTTCATAAATGCCATAATTTGTTCAAAAGGAGCTCCAACTGAGTGCATAAATGAGCGTCATTTTCCAGAAAGTCAACATTTCTGTATTATCCTGTGATGGACCGATGTGTGATATTCCAATATTTTAATGGATTGTTTTTATTTTTGTGAGCTGTAAGTCGTAATCATCAACATTAAAACAAAACCGTCTTGAAATATTTCACTCCGTAAGAAATGTATCTAGAATATATGGAATTTTTTTCCTTCTTAAATTAAATCATAGGAAATATTAACTTTTTCATGATTTTCTAATTTTTTGAGCTGCACCTGTATACTAAGGATCCAGGATATTTGATTCAATAAAAAGTGAAGCTTTTCCTACCAGAATACTTTAGAATGCTACATTACCTTCAATCATAAAAATGTTCTTGAAATTATGAAATTATTGTGCTGGCTAAGTTGTAAAAAAACACAAACATGAGAATTGCATTTTCTAAAGTAAATCCAACATGCTTCCATCCATGCAAAATTGTAATCTTGCTTTTGTGATAACCTCATGTAATGTCCTTGAATACGAATGTAACTGCTGGTTCTTTATAGGTAGAATTGCAGTAGTCTTACAAAAGATAAAGCATTTGGGGAGTTTTCTGAATCATGTGTGACTTTTTATTGTTGATTGTTCAATGGCTTGACCAATCAATTCACTTTTCTGCACGCTATGAATATTTCAGGCATGATTAGATTTCCTGCTGTAACAGACTTGCATTCATTATGAGCTACATCAACCATCCCTCTCCAAAACAGTGCCCATTTGGACACATCAGAAGCCTGAAAGCTGCGAAGTGTTGCCATTTGATCTCTGGGAAAAAGCCCTGCGCAGAGACCGCAGAGGATAGGCAGATTGCCAACTCCATTAGCTAGAAGTGTTATTCTGACTTTGAGAAGTTTGATTTTTATACAATTGCAGTTGGACTAAGATGTTTTCAAACATTTTTTAAGTCAAGTTTTAGTTGGACTAAGACAGTCACTTTACTTACAAATACTGCATGTAAATGCACTTAGGGAATAGGGATTGAAACAGAGAAGAGTAAAACACTTCATCCAATTAAAAATACTCTAAAAAGGTGTAATATGGGGCGTGCCGGTAGTCGAGTGGTTAAGGCGCGCACCATGTACGCAGGCCTCAAGTCCGGCCTGTGGCACCATTTCCCACATGTCTCTCCCCGCTCTCTTCCCTGTTTCCGAGTCTACCCACTCCTCTATCTAACAAAGGCACGAAAAAGACCCAAAATAAATAAAAAACACTAATATCTCACACAAAGGCAGACGTTCCATCACAGAAAGCATGGGCTGTATTTTGAATTACCATGACAGGATCTGATTCTGGGAGACTACAGCAGAATGCATAACATACTCTGCAAAGCTAAGGTGCTAATTGCATTTTCAAGACTTGAGGGTAGATTCCTAAAGCCATTTCAGGTCATGCATACATTATTCTAGAAAAGAAACAAAGAACAGACAGTGGGTGATAAAATCAATTATATCTATGTTTAACTGGAAGTGTTCAAGTTGTTCAATGATACCTGTAGCAGTGGAGGGCAGTCAGCATCATGTGTGTGGAGTCCAGAGAGTGAATGAAGTTTGGTGGGAAGGCGTTCTTCTGTTTCATTGTGTCTGGCCTCCTGTGAAGGGAACAAAAAACACACAACATATAAAACAAGTCGAATTTTCTGTTCTGTTTGCTGAGTAGTTATCAACTAGATTTCTTCAATAAAACAGACATTTGAGCAAAGTAGTCGCTACACTCAATGGCCTGATTGAACATAAGAGCTGTGCTGATGAATTCCTGGGAGATAGACAGAAATACTACATTACGATTCCCTTTTCAAATTTGTGAACTACTTGGAAGCTTGGCAAGTGTATTTGTAGAGCATCATTCAAACATGGAAAATCTCAAAGTGCTTTAAAGGGAAACATGAAAAAAACACTTTTTAGTATTTCTGCCCAGTTATATGGGTATCTGGAGTATCTACCAACCCATAAAATGAGAAATAAGCCAGCCTAGTCATTTATTTATGGTCCATCTATGTCAAAGAACGCAAAATATGTAACTCTGTGACTGTTGAGTGGTCATCAGTGTAACTCTGTGACTGTTGAGTGGTCATCAGAGTTACTCTGTGACTGTTGAGTGGTCATCAGAGTAACTGTGACTGTTGAGTGGTCATCAGAGTAACTGTGACTGTTAAGTGGTCATAAGAGTAACAGTGAATGTTGAGTGGTCATCAGAGTAACAGTGACTGTTGAGTGGTCATCAGTGTAACTCTGTGACTGTTGAGTGGTCATCAGAGTTACTCTGTGACTGTTGAGTGGTCATCAGAGTTACTCTGTGACTGTTGAGTGGTCATCAGAGTAACTGTGACTGTTAAGTGGTCATCAGAGTAACTGTGACTGTTAAGTGGTCATAAGAGTAACAGTGAATGTTGAGTGGTCATCAGAGTAACAGTGAATGTTGAGTGGTCATCAGAGTAACAGTGAATGTTGAGTGGTCATCAGGGTAACTGTGACCAGCATAGCCTATACTTAAAGGGGCAGGATCTGGTTAGCTCAAACAATGCCTTCAATGCCTGTTGACTTCAACATTAATTTTTGTGGTCCAGTATGTGACAATATAGGAGTCTTTGGCTCTACAGTTGCTAAAAAATGTAGACATGTAAGCATAAAATATGGAACAGAAAATAAGAGAAACAGTAAAAGGTAGTAAAAATTCCCTGCTTCTGCTACTGATGATGAACCTGGCAGTTAAAAAAACATCCTGCCAATCTGTCTGCATCCCCATGTTCCCATTACCCTGAGCCTGTGCCATTCAAATCCTCTGGGCTGCCGCAGACCAGAACGCTCCTCTAATGGGAATGCAGGCAGAGCGGAGAGAGGTTGGCCCGAGCTAAAAAACACACACAGGCACACGCTGCTTGTCTGTCAGTCTCATTTTCCTTCTGTCCGTTTCAGAGTTGGCTTTGAAACGTTACTCTTTTATCAGAATGCTTTTAGTTCTGCATTTTTGGGTTTAAGCAGAAAAAAACAATATTCATGGAAGTGTAAATGCCAAGCACACTGCCATCTAAGCTCAGAACAAAACGTTCTTTCTCTTTTTGTTTGAATTTGTCTCATATCTATGCTCACGAAAAAAAAAACAAAAAAACAAATATGGCACCTTGAAATCCCAGAGGTCTGACTGACTGAAAAGGTGCGCAGTCAGGACTCTGAGGGTTAGCAACCACAGTTCTCTGAAGTGTTAGTGTTCTCCCTGTAGAGCTGACAGTTCTTTTCATATCACAAGACATCCAGGAAGATGGGATAGGGCTTAGCCTTCAGAAGTTTTTAATCATTTCTCTATATACAAGAGGGACAAAGAAAAGAGTGTGGGGAAAAAAAAACAGGCCTTGAAGGCTGTCAGTAGTCTGTCTGTGACTACATTTACATATTTAGAGGCAGGATGAGCTTTTTTAGGATCTTTAATCAAAGCAAGTATAATTGTGTATTCTCCTGCCCGTGTGTCGACAAGGAAAATCAGCTGTCTGCGGTCGCAGATTTCAAGAACAGCTCAGAATGTCAGCTTGAGAAACTCTGATGCTTTTTTTGACAGTGCATTTTAAAGTTTCAGGGAAGACAGCCTCTAAGCAGCGGCATCCTGCCCCCATCTTTTCTCCTGTTCCACGCTTACTTTCTTCATCCCTCTTCGGTATTCTTGCTGCTGGATGTGTGTTGTACTGTAGATGTCAGACTGAGGAGGACAGCTGTCAGTCTCTGTCATCTCTGTCTGTGGTACGTTCGCTCTGTCTACCCACGACTCTGCTTTGCCGTCTCTCATTCTGTCTCTTTCAGTCCTCTTCTCACCTCCATCACCCTACCTTTTCATAAACCCCGGCTACACATTTTTTTTCATGCCTTCCCAAAATAGCAGTCATTCACACTTCCCAAACCGGCACTTATTCAGAGAAAACAACACATCATTCTCTGCTTAGTCCTGAAAGGTCAAATATCATCTAGTAAAGCAGACTGTCAATCACCATCACCGGCAAAAGGAGGAGTGTAGTGCAGTCTCTGAATTCATTGGCTATGATTTATGCTATTGGAAGTGATGGCTAACTACTCTGTATTTATGAAGAAGCCAGCAGTTAGTGATACACAGCTTCTAGCCAAGACTTTCTTTTCTATGCCCTTTACAGCCAGAACTCAAGAATAAGATTAACTCCCTAGTAATTCTGTTTCATACTAACAAGGGACCGGGTGTTAAAACGTTTAGCCAGCTAAATAAGCACAACCCTAGCAAGATTATCTGTTTCTTGCGAGTCTCACTTTAACTGTGAAGAGTATGTTAAATTGATGCTTTACTCTGACTAACCAGAACAGTAAAAAGCTAGAAAGAAGGCAATTTTCTACCCATTTACTTGCTATAGAATATCATAAATTTGCTGTAATAGCGTAGAGTAGAAAATAACTTTTAGAGGCTTGTTTCTTGAGTGAAGGTCTCATCACTTCTGGTATTTCTGATGCATTTCAGGAAGTTTGAAAATCTGAATACTGATTTTCTTCATACACAACATCAATCAGATTTGTCTCTGAAATTAATTTTTGTTTCGATCTGAAATGGATTATTATCTAAACGTACATGCATTTATCTGTTTAAAGAGATGAATAAAACTTTGTTGGATTACCACCAATAGAAGCTTGAATGTCATTAACATGCCTTGAACTTTGCACCTTTTGGACTCTCTATGGAAAGTATTTCCTGTATGTGACAAAGCCTGCTAATAAGGTGATTGGTTAGTAATGTTCTTGGACCACAAATGTACTATAGAAGAGTATGATACCCCAGATTACCTATACTTAATATTTTCTTACTAAATTGGCAGGTTAATTCTCCTCTGTCAAACCAATTGGCATTAAAATAATATAGCGTTTTTGATATTTGTTATGAATATGTCTTCATTACAGTTTGCAATCAATAATCTTTGTAACGAGCAATTCATGGACATTATTTACATTTATTATTTTAGCATACTGTTTTGTTGTAATGATGTGGAGTAAGGCAGTCACTCTTTACTCTGAATATGAAAACATGTCAAACGTATTTTCAACAGTTTCTTGTTTTTCTTCTTTCTCTGTCTTTGACAGTTTTGCAACTCATGACTGCTTTGTCTTGTTTAATCTGCCTTCCTTGTTAAATTTGAGCCATTTTGGGCACTTATGTAATTTTACAGTAAAATATGTTGTGATAAGACTTCTGGAAAAAGAAATGTTATCTTGTTATGGAGAAAAAATCTGTTAGAAAAGACTCTAAAACTGGAGTCCAGAACTACACTTCCACAGTATTTTCCAAACACTCACAGCATGATGCCGTTTTATACTTTCTATCAAATACAAAGTTACGGCCAAGTTTGAGTGGGCAATTAGTGAAAATACCTCCAGGAGAAAATGCTTTTGTTCTGCTGAATGTTTTAGAAATGTAAGCTAATAGCCTCAGGGGATCTTCACTGTTTACTTCCATTCACCTCTAAATGCGAAACAGAGAGCTGTCAAATGATCTGAAAGCACATTTTGCAAACAAGTGACTGCAAACTCATTAAATGTAAAGCAAAAAAGGCCTGCCCTAAGCAGATTTTTTCTTGTGCCATGAAAATATCTTCAAACTGTAATAACTACAAAGGGAGGATAAAGAGGAATTGCTGAATGTGGGTTTTTGATAGTATGAGTCGAGAAACAGAAAGGAAGTACAGAATTACTTACTCTTTGGTGTCGTAGCTGATCTGGAGGTTGATATCCTGCATGGCGCTCTTAAACTAGAGAGGGAAAAAAACAAATACAAAAAAACATGAGAATCTACTATGGTGGTATGGTCCAAGCTAATGTCTTTAACTGAAAAAGAAAGGAGTGAAGTCTTTAGATTGCATTGAGATTTAATAAGTTTATAAAATAAAAAAGGATTCAACAGATTCAAAGAAATTTTATTGCCATTAAAGTCTACATTTACATGCAAAAAAAAAGAACGAAATTGTAAAGTATATTTACAAAACAAAAAACAAATAAATAATAAGCATGAAGTAAAGCATAATATACACATGACAGTACTGAGCAGCACAGTGACCGTATGAACAGGATTAAAAATTGAAATAAGAAATGTGCAGGTGGAAGCAGTTACGTTCAGTGTCATTAGTGAAGTGAGAGCAGTAGTGAGGGGTGTCCGGTTGTGTTGCCCATCTTGTCCTACCCCTGTAGGGGGCAACTACAGAGCACCAACACAGTTCAACAGTCTTACAGCTGTTGGGAAGAAGCTGTTTCTAAGTCTGGTGGTCCTGCTCCAGATGCTCTGCAGCCTCCTACCCAACGGGAGTGCGTGTTCAGGGTGGATAGAGTCCTTCATGATGCAGGTGGCTCTTTTTCTGCATCTAGTGTTGTAGATGTCCGTGGTGTTGGGGAGGCTACGCTCCACAATCCTCTGTGCAGCCTTCACCACCCTGTTCAGAGCCTTCCTCTCTGCAGCAGAGCAGCTACCATGCCACACAGTGATGCAGGAGCAGAGAACACTTTCCACCACACATGTGCAGAAGGACAGAAGTGTGCCCTTGAGTCCAACACTCCTCTGTCTCCTTAAGAAGTAGAGCTGCTGGTGGGCCTTCCTAACTAAGCAGGAAGTGTTGTTGCTCAAGGTGAAGTCATTGCTGAGTTGAATGCCCAGGTACCTGAAACTGGAGACCACTTCCATGGCTGCTCCTCCGATGTGAAGGGAAGGAGGGCGGTGTCTGTCCCTTCTTGGTGATGGTGACATCTTCAACACACTTGGAGATGAAGCTGAGGACAGTAGAAGATTGTTCATCCAGGTCCACCTTTCCCTCCTGTGTAGCAGCCTCTCTGAAAACATCCCAGTCTGTGCACTTGAAACAGTCCTGTAGCAAAAAGCTAGCATCACTGGGCCACATGGTGACGGCCCTTTTGTTACTGATTTATTCCGTTTTAGCTGGGGGCAGTATGCAGGTACTAGCATAATGGAGATGTGGTCTGAGAGACCAAGGTGGGGGACCGTGTCTAAAATGTGTAATACTGAAAGACAAGACACCTGAACATTTTGTTCAGTCATGAAACACTGTAAATAAAGTTTAAGCACATTATTTCATACAAGCAATATACAGCTTTATTAACAGACAGTATGTAAATCCTACTGTTAGAGGAACCCCAAACAAAGCAACAACAAAAGATGACGATCAGAGACATGCTGCTCAGCTCTGTCCTCCTCCACAACTTCTTGGTTTGATTTGAGGACGCTATTCTGTAAAAACGGCACTCCATAAGATGCACTTACCAAACAGTTAACCAGTTTTCACACAGTTATAGATGATGATACTGAGGGAAAAAAGGTGGTGACAGTGGCCATCCTGGTTTTTGTTGTGGTACAGAATGCTTTCTAAGTTGCTCAGAGCCAGCTGTTATGGCAAGTGCCCCATAGTCAGGCTTCCTTTGATTTGACAAAGCTTTAAGCTCCAAAGGTACTAGGTACAACTAGTGCCAGATATCTTTTCTGTCTTTCTAGTTTCTGCTCAAAGACACGTGTGTTCATGTAAAAGTGGGCGTTAAGCCCAGCATTTAATACTTCTTCTACAGGAAAGGAAAGAATTCACTCGCTGTCTGATTCTGTCACATTAAAACAATGAAAATTTTAGCAATCCAAAAATAAAAAAAAAGAAAATGGACACTACTGCTGCTGCACTACAGGAGAGAGACTGCAGAATATTATTATTTAAATTTATATTGATTAATGAGTTGATTTTGCCACCACCAAAATGTCAGTGCTTCAGTTTTATTTCTTATGTAACAAATTCAAATTGTACAACTCTTACAATGTAACAGAGATACAACCCCAATTACAAAACAGTTCAGACCCTAAAATGTAAATAAAAACAGGATGCAGAAATTTTCAATCTCATAAACTCACATTCTATTTATGAAAGGAACTAAACAATATATCAGACATTGAAACTGAGACATTTTGCCATTTTGTGAAAAATATCAACTCATTTTTAATTTTATGGCAGCAACACGTCTCAAAAAGTAGGGATGGGGCAACCAAAGGCTTGAAAAGTTAGTGGTTCTTATGAAAAACAGCTAGAGGAGAATTTAGCAGCTAATTGGGTTAATTGGCAACAGGTCAGTGCACAATGCAAAATGCACAATGAATTACAGAAGTGCACAGATTCAAGCGATAGGCTACGTGTTTATGGGATGCACTTACACATCAGAGAGAGGAAAGCATCAAAAAACAAGAGACCTACATGGAGAGGATGGATTAAGAAGGGAAAAAAGAACGAGAAATGTCCAATCCCCACAAGAGTATGCCACAGAATTAGAGCTTACAGTCAGTAGGTGGGAATCAATCATAGTGATTCATGACTCTATTAGATTTAATTAAATGAAGAAAAGGTGAAAGGGAGCTGGGTGGCCATGGGTACAAAATGAGCACAATATATAACTTTATTAATTACACTCTCCCTCCTTTTTCTTTAGATAACAGCTGCAGAAGGTGATCTTAATGGCTAACCAATGGAAACAGTGGGATAAATTAAGCACAGCAGGCAATTAGCCAGTCTATCCACACCTGAAGAAGAAGAAAATACCTCCTTTTGAACTAAGCTGTTCTCTTTACTCCATCAGGTTTTTACACACTTTGTCAGACTAAAAGTAAAGCCTTCAGTTCATAGTGAAGGGAGACTTAGTGGTCTAATCTCCTGAGCCTCGAGGGTCCCTCCAATCAGCCGTGCCAAGGCATGCGAGGCAGGCCAGTCTTTCCCTGACCCTTGGATCCATGCCTGGGTGGCAACGACAAGCCTCTATCAGAGAAGAGATATGAGAGGCAGTAAGCGGCCAACTCTTCATCAATGTGAGCACTTTGCATTAGTCTGTTTACCTTGCTTTCAGCCTGCACTAATGTATCTGAGAATCTCTAATCAGCTACTCTCCTTGAACACATTTTCTTTTTTTGTCGATCGAAAGCAGCTTTGAAGCAGAAACTTTTGGCCATTATCATATTCAGAGTGCTGCAAACACTTAGATCTATGTATTCTCCAAAGAATAGAAGGGCTTTTATTATGTAGAAGCATTAGACATAATTACTGTTGTTTACTGCTCTGAAGAAAATATACCTATAATATGAATGCATGGAAAACCAGTTCAGTTTCTTTGTTTAATGGGCGCACATGAGGACACAGAAATGTTTTGTCCTTACAATTAAATAATATTCAGAGGGTTTAAAACACTTACAGTGCCTATAAAAAGTATTCACCGCCCTTGTTTTATCCTTTTATTGATTTTATAAATCAAACATAAATCAAACAAAAAAAGCTCTTTGATATCAAATTGGAAACAGATTTCTACAAATCCAAATCAATTTAATAAAATTATGTAATGTTAAATAAGTGATTGCATAAATATTCACCCCCTTGCAACTTTGGCTGCAATCACATCACTGAGTTTGTTTGGATAGCTCTCAAACAGGATTGCACATCTGGACTCTGCAATGTTACTGCATTCATCTTCGGAAAACTGCTCAAGCTGTTGCTACCTCTAGCTCCACTCTATGCCCTCTGAAAATTTATAATGACTAAGTGGAGAGCTGAAAACTAGATATTTCATGTGAGATGGTCTCTGGGGTGCTGCTGGATTTAAAAGAATGGTCATGTCTTATAGGCCACAGTGGGGAGGAATTTAACACTGTCTAAGAGAAATGAAAGTGTGCTATGTAAATGACTCTGGTGCTTCATTTCTGTTAAGTCAGCGCCAACAAATATGCTGAGATGGAACCTTGGCATCCCATTTATAAGGGCATCAGCCATAAAAGAATCTTTGTTTGAGATATTACATTCAGGGGAGTTGTATTTAAATGTTAAGAGTTATAGCTGTGAATAAATGTCTTGGTATCCTTAAAAATTACTGTGTTTGCAAGCATTGTATTAAATGCTCCACTACTCAGTGGTTCCAAAGCAGGTACAGCTTCCTCCAGTTTGATCTGTAGCAATCAATCAACCATATTTGCACATATCAAACAATAAAAGAAAACAATAAGTGTATACCGTTATGCTGCAATTCAAGCTCTGCATCCTTGGAAGGTCAAGACCAACTGGGTAACAGCAGAGTGTTGAATGCCGTCTCCGTCTGCAGGCTTCATATTAGAGCCCGAGCAATATGGGATTTTTGGGGCCGATGCCGATATCCTATATTGGGGACTAAAAAAAAAGCCGATATCTGATATATGGGCCGATATATGAAATAAGAACATTGATATACACAGGATATATACTAATTTAACAGTTGCATTTATCTTTGTTTATTTCACAAAGATGCAACTTGGACAACGTTAAAATGCTGTATAATAGTCTTTTATTAGAGAATGGTGGGCATGTGAATTAACAGTTGCATTTATCTTTATTTCACAAAGATGCAACTTAAACGACTGAAAACACTGTAGTGCATATGCCAAGCCTGTACATGGCGCTGTATTGCTGCCATGGAAATGCACTAAAAGAGAAGAAGAAGAGCACAGAAAACTGACACAAACTTTCTTCTAGTTGCCCTTGTGGTTGTTCTCTGCGTTGGATTTAAGAACATATGGTGTATGCATTTAGCAGTGGTGGTAAAGGAGCATCAGATTTTGCTGTAAAAGCCATAACAAGCTCAGTAGCTTCTGCAGCACCAACACAGCGCAGGCATCTTCAGAGAGCTACACTGAGTGTGACGTTCGTTTCAAGAACGATGTGGATAGCTGTCCACACGGAGAAGAAATGGCAGTCGTTTACCGATTTATGCACGCTGGGACCTGTTTTCAAAAAGTATCGTTTACAGTCACCCAGAACGCTGTGTCCATGTGGATGAAATGCCAATACGAAAAAACTTTTGCGTATACTCCTGAATTTGTCTCTGTTTGGATGGGGCCTGAGTCGGGGAGAAAGAGCAGCTTGTGTGTGAGGGGGAGGGTCCAGGCACTCGGGCTGATTTCAGCAGGGACACACACAGGAGCAGAGCGACAAAATCCCCGCGCAGCAGAAAAGTTAATATATCGGCTACATATTGGCCGATGTTGATTAATCCATGATACGCTATAATTGGCCTGATTAATCGGCCCACCGATCAATCGGTCGGGTTCTACTTGAAATACAGCTAACAAATGCTGCTTACTTTCCATTGCACATACACATTAACTACAAGCGGATTCAAACCAAGTGGCGGACCCTGCGGCAACTTGTGATCCACCTGTTAATGCATGTAACTGGGATTCAAATCAATCAAACAACTAGCATAAAATGTTGAACAAAGTGCTGTGAACCTTCAAATCAATAAAATAATAGGTAAAGTTAGGTGACCTCAATGCCAGCTAGTTTGAGTGCAGGTGTAGAGCTTGCTAAGCAGCATTAAGAAATTACAGGGTAAGGTTAGGAGCAGCTTGAATCGTGCGGGAAAATCCTTTGTAGACTAGACAACCCCATTTCAGTGCGACCTCGTCAACACTGGCTTGGAAAACTGGGTTATTCACAGGCTGTGTTCTTCAAGGCTGCTACCCCTGAATTGGGGCACAGCTTATGTAATCAAATGCACTTCCATGAGAACAATGACTATCCATCTAACATTTCCATGTTGATTTTTTCTTCAGTAAACTTAAGTGACACTAGTACAACCCCAATTCCAAAAAAATTGGGGCATAGTGTGAAATGTAAATGGCAGCAGAATGTTATGATTTACAGATTTTTATAAATTCATAATAGAACATAAGCAACATATCAGATGTCCTGTGTGTTGAAAGACACAGGTTTTTGGAAGTGTTGCTAAGGTCATGCAGTGATTTCAAGTATAATTATGCCTTTTTTTAATGCAGTACCGACTGAGGGCCCGAAGATCACCAGCATCCATCACCCAATCACCTTTGGTCCTTGACCACAAAGATTTCTCCAGATTCTCTGATTCTCTTGATAGATAGAGGAATATTTAAAGATTTTGCAATTTTATACTGAGGAACATTTTAAAGAAATTTTTCCACAACTTTCAGATAGATGTTTTTGCAGGCTGCTGAACCTCTGCCCATCTTTACTTCTGAGAGACTTTACCTCTCTTAAATGCTCCTTTTATACCTAGTCATGTTACTGACTTGTTGCTAGCCTGATTAGTTGCAAAATGCTCCTCCAACTGTTTTTTTATTGGTAACACCTACTATTCCAGCCTTTTGTTGCCCCGTCCCTACTTTTTTGAGGTATGTTGCTGCCATTAAATTCAAAATGAGCTAATATTTTTCATGAAATGGTAAAATGTCCCAGTTTCAACATCTACTATGTTTTGTTCTATTGTAGTTAAAATATGGGTTTATGAGATCTGCAAATCATTGCGTTATGTTTTTATTCACATTCACCCAGTGCCCCGACTTTTTTAAATTGGGATTGTAGGAATATAACAATGGATACAAATTGTTTTCAAAGCTTCTAAATCATGTTACATATTAAATTTGCAGAACTATCTTTAAAATATTTTACATTTCTGTGGAAAACATACAGTTTGCTTTTAATACACAGTTTGCAGTTGTGAAGAAATTCTTCTGTATCCCTAAAAAAAGAAATTGCCATTAAGTAAGTTAGTTTATTATCTAGGCTATATAGGTTTCTAATTTTATAAGGTTTACTCTGTCTACTTGTATTAAAGAAAAGGCTTGACCTTCAAGTTATATGACATGAAGTAAACATATGTTTCTTATTAAATTAAAAGGTTTTAGCTCCCATGGCATGTCCTTTTGACTGTTGTAAAAAGAAACAAAAGGGCTTTCTGGCAGCCCTGTTTATTGCTGAAATTATAAGGCACATGCATACAAAGCCAGGTTATCCAGTGATAAAATGGGTGGGTGTCCACATGGACAAATGTGAAGGCCAAGCTCATGGTGTTTGGTGATTCAAGTCAAAAGCTTTAAGATGATGAATGACTGGATTAGACAATTACGGAGACATGGTTTTAAAAATAGAAGGATGGAGTAGTAAAACCCCATTAGTTTCTTCCATGGCTGCTATCTCATCCATCATTGCTCTAGGAGGGAGAATCTGTCCATCATCTCCTCTATGTGTCCTAATGTTGATGCTGTAATGCTGCTAGAGGAGGGTAAAGGAGAAGATGGGACGTAGAAAGGTGAGAGGTGAAAGAAATGGAAGTTATGTAGTTATGTCTGGTTTGAGTAATGGACTGCCATACTGTAAAAGAGGTCACTACTGTGCACTGTATCCCTCTTCATTATAATGCATAAGAGTATGATTTGTGTACAGGACCTAACTAAACCTGGAGGCTGTGATGGATGGAACCTTGGTTAACCCTGCTGTGTGTCTTTGAGAATATGCTTCTGTGGGCTACAGCACTTGGTCATGGATACATCCGCAATCAGTAAGCTTATGTACGCCCAACTACTGCATTAAAATATGTCTTACTCCAGTTGTTAGGGTTACACCGCCTACACTTCCTTTCTTCAATGTTCTAGGTCACCTGGCCGTCTACCTTTTCTTCCCTCGAAGACAGATCGAGACAGCTGCAGTCTCATAGTCACACATGCCCATGAGTCTCGCCATACTTCAGCTGACCTTTTTCAGACTCACTTTCTTCTACCAAACTTTCTTTTTCTACCACTTGGGGCTGTCCTTGAAACTCAAACTGCATTTATTAATTCATCCCCAAAATGCCATAAGATTCTGCAAGATCAACGAAACCCCATTCTACCCCCCGGGAACGTCTCACTTCTATTCCAAGGCAAAAGGGGGCATGGAGGGCATCACTCCGACATTTAGAGATACATAGTTCCCCAGAATTAGAATGAAAACCAGACTCCTTCTGGTTGTAAAGGCCCCAAGAACCCCTTTAAGACTGCTGCTATCCTACATTTAGACCAGGGGAAAAGTAAGGCAGACAGACGAAGCATGCAGCAGATTGAGAGGAGGCCAGAAATAGAAAAGCACCTCCATGAAACAAAATAGTAAACAGACTGTACATACACACACTTTTCTGACCACTCAAAGTACTTTTACACTACATGAATGCATGGACTGCAGAAATTTTTTTGTTTAATAAATGTCGACGTCACATTTTTCCAGGTCTTCATTTGTAGTTCTGGGGGAGGGTTGATATAGTTCACTGGGCTTGTTACTGAGATATTAGCATTCTGTAAGATCTTAATGCCCTTAAATTGTGCATATTATCCCCCATCCTCTTCAGATTTCCTTTGGTTGGAAAGAAGCTCTTCATTCAGCCCAGCTGTGTAGTTGGTCAACCTAATTCCACATCTTATTTCTCTCCTTGAGGGAACAGAAGTTGTATTCCGAAAATGTCGTTCCCTTCCACTTCAGCACATATAGGATGAGACATATAATCTACCTATGAAGCAACCATCAAACAAGAAGAAACCTCCAACATTGAAATGCTTAGACCCAGTGGAAAGGACAAAATGAAGCACTGAATAGATGACCAATCAGCTGCAAGACAAGACCTGCTATTATAAGTAGGGGGAATATTGTTTCTAGTCCTGAAGAAAGTCACTGCTTCAATGGGCTTTCCTCTTTGCTGACAGCTGGTCAAATAATTCAATCTTTTTGCATCTGACCTAAGTCCAATGTGAGTACTAGCAGAGGCTGTAAATACTTGAGTTTTAGGTTTGAGCTACTTTAAATATTGCTATTGATATCAGTATTGGCTAACACTACTTTGAAAATATTGGCATATTGGCAAAAATCGCATATTTAGTAGCTCTATAGATATATTTGTATACAGAATATAGATATAATATACAATGGCATAAACTCGAGTGCTTCTAACATTTCATATCAAGCAATTTATTAGAGGTGACAGTAGAGCCATTGAAATACTGCCACACAAGGACTGTGCTCCATGTTTAGTTCTGTACTCGTAGTAAATTATGCACAACGTTTAAGTGTCTTGGGAAATTTCCACTAAAAAACAGATTTTTTTATGCATAGAGGACAATAGATCATGAGCTTTCAGTCACACTATAAACTCACAAATCCACACGGCTCCCTTGTGTCACCCCCCGCTGAGAACAAGATTTCACTGTAACCTTTCCTGGAGGGTTGAATGAAAAATAAACAAGGAATGAGCCAGAGTGACCTCTGATCCGATTAGTATCGCCCAATCCTGTAAAGCAACCTCTCTGATGTATGTTCATGTTACATACAGCTACTCCCCCCCACTTTAATTTTACCGTCTCCCTTCAGCAACAAAAAATATTCAAATGCACAGGTGGACATTTGCTCTTATCCCTGTATGCAAACTGAATTAAAACACAAAGACTTGCATAACCTGCAAACACACAGTCTTGTCTGATAATGTGATGGTATTGAACTACTTTTCCTCCCCTTATTGTTTATCTTGCTCTTCATTGTCCTGTTCTATCAAGAGTCTAATTACTAATGACCCCCAGAAACAGTGTGGCCTTGGATTTAAGAGGCTGAGAGGAGACTGGGAGATTGAATTTAATCCAGCTATGCAGGAAAAGGTGACCTTTCTGCAAGTTAGTTTCATTTTTGTTGCGCAATGATGCTGGATTAGAGAATTATAGCTGGGGATGAAGAAAGTTATCTGTGAAATGTAAGCTAATACCTCATTCATCCATGAGGTCACTGCCACATTTATTCATTTATTACCCTCCAAGCCTTTGAAAAAAAGCACAGGCTAATCAGCTTCCTGGCCCCGGCTGGACATTTAAAAAAAGCTGATCAAACCGAGGGAACACACTTTACTTTAGCAGCAGAGAGAGTTTCATCCAAAGGGGACCAACCATCTGTCACCATCGCCCTCTTGCATGAGCTTGTGAGGTGTTGCTGCCCCTCTAAGCCAACCCTCTGCTTGATGTAATCCTAAAAGAGCAGGCATCATGCAGCGCTAGCCTATGAGCTAGATGTCTGCCTGTGCTTGGCATACGCTATACATCAGTCTCCTTCTTTCAATTAGGCTATGAGGTTAAGGATTTAAGAAGCTAAAATTAGCTCATACAACCCCAAAAATAACAAATATCTCCAACTCATCATTTGATATACTTTTTTCAAGCTATTTTCAAGGTTTTACAAATCATCGTATTCTGTTTATATTGCCATTTCACACAGTGTCTCATCTTTTTAGAAAACATGAATGCACAGTCACAAAGACATAAACAGACCCTTTCTTTCTATGCACAAACAAGTTTGTTATCTGCAGATGTGCTGGCACACTGACATGTTATCTGAATGGTGCTCTGTGGTCAGGATCTCCATAGTGACAGACAAATGCAATTACGTTGTTGAGCTCCATTAAAGTTGGGTCTCCCACAGTAATCACACTACACCATCAGTAGTACACTCTTACACCGAACCCACTAAGACTTGGAAAGAACAGCTGCGAAATTCCACTTACAACACACGCAGCACCAACGCTTCATGATAGGTCAGCTGTCCTATAAACAACCAGTATGAGACAAGAAAAAACTGTTTCAGGTGGTTTAGAGGGTTGGGTTTCCCTTGCAGATAAGTCAGGCATGAATAAAAGGATGGTTGTGTATATGTTGTTTTTTTTCTTCAATTAAATTTATTTTATTTTTAAAAAATGTTTCAAAACCTTGTAAATACATACCTACATTCACTAAAATACAGGGAAAAAAAATTATTTTATTTTTTGAAAAAAGGAAAAGTTGATATCCACTGAAAAGAGCAAAGATAACTCCATTTGAAGACATATGGGAAAAAACAATACAAAAGCTTAATTATCTGTTATTTTTGGTAGAATCAGTGATTCCTTCCTGTACTTCGATTTCTTTTATGTTGTTTGCAATCACATGATCCAGCATGTCTGGTAGGGGTCAGGAAGTTGGGGACAGCCATAATAAATGAAGGGAATGGAGGGAAGTTTGTACTTAACAGCTCTAAATGGATCTGTATGCTGAACTTATCATCAGAAAATGTCTACATACTTTGAATTCGATCCCTGCACTTTAAAAAAAATATTTTTTACCACTGTTAAAGGGATTGACCTGGCATGGAGGCGATCAATATCATCTAGCCAGATAAAGGGAGACAAGAGGAGTCTTGTATTACACTCAGAGGTTAGCTGAGCCCTTTTAACATTAAGCTGATTATCAATTGCCACAGTTGCCTAATGCATCAATCACAATGTGATACTTAAAGAAAAGGGAAATTTTATGACAATTTTTCTTTTTTGGGCTTTTGGTAAAAGGTTTCATAAATACCTCAGTTCCAAAATGAAGAATTTTCTGCCTTTTATTTCAGGTATCAGGCTTTAAAGGGTAAATGTGACAAATCTGTACTGAAACAAACCAAACCACTTTTTGTGACACTACTCATCCAGGCTTAATATGGAGGCTTTTAAAATTCCTGCCTGCTGCAGTTTCTCTGAGTTTTGAAACCTTTTTATCATTTTTTTCCTGAATATTTCACTGCTTTTGTGAAAAGAAGATAGCCTAAAAATTAAGAGTGTTTTTATTTTCTGCACTTTGTATACTTGGCATAGTCATAAACAGCTCAAAACATGGCCTGGTACGTGGTATCTCTATGTAGAAATCACTTCTTGACCCCAAGGGATGTTCTCCACTGCTGTGTGACGCCATCTGCAAAGAATCTACCTTTTTATCCTTTATTGTATCAGAAAGCGCCATTGAGATGAAAAGCCTGTGAGCTGCCCGTGCCAAAAACCTCGATTTCAAACGGCCTCTCACCAGGATTTATCTTCAAACTTTAAGTAAAAGTTTGTTTCTTTGTTGATACTTAAACTTTAAATACCATGTTCAGGACTGACATTTTTGGTCTGAACTACACATATAAATATTTGTGTCTATATCTAACCTTGCAAAACAGATGGATACGCCCATTTCCTTGTTTCTTGATGGCGAATCCATCTTGCAAAACTCCCATCTGAACAGTTTGGGCCCGGTTAGAAAGTGACAGGCCCAATCAGCAACGAGGGGCAGTACTTTTGGTGAGGCGGAGTCGTAACGTAAGCAAACAGCAATAAGAGGCTGATGCAATTATGGTGGAAGAGATTAGCCTGGATGCTGCTAAAGCGTCAGTTTTATCAGAACTTGGTGACATTTCTTCGTTAAAAGAAGAACAAAGAACAGCAGCGAGTTGTTTTCTTTTAAAAGTCATGTGCTAACATGTCTACAGTCGCCCTTGGCCCGTAAAGATGTGACAGACACAAAATTCATCCAATTACCCTCCCAGTTTTTTTCAAAGGCTCTCCTCTTTCCCAAAAGCTGTCTATGAGAGGTTTACGAGATGGATGTGTGAAAAAAATCTATCTGGCATGTCAGGTTAGCCAATATGAGTATCTGCCTAAATACATTTGCAAATGGCGGCATGTCAGATAGCTGCAAAAATCCAACATCCTGCATCCTTAACAACCAGAAAAGTCATCTTCAATTTCTAATGTAAAAATCCTGAAACCTCTTTGAAAACCTTGGTAGGCAGGTGAGTAATAATAGCATCCAGTTATGCTCAAATCTGAGCCAAGAGGAGGATACAAATGGTTGAAAAATGTCAAATCAAATTTATCTGTTGTGGCACTAATTCAATCAAATGCCTGTGTAGACTTGGCAGACAACACTAGAAGTAAAATTTGTGGGTTTGCTGTGTGAGGACAGCAGCCTGTTATGACTGGATAAAACACTAAGTTTTAACGAGATTTAAAGTTTTCTTTCAGTTGAGAGCCCTTATGTGAATCGCTGTTCCAGATGATCTTGCCTTTAGTTTTAATCTGACTCATACTTATAACTCCAACTTAAAACCTTTGTCTCACAGCTAACTGGCCATTCTCATATATTATGTATTTCATCAGAAATTCAATCAAAGTCTCATGAGACCAAATCATTTGAAATTACATTGTGTGGTAATAATGACATATTTAAAGTAATGACCCTTGTTCATATAAAAATAAGAATAAAGGAAAATCTTGATCTTAATCTTTACCATGTTGCAGCAGCACTTCGCTGGCATGCACAGGGGGTTCTATTGTTAGCCCCTGTGTCATATGAGATTAATGAATTCTGTTTATCTTCGTACTAATGTGAGTTAAAAACGTATACAGTGGGTGCTGTGAAAAGGTCAGTTTCAGGGGCTATTGACAGTGTTATGAAGGGTGAGACAAAGAGCGCAGAAGAGCAAGACAAACAGGTGAAGATATATGAGGGGAACTTCAGAAAGGTCAGCAGCTGAATTCCTGAAATGCAGAAAAATTAAGGAGAGCTGGTTATTGTCTGAGCTGTCCATCAAGAGCAGTATGAAACTGTCATTACCAAGAAGAGGTGGGGAGCTTTGAATAAAAATTCTACAGCTTCTTTTAAATACATTTTTTATCAAGTGAGAAAAGAAACAGCACGCATACATTTTCTTTAACACTGCTAAGAAATTATGTGAAAAACACACAAAAACTTACCAGTCTAACAGCTAACATAAAGCAGATTAGTTCCTCACATTTAAAACTAGCCATCCTCAATTACACAGACTTCAAGAGAACCACCACACCTCTTTGGATCAGGGATAGAGACTCAGGTCTTCAGGTTTCACTCTAACCTGTTCAGCGCATTTAAAATGAACTTGAGTGCATATGCCGAGTTAGTCTGCCTCATTTGCACTGGTGTGAAAAAGTTGACTGCTGAACTCTGGTGCAAAACAAACAACCAGACCGAAAGTGCTTAGAAAAGTGGGTCTTGATTTGTTTTAATTCACACTTTGGTGAAGTCCATTTCAACCCAATCCGGCCTAACTGCAGGAAGCATTGAGTTTTTTGGATTATATCAACTACCGTAGCCAGAAAAATGTGTTATAAACCGCAGGCAGACCTGAGGGAGCTTCAGAAACGTTCTTCCTTTCATCAGGCTGCTGTCTATATGAGAAATATCACTAAGGTCATATCAAGTGTTTCCAAAAAGTAAACTTTACCTAGATCTTTTTATAATTTTTTTTGTCAAATAACACGACCTGAGTGCAAACTCACACTTAGGGATGCACAATGTTGGATTTTTGCTGATATTCGATATGCCGATATTTACAAATATGTTTAAGCTGATACTGATATTTAAATGTAGTTCAGACCAAAGGCTTCTGTCCTTAAAACATGCTCTTTAAAGTTTAAGTATGAAGAATTTAACAGATTATAGTTCTTAAAACACACTATAAAGTGTGAGGAATGAGGATGAATAAAGAAAAAGACTTAAGCGGACATAGATCTGTTGGCCCTGTCTAAACCTCCACTAAGTTACAGCCACCATTTACAGCTTTTTGAATATATTGGCAGAAATGTTCATATTTGCTGATACCTATAATTAACCTTTTAAGCTAATACAGTGCCTATGAAAAGTATTCATCCTCTTGAATGTTTTTCCCTTTTATTATTTTTATAAATCAATCATTGTCAATATAATTTGGCTTTTTTGACAAAAAAAAACAAAAAAACAAAAAGTCTTCTTTAATTTCAAAGTGAAAACAAATTTCTACAAAGTATTGTCAATTGAACAAAAATATATATCGTAAAATAAGTGACTGAATAATTATTCACCCTCTTTAAAGTGACGGTTCTAATTCAACAGAGGTCCAGCAAATTGGTGCTAGTAGTATCAGGATTAGTGTAATGCGGATCACCTGAGTGCAGTGTATGTGTCTCAAGTGACTATAGTATCAACACATCAGTGTCTGGAAAGTCCAGTCACTGTAAATCAGTATTCCTGGCTACCATTACATCATGAAGACAAAAGAACACTCCAAACAACTCAGAGAAGAGGTTATTGAAAAGTAAAAGTCAGGGCATGGATACACACAAATTTCCCCAAAAATATCCAAGGTACAGAACATCTCCCTGAGTTCAGTTAAATCCATCAAGAAGTGGACAGAATATAGTACGTGTAAATCTGCTTCGATCAGGATGTCCTCACAAACTGAGTGACCGTGCAAGAAGGAGACTAGTGAGAGAGGCACCAAGACACCCATGACTACTCTGAAGGAGTTACAAGCTTCAGCATTGAAATGGAAGAGACTCTGCATACAACAACTGATGCCTGGGTTCTTGTGCTTTGGAGTATGCTGATTCTGTCCCTCTTGCAAATGACATAGTCGTTTTTGGCTCTCTGGTGTTTCTCAAGTCAGGTCTCAAAAGACTTGGGACCTGACTTTAGCTTGGCCAGAAGATTTGAGACTAGATTTGGAAATGACATGTTGCCATCTCAGCTTAGGATAAGACTTACCACATGGGTGCGTGTACGGTGATAGGGCTGAATGACGGGTAAACCCAGGGGTGTCACCCACTCCACAGTGTGGCCAGACTTGGAGATGAGCGTGGCACTTTCCGTCAGCCAATCCTGCAACACAACGGCACCAGCAGAGGTGAAGCGGGGGTACAGACTGGGTAGAAATCTAAACTCAGAAATGTATGCACAGCAAATCAACAATGTAATGTGTAAAATGTGCGTGAAAACAGCGCAATCAAGCTATAATCAGTGAGCAGGAATGGAGTAGTGATTAAAATTGTATGTTTTCATGATAGGAGGATTCAATAACATCAGGATATGAATATAAAGACACCAAGGTGTATTTGGAACAACAATCAGAAAACAGGAACATTTTCTCCCTTGTATTAACAGATGATCTCTACATTTAGGTCTGCTGTTCTGCTTCCTGGAGTGGCAAACAATTGTTGCAAACTTGAAGATGAACAGGTGAGGAGTTGTTGCGCTCTCTAAAAATTGCAAGAGCAACAGCGATGTTTGCATGAGTCTGGCACAGTTTATCTCCAAGAATAGAAGGTCTGTAAAGTCCCACCAGAGCTTCCTCACACATGCAGGAACACAGAGAGCTGTAGTAAAGATAAATATGTCCCAGCAAGTTGAAAAAGCTGTCTGGCCCAAAGCTGCTCCATTTATCATCACATTCACTGTTTTTTCCCCCAGGTACAATAAAATGAAGATAACAGAAAGAGGAGTGAAAGATTAACTAACAAGATAGCTGGAAAGAGTGACTGATCAATCAATATATTGATAAGAGACAGGATGAGAGAGAACATCAGTGCTGACTGAATAACTTGGAATCAAAGAAAGAAGAGAGGTCAGGGATGACAGCGCTGCAGATTGATTAGCTTCCTCCCTCTCAATCATACTTCACTCTCTTCTGCTCAATCTAAGAGGATGTGACCTATTTAAAGGGCACCAACGCACAAACAAACAGACACGCACGCACAAGAGCAGCGGGTCAGCACCGAGGTACGATAAGGAGGGAGATTTTTCATCTCAGACTGGGTCGTCCCCACACCTTCCCAGAGGACACACACACTTGCAGTGGGAGGTGTTTCTATTTGTTCGCCAGACTCCTCTCTGCCTATGGAGATAATGTACAATCCCCTGCCAGCTGCACAGCCTCGATCTATAAATGGAGTCTGTGTGATGAATGGGTGCTGTTGCTGGGGTAATAGTGAAGTAAATAGTCATTAATAAGAAATAAAAAACATCCTAGTAGGTAGTAGTAGCAAGTCAATAACCTGAAATAGGAGTAAACAAGTCTGTCCTGTTTAGTGGAAAAAATGGGTAGAAAAGGAATAGAATAGGAAAGTTGGAGCTATTAAAATTCTATTTTATAATCTGATTATCTCACATTTAGCTATTTATTTGTTATTCTTTTGAAGAGAAATAAAGGATTAAATTCAATATCACAAGAGTTTTTTTGTTAAGAGAATTTTAGTATTTATTTATGCTTTATTTGATATAAGTCTTAGCTAAACTGGGTGAGTTAAATCTACTGTATATCAAATTGCACTTAGACTTGATGGTAATCTTGAAAAGCATATGGGCTGGCCTGATTATATATCTGTAGCAGCATCTGTAGCAGCAAGAACCATCTTACAAAGTTTCTAAAAGAAATGTTTTTTAGCTTGGATGTAGCCGTAGTGCATTTTCTTTATTAAGAAGAGCAAAGAGCCATGCTGAAAGCTGTTTCTGGTGGAATAGATTTCTTTTGCTCTTCTTAGCTCCACTGATAGTTAACAGCGATAGTGACTACCTGTCGAGCTCATGTTACGTAGTTACCTGTTGTCCCCATGAATGTGTGGGGTCCGGGTACTCCAGCCTCCACCCATAGTCCCAAAGACATGCCTGATGGATAAATTGCTGTCTCTAAATTGCCCGTAGATGTGTTGAGATACAGTTGAACACAGCAATGCACACTCAAGAATAGTCATGTGCAAACTGGTCACCAAATGACCATATTTTTATTCCAACCGAACAAATTTAAGTATTTGATTTTTACAGAATGGGCCAAATGTACAATTTCAAACCATTTTTATAAATATTTTTTGTTTTTCAGAAGTCATCTCACGACCCTCTCTCAGTGTCTTGCGACCCCCTGGGGGTCCCAACCCCATAGTTCAAACCAGATTGCATTGTACTTAAAAATTCTGGAGAAGCTACCACAAATGACAGGAAATGCAGGAAAATAGAAATAGCAAGGAAGCAGAGCCAAAAGGTAACACAACATGTCTTATTTTGTACCAATTGCTGAAGGATACACAAATAGTTCCACAGACTGTCTGCCCTTTAGTTAGAATCCATGTCCGTACATATCTTACTTTCAGAGGGTGAAATGACTTACCTGGATCTCTCTGGTCCCTGTGAACATCTCTTTCAAGCCACTGAACACCAAACGGACCAGGTAATGAGATGCATCCCATATATAGTCCTGTAAAAACAAAACATGACACAGCATGTTTTATTATTATTTCACACTGTTACATGTATTTTTCACGCAGTATTTCTACATAAAAACAAAACGGTATAGGGTTTTTTTATATAAAGTGTTTATCCTAAAGAATAAAAAAAGAATACAAATGCTACTGATTTAAGTCTCAGTACTGAATAAGAAGGGTGATTTTCTCATTTATTATGGCGATAAGATCTCCTTGCTAGAAGCTGTCTCATCCCCCATCCATCCCCTCAGTAATCATTCACAATTACACTCCTCCCTAATTCCCTGCTTAAACAATTAGGGATATTATTGCAGAAGTCATTTAACACAATCTTCTGGCAGTGAGATGGTAGATACAGTGACAGCAGGATCATACCAAACCAGTCTATACAGACAATGAGATTAAGTCCAACTATTGTAAGGAACTATACGGCTATGGGGCAGATAATAAGAGCTACAGCACTGTGAGAAGATTAAATGCTTTTATTCTCCTGCAATGGAGTCATTCCACAGAATGGGTGTGCTTATCAAACAACCATTTAAGCTCAACCAATTCTAAGTGCAGGGGGTTTGAGCTAAAAATAGATTCATAATGACTGTGCTCTGGATACTGGGTACACCTATTGTTGGATTACACTCATGGACTCACTAATACAATCTTGCAATATCTTATTTCTCTGCTAAAGGATAATATACAAATAAACACAACTAAAAACAGGTTTAAAGACACTTAATGTCAAGGTCAAGGGTGCTTAAATTCTGAGCAATCAACTGAGCTGGAATCGTATCTAGTCAGTCTCAGCAGTGTGATAAATGTCTTTATGCACATACAAGAGACAAGGGAGCAAAAGAAACGAAAGAGAATACACTACAGTATAGATCATGTACTTCATTAGGAGTCTGCCAATGATTAATGTGTGTGTGGAAATGTATAGCCTGAGAGGAAGGTGTAAGGGGAGCTCCATAAAGAGGAGATCCTGCTCTGAAAGGCCACTCTGTCAAACCACCCTGTTACAACGCTAAAAACAACTCAGCGAGGGAAACCTTCATCCACCATCTTCCACCACTACTGTACCTTAGGGAACTCATCAATCTCCCTCAGTCTTTTCTCTATCTGGAGGCGCCCCCCGTAGCGTGTGACCCCGTACACCACAGTCATCACAGTCTGTTTGACCACCTTCCTGCTGATGAAGCCCTCCAGGACCTGGGCAATCTTCAGACCTTGTTCTGCATCCCGTGCTCGGAACTCTTCCACCTAAATCACATGTGGACAGTAGTCAGATTGTTACACGAAGTACATGAAATACTTTAATGCAAAACACCAATAAGACACTTTATCATTGTTCTGACTCATGTCATTATCTATCTGCTGATGCCAAATATTGTTACTTTAATCAGAGAAAAATAAAGTGCCTCAAATCAATTTTCCTGCTAATTTGACTCATCACTTAATGACTCCTCACAGTGACATTGATGAAATGAATAAGAGTAAAGTGAACAGACTTCATTTTTTCAAAGAAGATACTGGCAACAAGATAAAAATGAACAAAAATAAGACAGAAGGATAGCATCAAAAAGGGGAGGAGATGACATACGTCAAAAAAGTGAAAATGACAGAAAGTCACAGGAAAAAAATATCACCTTGCACCTAAACCTTTTTAGTGGCATTAAAAGTCCTTTGGTTCATGTGAGGTTGTGACGTATCCATGTTTACTTCTCTTGCAATACATGAAAAATTGCATATTCACTGTGTTTTGATGCCATTGTCATTTTTGTCCATGTATCAAGATTCAAGATATTATTTTAGGCTGTAAAAATATAAAAGAGTTGAAAATTTTGAAAGTAAAGACATAAATATGGCAAAACAAATAAAATGAAAATAGAGACAAAGTAAGTGGTATTAAATGGTGTTAATTTCATTAACTATAAAAAAGACTGCATTGTAAATTCTGCGGTGTTAAAGTTACACTTAAAGAGTTAAATTCAACACTGTATTCAAGCGTATATGGTCCCAACCACAACTGGTGTTTTCTTTCCCTGGTGGTAAAATTTTAGAGTTGAATTAGGTATAAATTGAGTTAAAAACTAACACTTGCTCACACTGTGCTTTTAAACATAACACTACAGTTTAATAAACTCTGAATTTGTAAAAAATACTCTCCGTAGTGTTAATTACCTAATCAACTCTAAACTGCAAAATCATCAGTGTTAATTCAACTCCTATAGTGTTTAATTTAACAAACTTAACTATGAGTTTATGAGTCAGTTATTGTGGGTTCCAGGTTCTTTACACATTTAAGGGTTCTTTTAACACTAAATTACCATTTCAATTTTAGCTGAGGTGTTTTATTGTTGTATTGAATGTAGAAGTACATTGAAGATTGCAACACATCTTATAGGTCTTTGAGTCTGTCCCATAAATGACATTACCCAATCAAATCCATGAGTCCACATGTAAGAATGGTGCAGACAGATTTGCACATTTTCTTGAGGCACTCATCCACACAGTGACAATTATTGTCTTACACATTTACTTTACCACCACCACACGTGGGAAGTCACTAACTCAGAGAACAACCTTCCTCATGTCGCAAAACTGTGCGTCACTGGAAACTACAACTATGTACCACAAACATGAGCAAAGGAATCCCAACAGCAATCACTGTAAAATAGGCAACATCAGAACACATCTTAAACACAATTAAACACATCTAAACACTCTGCCCAAGGGCATGGTGGGAAAACTCTGCCTTCATATCCCCACATTTGAAATGTCAGTGGGCGAAGCTTAGATCAGTTGACCCTCTCTCCCTACAGAGTTAGATGAATCGACACTGTCAAATAAATTCAACACTGAAGGCCATTTCACTCAGAGTGGAGTTAAAACTATACTCTGGAATGTTTAACAATGAGATATCAACACTTTTTATTGTGGATAAATGTTTATCTACAACCTTCCCTCCAAGGGGAAAACAGGATGAGCGGTTAAAATTCATCTTCAATATTGAAAATTGTGACAAAAAGTAAGTTTAGTTTTCATGATGGAGACTAAACAAGACTGAACTGTTTATGCTGGACTGGTTTAAAATGTCCAAAAGGAATGTCAGTATTCATTTTATTTAGGGTGAATTTAAATATTTATGACGCACTGATATGACACCTTATATTCATATTAATTTTACAGTTCAAATATCAACTAAGTTCAAAGAGAATAAAAGTTTTGAATTAAAGTTATGACAAAATGTAACTACTTTTACTGACTAAAATTGGATTAAAGGTTTTTAAGTTTTTATTACCTAAATCCAGACTAAAACTTTAAAGTGGGAAATTGACAAAAAAAATGACTAAACTAGTGAAGACTTTTCTCTAAAGACTAAGACTACATTTAAATAGCTGCCAAAACTAACACTGTAAAAAATGATCATGAAAAGAGCTATAAAACCCACAGAAAAATGTTTTTATGTTATTATGTTTAATTTTTCTTGTCTGCAACTCTGTTAATTGTTAGGCCGCCTGTGTTGGCCAGGACACTCTTGAAAATGAGATTCTTAATCTCAGTGAGGCTTTCTTGGTTAAATAAATCTAGAAAAAAATAAAAAACATGGTATGGTATGGCATGGTAACATATTGTATCACAAGTTACCTTGTGATTTTTACCTGTCAGCTTCAAACCATGGCATAAGTAACTAAAAGAAATTCAATCAAAATTTTTAAACACCAAGGGGAATTAACCACTTTTTAAAAGATGTTAACCAGAAATGAAGAATCAGCAAGTTCTCACAGGATCTAAAACCAGATTGCACTTAATAAATTCTCAGCTGGAGGGAAAGGTTGTGCTTCACATCAATAGTGTGCTGAGTCTCAGCTCAAAAATCGCTTAAAAAAAAAAAAAAAAGGTAGCACATCTCAAAATCAAAGATATGGATGACAAAACACTAACATTTACTAGTTCATTTGGCTTACATCACAACAAACATAAACTTACACGTTTCCACACAAGGCCTTCATTAGACCGTTTGCTGGATGGAACCTTAAGTTTCCCTTTTAAAACAGATTCGCAAGCAAAACAAGGACTCCAGACCGTGTGTTTCCGTACTGAATATAATCACTGCACTTCTCAAAGAAAAGAGGTGGTTAAGCGACACCATCATGTGCTAGAAGCAGAACCATATTTGACGGACATCTAAATCCCAGCCCCTCTTTTCATTCAGAAGAGCACCTACAATTAAAAACCTTGTCACATACAGAAACATCAATGAAAAGAAAAACACATGGCTGACAACACTGAAATGTACAGATGTGGTAATTGTGCTAAGTGCAACAAAACAACAAAACAAAATCATTTAATCACCCCCATACAGGGAGGTGACAAGGCCTTATAAATTGCAAAACCACTCATGTTATCTACATGTTACCATGTTCCTGTGGCTTAGCATGTACTGGACAAACAAAACAAGCCCTCAAACAACGGATATCAGAGCACAAAACAGCTATCCACACAGGTAACATGGAAAATGTAATTGCCAACACTACACCCAACACAACACCCTCCTTGTCTTATGGGATTGAGAAAATCACAACGTCTAATAGAGGAGGTGATATCCTGAAGAGCCTTATCTAGAGAGAAGTGTTTTGGATTCATATTCTCAATACGACAATGACAAATGGACCTGATGATGAATGTTTCTTAGAGTAAGACTATTTCTTAGAGAAATGATTCAGAATAGGTGCAATGTAATGAATAACCCCAGTACTGACTGATTTTGTACTGTTGTTGTGCTGTGGAAGTTAACTTTGTTGTGATTTGTTATCAGCACCTGCAGATTTAGCTATGACAGAGAGGTGATTGGTTCTTGACTAATTGGACACAGCCTCCAGCTGTGTAGTGACTCTGCGCTGGTTAATTGGTTTCGAAAGGGAATCTGTAGATTTAGTCTAACTCTGATGAAGGCCTTTTGCTGAAAGCATGTGAGCCAAAATAAACTAGTGACATGTTTGTGTTTTACCCTCCATAACTTGGATTTTGACATGTGCAGCCATTCTGGAACTTTAAAATCTGACTATTTCTGCCTACAGCATGAATAAACCCATGACTTTAAATGTTATGTTGATCAGATAATATGCCTTGGTTCTCAACATTCTAGCTCTACTAGTTTTAACAGTCTCCAGCTCAATGACAAATGGAACTGTCTCTACTACTGTAGAGATTGTTGTTATGAGTACAAAAAATGTTTTTTTAACTAGGTAGATCATGGTCATCCTGATAGCAAGCATTTGCTATAGTATCTTGTAAAAAAGAAAACGTACTGCTCAGAAGTAAAAATAAAGCAGAGAGTCCTTCAGGAAAGTGCACTCAGCTCTGTCAGCCCTCAGGACTTAATGATAACTACAATAAACTTTCAGTTGTGGACTATTTCAGCATTGCACAAAGGTTTGAGCAAATGCCAGTCCTCCACAATGATTTTTAAATGGATTCAAAATATTCAACTTCACTGCAGCCTGTCTCTTCTGAAATACTGTATGCACACTTGCTCTTTGTTCCTTTTGATATGGCAGGCAATTAACTCTCACTTTAACAGTGGATGTGACAAAATAAGCACTACTGAATTCTGATTTTTAAGTAGGAAACTTCAAAGAAATTATCAATGCCTAGTCTGTCACTGTCTGGGGATATGATGATTCACATGAATATTAAGAACTGAGCAACTGCCAAGAAGCTAAACTCGACCACTTCTTAGGGTTGTTGTGCAACTTCCAGGTCGATGCTGTTCAAAGACGGGAACAAAACCGTGCAAACCAAAAATATCCTGCTGGTGCTGACCTGCTGTGCTACTCCGCTGTACACATCCTGGGGCACATCACAGGGCATGAGGTTGACTGATGTGGCACCGATAACATCTCTACCCAGAGCAGCGTAGTGCTGGAGACCATTACAGGAGCCGTCCTGGAAGAGGGGTGGAGAGAAAGAGAGGGAAGGTTAAAGTGGTGACATGGAGGAGGAAAGAACAGAAAACAGGAAGAGAATTACAGAGACTGAATGGGAGAGCAACACAAAGAAAGGACAGATAATTTATAAAATACTGACAGACAAACTCAAGAGGAGAAAAAGACAAGATACTAGAGTGAAAGTGCAATTACATGGGGGGTGGGGGGGTGTCTGAATAAATCTGCTGGTTCTTGAAAACCTATATTCACATTTTCCTCTGACACAATGGGAATTTTGCTCATAATGCTAGACCATCACACTATCTTAAAGAATCATAATTGTAATGCATCAATAAAAAATTCTGTGGACTGGAATTGGCCTAGAAAAAGACGTGTAAGGCTGTACCCAAGTGACTTTTGATAAACTGTCTAGTAAAAATCCAAAGTAATTGATCCGATCATCATTGGACTTTTAATGGTTTAATATTTTCCAAAAACACAAAAGTAACACTGTAATGCTACATGCTGCCTAAATAGTTTAAATGAGATTGAAGCTCCTGTAAGGAACCTTCAGTTTGGGATGATCTTGGCGTCCCCTGGGAAAAAGTTGTACTTTAACATCTTTGCTGATAGTTGTTCTGTAAATGTTTATTTTTTTTTTAACAGAAATTACACCTTGTAGTCTTTTAAAAAGCAAATCATTGGGTATATATGCTGCCAAAAATGTAGACAATAGCTGTTCTCTTTTAGTAAAATCTGTTCATGTCAGAAGTAACCTGACATGCCAGATAGAGACAGGGGCAACAGCCCATACACAGTGTTTGGAAAGGGCAGGAACCTTTAAAAATAATTCTCTGAGGATGATGTGATGTATGTTCTGTCTGTCTCATTCATTTCATTCAATCAGAGCAACAAAACATACGATGTAGTGGGGGTTCACAGCCCTAGAGAGTAAACCACACAATGTGAGCCCAACCAGGCACCATTTATCAATGTTCACTATCAGTGGAGCCTGTTGGTAAATTAAACTCACGTGAAAGCCAAAGAGCAACATCCTTTCCACAAAGAAATGCTTTCAGAATGGTTCTTTGCTCTTCTTTAGATAAAGAGATGTTGTCCAGTTCTGATAAAACTGCAGCTATAGCTACATTGGAGCTGATCTCTTCCCCTGTCACTATTGCTTACTGGCTCACAAACTAAGCCCTATATGTAGCTACTGCCTTGTTCTCCTCAAATGACACTGACTGGTTTATACCTTCTCAGACCAGGCACAAATCCAGATTGAAGCTTGGCAAGATAAATCTGTTGATAACAGACATGGAGTCTAACCAATCCACTGGCTTTGCAAAGTTAATTGGGAACACCTATGGCATGATCTCAGCAGAAACTCCTATTCCATTTCACCAGCCATAATTAGCAATTAGGCGTCTGGATGGGTGATGACCCTACCCCTATAAAAGGGGTTGCCGGTACACTACCAGTAATTAAAGAAAGTCTTCTCGCTACAAGCAGAGGCTCTCTACCCTCTACCCTCTTGTCATTCCTGGAATTAGTTTAGCTGTTCATTGAAAAGACTGGAAACTCAATTTCTTAACACAACTTTGTGTGGACACTTCATTCATGATCTGAACAGTTCTTTGAGAGTGAACCAAAACTAACCTGTCACAAAACAGTGTTTTGAGCTTCTCACTGTTACGGTTGCAAAACTTTTAAGAGCTAGCTGAATGGAGTGGCAACACTCTGAGGCAGAGATACCACACTGAAGCAGAAATAATTCAGGCTAAACTGACCTGTCAGCAATGCTACATTAGCAATACCATAACACACAGCAAAGTGGCAATACTACAGCTGTATCCCACTTGGGAGTCATGAAACCAACTTGGCCCACTGTCTCAAAGCCAAACCAGATTAGCAGTAGCAGTTAGTAGAAGTTATTAGTGGCACAGCTAGCAGGAAACTCTGCCTGCAACCATGGCTGGTGCCTACTAACACAGATGAGAAACTAGGGAGTGAGACTGTCCTTGTAGGATAAGATATCAAAATATCAAGCTGGGACACTCTCCAGATGTACATATGTTAAAAGTACACCAAGGCTGCCCTTAAGTCCATGAATGAGCGTGCACATTGTGGCCACCTCTCCCTCAAACTGCTCTGTCACCATCTGGCTCATCTGACAAACTGTCGAGTCGTGACCAAATCATGGTTTCTACCAAAGAAGGCTTGAGAACCAATGGATCAGGCTGAGCCATTCTCTCCTGAAGCTGAAGCTGGACTGTACTGAAGCTCCACCTTATCAACCTGCTGCCCTTTGGCGGGGCTACAATGCCCCAACCCCCATTGGCAGCTCTGGCAGGAGATAGCGTTTCATCTTCTCTGGTACTAAACATAGGATGTGTGCTAACGCACTGCTAATAAACCTAATATCTAATAGCCTGAAGAGCAAGTTGAGGTGACAAGGTTTCATTGTGATGGGAAGAAGTCGCCAAATATTGAAGACGACTGGAAAACAGCTTCTGCTGACTTTCCCAAATTTCATGGGTGATTAAATAAGGCAAAAGAAACCTTACAGAGAAAAACATCCTACTGCAGGCAGGAATACAAAGGAATGGAAAGCCACTCTCACTGCATCATGCCCCCCTTTGAGTATACGGTGGCCTGCCATTCCAACCTGAAGACACCTCTCATTACCGGGCTTGACACTGCCTCCAAAGTGGACCACGTCCAGTCTAATCTTAATCCAGAAAAAAGATTAACAGCTGCTGCCCTGTCAGTCTGGACTATCAAAACCATCTTCCTCCTGATGGTGGATCAAGCCAAGCTAGAGGTGGAGATGATGGGTTCGCCTGACCCTGCCTAATGGAAGGAGGGGTACTTCACCCATCACAGTCTCTTCTACACAAGGTGTCAGTCAAGCCCAAAGGCAAGGCTATGGGGTTGATGGTTTTGCAGGAGAGAGCCAGCCAGCTAAATCTCACCAATCTGTCCTCTCACAAGGTAAGGGGGAAGAACTGGCAGGGTTGATAACCTGCCTGAAACAGGTGTCTCTGACTCTACCCGCTCCCACTGCTCTGTTCTAAAAGTTCAGTAGAGTTTGGTGTATGGATGACAGGATGTTCCAAACACAGAGACCCTTTCAGCAGGTACAAACTGACTGTGGCCCTGAAACATGTCTCATAAGTACTTCATATTGTCAATCAAAATCAAAGTTCTCCTAAAAGCTTGATCAGGGCAGTTAAAAACAATCAAAAAAGAACTAATCCTTTGTTGCAATACTGTCTGGTCACTCATAGACAATCTGTCCAGTTCATGCACAATTCACAGTGAGGCATTCCCATGCTCCTAGGCCACTTAAGGGGGCCCTTACTCCATGTATAAAGGATCGGCCTGTCAGTCTGCTGACTGTAAAAACGGTGAGCTGGTCAGAGTGCACAAGCTTAGGTAGGATTTTGAGAACACTGAGTAAGGCATGCTGGCTTCAATTTGTCGTAATGCTTCCACAGTAAAGGGGGTAATGCAGTCACAAGCCTCAGGTGAGGCGCCCACTTCCTTCAGGAAGAAATTTCCTTCCTGCTGGAAAAAGGGCGATATATCTCAACCATCCTGAACACAGTTGGAACATTTTTTTTATTCGAGGTATTTCCAGGTTCCAAAGAAACCATCTCCTTTACAGGACTATTAATAGACTCAGCCAAGGACAGAGTGAGACTAACAGCAGAATGGGTGCAGTCCCTCAGAGACCCTTTTTAAAAGGGGCAAATATGTGTCTCTCAAACCTTGTCAAAGGCTGTTAGGGCTGATAGCCTCAGCTCCAGTGGTAGTGCCAATGGGATGCTCACATATGAAAGGCACACTGGGTGGCCTCTTATAGGCTATATCCATGCTGACAGGGCTCTTGCTGGGTGAGTCACCGTGGCCCATGCAACATGTTTTAAGTCTCAGGAGATTTGTGGGCTTTCTGACTCAGGAAGTTCCCATAGGAGTAATATTATGCAAAAAGTGGTACAACAGATGCCTCCCTATCAGGCTGAGGTGTGGGTGGGGATCTGAAGCAGCAAACGGGACCTGGGAGCCTGATGTGTGGCTCATCTGTATATATTACTTGGAATTCTTCACTCTTCATCTGTCCCTGAAATATTTGATCCCTTTTCTAAGGGGACATCATCTGTTTGTAGTGACTTTTATCAACAGACAAGGGGAGCTGAAATCCCTTCTGTAACACAACCTGGCACAGACTGATTGTATGGAGCAGCACACACTTTGTATCTGAAAACAACCCTTGTACCAGGGACACTGAGCAGAGGAGCAGACCTGTCATGGTGGAAGCCCCTTTACCTTATACTGATGACTAATGACCTCACCGAAGGGTTGTGAGTCTGGTCTGGGAGCAGTGCAGGGTTTCTCCTGTGTCAGTCCATTTATCTCCCTTCACAATCAGAATGTGCCACTCGAGATGGACATATTGGCTCATGCTTGGCTTCATGCTGTTTTTTATGCATTTCTCTTGCAAGCTCTTATTTCAACAACCCTAGCAAGGTACACGTGAAGGGCTTATTTATTAATCCAATTGCACCCAACTGGTCAGCAAAGCTTTGGCTAGCAGAGATAGCTACAGGGACACAGGGACCAGCTGTTCCAGATTTAAGGGGAGATATTTTAGTATATTTTGGGTGTTGATCCTGACAAATCAAAAGCTGTTAGAAAAGGGAGCATCTTTGAGTGCCTTGGACAAATTTGTGGGCTGAAATTTTTTGAAAACAGAAGTTTTCCTCCTCCATCTTCAAAATAATCCATGCAACATTTTCAAAAAATCTTTGTCCACATGAAAATGCAAAAATGCTGTTACATGCAGTAAGCACATCCTGCTTACAGTAGCCTGTCCATCACTTTGCTAGCAAAGCAGCTCACTGACAGACATAAACAATGCTCCCGGGGATGCAATTTCTCGCTGTTATTCTGTACTGACCATTTAATTTTCAAAGTTCCTTTCATCAACCTACATTAGCAGTAGGGGTGTAACAGTGTTTGTATTCGTCCCAAATGGTCATGGTTTGGAGCATGTAGTCCCACAATGAGTACATCAAAATATTTATGAAAGGAAAAAAAATGGACAATATTTTACCCACCAATCTAGGTGGTAGTGATGCTCCTGAGTGTTTGCCAACCACTATTTAACAACCAACAAAAAAGAGGAAGAAGCTGGCTCAACAAAACACACAACAAGAAAAGATCACTTGCAGTAAGAGCAGCAAAGCTGGGTGACCCACCAATATCTTCTTCTTCTCCTCATCTCCATTCTGTTTTAAAAAGTCTAAGGATATGAAATCAGTGTGAAACTCCTTATTGGAGCTTTAACAGAGTATTGGTAAAATAACCCTATGTTTATGTCACAAGGCAAAAAGAAACAGTATGATATAATTACTAGAGTAAAGTTGGGAAAAGCCCTGCCATGTATGGATTTGTTTGTTTCATTTTTGGCTCTCAGTTAAATGTCTTCTTTTAACTTTCTTTAGGGTCCAGCTCAGGGTGTTTCATACAAGAGCAACAGTGGTTGTAAATGAAATTGAATTCCTATCAATCTGATGTCCACATGGCAGATTCAGCCAAAAGTAACCAAACTTGTGCAAGTTCAAGGAGACTGAGGAAAAACCTCTCGGCTACTGTCCTGCCACAACAGGACAAGGAAAAGATAAGTACTTTTGCTATAATACTTTTGTAATATGCTTTGTTCCAATGCTTTTATACATTTTTATCTTCTTCCTCAGAGTATGTTTTAAGCCTGGAGTCAGGGTAAAACATCCCAAGTAAACAAAAACTCTGATTATGCCTTCATTAAATTTCCATGACAATTTTTAGGAAAGCCAGCGATTATTCTTGAACCCATCACTGAATTCCTGACATATCGCTGTGCAGTTAGTGAGCAACAAGGTGTAGTAAATAAAAAACCAACCCTCAAACTGCCCTGGAGGGCTTGTCTGTTGCTTTGGTATTTTTAAATTGGCTAAATGTCTGCTATCAGTGAAGGATGGCTGAAGCAGTGGTCTGGTTGGTAAGATTACAGCTAAAGGTTTATGGTGAATAACACAAAATGGCCCCAGATGGCTGGGGAGGTCTTGCCTTGTTAACTTTGATGTTCCCTCTGAAATAGCTCCATAAAATATGACTGAGAGGCAAACCTTATTTTAGAGGGACTATAAACTGAGACTATAATTTGCTGAGAGTGGTGACATATGATTAAAACCTGGAAACTTATAATTTCATAGATCAGTAAATCTGTGCTAACGGTCATATTTATTCATTTCCAGAATGGAATATGTAGTATGCAATTAAAAACCATTAAAAGTCTACATTGCTAGGAGATCTAATGTGAGACTTGTATCACTATGCAACAATTTAAGTAGAGTTCAGTACCTGATGAACAGGGAAATGAGAGATGAACTGTGTTGGATCAGGGAATCTCACAGCGTTGGCAATCTCCATGCAGCAGGCCAGAGCCTGCCAAGGCTCATCTGCATTCATCCACCACTTCTTACCCTGAGAAAGACAAACACGACACGTAATCCTGAATACATAAATGCTGGCTCAAAAGCATTTCCAGTTCTTGTTTTGCCAGACATTTATATCCCTTTAGATTTTCAACTGCATAAACTGCAAGTTCCCTTATTCAGAAAGAAATGGACAATGCTTTACACTTCATATTTCAGTAAATGGAAGCCCCTTTTTCTATCTATGTGCAATGTACTTAGCTGTTTTCTTAAAAGCTACGCAGTTCCAAAAGGAAGTGCAAAATGGATCTATGATTTTTAAGTTTTACTACACAATCAATGAACAGCAAAGAGCAATAAAGAAAAACTAACAGTGAAAGGGTTGTCCGCAGAGTCCAAAATGTCATCCATGATGGTGTTGGCGTACTCCAGACGTCCCTGCATTGAGCTCTTTTTCTTCAGACCTGTTAGATTTACTAAGTGAATCTTTAGCCAGTCCAGGCCCTTTGGACCAAGTTTCTTCCCCTCTGCAAACACAAGGATAGCTCTTGTGACATCACTTCCTAGGTGATTGAAGTACGGGGGACATGGGTATGTACGTCCTCTAAAGTCCATGTTGTGAGGGAACCAGAAGACCTCATCCCTCATATGGTTGGCGATTGAGAGTTTATAGAGGGCATCCATACGCAGGCTGTGCATCTCACTGCATTTCTTTTTGGCCTTGATCACTTCCCTCTTCATGTGAGTTTTCTCGTCTGCAGTGTAAACAGGATCTTTGGGGTTAAAGTAAGGAATTTCCGGGGCCTCTGACATAGGAGGAGGGATGTCGAGCTTTTCGCTGCCTCGATCATTAAAGATGGAGATCATTATATCCAACATGGGTTTGTTGATCCTCCAGGCACAGTTGCCAAGCTGGTTCAGAGAGTCAAGGACTGCATGGAGGTTCTGGCATTTTTCCAGCAACACCTCATGTTGTGTGGCCCCTTCCACTGAGCGCATCAGCTTGGTGGGTGTCAGCAGGTATGTTCCAAATTTGACGGAGGTCCAGGGAATGGGAGGGCAAAGCATTGGCATCACATAAGAGTCGAAGGTTAGCTTGGTTTCCATGGCCTCCTGCTGCATCTGAGTCAGGATGGGGTGGGGTTTGATGAAGCCCACCTGGAGAGTGAAACATCACGTCACATTTTATATCTGTTATATTTCATTAAAAACATAACAATAATACATATCATTAAATAATTGTGGAAACATGATTAAAAATGAGAAGTATAAAGATCCCTATTGTTAGTTCAAATCGCAACCTGTGGCAGACTCCATAAAAACATCCATCCCCTCACGATTATAAAAATCAAGAATTTATCCGTCTTTGAAAAGTTTGCTTAATATCTGAGACACTGTTAGGCCTCAGTTTCATAAAAGAACAAAGGAATGGTTACTTTTTAATTTCATGTAGATTTTTCAGAGCAGAAATTTAACATCCTGTATCTTTAAAGTCATTGTGTTTTGCGCCTGTGGAATTTGTGGTACCTCTCTTAGGGACCTGGACTCTCTGCTACTTTATGCCAAACTGTCATTACTAATCTTGGGGTTAAATAAACAGTAATTTTAAAATCGACTTAACGATTAACTTCTGTTGTTAACTGTGTAAGCAATTCATGCTTTAATTTCATCATGTTTGGACTACTGGAATACACTTTATATCAGAGTTTACCCAGCCTCCCTTGCACATTTACAGATAATCAGAATTTACACTAGACTTTAAGGAGAGACTCAAAAAACGCGAACATACCCCCCATCCTGGCCTCCCGCCAAAGGCTTTCTGTTCATTTGAAAATTTTGTACCAGGCTGTAAACGTGTTTATTTCTGCTATATAAATTGTTATTTCAATACAGTATGTTTGGGACTTTCAGGGCTTTTGCAGCCAGCCTCAAGTGGACATTCAAAAATGTTTTTTTTTTTTTTTTTTTTTTTAAAGAAAGCCCGTTTTGGTAGGGTATTACCAATTGACTTGTCTAAAACCAACCTTGTGACAATATTTATAGGCATGAAGAAAACAAAAGAAAAACTGATGGTGTTTTTTGCTTTTGAATGTCATAAAAAGGCATTAATATTCATTTGTTTGTTTCATAACCAGCTCTTTCAGCTTTTTTTTTGTCAGGGTTGCAGATCAGGGATGATGTTTCCCGTTGTTACAACAAAAATATTGTGTCCTAGTTTAATGCATATTAAGATCATGTATGACTATAAAACAATACAGTAAGCTGACAGAAAAATAAAAAACACCTCTGTGTTGCATGAGTCAAGCTTTCATGCTGTGCTGTAAAATCATTAGGATGCTCCCCTGATGGGCTGACCTCCAAAGACAGAAGAAAAGAGAATAAGAGCAAAATAGAGTAGACAAGAGAAGACAGATATGAAAGGAAAAACACAAGGACAAGATTCTGCAACAGCATAGCCAATTTCTAAAGTGCTTGAAGTCCAGAAGTCCACAATCCCGTCTCTTTGTGCCTCTAACCCCTGACACGGTCGGCTCACCCTCCTGCAGGGTACCACAGTGGTAAATCAGTGAGCCAATTAAAGGAACACTAAAAAGGGATTATCCTGGAACCTATTCATCTTTATAGACTATTCCCTCTGCCAATTCACACAAGGGGGAAATGGTTTTTATAATTCACACTCTTTGCAGCTTCAGACTGGATAGGCGGCTGCACAAGTGTACCAGGTAATAGGCTTTGGAGTGACAGACAGTCTACTTGTCTGAAGTGAAGGTCAACTTTTTAAGGTTCTTACTTTGTTTCTGCTCCACTAAAGCTCTTTCCTTAATAAAGGAAATGTCATCCCTCTGAAAACTTAATGTGAACTTGATTAATCGTTTAATCAAATGCAATTTGAAAAAGTCCCACTATATCACATTAAGATCTGAGTGATGAAGGGCTCTCATAATGAACAGCTCACTAGGTTTATTGTTTTGCTTTTGAACACTTTCTTTCACATCCCAGTGAGCATTTTTTTTGTCATAAATACATTTAAATATCAGCTAATGCTAATAAAATGCAGAAAAGACAAAATTGCTGAAAAAGTGAAAGTGTTTTCTCTCACTTTCTAATAAACGTAACTCAGACTAAATCAGATTAGATAGCCTTGATTGACCCAACCAGAAATTTGTTTCAACAGTCTGTGATGGCTGTTTGCACCAAATTCGAAAGGGAAATCTGCTTCAGCCATAAGTCTTGTCACCAGTAATACACAATGATTTTCAAGTTGCATCTCATAACAGATAAACTGATAATATAAATGAGCTGCATCTTGCATTTACCAATGAAAAAAACAGCAAGCATGAGTACAGGTGTTGAATCAAGCATCATTGTTAGCCACTGTTTTCAGTGTTCTGCCAACTATCTGCCAGCTTTGCTCTGATAGCAGCCTTCAGCTCATCTCTACTATTAAGTCTCTCATCCTTCTCTAGACATTTCTACAGTGAATCTTTATAGGGTTCAGGTCAGGCCAGTTGGCTGGCCAATCAGGCACTGTAATACCATGGTTACTAACCAGTTTCTGGTAATTCTGGCTTCACAGGGGCAAAGCCCTGCTGGAAAGGGAGAAATCAGTATCTCCCTAAAGCTTTTCAGAAGCTGGAAGCATGAAGTGTTTTACGAAACGATTGAATTGTTAAAAATGGTTTCAAGGACTTCTATGACATTTAGACTTCCTTTTAGCCCATTGCCAACTAAATACCAACATCAATCCAGTTTGTGCTCACTGGACTGCATCATATAGACCTCTTATTATACATAAAATTCTTTAACATTTATACTTCAAAAGTTCAATTTGTTTTATGTACAAGAATCTTGCTATGAGGTTATCAAAGCTAAGTCTGTTTGCTAAGATCACCTTTAATAATAATCAACCCCACCTACAGGGTAGGTAATTCCTTCATAATCCCTGTAAAACAGAAAAAGTTAGCCCTCTGAAGGCTTGTGCATAACATACTTGTCGTGTGCTGCGGAAGGTGTACATGTGGTAGAGAATCGGGATTAACTTCCTGTCGTTAGTCGAGTCCAGGATGTCACTATTAATTTTGAGGTTTTTAATCATCAAATCCACCATGAAGGTGCCCAGCTCCAGAGTTACTGTGTATGGCCAATGAATCTCTCCACCTTGCAGTGTAGGTCCTGGACTATGTTTCGTTTCCAGGTTACACCACAGCTCCCTGGGAAGAGCATCACAGGCCTGCAGGAAGAAGAAAGAGGTTTAAGTTACATTTTTACCTTGGTATCAATATCCCTAGCAGAAATTTTGAGTCACTGCTGAATACAGAAAGCTTCACAGTTTGGACGGCACGTCAACATGTGGCAAGTCAACTAATATGCCAAACAGGCCTTGTCTTTCTGTCCAATCAATTGTGCAGATGCATAAGTGTGTTCAAATTTGTTCAAAACAAGAGCCTTGAGTGCAGGTATCTTATGAAACCTTTCAAGTTCAAAGCTTGATTTATGTTTTTCTTTTGTCAAAACAACAACCAAAGGCATAAAAATAGTTGCCATTTTAACTACAAAGGGCTGCATGTTAAATAGCTTGCATAATGCAGACACCTTAACAAACTTCTTGCTTAACTAGTCACAGCAGTTTAATGAGCTCCTGCTTATTATCATTTCGATGACTTTAGTATTTTCTTAGGATGCCATGACTTTAGAAACTTTGGAGAAACACTGGATGAGAGATACTGGCGGTGTGGGCCCATTTAGGGAACATTTTTATTTACTCACTTGGAAAAAAAGAAAAATCAAGCCAAGAAGCTGGTAAACTCTGTTTAGATGTATAACATCAGCTGAAAAATCAATTATTAGCTAGTTTTTGTCTCACCATGGTTAGTTTATCTATGTTCTGGAAAGGGACTTTTAGAATTTGTCATTAGAAGCTTGGTAACTTCAAATTTGGCATGTCTACACAATACAGCAACAATTACAGTATGTTAAAGTTTGCCTTTCATATTTTGTCATAGCAGATTTGTACCTGAAAAACTAAAACATTTCTTAAATGAACATATAGAAAGATAGGCATGATGATTACGGTACCTCATGATCTCTGGCCAGCAGGTCTACATAGCAATTGTAAATGTTGCCCAGCTTCTCCACCATTTGGTTTTTGTTCTTCTGCCGCACAGAGTACTTGGTGAAGACCCTGTTGCCCAGGTCACTGGCAAAAGTCTTCAGTGCGTCTCCACTGGGAGGCATGTTGGCAACACTCTAGACAAAAGAAGACACAGTTCATCAGGTCAAAACAAAGTGAATATTAATAATAAAACTATGTAATGAACAGCAGATCTGCTTTCTTTTAACAGAAAGGCAATCCTCCAGACAGAGGGAAAAACAAAGCGAGAATAGTCTCTTTAGAGTTAAAGTCGCATCCTGTGTATCTGTCTGTAATGGAAGCAAAAAGGTGTCTGATCAAAGCGTGCTCTCCTTTGCTGCCAAAGATAAAGCCTGATTCTTTTGCAGCTGTTGTCACTCTCTGCCAATTGATTTGGTTTTGAGGTTTGGGTTGTATTGCACAATAACAGTGTCCTGAATACTAAGGAGCACATCAGGGACACTTCTACATATGTTTTGTGCTGTGATGAGGTGCTGGTAAAACCCCTGTCTGTCCTAAACGCTGAAAAATCTTCTTTTCTTTTTTTTTTTTCTTTTTTAAACAGTTGGCTGAGTGGGGCGGTTTGTTTTACCTGTATCATGATGTCAACATACTCCCTGTCCTCCAGCAGAAAGAGGTAGGGATAAAGGTTAAGCTTGTAGCTCCTGTTGCAGGGGTTAGGCTGGATCATCTTGCTCTCCCTTAAGGCCTGGAGGAGGATCTTCTGCCACTGTGCCCGCTGATCTGCCAGCAGCTTCCTCTGAAAGGACAATATAATCCATTTCATGCCTGTGCCTGCCAGGAGGAAACCCTCTAAGAATGTGTGGAATAAAATAGAAATGTCCTCCTTGTTTATCACATGCCGCATAGACACAATGGTCATCATAAGTTGTGGAGCAGTAGATAGATAGGGCCAATTCCCACTGGATATATATAGTGTGCAACATGAGCCTGCATTACATTTGATGGTTAGGCTGGTTTGGCACAGATAAGTCCAGGTGAAGAGTGAAAACAGACCATCAGACAAAGACTTGTTTCTTAGTAGTAAAAGAAGTAAAAAGTAAAAACACCCCACTTTCAGGGCATGGTTCCCAACAAAACATTGCAGTTTGTATGCAGTCTTTACATTATTGGTGAAGGAACTGGTAACACAACACAAAAGGATACAATAGGATACAATACAATGCCATAAGATATGATAGAAGAAGATGTGATAAGATAGGATAGTATATGATGAAATGTAATACACTCGTACACTCGGCCTACAATAACAATAATATTGCATTACAATGATTTTGCCATAACTGATATAGAGGTATGCAGTCCTATGAAACGTGAATATATCTGATAAACTAAAAAAGATAGAACGCCTTTTAAAGGCAAAGTGCAGGACTGATGCATTTATTCAATGCAATTTAGCATCAGTTTCACTTTTTATCATGCTTTCTCTCTTATCTTCTTTTCACCGTTGTCTAACATCATCTAACTGTCAATTTCTTCTTTGACCAATTAATCCCTGCTCGTGTTGGCCTCATTATCGTCACAAACAGCACCACGGGAAGTCTTGAAGCCATTACCCTGTAAGTCACACTGACAGGGGAATCTATCCAAAGGGCTTCAACCTTTTTGTTGAAATTAGAGGTATCAATCTTTGGCAACAATGATTTCAAAACATATCACACAATCAGGACAACAATAAATCATTTTTTAATTGATATTTAGTCCCACTTTATGCTCTTGTAGTCAGAAGTAGATTCTTGGGCTCATGATTCAATTCAAAAAGGATTTCAGATTGGAACAGGACTTTCTCTACTCATTACAGAATGGTGCATACTTAATATGCAGCTATGAATAGGGGTAAAGTCTATGGGCTTAGCTGAAAGGCTGGAGGTGTGATCCCCTGCTCTTGCAGACACATATCAAGACACTGAACCCCAAACGTTGGTGTGAACACTGCTTCCATTAGTCAAAAGAATAGAAATTACTTTAGAAACTCAAATCCATTTACCATTTAGTTCAGGGTCTACTCCAGTCTGTGCAGTAAAACGCTGCAAAATATTATTTGTCATTATACTTTTAAAAAATGTGTTCAAGATAATCACATTTTTCTCAAAAAACTATAGAAGGGAGTGCTTCTTGGACTCAATAAAAAGTTTGTTTGAGGTTCTCTTTGGAAATGGTATTCAGAAAGTTGATGAAAAACAAGAAAAAAACTCCAAGGCACTCTCTTCAAGCATTAAAATACCTTTATTTTCATAGCACGGTCACGCGTGGACCTTAAAAAACACACTTTAATGCGTTTTGGCATCAAGCCTTCACCAGGAAGTCAAACAAAACCACTGCTTGACTGTGACCATTTGACTCAGTACAACATTCTACCAAATCTTTTCTAGGATCTTTACATATGGTACATATTTAAATTTAAAGTATTCTGTATAAGTTGTAAAATCTGACTATGCCAAACAAACAAGCGATTTAGCATAATTTGTGAAATATCAAACAGTGTTAATATATTACAATGCCTGACATGAAGAACTTGATGAAGATGACAATCTGTAGTTTGGTATGAAGTTTTGTTCCTGGGGTACTGTGGTTATGCATTTACTCTGTGCAAAACTTTGTGCTAATGCTCACTCCTCAGTTGAAGAGTTTCCCTTGGTGTGACTGAATAAGAGACACAGTCTGGATGTGGAATGGAAAGGTGACTCTGCAATCTCTCCAGGGGCCTCCATTACAATACATTATTATTCTGCCCTGTCTGTCTGTAAATGCTTCCTGACCACCAGGGACTCTCAGCCCGCTCGCTTCCCACGTAGCCCATCTGCAGAGGCAGACGAGCCAGGCTGGACTGTAAATGCCAGAGTTAGAAAGAAGGCACGCCACAAGAATAATATGTTACCTCTAGAACCTGCCAGGGCCCAAATGCATGTCATTGCAAAGTTTAAATCAGAGGAAAAAAGAAACTAATTCATGGCTCAAGTGTTAGGGTCATGGCTATCTAACACTGCATTAAAAACTGCTTTATATATCAAACATTATCAATAATCATCAGCAGAAAAGAGCCAAGATAAAATGCATCTTCTACAGTCTGCAAAACTAAACTTTATAATAAATACATGTTTATTTGCTTGAATTCATTCTTTTGCACTTTAAAGATATAATGTTTTACAGCAGCTGCAGCTACAGAGCTGTGATAATAAAAACAATGTTTACTGTTGCTGTTGAAACGATGGATGTTACGCAAAAGACTTTGAAATATGGAAGAGTGAACTGCCATTGGAGGCTGCTGCTCTGTTCTTATGACTGACCACGACCCCATAACGTGGAACTCCCAACCACCCACAGAGACCAGACGTGCTGTTCAGCTCCATCCACCTCCTTTGCTTACTTCTACACTGAAGACTCTGTTCAATAGAAAGTGCTTTCCAAACAATGTATTTACTAAACAGTAAATACATATTCATGGATAAAGTTCCCATAATCCTGCTTAACCTTCCTGTTAAATGCATTCTGGGATCACTTGCCTTAACCCAGAAGGCCACTTTTAACAGCTTTTCTTCCTCATTATGAGAAATTTCAATGTGAAATGGTAATCCTAAAATTACTGTTAAGTGAGTACCCTTATAGAGTTACATTTCAGCAAGTATGAAAATTTCTGCTGCTATTTAAAAACTTATGGATAAAAAGGCAAAGATTTGCCTATATCGGCTGTAAATACTGCAAATACTACAAATTTCAAGTAAGTCTCGTGTTCTGTGACTGCAAGAAAATTAGGAGAGGCACCATTTTTTTCTTACCATTTTGGCCATGTTTTCAGTGACAACCTTGGACCCCTCCACAGAGTCGATGGTGATCGTACAGGCCTGCTCCATACTGAGCTGACGGCTGAAGCGCTCCTGGAGCTCCTCACGAGTGAAGTCCAGTTTGGGGTACTGGTGGTCTGCTCTCTGAAACACACAAAAAGCCAAAGGTAGACAAAAGTCATGACTACATCATACGAAAGACTTACAGGTATTTTTTGAACCATGTTTAAGAAAAGCAGCAAGGTTCATAGACATTGATCTTAAATTTGATCACTTGTGCATTGAATGTAGCCACTTGATCAAATTCAAGGGGTTTTTTTTCAAACTTTGTCTAACTATGAATGCTAAGCAATCTGCTAAACGGGTATTTTAGAATTTTTTGATATCATGTATTATAAAGTGATGCTATCTCAATTATTTTAATGAAATTTTTTTTTGAAAAGGACTGACATAGACAACTTTTCTGTTGTCATTGTACCAAAATAGGTACTAGCATAGTTTTATTTCTTCCAGAATCAGATATAGTATTTTGACAACCCTTGGTGGATAATTTTATAATTTTTCAGATTTGCCAGGACTGAATGCACACACAAGGTCGCAAATATTTAGGATGGAACATTTCAGACACCGACAGCTTGCTTAAAGAAATACAAAGTGCCTTAAAGGTCAGTTGTTTATAGACATTGTGAACTTGACAAAGTAATGAAACCACAGAACGCCATCTGTACACAATGTGAAAGGTTTATAGGCATGAGTGAGTGTTGCATTGTAGTAAGAACATTAATTAGACAAGAAAGCCTGTAAATCACACTGCTGAAAGAAGATGCAAAGAAAGCTGCCAAGCATAGCTTAAGTTAATATGGCACATAGACAGACAAGTTTTTTAAATACTTGAACTGTGGAACAATAAATAAGCAAAGAAACCAACAGCTCATCATCAGTGGACAAAGATGAAGTAAGTTGATAGCAGGTGAAAATATGCTGGCACAATTCTTGTCTACAAAGACACACTACAGGGTCTGAAGACAGGATTATGGTGTTTTTTTGTCTATGCAAAATACTGCACAGTGCCTGTAAAATGTATTCACCCTCTTGGACGTTTTTTGACAAAAAACCCCTCTATAATGTCAAAGTGAAAAAGATTTCTACAAAGTAATGTCAACTGAATAAAAATATGAAAGGTTAAATAAATGAGTTGATTAATATTCACCTCCTCAGTATTTATTAGATCGACCCTTGGTTGCAATCACAGCACTGAGTCTGTGGAGCTAGGTCTCAATCACGCTTGCACATCTGGGCACTGCAATTTTTCTCCATTCTTCTTTATAAAACTGCTCAAGCTCAGTCAGATTGCACAGGGATGAGGCATGAACCGCCCTTTTCAAGTCCAGCTACAAATTCTCTAATGGATCGAGGTCTAGGCTTTGACTCAGCCACTCCAGAAAATTCACCTTGTTGTCTTTAAACCATTTCTGGTAGTTTTCACTGCTTGCTTCAGGTCACTGTCTTGTTGGAAAATAAATTTTCACCCAAGCTGTAATGCTTTTGTTCTATTACTGAAAAAGATTGTCCTCCAGGAATTTCCTATATTTTGCAGCATTCATTTTATCCTCTACCTTTACAAGCCATCCTTGGCTGGCTGCCGAGAAGCATCCCCACAGCATGATGCTGCTACCACCATGCTTCACAGTGGGGATGGTGCCCACCAAACATAGCATCTTGTCTGATGGCCAGATAGCACCATCTTGGTCTCATCAGACCAAAGAACTTTCTTCTACTTGACCATGGAGTCCCCTACATACCTTCTGGTGAACTTGAGTTGAGATTTAATTTGAGTTTTCTTCAACTGTGGCTTTCTCTTTGCCACTCTCCCATAAAGATTTGACAGGTGAAAGACTTGGGGAACAGTTGTTTTATACCATCTCAACTGCTGAAGCCTGTAACTCCTTCGGAGTAGCCATAGGTGTCTTGGTGACCACACAGTCTCCTTCTTGTACAGTCACTCAGTTTGTAAGAACAGCCAGATGTAGGCAGATTTACCCATGTGCCATATTTCTTCCATTTCTTAATGGTGGATTTAACTGAACTTGAAGAGATGTTCAATGCCTATGATTTTTTTTGTATCCATCCCCCGTCTTATACTTTTTAATAACCTTTTCTCCAGGTTTCGTGGAGTGTTCTTTTGTCATCATGGTGTAATGGTAGCCAGGGATACTGACTAACCAGTGACTGGACCTTCCTGACACAGGTGTCTTTTTACTACACTCAGCTGAGACCCATTCACTACACTCTACTGGACCTTTGTTGAATTAGGTCAGCCACTTTGTAGGGGGTAAATATGCAGTCACTTAATGCACATTATATATTTTAATTTTATTGACATAATTTGTAGAAATCTGTTTTCACTGTGAGATTAAAAGGTTATTTTGTCTTGTTTAGTCTAAAAAGCCATATTATATTGATCATGATAGGTTTATTAAATCAATAAATGTGCAAAACAACCAAGGGGGTGAATCCTTTTATAGGCACTGTATATGAGACCATAGTAATAGTTTTGTCATAGAAATGCAGAGAAATGATGTGTTTACAAAAGAGATTATCAAGTTTTACCAGCAGACTGAGGAGGAATTTTTATAATTGCAGGAAAGCAAATTTACATGTTTTTTTTCCTTTTCCTTCATTTTTTTTAGAAAATGGGAGCAAATACAGGCAAGTTTCCAACTAAAACTAGATTAAACTGCATTTGGACGAGCATCATAGTCATCAAAATTCCATCTCACCCCAACAAACATTTTTCTAATTAGAGTTTGTGTCTGCAGCTAACATTGACTCAAAAACCTACAGAGACTTTCCATTCTGCTCCTCTGTTATCTCGTCGACCAGCTATTTGGACAGCCTTTCAGTCATTAAATCAACCCACCAAAAACATCACTGTCATACTTAGATCGCTAGCCAGAAAGTCAGTCAACTCTCCAAATGCACAGGGTGGCAAAAGTAACAGTGAAGTCACAGCTGACCTTCTTACAAAGTGGACCTTTTTCAGATACACACTTAAGGTGAAAATATCAGACCTGTGGATTGCCACCATCCTACTTTGAGTTCAACAATAACCTATACTGGACCAAAATTGCTCACTCAGACCAAATTAAGTATGGTGTAATCACTAAAACTACTGTGATTGTACAAGATGCTGTAGATGAATCTGGTGAGAATCAGGAGTTTGGGGTGGGGGATGGGAAAAGGAAGGAGAGGTGAGAGATGGAGAGGCAATGAAAGCAGGAGACCCATTAGAAAACAGAGTTGGCTCACTATAAATAGGGCAGTGCCTGTCTGGCTGTGAAGGGGTGACAATCGAATCTTTGGTAGTCATGCTGGAGCCTCCTGACAGCTTCACCAGCTCTCAGTCGCTTTGACTCTCAAAACATACACAAGACGAAGGCTTAAATAAATAACTGCTGTAGCTATTTATAGTCTTACATAACCACTCTTTAAAACCATGTCCATGTCCATGTAGACTCACTGTAAGTTACATTCCTTGTTTAGTTCATTTGATATTTAATGAAAGAAACAAGTGTGATGAAAAATTAGATAAAATTGCCACCTTCATTGTGGATGTAGTTCCACTTTCAGAAGATTTCCTTTAAGACTTTAAGGAAAAAAACAAGCTTAATGATGCAGTAACAATTTACAAACTTGGAAAATATCAACCATAAATGTATGATAAAGTTGTTTCAAACAGGGGTTTCCAAACCTTTCCACTGATACAGAAATATATAAGGATGTTGAGGCCACTTTAATATCCGCAAGGTGAGGTATATGACATTGATTAAGTCAGAAGCAGAATAAAGAAGGAGCTGGGGTGGAGGAGGGTTGCATTAGCAGCTTGCAGAGAGAGTGGCAGAGTGTGGCCAGGTGAGAGCAGTTTAAATAAGGCAGCATGAAAGTGATTGGTCAATAGTGAGCTTAGAGCAAATCACCTGGCCATCAGCTGATGAGGGCCAGCATTGAATCAGCTGATCAGGGCAAAGCCTGATCCCGCAGCCTGCCTTAACTAACGCTAAATATTCGATTTAATGGATGACAAGGTAAATAGACAATAATTTCCAGGTGTTTGGGGATACCAATTAGATTTCAAGGGACCTTGTTTGGCCCTAGCTACCACTGGCTCTGCCCCTATAACATTATTGGTACTGCTATTTGCTCCCGTAGCCATCAGGGAGTTAGAAAACAAGATATTATTATTTTGGTTGCCAATATGTTTACCCTGTAGAATGTTGTCTCAATTTAGTCCCAAAAACATAAATAAATTCTTGTCAAGATGTTTGTTTACAGAATTAGCACAGTAGTACTGTCTTATGCTGAGACTATGAAGTACAGTACAGTAAACGCTTCATGTTCAAATTTTGGCATATTTCATTTTATTTCTAATATTTGCCAGTCAAAATTGGACTGCGGGCTGCATTTGGACCCAAGGCCATAGTTTGGACACCCCTGGTTTAAAACAATTGTTTTTAGCAATGATGCTCTAAACACTCTAGGCTACCATAAGGCTTACTTCTGGGTCTATTAAGGTAATCTAAAGTTCAAAATTCTCTTTCAATACACCTGATATTGACCTATCGGAAAATCATTTACCATGCACCTATGTCAGTATCCGTTGTGTCCAATTTAATGCTTGCTAACTACTCAATGGGGATTCAGAAGTCACCTGGCATGACACAAGAGGGCAGCAGGTGCCATGCACAAATGTGCTTTCATGGGCAAATATGTAAGAAAATGCTGGCACTCTGGGAGTCCTGAACATGTTCCAGTGACATAATTTAAAGAGGGACAACTGTCAGTAATGCTAATACATCAATTATCACAGCTCATTTGAGAAACAGACCCTAAGAACTACGAAGAAATATTAAAAGGACACTGATATCAAAATCAGCTATCAAATCAAATCAAATTTTGATTTTAAAGATTGCTTTAACCACAACCCCTGTAAAGATGTAAAAAAGTAGTGACGATATAAATCCTTTATCATGTTTAATAAAACTGTATGATAAAACAACTTGAAAATAAGTGTCTTATACTTCTAAACACCACTGCACTAGATCATAGTGATCAGTATGAATCAGAAAGGGTCATCTATAATTAAAATGATGTGCAAGATGTGTATTAACATTAAAGAATCCAATTTGATCATTTTTACTAACTCTTCAGTGTTAATGACAAAATTGAGATACCTGTGTGTAGTAGTCCTGAACCAGGGGTGGGTAGCACTCCCTTGTGTTGCTGTTGAGTTTGGGCTCATAGTCTGGCTGGACAATGCGAATTGCCTTTAGTGCCACATCTCTCTCATCTTGACGAAACACACACTGGTTGAACATGTCGTCAACTGATAGGCCATCCTCCTTCATCTGTTCCAGGCACCTGTAGGGACAGACAGACCAGGTGCTACAGAAATGTTTCTTCTGTGGGTTCTGAGGATACTTATATAAGACACAGAGGCTTCAAAGTTGAAAACTGTGCTCAAATAAACAGTCTGAGCTTGATTTTTTTTTTTTTTTCTCTGATGAAGCCTTCAGACGCAAACAGCTGTTCACTTACGCTAAGGTAGAGGATCATGTAGCCGGTTGCTAAAGCTTGCATTGCAAAATATTGCCACACACTGAGAGATTTCCAATATAGCATGCAATTGAGCCAGCACATTCGTGGCCAATTTTTAAATAAAAACTTGCTAAATTACGCTGAGCAACCATATCCATCTGTGCTGCTATTTAGCCCAACTTTCTCAAGTGCATTCTGTTTAAAGGAGCAAAGCTCGGTGAAATCTCTGAAAGCTTATGGTTCTATCAACACCAAGTACCTGACACAATCCAACCTCAAAAATACTAAAAGATCCCTTTAATATGACATCCTCAGAGTCCCACCATGAGGTCTCTGACAATCCCTTAGGGTCAAATGGACTAGTTTATTGGCAGAACAAAACTTGATCAACTTCTTTCCTATGGTAGGTTTCACCTGTAGCCTTACAAATATTTCAACACATTTAAAAACCTGCACCTACATATTGTCTTTTTGCACACAGTAATCCAATACATTTTATTCCCATCAGGTTAGTAATGCTTGTTTAAATTTAGCACAAAATGAGTCTGCTTCATCAGTCCACTGGTCAACAGAGGAAGTCTATTTTCGTCCATGTCAGAGATTATGGTTATTATGATGGAACAGACTCAGAGTCTGACCACAAGTTCAGAGATCAAAATCTTCTGACCTGCCTGCTGATGTGGGAATGAGACTAAGATAATAACATAAATATCTAAGCCTCTGATTATTCAGTTAAAAAATCCCCTGTCAGTGGGACCTTTGTATACTGTAGTTCTCCTCCACCCTGAGTGACTGTGGAAGAATATTAATTCAGGCATTTGCATCGACAGCCCTTTCTGCCAGACACAGAGTATGAGTTTGATCCAAAGGCAGATGAGCTCTGGCGACATCAGTGAAATGTTTATTTAAATAGAATCTCCCAGAGATATCAGAGACAGAGCAGTGTCCATGAGTGGACTGCAGAATGCAGATAATGCCAAAGTTTGAGCAGCTCCTGGAATACAAATCAGAAATGTAATAATGCGATGATGCCATATCTCTATTTGATTTACAATACCTATGAAGACTTGTGCTTTAAGATTGTTGGCCCTGTTTATGATAACTGAGATTTGGGGGCCAAGATACTGTTTTTTTTAGCTTCCCTAAATTTGTCATAAATATTGGTAAAGCTCCTGTGAGGACTTGTGTTATCTCTTTATAAGGTACATGTGTTATCTAAGTGGGGTTTTCTCACCTAATGTGACACAGAGACCACCATATCAGACAAAAAGGGTGCATAGTCTGACCTCAGCTTTACCTGAGGGTAGGGCTGGGTTATTATGGGAAAAATTATAATCGCAATTAATAGAACTTTTCACCTCGAATATGAGTAGTTAAACACTGTCCAAATGAAGTATCCAACAAATAACTAAAATTAATCACTGATAAAATCTTTTAGGTTACCTGGCTGCCTTTATCTCCTAGGCCTTGACGGACAGGGTTTGTGGATTCAAGGAGTTTTTATCATGTTTTGTATCCAATAATAAGCAATACTGACCAATATTTCCTGTATATAGATCAATCATTGATATACACTCACATGCTCAGGTTTTCATTTTTAAAAATAAGAACATAACGTTTCTTCTCCTCTGCTGAAGAGTGCTGTGAATTCAGGAGCAGGTCGATTGCAGTGGGTGCAGCATGAAAAGTGCTGCAGTGTTGCACAGTAAGCTTAGTGTTCTGAGTTTTCCTCCATGGCGCTTTTGTGTAGCAGATTGGATGGGATGGTGTCATCTGACTACTTCTTTTCATTTCAGGTTTCCAGGCAGGCAAGGTGTGTTACGACACCTGGCTGCCTTTTACATGACTACACAGTAGTGTGTTTTTAAGGAGACGGCGCATAAATAGAGCAAGAATTACAAGGGGGACAAAACAGAAATAACCTTCATGTCAGTTTTAGAGGCTCTAAATGTTGGTTTTGATTATTTTTCTATTTCACTTCCTGTTTCCTGCTGCTACAGTGTTGCTCTGTGCCATTTCTCATGTTAACAAAGTTAGTGCTAAACTGTTTATATTGCTTAGATTTTTAATGTGCAGTTTTACTTTTGCCATATTAAGTACATTTTATTTGAGATAACAAAATAATATTGATTCCAAATATTGGTCATCGGTCACATTCATTACTAAAAATCAATATTTCCCCTGAAATACCAATATCGGCTGACCCTTACTCTGCACCCGCACTCTGCTCATAAAGTTGAAATCTGTTCCCTCAAATCAAAATGACTTTTAACAAAGTGGGGGCAGAAACCCTGGATGGACTTGGCCCATTTATGACTGCCCATTCTCAGCGTCATTACACCCACAGCTTCAGCTTTGATTGACACCTTCAGAGAAATTGAGCCTGGCCCGGCTCAAAAAACAGTTCACTTAGTTAGTTTAAAGTATTTTTGGGTAAGAAGCATAGCAGTAGGAAGCCCTTACCCTGTAAACATTAAGGAGCCTGCAGATCATGCTTGGTTATACTGCACTCTAGAGGTTACCAGCAGAACTACACAACTAAGCCAGAGGACAAAAGTGAGGAAAAACCTCATTTGTCATCGAGGACAGCTGATGAGAGAGCTCTGCTTCACCCTGCACATCTTTTCCTCATGGCAATTATAAATAACTGCACACTAATTACCATCTGCAGGAAACCTTGGTTAAGTAACTTATTTTATTTAGAAGGTAGCAACACAATAATTAAGTGAATGAACATAACATTATATCACAATATCCTGTCTGTAGTTTAAAATGATGGAATGTGTGTTTAGGAGTATTTCAAAGCAACCATGTAGGTTAAATTTCTGAGTATTTTCACTTGTGCCCTGAGTCTCTCGTGATGCAATGTGCAATTTGGTCCGAGTACATGAGGGAGCCTTGAACAAAGAGAGGATTAGTCTGGGTGCTGGCAGTGAAAGAGAGCAGAGAGGTTGAAAGATAGAGTATAATCAGCCTGGTGACTGCTCTGCTGCACCCTAGGGAGCAAAGAACTCTGGAGGACAGAGCACTTACAAAAGGGGAAAACTTGAAGGGATAAGTGAGTCAGTGCATGTGAGAGAGAGAGCAAGATGAGAGGGGAACAGACTGGTCCATAGAGGGCAAGGACACAGCAATCACACTTCAGAAGCAAGTGTGATTTAAAGAAGTGCTGGCCGTAATAAACAAGGATGCAACACAGTTAAGAAAAGGACACAAAAAAAAACAACATGAGAAAATAATCATACAGAGGAAGACAAGATGGAAGAGAGGGTGCTTGGTCAGCGGCTGAGCATGAATGCACCACTTCAGAACAACAATGTCATATAAGCATCAGCTTACAGTGATCGATTGGCCAACCTGATACCTACTGCCAACCATTCAGCCCTGCCACCTGTCCCGCTATTGGACCATGCTGTATAGGGTGATATATCAGTCTCTGTGAGTGGTTTGAGCTACAGTAATCAACGTGACTGAGGTTGATAAAGCTCTTAAACATATGATCAAGCCAGCAGGGACTGATAATATAATTTTTATTTCAACTCAAATGTGTTAATAAAAGGAGCTATTCCTGTTAATGCTTCAAAAGTCAACAAAATACATGAAAAATTAAACCAAGTTTAGAGCAAATGTACTTCCCACAGTTAGCCAAGAATGTATCATTAAACATACAGTACTGTGAAGCATTTTAGGTATGTTTGGGCCAAAAATTGAGGGTGAAGTAAAGCATGTAATTGCGAGTAAGCCCGCCTTAGGCACCATCAAAGGGTGAGGAGGATTGACACAACCCTTGTTAAGCTTTGGATGTCCTTGCATGTTACCAGGGGCATGGAAAAAGAATCTGTTTAAAAAATGACAAAGTCCATATTAAGAGGTGGTTATAGGGTACCATCTGGGAAGGTAGTAGGGTTGCCACAAGGCCCTGTCTATGTCCATAGGCCTGAAAACTGCTGAAAATATCTGGGCATGTTTCCAGGGGTGAAAAGGCCCAGACAAAAGTGATGTCATCAAGCCTGACCTTAGTTGACGAGAGACACAAATGTGTTGAGTCGACATGTGCTGAGAATTACTCTGCCTGTCCCAGGTTGTGAATCCTTAGCACCCTACATGCCTAAAAATTATGCACACAACAGTTTAAACAAAGGTGGAAAGAGTATAAGACCTTTGTACTCATGTCCAAGTAGTTACTTTGGGTAAAGTTGACCTAAGAAAAAGTAAAATTAACGGTCTATTGTTTGAGAAGTCACCTCTTATTGCTGCTTGGACACGTGATCAGCGCTTGAATCCAGGGTCATAGGGTGTTTCAGGTCTTTAATTAGCAGACCCTTCCTCCTAGCTGCAGATGTTTCATTTTGATGATTATGGCTTATTAATTAAGCTAGTTACTAGTGATATCACAAAATTCAGTACCTCAAAAAAATATAACATTACTTAGGACCAATAAAAAATAATACAGAAATGCTGGCCTTTTGAAAAGCATGTCCATTTACACACACTCTGTACTTGGTTGGGGCTCCTTGAATCCATGAGTTACTGCATCAGTGCAGTGTGGCATGGAGGTGATGAGCCTGTTGTTGCTCTGATAGCAGCCTTCAGTTCATCTGCATTTTTGTGTGTAGTCCTTTAGCTTCATCTTGAAAATACCCAATAGTTTCTCTAAGGGGACCAGGCGAGTTTGTTGGCCAATAAAGAACATGGATATTATGGTAACTGAACCAGTTTTTGGTGCATTGGATGTGTGGGCAGGTGCCATGTCCTGCTTGAAAAGGAAATCAGTATCTCCCTGAAGCTTGTCAGCAGAAGGAAGCATGCAGTGATCTAAAATTTCCTGGTTAGACACAAATAATGCAACAGTTAGCCAAATGCCTTGTCTGTGTGGTGACTCTTGATGAACTGACTTTCACTCCTTGTGAAGTTCCCCCAAACTCTTGACGAGGTTTTGCTTTACGATCCCCTCAAGCCTGTGGTTATCCCTGTTGCTTGTGCATCTTTTTCCATCACACTTTTTCCTTCCACTTAACATTCTATTACTGTGCTTGGATGCAGCACTCTGTGAACAGTCAGCTTCTGTAGCATAACCTTCTGAGGCCTACCTTCCTTGTGAAGGGTGTCAGTGACTGTCCTGGGCAACTGTCAAGTCAGCAGTCTTCCCCATGTCTATGTAGCCTACTGAATCAGAATACAAGTTTCATTTCTTGAATATAACTACTGAAAGAAATTCTCTTTTCCACAATATTCAAATTTATTGCGATACACCTGTACATTTTGCATGCTACATTTGTTCCAAGTACTTGTGACCTTATTTTTGCTCATAATATCTTGAAACGAAATAATTATCTGGGTCTGCAAGGTGAAGGTGGCTTATTTTAAGTGCAATGACATTATCTGACATTGATTTAGACAAATACACTTATTAATATTTGAGTTTTCTGTGTGTAAAGGTCCATCATTGCTTGTTGCCTGACATTTCTGATAAGGAGACATGCAGCCACATGGTTAAAACTAAAGACTAATGTTCAAACCCTCAGGGAGAAAAAAGGAAATTCAATGAGAGCTGCTCCTGCCTGGGCAGCAGGCCAGCTCATTGTGCTGGCTACCATCAAACAAACACACACTCCGTCTCTGTGACACATGCGGCTGTCCGGTCATCTCGGTGATCTGTGCACAAGATGTAGACTGTGAGTTAAATATCTTGTCATCAGTCTGCGTATAGGGCTGTAACATAACTACTCAATAAGTAAACTGAGGGTTTTAACTCAGACCAAACTATTGGGTGTCAAGGTCACACTTGAGTAAGTAAGTTGCAAAAACTTTCAGGTTGTCAGAACAAAACAACAATAAATAAAGCACCATCCATGCACAACTCTACATACTGGTTAGTCTGAACCAGCTTCACACTGTAAGCATGCAGTGATTACTATTATTACAGAAACCTCCACAACTGACAAACTGTAGAGGAAAAAAAACATTTGAAGCTGGGTTGCTATGGTGACAAAATCAGCTGCAGGGGAAAAGGAGCTGCAAACAAGGTGCCAAGTGTTGGGAACACCTTTATCTTTAAACTCAATACAGGAGAAACAATAGTCACTAAAACTGTAGCTGTGTGTGGGTTTTGTTAAAGACAATATGCCTTCATTTTTGATCCGTACACAAGAAACTTCACTAATAGAGTGATCAGAGTACAGGCCAACTGACAAAAAACACATTGACCACCACATTTTAGATCATATTCTTGCAGAGGAGTCCATTATTCCATAAAAAATAGATAATCTGGTCACCCAACAACAAAAAACATTTAAAATTACACACGAGTAGAATGAAATTAGGTACTGAGGTCCGGGTTCAGAAATAGAATATAGGGATGCACAATATGTTAAGTATAATATCACTATTGGCAGATATGAAAACTTTGCAAAAATTAACAACCAATATTTTGGCTTTAGAAATCTGACTATATTAGCTATAAGTATTGACTGTACGAACAAATAAGTTAGCCTTGACAGCTGAGGTCCTTTTCATTATTCATCATCAGTCCTTACTTTTAAAAGGACTAATATTTGTAAATTTGCTCATACTTTAACTTAAATGGTGTGTTTGAAGAAGTGAAGTTTTAGGTCTGAAATACATTCAATACTGGTACAATGTAGGTATCAGCGCAAATAATTTTGTAAATATCAGCATATTTGTAATCACCAAAAATCAAATATCATGTTCCCTCAACAGAATATGATAAAACAGAATAGAATATCATGCATGAACAGATCTCCTTTACCAGTGTTGATCTATGGTGTCCTGTCAATTATATGCTGGCATCTGGCATATCTAGCTGCTGAATCAAATAAGAGGTTTTTCCACAGGGCAGAAAAAGTGACGTGTTTGACCAACTCTGATTTGATTTCATGGTCAAATGTGAGAGAAATGGTTGGCCCATCAGTAGTGTTAATCAGTATTGTTGATCAGTATTCCTGGCTACCATTACACTATGAAGACAAAATCCATCATTAGGAAATGGAGGGAATATGGCACATGTGTAAATCTGCCTATATCAGGCCATCCTCATAAACTGAGTGACCGTGCAAGGAGGGCACTAGTGTGAGAGGCCACCAATAGATCTACGACAACTCTGAAGGAGTTACAAGCTTCAGCAGCTGAGATGAGAGAGACCCTGCATACAACTGTTGCCAGCGTTCTCCATAAGTCAAAGCTTCGTGGGTGAGTGGCAAAGAGAAAGTCACTGTTGAGGAAAACTCAAATTAAATCTCAGCTAGAGTACTCCAAAAGGCATGTGGGAGACTCCATTGTCAAATGGAAGAAAGTCCTTTGGTCTGATGAGACCAAAATGGAGTTTTCTGGCCATCAGACAAGACACTACATTTGGCGTACATCAAACACTGCACATCACCACAAACACACCATTTCCACTTCGAAACATGGTGGTGGCAGGTGCACTGTGGTGCAATCTTGTGCTGCTTATCTATAATTTATACACATAAATTTACTATTATAAGATTATTTTTGCATATAGCTGAATAATGAGATTATTGTCCAGTATTATGTGTCAAGTCCATTAACCTATTTCTTATTGTCAACTCTAGAGGAAAACAAATAGGAGGATTTAATTTCACAATAGCAGAAACACACAAAGCAAAGGTAGCTTTTAATTTAGTAAACTAATTTGCTGTTTCCAATTTAAACAGAAAAGCAGAAACCTGGAGACATACTCTGTCACTTCTTAAAGAGATGCAATGTTTGAGTACCAAGGATGGACAAAGGATGATCTCTGCTGGTGATTATTTGCATTACAACTGCCCTCAAAATCTAGACTTTAAGATTCCATTTGTCATTTTCTCTATATATCCGCATAAATAAAAAGACTAAGTAGATGCACTGTTTTTCCAGTCCCCACCAGTGTGACAGAATGACCAAAATACTAAAAAAGGAAATAAAAATGATTAAAAAACATTCAACAACAGAATAGTGTTGCTTCTTTATCATTTTGTATTTTGATTGTCCCTCCTCAGAACTTTGTGGTCTATTCCTTTGCATGCAACAATGTAAACTCCAAATGATACTGAACAAACATTTATAAATTCAGAACATAAAATCAGGTCTCCTTAAACCTTATTCAGACGGGTGGGTATGTGTGTTTGTGAGTGAGGACGCATTCTGATTGTGCAGACATACCTTTTGACAATCTTCGGGGAGCAGTTGGGAATGCGGCCCATACATTCCAGGGCAGAACAGTAGGATCCCAGATTTGGCTTCAGACTAGCCTCCTCTAACAGGATAAACACGCGCCCGATCTGGTTTAATGTGCCCTGTAAACACAGTGAGGCATTGGAGGGCAATTAGACTTTGCTTTCATGCATGCACAAAACCAATGCTTATTCAAGAAATGTGGTGTCCAAGGAAACAAGCAGCAATTAAACTCAACTCAATTTCTGACCATGATAACACTTAATTTAAAAATGCAGCTCTATGCTTCTATGTAAAATGGAAACAGGTCATGGCTCTATTAGAATGACTTTCAACTCCACGGCTTTCTTTGTGAGGCTCCTAAAATGAATAACAAGGAACGATGCAGGTTTTGTTAAATATCTATAACCAATGCATGAAGCTGACAAACTATTTACAAAGAGAACATGAGAAACACACCTGAACTTCACACAAACTCATCCAGATCTTATGACACTGATATTTATACATACAACTATGCACAACAAATGATCAATAGATGAGGCCTCTTTTGCTTCAATTTTAAAATTATTTCATCACATTTTTGTTTAAAATAACAGATTTTGACCATGGCATGCCATTAACAACAAAAAATATGTCTTTTGAATAAATTGCTACCTGTCTGTAGGGGCGTTCTTTGTATTTGTTGTTTTAAATGTTATCAGGTCTGAATCAAACAGTCAATCTGGATTAGCCTGCATGTAACCAGCCAATCACTACAACTCAGAGAGGCACAATACTGTGTAGAACATGTAGGCATGTTTGGGCCAAATATTGAGGCTGAAGTAACATGTAGATGTGGTGAGTAAGCTGCCTGAGGGCACCACCAGGCAGGAGGGAGGACTGACACAACGTGGGTCGAGCTCTAGACGTCCTTCCATATTACCAGAGACATGTGAAAATAAACTGCTTAAAAAATAACAAAGTTGACACATTTAGGACGAAGTAAGGGGTGGATGTGGTGGGTAAGTATGGCCTGGGGTACTATACAGATGGGTAGTAGGGTTGCAAGGAGGCCCTGGTCATGATGGGGATGTCCCAAGGCCAGTGGTCTACGAGCTATTACCAGGGGTAAAAAGGTCCAGACAGAAGAGATGCCATTGGGCTTGACCTTGGATCTTTAGCACCCTACATGCTCAAAACTCGTGCACATGACTGTATATGTGACTCATGTTATTGTCAGGCTGTCAGTATTTCTGTCTTGTGACTTGCCCAAACTTAGCTGAGAAGAGAAGTTGCAGTGGCATTGGTTGGCATGTATATACTATTTGTATGTTGACACTGCTTACTGCCATTCTTATTATTTATTTCTACTACATAGTACTTTCACTTTTAGATGGATCTCACAACATCCTCTCACTGCCACAGACCCTTTTAGATGGTATCCTGTGAATATTATAAAAATAGTAAGCCCTTCTGTCATCCAACAATGAAATAAAGTTAGATTTCTAATTAACACATGGAGACTAAGAAAGGGAGTGGCACTGTCTAAACTGATTAAGGCTTTGTGTAAAATCTGCTAGCAACATTTGGTAATTAAAAACAAAGTTCATCATATTGTTTTCCCAGTGTTTTTCTGTGATATCGAAACTGTTGTAAATATTGTTTGATTTGACTTGTGTTTGATGTTTAAGATTCTGGCACTGAGACAACCCAAGTTCTTAATGTCTATAAAGCTATTTGTATGTTAGTTTGCCAATTAATTTGACCTGTAAAGATATAAAAGACAGCAATTAAAAAAAGGAAACTGAAAGGATTTGAGTTGGCTAAAAAATACCTCCCCCATGACAATTAATAGCTAAAGATTAGGGCTGTCAAGATTAATCGCATTAACAACAAAAGTCCACTTTAATAAACTTGGACAGCTCAGTAAACAAGTCAAAAGTCACCTGCACCTTGCGCTATCACACATTTAGCTTTTTACAGTCCCCTTTTTACCATTTCAATCTAGAACAGCTTCCTTTTCGCGGGTTAAGTTCATCTGTATCCAAACAGGAAGTAAATTACCATTAGTTTAAGACAGCTGAAAATTCCAAAATGAAAGAAACGGTTTTAAATGCAAAATAGTGGATACAATTAATCACAATTAACAGCAGAAACTCTGAGATTAATCACAATTAGAAATTTTAATCTTTGGACAGTCCTATTCAAAATAGAACACCATAAACTGCCAGAGAACCAAAGTTAATCCAGCAAATTATCCCACGGCTCTGGCACATTATCTGATGAAAATGACATTAAACCATGAAAAGGTGTTTTTCTTTGTTTTAAAACAGTGACGACTGGACTCACCTTCTTGGCCCACACCCTCATTACGATGTTGTAGATGTCTGCGTTGAGAAACTTTCGCCGAGTCACGATTCTGTGCTGGTTGAGCAGGAAACTATGAGCTCTCTCAATTTCCCCTGCAAACACGCATGCCTCCAGGTAAGAATGGATGCTCATCTGCATGTTCCTACACACAACTCCTTCAGTGTCCTGTTGGCGCTGTGACTTCCTTGAATAAACTAAGTGCCCTGCTTGATGATTTAGCCTCCTCTCCAGCTCTTCCACCTCAGCCAGCTCTTTGGCCCTGCTCTCTGCATCAGTAACAGTTTGTGTCTCTTCAGAGTGAATCTGGTTTTGTTGCTGCTTCGGTCTCTCTCTAGACATTTTATGCAGCGCTGCTGCAGAAGGAGCAGCGGTGGACGTAGAAACTACATCAGGAATCTCATCAGCCAATTTTTTGTGGCCCTTGCTTTTTTTAGTCAATGGTGAAGTCTTTTTAGCTGAGGTTGAAATAATCTTATGTGAGGTCCCAGGGAGCATTGAGCTGCTCGTATTTCCTTTAGATTTGTTGGCTGCTTTATTGTCAGCATTCCTCTGGATGTTCTGCAGCTTCTTGAGTTTGGTTTTCTTCTCCTTGGATAATTTTTCCATCCATCGGCTTGGCTGAGACTTAGAGGCTCCTTTAGAAACAGTCTGTTCTGACTGTGTAATGCCAGTTTTCTCTGGGGAGCCAATTTTAGGACCCTTACCAGGGAAACCCCCTCTTCCAGAAGAAGGGGCTTTAACAATCTGCACCTTTGCATGGTGGACATCTAGAACGATGTCAGCTTGGAGTTGATGGATTCTGGCCTCGAGCACTGACAGAGTAAAAGGAAATTTGACATCAGTGGACAAATAAAGTCACTTTTTTAAATAAAAAAAATGTTATGTTAGAAAGATTCATTGGGTGCATAAGCTAAAGAGATCAAGCAATGTTTTCACATCTCACATAGTATTAGCAAAAAAAAAAAAAAAAAAATCAAATTTTTTAAATTGCTGATCTTCCAGAAAAAATATTGATTTGTTTCAGAGAAGTTGCAATGAAGTTTTTTCTCCATTACATTCCATCAGGATGCTGCCAATTTTCACCTACTTGGAAACTGTTCAACCCTTCTGCAATCAGATTACTTCATGCTCCAAAGGTTTTACATTCCTTGATGGACTAATCATCTTTATCCCGTTATCAAGACAAATCCTCTTAATGTGTTATCAAGTTTGTTTATAAGTGTATGCATGAAATTAACAAGGTTAATGATGGAAATTACTTTATTAATAATACTTAATAGAACAATACAAAGCAAAATAACTTGAACTAATTTATTATTTCACATGAAAGCTATAGGTTATTCTTATCTTTTATTTTGAATTTATTTGTTCAAATTGATACAAGGACTTTTGTCTGTCATTTTGATTTTCTTTAAACATACAGGCTGTTCCAAAATCTAATCTAAATTATTTGTAACGAGAAACTTTCCAAAAACATCTTTTGCAACATGTAGAAAGTTGTATCAGTAGTTTGCCAGCCTGGCTACTGTCTCTAAGACTGGTTGTCAACTGATGGGTTGGGACCCAAAAGGGTCGTGAAGCCCTTTTCAGTAAGTCACGAATGTGTGCCAAAAATTCTGTGCTTTTAGTTTGAAGGATATTTCTCAATCCATTTGTTTCATACACTTTTAGAGATCAAATTTGAGACTTTTAAGACCTTTTAAAGACCTGAACTGATAAAAATTATGACCCCTTTATGCATAGTAAACAGTCAAAAATGGAAGGCATGAGATTTCTCAGTGCACAAGACCAGGGCTGAGTTTTCTGATTTAATTAACTTTTTAAGAAATGTCAAATGGTATAGGGCAAAATGCATTTTTGACTCATGAACGCCCAAATTTGATGATTTCTGGCATATTTAATGCCTCTATTCTATCAATATGGTATATGGTGATATGAATACTGATGCACTTTGTCAGGTGTGCTGAGCTGATATTAAAGACTTTAACTATTTCAAGCACAATAATTTGTTTTTCTCAGAGAAGACCTGTTAAAATAAGTTTGATTTTAAGTTTGCAACCTAGGAGCCCAGATGTTAGAGAACTGGATTAATGTTTCACAACAGTACAGAGTTTATTAAATTACAGTGAGTCAGACAAAATCAGAGAGGGGTCTGGGGGTCCTCCCAACACCAAATTCCTGAATTATCAATATTCATGCAACAATTTTTGGAGGAAGATGATTAAAATCGTAAAGGTTGGCTAAAAAACAAAGAATAGACAAGGAAATGTCTTAGTCTAAGTGCCTCCAAAAAAATTAAGACCTCCAACTGGTAAAAAACTGACTTTTTAAGAGTTTTTATGGCCGTAAAATTTCAAACACAAAATTTCAAAAATGAAATGTAAGACTATTTAAGACTTTTCAAGGATCTTCAGGAACCCTGGCTTCATTACATCTTTTGTTCCATCTCTGAGCAAAGCTGTACCAAAACAGTTATGATTGCAAAATGTAAGAGCTTTGCTATTAAGGAGACGGTTGTGAGTCCTGACACTAGACCAGATGAGAACCACAGGTCTACAATAACATACCATCTAACAGCTGATACTGCTCTAGCACACGTTTCTTTCCAACCTCTGTTTTTAACGAGACATTCCTTCGCTGAAGCTGGAGGGGAGTCTCTGAAAACCAAAAACAGTTATATATGTTACAAGATATTAAAATTGGATTGACAATGGTTATGCATTATTATGACAAACTAGGATGACAGTGTTCAACAATACAGACAAGAGTGATGTTTAAAGTATTCCTAGCAATTTACAGTGACCTAATATTTTTGTTCAAATCTTACTGAAAATGTTAAAATTTAATTTTAGTATGTGAGAAGAGAAAAAAAAGGTCTTACATAATAACCATAATAATAAAAAATACTACTGCTACTACTACTAATGATAATAATAATAACCTAAAACAAAAAAAAAAAATGAGACAGTACAATACAAAATGTCAAATGCAAAACCCTGCTTTACATATCTGATAAGGAGAGGGGAGAAGCGTGGACTAATTTATTCCAACCTTCTCTACATAATTCATCGATCATTAATTTTCCAGCTTCCTTATAGATATAAACAAAAAAATATTTCTTTTTTACATTATATAGATCTAAAACACATTTATACTAACAAACACATAATTTTGTGTAATTCTATAGTACATATTTAACTATACTTAAATTAGACTTCTCATAGACATACTATCAACAACATAAGTTGATGGCTGATTTCTCTACCTTTATTAAATATATCTAAATGTTCGTCTATGTTTAAATTCAAAAACTTATACAAATTAAAGTGTAATATATATGAATATTAGATATGTGAAAATATTATGAGGTCATATTTTTTCATATAACTGTAAACATACACGTGCACTGTCAGTTTGAGTCAGATGTTTAGTTAAACCAGTGACCATGTTAACCGGGGATATTCAGCCACTACAAAAGGCGTTAAAACAGAGGGTCATCACAAATGTCTCTTTGCTAAGTTGTATTATCATTAGAATAATGTCAAAATATACTCATAGGGTATGAAAAAAGAGACTTTTCAACTGCTGAAACAACCACGTGGCCATTAGGCTCAAAGTAACCAGTTAACAGGGTCACTCGTCAAACCAAAACATTTAAGAGTTTTGATAAAATCCCTACATAAGCTAACTCTGCAATGTGCTTGCCAAACATTACATACACACTATTCAGTATAGCTTTGATTTAATGGAAATGTTAGTAGAAAGACATTTGACTCGTGGGTTAAACTAGTCCAACGTGTCGATCACAGTGATAGTACTCGATGTGATATTAATGTGAGGCAGTCTCCTTCGGCTCACCTGAGATTCTCCTGACAGCCCCGCTCCTTAAAGACACACACTGACAGCAGTCCGCTAAAGACACGCGGATAGCACACTTTTCAAACAAACTGCGACGATTTAGACATTTAGCAAAGGCAGATACACGAAGAAGTGACATGTTGACATGTTATAATCCATAACCGCGTTACTACCGAGCACTAGGCAGCCATCTTAAATAAGACATGGTTAGTCGAGAGGAGCGATCGTCAAATATTGAGACACTGTTAGTAGATTAAAGATAAATCGATTTTTCCGAACTCTAATATTAGCCTACTTTATGATTTCCTGAAGCCCTGCGCAAACCACTTTTCATGTTATCGGTGCGAGAATCCCTGATAATGAGAAAGTACTTTTTTTTCTTCTTAAAAATGGATACAATGTGGCTTATGATGTGAACTCAACAAACTTATGACCACAGGGGTTAGCAGGTCTTTGCTTGCAACGGTTTTAAAGGGTTAGCGTACAATAAAATATGAAAGGTAAGTCGACACCGGTGTCAAAGTATATAATGAACGTTTGTTATTGGTTTTACCAAAAGTATTATTGGTACATATCAACGAATACTAGTCAGCTGACATAAACAGGCTTGTATGGGGACTTAAACTCAGTAAACTATAAAAAGTTGCTGGTTAGCAATACAGCAAGAGTTGTACATTTTCTCTTGTCTGATACAAGGGATAAAAGCAAGAGGCAACACTAAATAAAAAAGATACTTGATTGTTTTACTTTATAAAATGTTATTTAATTTATTGTTTTATTTTAAATGAACATGTCAGCATACATTTTGAAAGGCAGGAATTTCTTTTGCTTTTTAGTTTAAAGTAGTTTTAAAAGGCCTAGCCATTTTTAAAAAAATGTTCAGCCAAATTTTTTGTTAAGTGACAAAATAAGCTACCCCTTTTTAGCTGTCACGTGATGTGAATGACCATTCAATCCCTTCTACCTTCAAATATCCAAAATCTTTGAATATACTAGTATTTATGTACATGTGCATAAGTTTTGGGCATGTAGGGCATCAAGGATTCATCCCAGACAATATGCCACATCCCAGGGCATAAGAGAGGGGGAGGGTGGCATAGTCAAGCTGGACACATGTCCACACACACATCTGTGACTCTGCAGCTAAGTTCAAGTTCAACAGCATTTGGTGATACACCCAGAAACCACTGGCATTTTTTGAGCCCCTGGAACATCCACAGCACCTGGGGCTTATAGCATCTACTCCCCCGAACGGTGCCCTAGGTAATGCTTACTTGCCACATCAACCATGAATGCCAGCCTAAAGGTGTAGACTTTTTCTTTTAAGCAGCTTATTTTCCCATGCCCTTGACAATTTGCAAGGACTTTCAGAGCATGACCTGGGTTGTCACAGTCCTCCTTCATGCCAGATGGCGCCCTCAGGTGGTGTACTCGCCACATCTATACCTTACTACAGCCTCAATTTTTGGCCAAAACATGCCTAGACGTTCTGCACGGTACTGTATGTTTTTTTTTTTTTTTTTTAAATCAGGGAATGCTTTTTGATCAGAAACATCATTTAAACCCGTGGTATTAGAAGCCAAATTAGCACTAATACAGACTTGTGTCTCCTGCTTTGACCACAGTTCCCAATTCACCTGTATAAGGAAGTCTTTCCTTGATTTCAACAAATTATCCAAACTACTTCTGCAAGATTGTAAACTCATTCCAGCAGGTCAATCCACATTACACCTGTTATTTTTTCTGCATTCAACTGAAATGTTGGATTTATTTTAAGATCCTTACTTTTAAAACCATATATATCACTGAACAACTCCACCACTCCATCACCTGTCGGCCCTTCAGGTATCCTGACAAAAGTCTATCTATTACTCTTCGTGTTTGATTAAAACCAAGGCAATCATGTTTTGGATTTTATGTCTCTGAAACTTCTTACCTGTGCACACTGCTGTTAATAAGCATCTTAAGACTATCATTTTCAAGTTGGCTTTATACCACATGAAATCTGGGTGTAAGATTGTGATGCAACTTTGTGCAGTATTTTTTTCTGTATTTTATTTGTCGTCTTTTATAGGCTTTTATTGTTAGGACCGTCATGGTAAAATTTGTGAAACACTTTGTGACCTTGCTCTGTGGAAGGTGCTTTATAAACCTCACTTACTTACTTGATTGACATTTGCCTTTTTGTCTGCAGCCAGGATCTTTTGGGACTCCTGTCTTTACTTGCTGCTCTGCAGATGTTTCTTTCTTCAAGTTGAATATTTACAGGTAAGTAATTTTAAAACAAAAAAGATGTTATTGGCCAAACTATATTGATGTAGTCGTATTTTTAAAATCTGTTTTCAGTTTATTACAGGAGAAAAAGCTGGTCTTATTGCTAAATATACCAGCATGGTGGACTATTAAATCTATTCTGCTTTGACTCAGATGTCCATGTCCACAACACTTTGGAATGGACAGTGAATTATGTTTAACCTGCAGGTGGCAGTCTAACCAAAGTTGAACAGAGAAAGACTGATGGTTAAACCACAGTGCATGGAGAGACTGAATGTCTTACATGAAACAAGAAAAATATTTTATGTCATATTTGTGTATTATACAGCACACATAATCATGTTATTTGATAAGATGTTGAATAGTTTGGTCTTTAAATTTAAATTAATTAGTGTGGTGCATACATATAGACAGAAAAGGTTATGATCAAGCTCTTGATCCAGTAAAAATCTTATACTCCTGCTGGAAAATGATAAACGATTATTTTTGAGTTACTGAACTTGTTTTGGAAGTACTGACTGTGCAAAAAAATTATTTAACACTCTAAGTTATTGCATTGTAATTACTGAATTTAATATAAACTTTTCAATAACTAAAAAATTACATGGCCTAGGAGCTGAAAGGTATTTCCATCAAGTAAATCTGAAACTGGAAGAATATGCATGCAAGAAGCCTCCGTGCTGACTAATGAAAATGATGCTTTTCTTCTTTTAATAAACGTCTGAATTTCAAGCATCTTTCACTCTCACTCAAGTGTAAGTCAGCCCTGAATTGAAACTAAAACTGTATCTCATTCATATCCTGTATACTCTCTGACCCCCAGCAGCCTCAGCCTCTCCTTGTCATGCATCCATAAAGCATGCTTAAATATTTGAGCGGCCCTTTTTTTATGTTTCAGCAGGCTGGAGGTTAACACAAGCACTACTTGACAGAGAGAGAGAAAGAGGGTGGGGTTAAGGGGGTGCAGAGAGGGAAATGAGGTCCAGGCAGTACATCTTTTCTCAGTGGAGGCAGTGGCTGAGAGCACAGCGGTGGGTGTCTGCTGCTGCTGTAGGTGAGGATCAGGAGGTGTTTGTTGCCACGGTTCATGAGCAGGGCCCCTTGACAGCCTCGTTTGATGTGGTTGGCCCCTGTCGGCGGCTGGCTCTTTGCGCTGGTGTGACAGTCATTGCCGGGTGAGTGACTGTCAATGCCCCGGCCGACAAAAGAGGAGAAGACAGGCATTCATGGGGCCTGATAATGGCCAGGCCGGGACAAGGCTGCCATTCTCATACACTTTGATCATGGGGATTCTTTTGCACACCTTTGTAGGGGCTCCCTATTTGTTTAACAGATGGAGAGAGGGCTTGTTTTTGATGGAGATACTTCTCTGTGAGATGCTTGTGTTGGTAAATGCTTTTGGCATATGTTTGTGTGTGCGTGTGAGTCTCTTGTGTGCGTCTCTGCATCACTTACAGGGAATTAGTGACCTGTCACCATGTGGGGAAAAAATGCTTCTTAAGAAGCTGCCTTTGGAGGCTCCACTTATGTGAAATTGGAGATTTTATCTAGCAGTCTCATCTGGAAACGTTGTCATTGTGGGTTCAAGCTGAGACATGCAGCACATGAGTAGTTTTTAAAGCCTGCAGTAAACATTTTAATCACTGATACAAACTTTAATTATGAATCATTAGTCATCGTATTGTTCACTTTACATCCATTACAGTCCATTAAAAGACTGACATCAGAGCTATCCTTCAGGCCTTTACTGGATGCTGTGACTCACACAGCTCTTACAGGATTCTTTTAAATAAGCAACCTAAGATGCATTCAGTGAAACGGTAGAGATGTGTCATGCTACAATTTGTATCCTAATAGGATAGTCTGAGAGAATGATGCGAGGACAGCCTCAACATTCAGTAAAAGCTTCAGCACATACAGGAATATGGAGAATTGCTGAGTCAGCAAAATTCGTGGCAGCAAGGATGTACAGTAAAAGTGCCTTCCCATCCTCACCACCATCCTTTTCCATCTGCGTCCTCTGTTTTGTCCCCCTGATCTCAGATTAGCACTGCTTGGATGTTCAGTCACCTCTGACAAGTCACATTTTTGTCATCAAACAGTATCAGTCATTTCGATCTCTGCCTGCTGTCCTATGAAGAACCAGGGAGGATGGGTCTCAGAACGCTTCACAGCATCAGATAGACGACTCTACTTATCATACTGCCGCTGACAATAGACAATGGTCACGAAGCAGGATATGCAAAAGGGCTGTGTTGACAGTGGGGTTGAGTTTTGGTGGCCTGGTCAGTTCCTTCAACCACGCCCGGATGTTTGTTAGCCAACCACAACACACAGCTTTCATAATTCATGCACACCTGTGCTGGATCTTACACATTATACAGGCCACGTGTGACATGCTGTGAATAATTGTCTCATCAGTTTTCATATTAAGTGTAGTCCAGACATGTATAATGAATACATTTTCTTAAAAAAAAAAAAAATAAAACAAAATAAAACAAGTAAACCAAATATGCATGGCAAAACTGTCAGAAGGTCCGCACACTTAAAAGCTTCAGGTCATGGGTGAGCAGCAAACACACATCCATAAGAGCAAGAGAGTGAAAGAGGGGAACAAGGACTTAGCAAACAGGCAAAACAATTAATAATGGGGAGCTATTACTGAGGGATTGTCAGTGCTAGGAGGGAGGTCGGGTTTCAGGCCCTTTTGAAGACTTTGATGGTACAAAACAGGCCTCATTATAGAGATATTATCTCTATTCATACACTTACAGAGCTGCTTGGATTCCTGCTGGGACAGATTAGGTTCCTCAACTTGAGAACATCATCCATGGGTGCCTGGCTCACAGAGCAGTGTTCTCAGCTCAGGGCACACCCAGATGGCATGGCTCAGCTCGATTCCACTTGATTCAGCTCAGCTCAACTCAGAGAATAAAGATCCAATCAGGTACCGGGTGTGCTGTGGTGGACAGAGAAAACAATGAATTGCAGCCAGAGAAATTAGCTGCACATCTTTGCAAATGGCAGTATCACACCAAAAGTGGAGTTGTGCAAGATGTGTGTCTAAATATCTCTATGTCAAGGGGTCAAAGCCCTCCCATTCTGATAAAATACAGATGGAAGAATTCGTGTTCAACAACTAATAGCAGATTGTTTTAGATTTTGGATGAATCGCAAGCAAACTGAAAGTTTCAAGACAAACATGCAATATTTTTAGGCTACATGTTTAAAGCTACATGTTTATCATTTGGGTTAAAGAGCTTCTACATATTGGTGTATTAACCGTTGCAGAAACATAAAAAATGATTTTAGTAATTACCAATGCTGTTAATTTAGGGTAGCTGTGGCATAAACCTTACTTTGGTTAGGGTTAGGGTTAGGGTGGTCTAATAAATTTGTTAAGCCCAGTGAGCCGGCTCAAATTTGGGTATAAAAAGGTGAATTCAGTTTGAAATTCCTCATTCCTGTTCAAAATGGTAAAACGTAGAGAGCTCACTGAAAATGAGAGTCTGCATTAAAGCACTTTATGATGCTGGATGGTCTCTGAGACAAATAGGGAGAGACATAAAGTGTTCTCACAGTGTGGCCAAGTATGCTTTGGAGTCAATTGCCGAGACTGGTACTTACAAAATGTGCCAAGGGAGAGGCAGGAAATGAAAGCTAACTGAAGCAGATGTCAGACACCTCAAGATGTGAAGTACTAGAGACAGAAGGAAGACCACTGCTGATCTTCAGGCCAAGATGAATGCTTCTAGATCAGAGTCTGAGAAAGTCTCCAGAATGACCATAAGCAGACGACTGACGGAACAAGGCTTAAAGGGAAGAAAAGCTGCTAAGAAAGCATTATTGAGGCCTGCAAACATCCAGAAACGCCTCAGATTTGCCAGGGAGCACAAACACTGGACTGTTGATGACTGGAAGAAGGTACTCTGGACGGACAAGTCCGAGTTTGAACTCTTCGGTCAGCATCGTCGTGTTTATGTCCGCAGAAAAGCTGGAGAACATTTTGATGCCAGATGCATTGCACCCACAGTGAAACACGGTTATGGTATGGGGTTCCATTTGTGGATACGGTGTGGGCAGATTAGTGAAAATGGACGGTATCATGAACAAGGATGTCTACCACAACATCTTAGTGCATCATAGAATCCCTTCTGGACTGAATCTGATTGGTCATGGGTTCATATACCAACAAGACAATGACCCCAAGCATTCTTCAAAGCTGTGCAGAGACTATCTGACCAAGAAAAAGCAATATGGAGTACTGGAACTGATGGACTGGCCAAGTCCAAGTCCGGATTTGAATCCTATTAGACAAATTTGGGATTTAGTAGATTCAAAGATTGATTGCAAAAAAGTTTCATCTAAAGCAAGTCTGTGGGAACAGCTAGAAACTATTTGGAACTCAATAACAAAAGAGACTGTGGAAAAGTACATAAAAACAATGCCAGCAAGAATGCAAGCTGTTAACAAGGCCAAAGGAGGCCATACAAAATATGAAGTTTTTTGGTTATAATGTGTGAAAAAGGACTATTTAGTTGTTTCAGTTTGTTATTTGCCAAATAAATAATAATGTTTTTAGTTTTAAACAAGTTTTTGAAAGATTTCTAAAATATTTAGGCTATGTTTTCTCATTTTTATGACAGGTGGTCTAATAAATTTGTTAAGCACTGTGTGTGTGTGTGTGTGTGTGTGTGTGTGTGTATATATATATATATATATATAAATCATTGACTATGGCCTCAAAGGTAATTTTATAAGCACATTAATGGCAATTCCTGTTATGTGTACTGTCTTTTACAATTTCTTACTGACATATATTCATGACTCCCAGAGGATACAGACCAAAGACTTTGCTGAAAAATTAGCTTGTCTTTAACAATACTGTCAATGTCTTGCTCAAGGAAATAGAAACAAGAAGAAACAAAAAAAAAAAAAAAAAAAAAAAATGAAAACATGAAACGATGCGAAGGAGTCATGACCTGACATAAGCAGCAGCCCTGGACCTGAACAGCTGATCTTAGTGGTTTTTGTGCTCAGGATGTGGGGTGCTCTAAACTCTGAAATGCATTGGTTTTGTATGGAAAATGAGCACTTCAAAACAGTGGCTATGAACCATGGACTGAATAAAGTATTGGGTGAAGATTGAGTGACATTAGCCAGAGTCCTGCACAGGTCCACTTTTGGAAACTCACATCCAACCATACCCATAGGGCTCAGAACTGAGACCCAGCCCATTACCTGCAGTTTTCCCCATTTAATACCCGAATCCGTCCAGCAAGGTTATTATAGTTAACTAAAAGTAACTAAATAAACAAAACTAAAAGATGAAAATAATTTTAGTTAACTGAAAATAAATACGAACTTAGCCTTGCCAAAAAAATTAAAGTAACTAAAACCACATAGTGTGCTTATAAAACTGACTAAAATAAAATAAAAATAGAGATGAAATGTCATTCGTCTCTGGCATGTAAAATGGCCTGATTTGATTGGCTAAGACTTTACACAGTGGTAGTTTTACTTCTGGAGTTGTATTCAAACATAATATTTAAATAGATAAAAGGATAAGTGATGAATATTTTTTTTTAAATGTATAATGTCACTCAGCCCTGCCATGTATCCAAAACAACTAAAACTAACGCTGAAACTAAACTAAACTAAAATGAAGTATTTTTGAAAAATTGAAACTTAACTAACAAACCAGCAGTAAAAACTAATTAAAACTAAACTGAATTTAGAGTCACCCATTTCTTAACGAGCATGTCTTTGGTGGTGGGAGGAAGCCGGGGTACCCACAGAGAACCCACACGTGCACGGGGAGAACATGCAAACTCTGCATAGAAAGGCCCTGACCTGGAAGCGAACCAGGAGCCTTTTGCTGTAAGGCAACAGCACTAACCCCTGCGACGCTGTGCAGACCTGCAGGACTCTAATGTCAGCCATTTGGTCACTGATTTTGCATTGTCTGTATTTTTCTTAAAACCAAAACAGACAATTTAAAAATAAAAAACAACCCCTTAAGACATGAACCAATTAAGTCAAATTAGTTTTTTTTTACAGAGGCCGTGTATATCTTTATTTCTGCTGCAAATATGGGCAATTTAACATGGGATGTAAATGTGACGCTCTCTGCATCCAGCCTCAAGTGGACTCTTGAGGAACTGCAGCTTTTTGTACTAGTACATTAGCAACATCTTTCAACACCACTTCTCGCTATGGACACAGGCCCTTGGAGTCTCAAAAAGCTTTTAGCCTTATATGTTTTGTTTTTAACTATCATGAGAAGCTAAACAATACATTACAGCTAAACTTTATTTAAAAATTAACTAAACAGTTGTTGATCTAGTAAGCTTAAAGCAACCATTTGTGTTACAACCATCAGGTTTTGTAAATCACTGCAGTATTCAGCATTAGAGATGCTGACTGTAAATCTGAAAGACACTACACATAACATTTAACAAAGAAATACATTATCCTTGTTTCTACTCCACAGTGAGCTCAGAGCCTTAACATTTGCTTCCGACGCCACAAAGCAATCTGCCACCACATCTGATACTCACATGAGGCCCCGGCTTTGTTGTTGACCTCAGGGCCCAATCTGATTTTTGAGGAGTTACAGTACATAGAATGACTGTATGATTTTAATTACAGGGAATTTCAGAGGAGAAAGGGCGACTGGAACATGTGTTCCATTGTTTACACGTGTGTTTGAGAGACACCGTTCCAATGGAAAATACAACTGGTCTTGAATTAGATTGATAGAAAATTAAGTTTTTTAAATAGCAACATAGCCATATAATTTCAGGGTAATTAGTGGGGAAAAGGCATTTAAATGGCATCTTTGACATTTATCACTGACTCCTTGACACTTTTTAACCTAGAAAGCAGTTCATTTAAACTAACTTAAACTTGTCATTGTACATGAAAAATAAAAATGCACTTTATCAGCCTATAAGAATGAGAAGTCCTATCTAGGAAATTAGGCATTTTACTTCAGTGGTACAGAGCAACTTTTGAGCAAGAAGCACAAATAATAATAAACTTTCAATTATAACTTTATTTAAGATTAGGCTTAAGAAATTTAACTTATTAAGAAACAATAATGTCTTGGTTACTTAGAAAATGATTGGCTATGATGATGATGATGATGCTGCTTCATTTTTCTCAAATATTCCACTTACAACATTTTATACTATTGTTTATCATAAAGCATTTCAGCTCTTATTCAAACAACTTTAAGAAGAATTACTTCCTCTTACATTACTGATGGAGAGATGGAGCCTAACTCTGTTACAGGGCCAAGCCTCCAAGCGGCCAGATGTCCTGAAAATTATTTACATGTTGAGGTTTTCTTGAAGATGGGGAAACAGTTTCATACAACACTAACAAAAAACACATTGACATTTCTCGCCATTTTTCTTTCTCTGAAACCCACTAGGGAAGCTCCTATGAGTAGAAACTATCCTGAGCAGAGTGGCTGAAACTGTCAATGACAGAGGCAGAGTAGAGAAAAGTTAAGACCGGAAAACTAGAGGAAGTTAACAGACACGGCAGCGTAGTTTAATTGAGGGTGAAAGAGGGTGAATTTTACGAAGGGCCCACATAGATGTATGCTGAAAGTAGCTTTGATGAGGAGCCTGGTGGGCACCAAAGACTTGAACATAGCGGCAGGTAGTCGGAAAAGGCTTGGGGGAGATAGGGGCTGGAGCAGGGAGTTTGGAGAAAGGGGACTGGTGTCTTTCTCACAGGTTTTTATGATGGTATGGTTTAAATAGGGGTGAGGGGGACAGCGAGTCTCTGGGGGCAGTTAACAAGCTAAAGAGTGTGAAGTGACTGTCACCCTCTTTGAGCACATACATCACAAACACACTTAAAGCACCGGACAAGCTTTGCCTCAGGGTGGTACTCATAATTGAAACAGTGACTCTTGTAAAAAGGAGGTCATTGGCAGCACTAACTGGACAGCCACACTTGAGAACCTTCAGTCTGTTTTTCTCTACATTTTCAACCTCTGTGCTTCTTTGGAAATAAAAACTGCACTGAGCTTTAGATCCTGATTGTTGCATGTTCTTTGCCTCACAATTTGATTTTTATCTTCTTCCCTGTCTTCAGAAACGCAACCAGAGCTTAAGACTTTGTGACTCATCAAACCATTCCTGCACTGATCACAACAACACCTGCTTCATGTATGTGCGTTTTTCTCCATTCTTGGTCTTATGCTTTATAAGCTGTAACACAATTATTATTATTATTTTCCATTTATAAATTGAAATTTTGTACATTAAAAAAGGCAAATGAACATTTTATCCATATGAAGAAAAAGGGATGCTGTAGAGTAAAACAATCTGATGTTTTATTTTGAAACACAGTTAAAAAATGAATTTGACATTTTTTGTTTCTCTCACCTCAGTTACAAAAGTAAAAAAAAACAACCACAATTTGCTAAGAATCCAAAATAGAGATGGTCAGAAATACTCTGTTGCTTTCTGTCCTGCTTAACTGAAAGCTCTCTCCTCAGTTCATGTGTTGTGCAAGTGCCCACACATCACCTTATCACAGTTAGCTGCACTTTATTAACCTTGCAAAGCAAATGGATTCTCCAGAATCCATGTCTGTCATCAGGCAAAGCTCAAATATGCCCCACTTGTCTTAGCGTCTGGCCAATCAGGAACAAGAAATAATGTTCAAAAATGGAGAAAAGGCAAGATACAAGACTGTGTATATATTTCTCTAGAAGGAAGAAGGAACTTCATAACCCACCATCAATTGAAATTAATGTTATTCAACATTAATGATAGCTTTGCAGGTTTTTAAACCATGTAGTTACCTTTAGTAACCTCATAAACCACGGTATTGGCGCAGCATGACAGGATGGACCTTTTTGCCGGCTTAAATCATAAACAATCTTTGCCCAGGTCCTACCCCTAGTGGTTGCCATGGTATCTTCTTCTTTACCCCTCTTGACAGGTTGCAAACCACTTACATACACACCGCCACCTGCTGTACCAGACTGAGTACATATGCAAGTGGGCCAGGGCACAGATGGATGTTGCTAGTTTGAAAACAAGCTAGTGGAGGAGATAGAGGTGGTGGGAATCATGCGTCGTGGTTCAAAACAATCAGGCACAGTGGGAAAGCACCCTCAGTCAGGCTTGCAAATTTGCACACTGCAATTTTACTCCATTCTATTTTTGCAAAACTGCTCAAGCTCTGCCAGGTTACAGGGACCTGGCGTGAATAGCCCTTTTCAAGAAATTTAATTCAAGAAGAGCCACAAATTCTCTGTTGAATTGAGGTCTGGACTCTGACTCGGCCTCTCCAGAACATTCACCTTGTTGTCTTTAAAACATTACCATGTTGTTGCTACTGTATGCTTTGGGTCATTTTCTTGCTGGAAAAAATCTCCCAAGCCATAGTTCTCTTGCAGACAAAAATAAGATTGTCCTCCTTTTCCTGGGCTGGCTACTGAGAAGCATCCCCACAGCATGATACTGCCACCACTATGTTTTGCAGTGTTTGGTGTCTCCCAAACATAGCATCTTGTCTGATGGCCAGAAAGCACCATTTTTGTCTTATCAGACCAAACGGCTTTCTTCCACTTGACCATGGAGTCTCCCACATACCTTTTGGAGAACTCGAGTCGAGATATAATAATAGTTTTCTTCAGCAGTGGCTTTCTCTTTGCCACTCTCACATAAAGCTTTGACTTATGAAGATCCCTGGCAACAGTTGTTGTATGCAGAGTCTCCCTCATCTCTGCTGCTGAAGCTTGTAACTCCTTCAGAGTAGTTGTAGATGTCTTGGTGGCCTATCTCACTGTCTCCTTCCTGCATGGTCACTCAGTTTGTGAGGATGGCCTGATCCAGGCAGATTTACATATGTACCATATTCCTTTCATTTCTTGATGATGGATTTAGCTGAACTCTGGGGGATGTTTTGTGCCTTGTAAGGTTTGTTGTATCCACCCTCTGACTTATATTTTTCTTTCACCTTTTCTCTGAGTTGCTTGGAGTGTTCTCTTGTCTTCATGGTGTACTGGTGGCCAGGAATACTGATTAACCAGTGACTGGACCCTCCTGACAAAGGTGTATTAATACTATGATCACTTGAGACAAATTCACTTCACTCAGCTGATCCCCATTTCATTAATTGTAAGACTGCACCAGTTGGCTTGACCTCTGATGAATTAGGTCAGTCACTTCAAAGGGAGGATACATATTAATGCAGTCACTTAATTAACCTGAAGAGATTTTTGTAGTTTTTCAGTTGAGGTTATTTACTTTAAGAGCCTCTAAAAATAAATGTCTTTAAGTGAGAGGATTTATCAAGAAAACTATAGAAAAGTTATAATGACTTCAGAAGATTGCAAATTTCACACAGATCACAGAATTGGTCAGTTTGCATTGCTGTTGCATTCATGGAATGGTGACTTGGAAATTGAAATCAATCTTTTGATTTAATTCTATAACAAAAGTCAGCAATAGTTTTAAAATGGCTCATCCAAGTTCTCAGCTTCCTGTGCAAACACATTTCTGTGTCATTTTTCATGGTCATTGTTAAATCCTTTCTGTTTAACAGCCATTGTCTGCGATGAGGAGTCACCCCTATTCACCTAAATGAGTTGGCAAAGTCTTAGTGCCTCACCCTGATCAGGTTCACAAAACAGCTTGTTAAATACAGACAAGAGTGTGGGAAGTCACAAAAAAAGGTGTTCTTCATTTCCGTTCCTGCCCTCCCAGATTAAACAGCAAAGATCAGAGCGGGTGTTTTATTGAAATATCAACAAAAGTGATCAGTCAGGCTTCGTCTGGACTAACTCTGCCAACACTCCTGCAACCTGCTCTTTGTTTGTGACTGCTTGATGATTCAAACCAGCAGTCTTAGAAAAAAGGAGACTTCCTTAATTTGCCCCATGTGGCAAGGGGGAAGAAAGGAGAGGTAAAGGTGTCAAAAAGGAGTCTTGTCATTGGTTTAGCAGGCAGTAATGGAGCTTATTTGTCCATGTCATGAGTATTTGTAACTGTCACATAAAGAGGAGGTAGTGGAGATCATTGGATGGTAAGGGGAGTTAAGTCTTTGTTAGGTGACTGATGAAAAAGAAAAAGGAAAATGAGGCATGTCGACTTGTTTCTTAATGAACTTTCATGCAAGAGGATGGTGTTGATGCTTTACGCAGGCTTTCTGATTTGTTTGAAATGTTTATGAATGAGTGCGATGGCCCCACCCCCACCCCCCCTTCCACCCTTCTCCTTTCAAGCCCCCAGATGCTGGTCCTGCCCAGGATAAAATGCAGGGCAGCTCAACCGGTGCCTCCACAGCAGAGAGGACTGACTGAGTGAGTGCACACAGCAGAGCGTGAGGCCGTTCACTTACTGCTTCACTGCCCCGTGCTGGCTGACACACACCCGCTGACTGCCGCTCACTCTGACACTTCCAGGCACACTCTCTCTCTTTCTCCCTCCCTCCCTCCCTCACTCTCTCCCTCTCTCTCTTTCTCTCAGTATCACACACATACACACACACAGAGTCACTCATTCAACTCCCTCTCAGCCACGGGTCAGCAGCTCAGACAGGCACCTTGTTCCTATTCAGCTGGAAAGAGTCGAGCATCGCAAGGTGCACACGCACTCATACTTGAACACACATAAAAACACACATATCTTTACACACTCATACATACAGACACATGTGCATCCTCATAGATCCCAGGACTTTATCTAGTGACACAGGGAAGAAGACCTCAGTCCAAGGAGGAGAGCAAACAGAACAAGAGGACACCGAAGAGGACCTTTTAAAGATGGATTTGTGAAATTGCAACTCTCTTTGAAGAAGGACGACTACAATCAAAAACTGAAGATGACAACTGGAGAAACTTTGAGAAGCTCGCTTTAGTAGGAAGGCCTTCTGTCAGCCAAAGCGGAGATCTGTGAGACAATCTTCCATCCCTCTCTTCAGGACCTGCACCCTCCTGTCATCCCTCCACTGGGAACATCTCCCATCATCAGCATGCCTGCAGCTTGCACAAGGTGCACCTTGGGAGTCTGACCCACCATGTGCAGATGGACGCCGTCCGTAGCTCATCTCTGTCCTGAGCCTGTTGCCGGGCGACCTGTCCCCCTGCCGAGTGCAGCCTCACTGTGCCTGGCATGCCTCACCCTGCTCCTGGTCACCTCTGGCACCACAGCGGGGGCCTGTCCACCCGGGGTCGGGCATGAGCCTCTTCAGGTACTGGCTGGCGGCATCAACTGTTCATGGACACTGGAAAGGCACACTCGCAGTTACAATCACCTAGAGGGCGACGTCCGACTACGGCGACTCTACTCTGCCAACAAGTTCTTCCTCTGCATTGACAAAACGGGCAAGGTGGACGGCACACGGCGGAAGAATTACGCAGACAGTAAGTAGCCGGTACAGCTGAGTTCTCTATCCGCAATGGGTTTCACTAAGTGGCAGTATCCCCTGTGACGATTGCCCTCTAAATTTTATAGCTGGACTTTCTTATCACTTCACTTTTATAGCAGCTCATAGGGATATCCCATGTTCTGTCACTGCTGGGCTATTTGTGTTGTGTTTAGAGCATGAGAGACGCGTTGCTAGGTAAAGAGGGAATACCCAGGAGTGGATTAAAGCTCCTCGTGGGACAGACAGTACAGGACTTGAGGAGAGACATTGAGCATCAGTTGCTGACACAAATTGGGTTTTGGAAAAAAGTAAAGCTTCAGTGTCAGTGTAGATTAACTTGTCAAAACTGATGAAGTGCATCCGTTGTAAGTGGCAGCTGGGCATGCTTTAGGCAAAAGCAGACAAGGGTACACTAGCATTGTTCACAGTTTGATTAGCCATACAAATGATTCTGGTGATTCAAAATGATGCAAAAAGCTTTCATTTTAACCATGCACCCAACTGTGAATCTTTGATTGTTTCTTTTAATCACACGACACAATATAACAGCTCAGAACAGTTCATATCTAGACAATGCTTATCAAGGTGATTTTGAGTCAAGCATGCGACAAAGTGGGCCAATCAAGGGCTATTTTGTTGTAAAGCTTCTTGTCTGCACATAATCTGTGGACTCTCAGAGGCTTGACCAGGTCAAGTCTGTAAACTCTGGCCATGATCTGACCTCCTCCTTCATTAGTCACAGACTGAAGTGACGGATCTATGCTTTCAGCTGTAATATTTATGCATTTAGTCGTTAATGCCTTTATAAAGGTGTGTGAGTCAGGGTTTTTCCATTAAACTATTGGGGCTGAAGCAGCTGCACGCAGCTTACAGGCCAGCCAGTCTGCTGCCACTGTTTCAATAAGCTCCAAGCAACAGACTGGATGACATTTGTTAACCTGTTGGGATTAGTCACCTGGCAGAATCTTTAAAAGCCACACACACTGGTAGAAAATCAAGTTGAGGTGAATTATGGCTCTGTTAAATTTGGACGTGTGAGCGTTTCCCTGTTGGGACGTTATTCTCTCATATTAGCGGTAACATATGTCAGCTACCGTAATAAAATATTACACCCAACTCAGCCTGAATTTCACACTTCAGGGATCATGTTGGAAGAGTCAAAGCATAATCAATGTGGAAGCATGGGAAAATTTGATTTGAAAGTGAACTTGGAATACAGCAAAAATTATGCCTAAGTGTTATAAAACTTCTGCTTTTTCTGCCATATTAATGTCATTAATACTTATGTGGCTGCTGTAGCCCTGTATAAAAAAGTGCACTCCCCTTTAATGTAATGTCTTCACATGATTCAGCCAACATCCTCTCATTTCCTCTGGTGGAAAGAACGATTCTCTCAGCTCACACAGAGCGAGGGTGTGTACCTGAGCGGAGCACAGTGCCAAACCTGTGCTCATGTAGAACCTTGTGGTCAGTCTGTGGTTGCACTTTACAATGGGGCAGATCTGGTTTAAGGGTGTTTTTGAGGTCTTGTTCTGTTCCTGTGTGGAGCCACCAATCAGGCTCCAAGCCTCCTGACCTCAGAGCGTCTCTTGATACTGATAGGGCTGCCATGCTATAGACAAGAGTGGCAGGACAAGCAGGAAGTTGTACATTTTTAATGACATGAGCGGTGACAAAGATACCTGAGTGCAAGATCAGTGTCTCAAACAAAGGCCTTATTTCATTTAAAAAAAAATGTTTGAATACTTTTAAATATATCTAAAATTATCTGATGTACTTTTTAAAGGGTTGTGATAACTTTAATCTATTTGATCTGTATCATTGACATCATTATCACATAAATGCAAAGCTGGACATACACTACTAATCTCTTACTTATCTTTGTTAATTTTTTATGACATTTTTAACTTGAAGCTTGATTTTAAAAAGTGATTTCAGACGGCATTCACATCTGTTTAACTCGGATTCTTTTAATGTCATTTTTGTTTCTTTGAACACTGAATGCATATCGGATTAACCCAAAGCTCATTAGTTTATCTGCAGGAGAAGAAAGACCCAAACCATACTCTTATGTTGCAAGATGGATCGTGAACAACCTGAGCAAAAGCGTTCAGCATTCTGTGATTTAGTGAGTGTATCTAAGAAGGAGCCGAAAGTTTCATCTCTGGCCATGAAGTTATTATAAACCCTATCCCAAAAAAGTTGGGATGTTTTGTAAAATGTCAATGAAAATAGAAAACAGTGATCTGCAGGAGCTCTTTTAACATGCATCTCAAAAAATTAGAATATCATGTAAAAGTTCAATATTTTTTGTCACTCATTTCAGAAAGTGAAACCCATATAATATAGACTCATTACAGAGTGAAACATTTCAAGCCTTTATTTCTTGAAATGTTGATGATTATGGCTTACAGATAATGAAAACACAAAATGAGAACTCGGAAAATTTAAAAATTACATAAGATCAATAAAAAAAGGATATTTTTAACAGAAATGTCAGGCTTCTGAAAAGTATGTTCATTTCTATGCATTCAATACTTGGTTGGGCCTGTGGCACTGCTCAGATGTAATGGAAGCCCACGTTGCATTGATAGCGGCCTTCAGGTCATCTGCATTGTTGGGTCTGGTGTCTCTCATCTTCCTGTTGTCAATACCCCATGGATTCTCTTCAGGTTCAGGTCAGGTGAGTTTGCTGGCCAATCAAGCACAGTAACACCATGGTCATTAAACCAGCTTTTGGTATCTTTGGCTGCGTGGGCAGGTGCCAAGTCCTGCTGGAAAATGAAATCAGCATCTCCATAAAGCTTGTCAGCAGAAAGAAGCATGAAGTGCTCTAAAACGTCCTGGTAGATGGCTGCGTTGACTGTGGACTTCAGAAAACACAGTAGACCAACACCAGCAGATGCCATGGCAGCCCAAATCATCACTGACTGTGGAAACTTCACACTGGACTTCAAGCAATGTGGATTCTGTGCCTCTCCACTCTTCCTCCAGACTCTGGGACCTTGATTTCCAAATGACATGCAAAATTTACTTTCATCTGGAAAGGGGACTTTGGACCACTGAGGAACAGTCCAGTTCTTTTTCTCCATAGCCCAGGTAAGATGCTTCTGACGTTGTCTCTGGTTCAGGAGTGGCTTGACACAAGGAATGCCATATTTGTAGCCCATGTCTAGGATTCGTCTGTGCGTGGTGGCTCTTGATGCGCTGACTCCAGCCTCAGTCCACTCCTTGTGAAGCTTCCCCAAATTCTTGAATGTATTTTGCTTGACAATCCTCTCAAGACTGCGGTTATCCCTTACGCTGGTGCACCTTTTCCTCCCACACTTTTTCCTTCCACTCAACTTGCTATAACTATGCTTGGATATAGAACTCTGTGAACAACCAGCTTCTTTAGCAGTGACCTTTTGTGACTGTCTTCTGGACATCTGTCAAGTCTGCAGTCTTCCCTATGACTGTGCAGCCTATAGACCCAGACTGAGAGACCATTTAAAGGCTTAGGAAACCTTTGCAGGTGTTTTGAGTTAATCAGCTGATTAGGGTGTGACACCATGACGTTCCAATATTGAACTTTTTCACAATATTCTAATTTTCTGAGACACTGAGTTTTGGATTTCATTATATGTAAGTCATAATCATCAACATCTTAGGAAATAAAGGCTTGAAATATTTCACTCTATGTGTAATGAGTCTATATTATACATGGGTTTCACTTTCTAAAATGAGTGACAAAAAATGTTGAACTTTTTCATGATATTCTAATTTTTTTTAGATGTACCTGTATATTCAGCTAAATACAGCACAGAGATATAGACTCTATTGTTTTAAAAACATATGTACATTTTAAATTTGACGCCTGCAACATGTTCCAAAAAAGTTGTAACAGGAGCATGTTTACCACTGTGCTACATCACCTTTTCTTTAAAAAGCACTCTGTTAGGATCTGGGGACTAGGGACAGTAATTGTTGAAGTATTGAGAGTGGAATTCTTTACCATTCTTGTTTGATGTACATCTTAATACATTACACTTTATAATGCGCCATACATTTTCAATAGTAGACAGGTCTGGACTGCATGCATGCCAGACTAGTACCCACAGTCTTCAACTGTAACAACATACTATTACAACTCATGCAGAATGTGGCGTGGTATTTTCTTAACATAAGCAGGGCCGTTTCTGAAAAAGACATGATTGTGATGGAGGCATATGCTGCTCCAAAACCTGTATGCCATGGACACTAATACACCCCCACACCATCAGAGATGCTTGCATTGAACTTTGCGTCGGTAACAGTCTTGATGATCCTCTTCCTCTTTATGACAGGTTTCAATTGCCATTATTTCCAAAATCTTTGAAAAATAAGGACTTGTCTTACGACAGCATGCTTTTCCACTTTAGGTCAGTCCACCTCAGATGAACTAAAGTAGCAAACAGCACTTGTACTTCAGGTTCAGTTCAGCAGCACAATTCACGTTGCAGGCATTCAATTTTACATGGATGTTAGGTGATAGAACTTGCAAAATAACTGTAGTCCATTGCAAGTAAGCAGCACTAATCATGTCTGAGATACAGCAACAGATCAGCCACTTTCATTTGCAGTTGATACTCTGTCATGTCAGTCAATAGTCAGAAGTGGTTCAGTAGCTGTGACAAGACATGTCCTATCAACGAAAACAATGAAAATTACGATTTTATTCACCTTTGAAAAACTTTGTTAATATTTGAGCCAATGTTAGAGTTCAACTATAAAAACATAAGAATAGTCATACTTTCATTCTAAGATTGTAGACATTTCAGAGTGAAAAATTCTACATAGTGTGCCTTTAAGTCTAGTTTTAATCAACAGAGACTCAAATATTTTATTTTCCTGGTGGTCATTGAAAGTTGTTACATTAGTTTTGTTTAATTATTTTACGGCACTAAATTAATTCAATAAAAATAAAACTGTATGAAATTTAATACATTCACATAATCATTAAATACTCAGAAGAAAAACTGATGCACTCTACTTGAAGTACCTAAACACCATATATATAATATCAGTAAACTTTGAATGAATTACTTTTACATGCAGTAGAATACTTCACTATTACCCCCAGTGCACTGAAAATAAGTGCTGCAATTTAACCTTTTCAACATCTTTTTGATACACAATTATAAAAGGAAGCCTTAGCCTTTAAAGGTTACTAATGCTCAGTGTTGAGGGTAACTGTTTAAAAGTAATCTATTAGAGTATTCAGAGTACTTTTTTATTTTAATGAGTAACAACTTACAATAAAAAATGGATTACTTGGATACTTTTGTAATTCAAGTAATCCAAGTAATTTAGCTCATGTTTCTCCCATATCTCTGGATCTTTGCTGAGATGTTTCTACTACTTGATTGGAGTCATTGATTGGTAAAATACACTGGTGGGTCTCTAATCAAATCAAATACAATCAAAAAATTCTCAATAGAAGGCCTCACAGCTGACAATGCATATCAGAGCAAAAACCAAGCCATGAGGTCAAAGGAACTTCCTACAGAGCTCATAGACTTGCTGCAAGGCATAGATTTGGGAAAGGCTACAAAAAATTCTGTTCCACTGACAGTTTCCAAGACCACAGTGGCCTCCATAATTCCCAAATGGAAGAAATCTGGTGCCACCAGGGCTCTTCCAAAAGCTGGTCATCCGGCCAAACTGAGCTATCGCAGGGCATTAGTAAGAGAGGTGACCAAGAACCCGATGGTCACTCTGCCTGAGCTCAAGAGATCTTTTGTGGAGATGGGACAAAGTTCCAGAGGGACGACCATCACTGCAGGCTTCCATCAATCTGGGCTTTAAAGCAGTGTAGCTAGACGGAAGCCTTTCCTCAGTGCAAAACACATGACAGCTCACTTGGAGTTTACAAAAGACTCCATGTGAAAGCCAAGTGGGCTTTCATGTGTTTTGCACTGTGGAGATGCGTTGTTCTAGCCACTCTGCCATTAAGCCCAAATTGGTGGAGGGCTGTAGTGATGGTTGTTCTTCTGACACAGGATCAGCTATTAACACTGTTTATGTGACTTAGTAGGTAAACCAGAAGAAGTTCTAGAAATAGGTTGGTGAAAGTGGGCATGTCACCTCCTTTCACAGGAGAGTGAAGCAGACTGATCCTCCCCTGGTGTTTGGATACTGGTGTAAGGGCAGTCCTATTGAATATCCTACTTAACCAAAAATTGACCGTGCAGCATTACCTCAAGCAGGCCACGGAGTCAAGCGCTGCCATTTAACTGAGATCATCTGATCTCACGCAAGCCCTCATCAGCTGACAGCTTGCTGATTCGCTCTAAGCATGCTATTGGCTAATTGCACTCATGCTGCCATATTTAAGCTGACCTAGCTTGGCTTAGCTTTGCCACTCCCTCTGCAAACTTTTTTTTGCAACCCCCTTCCACCCCAGCTCCCCCTCTGTGCTATTTCTGACTTAATCACAGTGTTAATTTTAGCAGCTATTTTTAATTTTAATCTTAGTTTTAGTCTTTAAATGAAATGCATTTTAGTTTTAGTCCCATTTGAGTAATTTCTATGCTTTTCAGTTCTAGTCTAGTTTTAGTCAACGAAAACTTAAAACATTTTAGTCTAGTTTTAGTCCATAAAAAGTTCTCACATTTTAGTTTTTTATTTTTAGTCCAAGCATTTATTTTCTTGCCTAAATCAGGTACCAAATCATTATAGTGTGTACTCTACACCCTGCCAAACCTGGGGTCCCTGCTTTCTACAGCTGAGAGACAGAATAGCTACAGCTGCATTGTTTTTTGATGGATTTACCTACAGTGGAGAAATATCACAGATTTTTGATGTCCGATGAAAACTGCATTACAATTTAGTCTAGTTTTAGTCATCTTGACGAAAACTAAACTTAGTTATTGTCAGTTTTAATCATCACAGATCTATTTTGTTAGTCTTAGTCTAGTTTTTGTCATGGAAAAAAAGGCTGTCAACGAATAGTTTTAGTCATAGTTTTAGTCGACAAAATTAACACTGCTTAATCAGTGACATTCTGTTGTCACTGAAGTCTGGTCAGTTCTGGGTAAATTGTTGCTTCTCTCCCTGCCTCAGGCTTTCCTTGTAGACACAGGAAGAACAAGACGGTGTGCCGTTCAATGATGCTTTCAACATAGGCTTTTGAATGGGCAGATAACCACACTGCTAAATATGAATAACATCAATGACAGCAAATTAATAATTGCGATCAAAACAAGTATTTATTTATATACCACAAATCATGTGTTCTTGAAAAAGTGGTCTTGACTGAAATATATTTTTTCATCCTAATTGTGCATGTAAAGGTAATGAATGTTGGAGGCACAGGTCTATTTTGTCCTGTGTTGATTATTTTTACATTATTCCTTTATATTAAGCTGGATGCAGTGCTACCCAGCACAGCTTAACATACTTGCTACTGTTCTCAGCCTTAATGCAGCTTCCACTACCTCTTCCCAGCAGATCTAGCTGACCCCTCCTCTGTCCTCTGTGTTGCCCTTACACTCTTGTCGACACAGCTACATTACCCCGACAGCTTTTGCCTGCTACACCCATCCCGGCCTTCACCTCCACCCCACTCAGTTTTTCCAGCCCCGGCTCCCAAACTCCCTCTCAGGTGCAAAAACAGTTGGAATTAGTCAACAGGCTTGCTGCTAATTAAGGTTGGAAAATATTGTATCAATCCCAGTGGAGCAGGGGCATGGAACAGCTGAGGGAAGAGGCGAGAGAGAGAGAGAGGCTGAGTTTGAGGGATGGGGAGTTGAAGGATAAGAGATGGACAGTGTTGAAGGGAGATTTAGGAAAGTAAAACACACATTGTGTGTGAAAGCATTCAAAAGTATGCTTTTGATGTAGCATGCAATGATATTGCACAAGCCATGTTATTTAAGGACAGACTGTGCACCTTTTGAGTGATGGGAGCAGTCTTCAGTAACAGACAGGAGAGATGAATGTGTGTAAGAGTGAAAAATGTCCTGCCTTGTGAGCACACAAGCAGAACTATACACAAACACACACTAAAACACACACAAACACTAAAGTTTCAAGTGTCCATTCAAAGAGTAAGTGCTCAGGTGTAAGCAGTAAGCTGATATGGCCTTACTGCATTTGTTAATCAAACTAGACAGATATAAATTTAGATTGAAATCTTATCTGACTCCAGCTTGTATAACTACATGCTGTAAAAATAGATTTAAAAGATAACTGTTTCTAAAAATAACCAGTAAAATAGCCACAGCAAGAGTCATAGTCTAGTGCTTTAAGGCACTGAAGAGGAGGGCCTCAAAGTGTTTTTCTTTTGACCTACTGCAAAGCAGAAAAGGATTGAAGGGAAAAACATACCCAAGTGTTTACAAAAGCTCCAGAGGCAGGTACGCATCATATCCTGTCCTAGGTCATCGGTCATAAGGCGCTAATTAGACAGAAGCATGGCCCGACAGCTGTGTGGGCACAGCCAGCTACTGTCTCATGATCAGTTTAAACAACCATTCAGAAAGTTCCGAAGAGTAAAGGACAGAAAAATGATACAGGATGTAGTCAATAAAAGAATGCTTATTGAAGTGATACAGATCTATTGCTTTGAGGGCTGCAAAATCTCACATTTTGATGCAGTGCATTCATTTTTGATTAATGTATTATTTGGATGGGCTGTGAAATTTTGGGTGTGTCATCCTCCATGTTCTAACAGCCCTTTCACCCTTTAGAAACAAGGTCATTTCTCTATACAGTAAAGTCACTGTAGTCACACTGTAGCATCACGCATCTATGGTAACTCTCAAAGCCAGCAGTGTTATGTTTACACTGTTTTCCTTACTGTGCAACATTTGCTGTTTGATGTGAGAGTTTTCCTGGTTCATGTATGTGTTTGACTTGGATTCGACCCATGGGAAGAAAACCTTCCACCCTGCTGAAAAATGTTGTGGAAATTATTCAAAGACAGGGGAAACTGTCACTCACCAAGGAGAGACTGACTTGAATTTGAAATGGGAACAGACAGATGACTAAATCCACCTGAACATTTTGACAGCATTGGCAACAAGGAAAATATTATCCTTAACACATAACTGGTGACAAACATATTGAGTAAAGAAGAGTAGAAAATCTTTATGATATATCAAAGTGACTACAATCAGTTGTTTCATTATGTCGTATTAAATGTGACATTGTGAAATAACTTGTTTGAGGCCATAAACGTGGCATGTTTTTATCCCTATGCATTGGTGATAGCCAGGGCCAGAGGCATTTTGTTTTTGCACATCCTTACATGTGCCTATCTGTCTGGACTCTGGATCACTCTTGTGATTGTGATATTTCAGGAATGCTTTGAGGAACTTTCTTCAAACTTTGCACAAATGTCCACTATGACCCAGAGATAACAAGTCTGTTTTGTATTGCTCTGGACAAGTAGAACACCAACAGTTGTTGGTAAGGTTGTAAAGATGGTATAGATAGGAATCCAGAGCCAGTTCCTGTTGAGAATTTAAGAGACAGACAGATACAAAGTGTGCACAAACAACTGAAGCTTTTCTACCTAAGCTACAAAAGCTACAAAGACTTTTTACAAAAATTTGCTCATCCAAGGGCAGAGCAGTGAAGACCAGCCATGTGATATCCCACAAAATCTCTAAAATATTGAGCCAATCTCTGCTGGGAATATTTATTAAACAGCACTTGGTGGACTCAGTAGCACTAATATGTCCTGGTAAGAATAAGTATTTGAGATTGTACTCCTGAGAATGAATCAAGGACATTGCTGGAAATATGGAACTTTAGCTGCAAAACAAGGAAGACAAGTTTGCTCTTTTTTCCTTAGCCCTGGATGACAGCTGTGATCAACCCAATGCAGAAAACTTTGCGTTGTATTATACTGTATCTGGAGGTGTTGTGCAGGTCAGTATTTCAAATCAATCATGTAATTGATCCAACTAAACTTTATCTGGGCAAGAGCACTGATTCACAGACAGTTTGTTGAACTTTTTGGACTACTGTACCGCTGTCAGATAGCACAGCCTGGGCAAAAAGCTTTTAAGACTTGAACCTGAGTTTTGTGAGAAGAAAGGAAAGGACATCCAGAATCTCAGATGCAGACTAGATTGCAGATCTATCATTTGGCATCGATGTGAGTGCGCTAATGAATAAACTAAGTACCAAACAGCAAGAGCAGGGCATCTTTGCATGAACATGAACTCTGTTGTACAGTCTGGTGAAGGCTTTTGTGAGACAGTTGCAGTTCCTTACATCGAACTGAAGGGCAGCATTCTCACTGACCTGCCAACACTGAAAGAAGCCTCAACATCAGCTGATCCCCTCCACTGGTACTCATCCATGTCAGAACACTGCATGGTGAGTCTGAAGACTTCAAAACATTTGAGCATGAAATGCACATGGTGTCTTCTTCTTTAACCTGCAGTGTGGATAATGAACCCAGTGATGTTCAGCTTGAACTCACTGACCTGCAGTCTGATTCACTTAGTCTGCATCACTGCTGGATTTCTGTTCTTCTCTCCAAAAGAGGAGAGCTTTCCACACATCCTCAAAACCAGAATTTACTGCTTTTAATAAACAGTTGTGATTCACATTGAGCAGAAGCACTGTCTAAAGTAGAGACTCTACTTATTAAGCTAGAATTAGTTTAAATAGATTTTATAAATCCCTAAAAAAACCTTTTAGGAGTAGCAGTTGCTCAGTCTGTTGTGTGGTATGAGCATTGGAAATTAAGATTGGGCCTTAGAGAGGTCATTTCCTGGGCACTGCTGATAAGTGTTTGAGCAAACCTCCAACTGTGAGGTCTGCTTGTTTACATGTGCAGCCCCTCACTCTGACATCTTTCCTTTAATGCATGTCCATAGGACCCCTTTCATGCACATGTATGTATTTCTCATAGACTATTGTCTTGGAAGGTTAATCCAATTTTATTCAAAAGTTTTAGCATGTTTATTCACATTCTGAGAAAAACAGTCTTAGATGAACAGTCTGTTAGAGATGTACGGCCTGCTGCCACACTGTCTTGAACAGCAGAGGTTGCTCCTTGGTATTCCTGGCCTTGGTTTGTTGTGTGGTTAGTAAATGTGCTTCATTAACTAAATTACCCCTTGGGTTACTACAGTTCATCTTCATATTGCTCTTAATCTTCTTATTCCTTTAGAAAACGTTTATAGGACAAAGGTAGCAACTTGCTAGTGTTTTACCATATCTGGTGTAAAAAGGGGTTAAATATGAATCACCTGATTCACTTTCAGAAACTGTTTATCTTGTTAATGTTACCCACTGAGCAATTTTAAATTGAAGGTGACTGACATTCAACAGTGTTTTTCAAAATAATATATTTATTTATTCATTTTGAGTCTATTTGTTCGTGTTGAAACAATGTATTTGTTACACAAAATTTCAAAAGGAAATCAGCTTGAATTAAAATATATATCATGTATAAAAATTAATAACACTCATTGGCAAAAAAAAAGCACAAGGCTGGTTCCAATCCTATGGTTTCTTGCTCTTGACCACTTATTTTTCACTTGTATCCAGCTTATTAAGCATTAAGCTTGCTTGTCTCTAGTATATCATGCATTAACCCCTTATGGACCACTTATTGACCTCTTGTTGACTGCTTATTGATCACTTAATATACCACTTGTAAACTGTTTGCCACTAGTTCAGCCCTTAATCACTAATTGATCATGTTTTGACCTCTTGTTAACTGCTTACCGGCCTAACACACATGTACCACTTATCACTTGTTGACCACTTACTTGCCACTGGTTTACACTTATTGTTATTTCTTTATTAGGATAAACTTCTTGAGATGTACCATCTTGTTTTCGGGGGTCCCTTATTAACCATCGACCATTTTTGTCCTGTTGTTGATAACTTAATGAACAATTATTCCCCTTCTACAACTTGTTTTAACTTTTGCCCCCCAATTTCAGACATCAATTTATTTTATGCAGTGAAAGCCTGTCAGATATTCATGAACTACTAGGATTCGTCCAACCTATAAAACCAAAATGCCTGCAGTCATCTTTTCTTCCTCTGCAAAGAAAGTTTAAAAGTGCTCCATTCCCAATACCATCAAAGTCACCCATCTCATTATAATTTTGATTTAGGAGAAATGCTGTTAAAAATTCAAATTATTATTATTATTATCTTATTGCTTTGTGGGACATTTATGTCATGAAACTGGTTAAAAATGGCTGAAATTAGGTTGTAGACAGCTAGGCCTACAACCAAAAATGGATGTCTATGTTCTGGCTAGTGCTCACTGGGTACAGCGTGCTCTTGTGCCCTCTATGGTAATGTGATACAGACATAAAACAGAAGATACTTAATCAGGGCCCTGAAATCACACCCTGTATTATTTTTGGGTTAGCATAATATTCGAACCACAACTCTTCTCTGTCTTTACAACACACCTTTTTAGTGTCCGTCAGTTTAAAGGTGTCAGAAAGTTTATTTTGTCCTGGCAGTTCTTCACTCTCGCCATGACTCATCATTAATTCAGTTGGAGCTCAGACGGGGACGTGTGACTGGATCAACAGCAGCAGGGGCTGGAGGGGCTAAAGAGGGAAGCACCTGGCCGAAGGAAGTGCTTTGGTGTTTTGAATCCTGAGAATGCACATGTTAATGAGGCTAGGAGAAGGGCTGGGGCGTGCTCTGCGCAGTATTGAGGTGGAAATTAAAGGCTAGAGGAGTGCTGGAGCGTTTCCCGTTGCTCATTAGGCATTATGTAAGGTCTCCTCTGGGTCGTCTCATCTGAGAGGGGATTCGTGGACATTTTGGATGCCAACAGGAGGGTAAAATCCCACGAATCATGCATTTATTAGCCCCACCTTTGAGGACAGTGCATGGCTTTAGCCTGTGGGACACAGATGAGAATCAACCCTCTGCCAGCTGTTCTTGGAATTCAGAGGCCAAAATGCAAATAAAGCTTCACTGGCGCATGCATGCATGTTGACTGTGCATGTTTAATCTTTCTCTAAACACACCGTCAGCGTCCTGGGAACATTGCAGGACAAGAGTGTCAATGTCACCCCAATTAGCCGAGGCTCCCTGGTTTCTGCCATCAGGGTTTGATATCATGAATGGGGCTTAGAAATGTAGCAATTAGTAGCTAACAACCTTTAGCAGTCTGGCTGTGGCTCCTCTCTGGGATTTACTGGGTTCATCAGCAGGTTTATAGAGTCTGACTTTGGCTCCAGCAGCCAATTCTTTAATAGTATCCCACAGCTCTAGACATCCTGTGGGTGTGAAGGCAACACAAAAGGGAAGATTTCACAGTGCCTGTAACCAGCTACTGGGATCTTAAAGCTATTGATAAAAGATGTTTACACAAGTGGTCTGCAAACCTTCTTAAAAACAAAGAGTAACGCTGAATATTAACTGTAAAATGCATGAATGTACAAAGAACATGATCTATGGAAAGCAATTAAGGTGTCAACTATGGGGCGATTTGGCGCTTTGAATTTTATATGGGACAGGAAAATAACCATCATTCATCTTACTATTTCCAGTTTTTCTCATGGCAGGATATCCAGCTTCATCCAAAAGCTTCATCCAGGATGGAGATCCTTTAGACTATACATCAAAATAATGAATTTTGGGCAAGCAGTCCTGCCCACGGTCACAGCCAGGCAGTCTGACTGAAACACATACCTATATTTAAATCCAAGCTTTATTTAGAATGCGTTATTAATTTATAACATTGTGTGCTTTTTCAATTTAAGGTGTCAAATGAGTTCAGATTAGATCAGCTGGAAAAAGTGGGTCATCTAGTCTTACAACGTGGTACCACCTTTGAAATCCTAACAAAATTCTCACCCAAAAGCAGCCGCCACTCACACTCAACCCACACATTCACTGACATTATCTGCACATTGTGTCAGGGGAGACAGGTCTTGCCTCAGTCTTAGAAAGACCAAGGCAGATTAATGGTTTTGTTTTGACCCTTCCAATAAAGCCTCTCACCTCCTTGATCAAACTGAGCCAGACATCATGTCTTGGAAGGCGTCTAACCGCTGGCCCACGAATAAAGAAGCTGAAAGAGGACCCCTACTGTCAAGAGGAAAAAGAAACAACTTGGCATCCCTAAATACTGCCACGGCTGACTGGCTAAATCTACTGGAATTTAAAGGTGTTCCGACTTAACTTCACATCACAAGAAGCACGGGACTAGGAAGCAATAATAGCAGGAATGTAATGCACCTGTTGCCCTAAAGACAGGTATCCCTCCCTGCACGATCTGGTCCAAATCATAAAGGAAGCAATAAGAGGCCATAAAATCTCAATCTGCGCCTCAATCTGTCTTGTGACAGTTTGGTAAATCTGGGGCTCTCCACCTTTCTTATATGAAAGTATAAGCAACGACTTAAAGTCAGTGTGGCAAATGAGAGATCTGTGAACTCTGCAAAGTCTTTAAATTCTCATTTTCTACCACCTAGAAACCACTCACATGTATCGGCAAACCACAGCCGGCCAGTCAGTCTGTGTGGCAAAATATTGACCTGCTGTCAAGCAATCAAGTCATAAAGATCTATTTTAAGCACCTGGCTGTGTGTGGTAGACAGGGAATCTATTTACTCATGACAACTCTGTAGAGAAATGTGGTTACACTTACATTTAAATCAGAATATGACACATTTACCAAGCAGAGGTTGAAGAAAAGAACAGACTGTTGTACTCAAGTGAAAGTACAGTTACTTAGGTTAAAATGTAGATAAGTAGAAGTGAAAGTACGGACCATTGAATCTTAAAAAGTAGAGACCTTCAAATATGGTTAAGTACAAAACTTGCCCCATAATTTTATTAAGTAAAAGTACATTTACTGATTTCAAAATGTACTAACAAAAGTACAAGTAAACAAAAACTAATCAAGTACAGTAATTTGACTGAATGTAATTAGTTACCCCCAAGCCCCTGTTACCAAGTGGCCACTGTGAAAAGTGCCTTACAGATAAAATATGTGACCTTTAAAATAATAATATACAAGATATCAAATAAATACTGATTAAATATTTTATTTGGTGATGACTTTCGTAGAAGAAAGTGACATAAAACATTCAAGGTTTGTTGTTCTCAGCTCTGCATTCACAATGATAGGACAACTCTGTATATGGAGGCTATAGAGGCATTATGGCTGAGCTTCATCACAATAACCACAATTCAAAGAGAGCCAATGGACTTACCAAACCACAGAAAAATATGTTTGTTCTGAAATATATCAAAAACATATGAACAAGACATAACATTAAATATTTATTTTCAGGAGAAAAATATTTTGATGGTTAATACAATTAGGCTTTTTTGGCAAAAATAAATGACATAAAAACTCTTTAGTGTCAAATGGAAACCAGATTTCTACAAAGTAATGTCACTTAAACAAATTTATGTCATGTGAAATAAGTCACTGCATGAATATTGTCAGTATCAGGCTTGCACATCTGGACACCGAAATTTTATTCCATTCTTTTTTTGCAAAACTAATCAAGCTCTGTCAGGTTGCATGAGGATCAGGCATGAACAGCCCTTTTCAAGTCCAGACAAATTCTCTTTCAGATTGAGGACATTCCTCAAGAGAACATTCACCTTGTTGTCTTTAAACCATTTCTGTGTAGCTTCCACTGTAAGCTTTGGGTCATCATCCTGCTGCTTCTCCCAAGCCGTAGTTCTCGCAGACTGAATAAGATCGTCCTCCAGGATTTTCCTGTATTTGACCACATTCCTTTTACCCTCCACCTTTACAAGCCCTCCAGGGCCAGCTGCAGAGAAGCGTCCCTACAACATGATGCTGCCACTGTTGTGCTTCACAGTAGGGATGGTGTGTTTGTGGTGATGTGCAGTGTTTGTTGTACGCAAAACATGGCGTCTTGACTGATAGCCAAAAAGCACCATTTTGGTCTCATCAGACCAACGAACTTTCTTCCACTTGACCATGGAGTCTCTCACATGCTTTTTGGCAAACTCTAGTCAAGATTTGATACAAGTTTTCTTCAACAGTGGCTTTCTCTTTGCCACTCTCCCATAAAGCTTTGACTCCTGAAGATCCCGGGCAGCAGTTGTTGTATGCAGAGTCTCTCCCATCTCAGGTGATGAAGCTTAAACCGTGTCCTGGTGGCCTCAGGCAAACGGGCAAGTCAGAGTCATCAATTAACCTAAGCACTGGACTTGGACTGTGAGCAGAAGCCAGAGCACTCAGACAATGCCTTGGCATGCCCAGGGAGAAGATGTAAACCCAACACAGAATTTAAACCAGGAACCTTATCACTCTGAGGAGAAAGCACTAACCACTGTTCCCCCCATGTAGCCCATCAGTATTCACTGATTTGTTCAATGTTGACTTTAGCATAATCGGTGCAAAAAATAAAAAAAATAAACTGACCTGTACATAGTAAAAATAGAAACAAGTTCTTCTTTGAAGCCCAGTGTGAGACTGAAAGTAAATATGAATATAGCCGCTTATTGTTTAATAGAAAGCATGAGAAAAAAAACGGTTCTAAGGTAACAACATAAAAGCACAGATTATATTCACTGACTTCTAGTGAAACAGGTCTGTGTACTAACATGTTGAGACAAATCTGTATGTTTTTTGTACAACATTGCACATATCCACCCATACCTACTTTGTATCTCTCAGGCCATTTTACAGAGCAGGATGTGAGTATCGTGTCAGGACTCTTTGAATGTGTGTACACTTAGAATGCATGTGCCTGTGTTTATACTTGTGCCATTGCAGGAGCATGAAGTGGACCCTAAACCGAAAAAGATGTGCGTTTGCTTTCCCTAATGGCTAATATGAACCAGACCTTACCTTGCACTCAAGTGTGTATTTGCATGTGTGTGTGTGCACAGGGGTGTTTTTCCTGTCTGGAAGGCCATGCTCCTCATTACAACAAAGAGGGTGGCACAAAGGTTTGGAGTTGAAGCACCACATGCATAAGCCATTACTCACTATGTAATAGCTTTTCTTTATTTCTGAATGGCTCCAGAATAAATAGTTAGGGTTACAGCTAAAATCTGAAGTTTTCTGCTTCTTATAGCCTGCTATATTTGCATGGAGAGAAGCTACATCCTGTTAGCTTTTCTCTAGCTCTTTATATTTCTATATACATTTGTTTATGGACACATCCTTCACTATCATACTTTCTTTGGTTGTGTCTGTCTTTCACTTTCTACCTTTCGCCATCTCTCTCTCTCTCCTGCTGTCTCCATTTTCCCCTGTCCTCCCCTGCAGTGGATAGGATTGGGGTCAGGGCCCTTTGGCCAGTGGAGCAAGTGACAGCTCTGACAGGGCCTTGATTTCACTCTTGTGCCTTCTGTCACCTCCCTGTATGCCCATCTCATTTTAATAATGTAAATATGGGGTAGGCTAAGGCCAGGGAGAATATTCTGTGTCCTGCTGCTCACTCACTGGATGCACCTGGCTGCACACCTAGCTACACATGCACACACTTTGAGTTGGCAGTTTCCTCCAAACTAAAACCATATTCCAAAAAAGTTGGGGTGCAGTACATAAAAACAGAACGCAATGGTTTGCAAATCTCATAAAAATATACTTTATTTACAATAGAACATAAACAACATATTGGATGTTTAAACTAAGACATTTTACCATTTCATGAAAATATAAGCTCATTTTGAATTTATGGCAGCAATACATCTCAAGAAAGTAGGGACAGTGCAACCAAAAGGCTGGAAAAGTAAGTTGTACTAATGAAAAACAATGATGAACAATGATGAACAATAATGTACTGTCTACAGTACATTATCTCATCAGAAGAATCAAAGAATCTGGAGAGGCTGTTGGTAAATATTGGTCTTTGGGCCCTCAAGCCACTCTGCATTAAAAACAGGCATTATGCTGTACTCAAACTCACTGCACGGGCTCAGGAACACTTCTTATCACTGTCAGTCAACACAGTTCACTGTGCCATCCACAAATGTAAGTTAAAGCTGTATCATGCAAACAAAAAAAACACATGTGACACGATCAGAAAATGCTGCTGTTGTCTTTGGGCCAAAGCTAATTCAAAATAGACTGAGGCAAAATGGAAAACTGCTCTGTGTGAGATGAACACAAACATGGCGTTGTCCCTGCTTTTTTGAGATATGTTGCTTCCATCAAATTTAAATGTGCTAATATTTTTTTCTGAAATGGTGATATGTCTCAGTTTCAACACAGAAAGATTGTTCATGTTCTACTGTAAATAAAACAGGAGTTTACTGATCTGTTTTAATTATATTTTAGAGAGTGTTCCAGCTTTTTTGGAATCGGGGATGCAGCTCAGATTTGATTTCAAACTGCTGTTGTATCTGCAGTTTAAGATAAAAATTGTGTCACAATCAAGTCAGAAAATATGAAGGATGTTAAAGATTAGCCCAAAAAGTGGGGACAGAATGTGTTTGTATGGGAATTGTTGATTTAAGAGAAAGATCCATGGGTTTATGACTTTATTTCTGTTTATATATATGGACTAGTTAAGGCACTGTAATGATTACAATTGTCGTAATGGTAGTGTAAACTCAATCAAGTATTTCACTTGAATGATGATAAGGACTTAAAGGAGCAAAATGGTCAGACTTTAAAAGCATGTATTTCCTGCCAGTTTGTCCTCTGTATGGGCCAAGTGACAAAAATACAGAATACTACTCCCAGATGAAATCAACTTGATAAGTTTTTCAAACTTTATGAAGCTCCTATGCCCCATGTGTCCTATGAATGAAGTGCCTCTTTAAATGTGATGTGCATTGACGGTTTATCAAAATAACTATGTTAGCAGTCCACTGATGAAAATGCAAGACTTTTATATTGTTTGGTCAAAGGCTGCCCTCTGATAGTGCTTACAACCATAACCCTATCCATAAGTTTTTGGAGCGAGCTGCATGTCAGAATGTCACATGAATTTTACATTTTCCACACCAGCTGTTCCTGAAATTGTTCTTGTCTACCGAAAAGGTACCAAGTTTTGCCAGATGGAATGGCACCCAAAAAGGCACTTGGCCACATTTGTCCACTGAGGGGACACCCTTGAGGGCATTACAATACAATACAATACAATAACTTTATTTATTCCCACAGGGAAATTCAGTTGTCTGGAGTCTCTCTCATTGGTTTACGGTAGAATTAAAAAGTCTAATTGCTGATGGACTGAAAGATTTTCTAAATATTTCTGTCCTGCAGCGCAGGGATAGGAGCCGTCCGCCACTGTTGTGTCTTTGGTCATTATTAGGTTTGGCCACAGGAAGGACACCCTACATGGCACTTTATCACATTTATCCATTAAGAGAGCACCCTAGAGCAGTGGTTTTCAACTCGTTGGTCAGGACCCAAAGTGGGTCGTGAAGCTCCTTCCAGTGGGTCACAAATGTATGCCAGGAAAAAAAATGCAGCATACGTCTTTGTACAGAAGCCTTAAGTGGACATACACTAAAATCATACATGTACTTTTAGGTTATCCTATGTTGAAGACTAAATTTCAGTATCTTTCTCAAGATTTGTACTTATTTATCTCCCTTTCTTTGTAAAACTAAACTGTTAGTGCCCAAAATAACAAGGAAATTCCTTGAGAAATTACCAATTTCCATGCTGTCTCAGAGAAGTGAAGGAAAATAAGGTGTATGCATACATTGCCTATTACAAAGATATTCTTTTCAGACGTTTGTTTTGTCATGCCTCTCTTCAGTTATGTTTGTTTCATTTGGGGTCCAACAAGAAAAAAAACGATAGAATTATTTTGAGTGGTTGGGCATTTTTTAAACATTTAGTTTACTACAAGTTAGCTTAAGGAGCTGCTGGTGGGTCCTGATGCCCACCAGTTGACAACCTCTGTCTCAGATGACATTTGACCTCACTTTGTCCTCTGATAAGACACACAGTAGAACACTTTATTAGGTTATGTCTACATGAGGGCCCCCCTGAGGGGCACTTTTTTAACTCAGGAGCACCCTGCCCCACTTTATGTCCTCCAGTGATATTTAGCAATACATAGCCATGGTATAAGGGCAAAATTTGTCATCTTTGACTGCATCATCTTCTGCCTTTTGAAAGCCTTTATCCATTGTAAAATTTTCTAGAAATCATTGACTGTACACTTTTGAAAAAGGCTTAAAATAAGGCACCAAGTCACATATATTAGTGCTTTGTTAAACCTACCGAAAATGTAATGTTGAAGGTAAGCACAAATGCTATTCATGAGTAACATGTGCATAATTGTTAGGACTTTGCTATGATTGAAAATAACTGTGTCAAGCTCAAGTCTGAACCCCCTAAACCAGCTTCCAATCCCTAACCTTGAACATGGCCATCCACTGCAACATTCACCTTTCACACAACTACAAGTATACTCATCTGTCCATTCATAAGTGAGCTTAGGTTTGGATTGACTGGCAATGTTTTTGTGTATTATCTGAATGGGTTCCAGTGTTTCTGTAGTGACAGTCCAGGGTGTACCAGATGAAAGACAGGATATCTAAACAAGACATTTGTTCCTCTTGATTATGTTTGCCATCTGAGAGGCTGACTCTTGTCTGGACAGCCAACCAAACCAGCCACAGATGCAACCCACCATCTTACTGCAATTTAGCTACACAGGGGAATGACCTCAGCCTAGTGTGGATCCCACCATTCCCGCTGCCCCTCCCAGGGCACCAAAGTGCAGGAAACTGCAGAAGCTGTGAGTCACAAAACTCTTGGTGGGCAGATCTGTTCGTAACTATCTGTGAAGCCTTTGATAGCTCGTTATTGGCTTGTTACGGATGTGATGCATGATTTAGAGGCAGTTTGCCATCCTTGATTAAAGAAAAAAGGCCTCTTGGCCGGTCAGACTGTGGCCCCACGGTTCCACGCAGCCTCAGACAAGTACACCACAGGCCTTCATTAACCTTTTTCACCCCTGCTATCCCTCACCCTCTCTGCACAGGACCTCCATCCAAGTAGTCGCCTGTTCCCTCAGGTTCTCCTCTAGTGTTACCTTGTGCTTTTAAATTGGATGTTTGATCAGTGGAGGGTCTTTACTCTCTGATTCAGCATCCTGGAGGTCCTTAATGAGCTGACTGATGTTCCATTACATCCAATCATAGCTTAGAATGTCCAAGGAAGTTTGTGTTGGGTGGGTGTAAGTACCGTGGAGAGCATGCTGACAGGACATGTAGCAGTACTAATAACTGATTGATGGAGAGAGTGTGGGTGGTAAACAGTTTCTAGAACATCTAGAATCTTTGACCTCTTACATCACCTCTCCCTCTGTTATTGTTCTTAAATAAGCCTTTTTCTTTGGTGACAATCTCTTATTTTTCAGTTTATAAGCAAAAGTGGAATCATTCTCTCCACACATGCACAGACATATCCAGATGTGGATGGTGACTCTGGACTAGTGGGTCATTCTGTCTGGGGATAAATCAACTGGACTAATCTGTCCTGCAAGGAGATGGAGGGTAATTGGTTACATTTGACCCCCCGGCCTCGCGGACTGTGGGAACGCAGGCTTTTATCTACCAAACCGTAATTGGCTAATGAAACACTTCCGCAACTCCTCCGCTAGATTATCATCCACTGGTCGGGATTGGATGAGGCATGAGTGTGTGTATCATAGAGTGAGTGTGGCCGACACAAGTGGCCCAAAAGGCATGTGTGTAGTTGTGTGTTGTCTCGAGAAAATGGCAGGATGCGGAACTCCCTGTGGCCATCTCCACTATGTTATCATCAGCATCAGTCTCATTGTGCCTGCAGCGTACTGATACATTGACAGACCACACATTAAAGGTTGTATGGTTGCCATTTCAACTTAAATTTAGGTTTAGGAAAGGTTAATGTAATTCAAATTAAGTCTTCAGCCCAAGGCAGGGCATTTTGTGTGGTGCATAATGATGTAGCCAGAATTACAATGTGTTAGCATCTTTTAGATCGGACTCTCTTTATTACAGTCAGTTAGGATATTTTTGTCATGTTTAGTATGTTCTTGTGTGATCATTTGTCTGGGCAAAGTCATGCCCACATGAGTTCAACAGGCAAACCAGGGTGGGGAGGGTTGTGCTTTGGGCTTGTGTGGGTGGGGGTACTAAAAAAAGGCTAAAGTTACGCTGGTGAGACAATGTCTCTGAGGTCCCATCAAGTGAGCCATTCATACATGCAGGCCTACCAGTTTGTGGAGCCAGGGAGACACTCCGATCAAGTGGGGCCCAGGGTGGCCTTGTCTTTTTGTCCCAAGCTGACCCCTGCTCTCCTGCCTGGCCTCTGCGCCCCTCACCTGGCCTGTCCCAGCGCACTGGTAACAGGATACCTGTAATTTGCTCTAATGGCCTTTGAAAGACCTGGCTGGGCTAATCCCTGGAGTGCTTCTCCCAGCAGCACCGCATTAAAGGGGTTGGGGGTAACAGGGGCCGAGAGCGAGCCCTGAAAGAGGACCAGCCTCTGGATTGTGTGTGGGAGAATGTCACCCCTCGCAGTTGAGGGAGTGCGGGAGTCAGTTTTCAGCAGATCACCACCGTGTGGCTTGTTCACAGGCTCAAAAAAGAAAAAAAAAAAAAAAACTGCTTGTAGAGAAGGAGATTCTCTGGTTTACACCTCCCTCAGTGGCTCGGTCTGGCAGGCATGGGAAACACGCTGGAGACAAGCCTGCACACAACTTTGAGAAAGTGCATTTCAAATTGTTTCCAGATTCCTTTTTAAATTGTGCAAAGTAGTTCTTCATGGATGACATTTGTTCACTCAATAATGGAGGAGATCGGTATCTGCAATACTGCAGAGCTGCAAGAGGAGCGGAAATTAAGAGGGAATGGTTTGACGTGAAGTTAGACACTTGAAATCGTCTTTAGTTCAGAAAATGAGACCTTTTTGAGACAGATGAGGTGATTTTAGTGTAGCTGAAGATGCACAAAAAAGGTGAATTCCAACTTTTGTTAAAAAAAAAAAAGTAATGACCCACTCAGGGTGTTTTTTTCAGCCAGTGTCTATTTTCTATACACAGGATGTGTCAATAGTGTTAGTGCTTATATTCCTCTGGCCTACTTATATTAAGTACAAAATGAATAATTGATAGCACCATTTAAGTTCTTAAAAGAGTTTTCATAGATGTTCCTCACCCCTCAGCTTGATGATGTATCAGTACATAGTTTGTGTGCCCTGCGTGTATCTTCCTTATTTGTATTAAAGTATGTTTAATGTTCCGACATGATTCCAACTCTGGAAAGAGAACAAACAGTGCTGTAAAATGATATTGAGTACAATATCTGTACTTGGGCTTGGCATTGGCCACAGTACCTGAAACCAGTATAGGAATCTCTGCATCCCTATTATTATATTCTTGCAAAGACGATGGATTGTCTAGAGTTCATGTCCTTTGTCAGGCAAATCCATCTTGCAAAGCTTAAATCTGACAATCAGCATTATTTGAGTTTAATGATGCAGTAGCTAGAGACAGGGTTTAGTTGTACAAGCAAGCCTGAAAACAATGGCTGCTGCAAGTGAACCAATTAGGTCCGATGTAGCTATTGCGGCAGCTTTAACAGAGCTGGACAACCTTTTTTAATTTAAAGAAAAGCAAAGAACTTTTCTTGCCTGAAAATATATTTTTGCCCCATTCCAAGCTGGTTTCAGCAAGAGTTTGATTCACCAACTGGCTCCACTGATAGTGAACTACAATGCACTGCCTGTTGATTTCCCATTGTTTAGTTTACTACCTTTACTACCTTGCCCACTGCATCATGTGTAGCTCTGATTAGCTCCTAATGAATGTGATAGACATATTTGTCCAATCACCATGCAAAAACTTTTTCAAATAATCTGTCCTTCCAAAACAGGACTATGGCTGAGTGCCCAACTAAAGTATAATATACCCCATGCTGTGGGTTAGAGGGCTGCATTGGGACCCGGCGGGACCCAACGCAAATCTCGCGGGAGCCAGCGGTTTGAACTTTGCTGTGGGAAGGAGCAGGCGGCAAAAAAAAAAACAATCAGGATGTGGCCTAGCGACAGGATGATGCAGTCTACAAATGATGTAGAAAAGAAGCTCAAACAAGGTCTTTACAACAAGAAAACAAGGCAAGTCTGACAAGTTTTGTTTCTGCAGACAAGCTCTGATGGAATAACAGATTAATATCTACCACTGAATCCTAAATGGCGAGACAAGTACAGTTTCATAAATAATTATTTCAACTGAATAAGTGGGTTTTTGTGTTGTGAACGTTGATGTTTATACTTAGAGTGGCTAAATGAGCTGTCCCTGGTGCAGATTTGACTGATAGCTGACGCTCAGAGAGAGAGTGAGGGAGAGAGATGCTCTCCGTTGATGGGCGATTGTACGTGTTTTTCTGCAGCTGATTCTTTTACTTAATCATTTAGATTAATAGGTTGTTTGCACTCACATGATCTTCTTGCCCCGTTTTTGCACAAGGCACTGTTTTTCATTTTTGATGTATTCCGTGACACTTTTGTTTCCCCTTTACCATCAGAACAACACCTGGTCTGGAATCTCTATTAATGGCCTATACAACGACGTGTTTTCTCCTGCGGGACGGGAAAAGACACAAAATCAATGCATCTCTATTACTGTGCGGGCATGAATTCTCAGGGTTTTGCGGGTGCGGGCGGGAGTGTAACACACACGTTGCGGGTGCAGGCGGTAATGGTCAGAAATTCAGCGGGAGTGGGATGAAGAAAACAGTCCCGCTCAGGGCTCTACTGTGGGTATGTGAAACAGTCTATCTGATGTGAAAGCTTAATAATCAGCATTGCATTGGCAGCTGTGAGGCCTTTTATCGAGAAGCGTTTGCCTTTCCAAATCATGTCCAATCAATTTAATTTACTACAGGTGGACTTCAATCAAGGTGTAGAAACATCTGAGCAAAGATTTAGAGAACTGAGATACCTGAGTTAAATTTCAAGTATTTTTGTTAAGTATCTGGATACTTGTAAATATGAATAAATGTAAATGTGATATTTTAATTTTTCCTTTTTAGTAAATTTACACAAAAAACTAACTATAGATTAATGAGAATAAACATGCTTTTTTCAACTGTAGAATGTAGCTTTAATAGATTTTCAAGTTCAGCCACAAATTCTCTATTGGACTGAGGTATGGGCTTTGACTCTGCTGCTCCAGAACATTCACCTTGTTGTCTTCAAACCATTTCTGTGTAGCCTTCGCTGTATGCTTTAGGTCATTGTCTTGCTGGAAAATAAATCTTCTCCCAAGCTGTAGTTCTCTTGCAGACTGAGTAAAATTGTCTTTTCCTATATTTTGCTGCAGTCATTTTACCCTCTACCTTTACAAACCTTCCAGGGCCAGCTGCCAAGAGGCATCCCCACAACATGATGCTGCCACCAGTGTGCTTCACAGTGTAGATGGCATGATTGTGATCTTGTTGTATGAGTGTTTCTCAGCTGCTGGAGCTGAGAGTCAAAAGTGTCTTGGTGGCCTCTCTCACTTTTTTTTCTTGGATGGTCACTCAGTTTGTGAGATTTACACATGTGCCATTTTCCTTTCATTTCTTGATGATGGATTTAACTGAATTCTGGGGGATGTTCACTGCCTTTGATTTTTTTTTCTGGTAGCCAGGAATTCTGATCAGTCAGTGACTGGACCTTCCAGACACAGGTGTCTTCATACAACAGTCACTTGAGACACATTCACTGCACTCAGGTGATCCCCATTTCACTAACTGAGAGACTACTAGCACCAATTGGCTGGACCTCTGTTGAAATAGTTCAGTCACTTTAAAGCAGGTGAGTATTTCTGCAATCACTTATTTTACCTTACATGTCTTTGTTAAATTGACATTACTTCGTAAAAATCTGTTTTCACTTTGACATTAAAGAGGGGTTTTCTATTTCTTTGTGTGTCATAAAACCCTAATGGTATTGACCATGGTTTATTTGTAAAATCAGGGGAAGGGTAAAACATCCAAGGGGTGCATACAGTACTTTTTATAGGTACTGTATCTGAAAAATACAGCTTCTTTTCTCATTCCCTGAAAAGTGGTGAGGAGAAGGTTAAAGCAAATATTAAGCATAATGAGCAATTTAACAACTCTTAATAGACCTTATAAGTTAAGCATGAGTGCCTTGAGACAGCTTTCATAACCTAACCACAGGAAGTCCAGTGAGGATAGCTCTAAATCAAGTTCATGGTCCCTGATAGACCCAGATCCAAAAGTAGTTTGCATGACAGACTCTTCAGTGCGGCCAAATGGCTGTGCCTGATGCTCAAAATGATGATAATAAAAATAGCAACAACATGGCCAAACAAAAGGAAGATGCCAGTGAATATAGACTGAGGTTTAAAAGATCGTCAGGAGAAAAAATAATCTTATCGGCCTCATCTTCCCTCCAGAGATTTTGATGGAATGTGGGAACAGCAAGTGATATGTGGGCAGGGAGGATCAGCCCTCTGCCAGCCTTTTCTCTCCTTTCTTCTCATCCTTTCTATCCATCGACCCCGATCTTTTGAAGTATTTCACTGCATACACAGGGTTCGGACTCGTGGAAAAAACACACATGCGGAGCAGGTTTCCTTTGTCCTGCTTGCTCAAAGTGCTGAGGACATTTCACACAGTCATATTGGAGTGACAGCACACATGCACACAGTGTGTATGGAGTGATTAAGAGAGTGACAGCGTGTTTAGATCTGTGTAAGTTCAAGCATGTTAAAAAGAGAAAAGGCAGTGCAGAAAATAGCCCTGTTTCCTCTTTCCTTTGTTGTAACTTTAATTATGCTCTTTTTCAATTCTGTTTGATCAAATCAAACATGACTTGAAGTAAAAGAGGAATCCAGAAACACTGTTCAGACTTCTGAGCTCATTCGGCAGGAAACCAGATCTTATTAGCCATGTCACCTTACATCTTGGTTTGAATTTGCTGCTCTTTTTCATGTGATGGACAGCCAGATTGGTGTATTTCATTACTATTGTGGTGAAAATGTCAGCTTTTTTAATTGGGTTATTCCTTTTGAAACAGTCAGAAAGTTGAAATTTGTGACCACAGGCTGTGTTCAGTCTAGCCTGGTCCAGCGACGTCTCATAGCTGTCTGTAGAGGATGAATAAATCATCCCCGTCCTGTGAGAGTTAATAGGTATGATGCATGTCCGGAGACCCGACGCAGACAGGTTGGGTGGTGAGGGAGAAGGAGGGGCGGTGGAGGGTGGGGGGGGGATGACCCGGGCAGGCTGAGACAGAGAGACCAAAGAGGAATGACAGATGACAGAGGAGAGGAGAGGGACAGACGGGCAGTGAAAAGCAAAGCCGGCAGATGGGAGACATGAAGAAGACGTGGAAAGAAAGGTGCACTTTGCTGCCTGCAGACCTACAGCTGCATACTATGTGACATAGACCCACTCATGAACTACACACGCAGAGGAACACAAACACACGTAGCAGGAATATTGGAACAGTGGAGCTCTCAGAGTCGCAGTTACAGCTCCTGTAAAAGGGACTGTAAATGTTATACTACCGCCCAGAACTGGAGGGTTCATTAAACCAATAAAGGGGTTGCATCATCTGATCCTACTCATTCAGACTGTATAAATGTCATCATTTCATCACTTAACGTAGGGGGACATTATGGAAGGTGATTATAACGGGGTGTTTTTGCAATAACTTTAATTCATAGGAAAACCTTTGTGAGTGTAAACTTAAGAATGAAGAGCAAAAAAAAAAAAAATCCTTAAACCTGAAAAGTTTAAATCAGATGTACGCTTATAGCTGTGATTTTTTTTTTGTTTGTTTTTTTTGGTAGCACTGGGTGACTGGCAGTCGCTGACTTGTGAGGTAGACTTTTAAGTAAAATAGACACCTGCAGACAGAGATAAAATTAGTCAAATTTGCTTCCTCACATCTGTGTGCATTTCCTCATCCATAGTTCCCCTCAACTGATTCAGTCTCTGTATATTCCATCTCCTCTGGCATCTCCTCTCTTTTCTTCTGTGCAGTGACTGTAGTGTAATCAACTGTTGGATATTTTTTGACTCTAACTTAACACAAATAAGCAGGAATTGTGGCAGTAGGACAAAGAACTGACATAAATGCCCTAGTGGTTAGGTCACACCCCATGTATGCAAGCGGCCTGGGTTCAAGTCTGGCTTGTGGCTCTTTCTCCATGTTACTTAACGCTCTCATCCCTGTCTCTCTGGCTCTTTCCACTGTCCAATCTCTTGAATAAAGGCATACAAGGCCTAAAAAAATCTTTAAAAATAAGTAAAAAAATTGCACTGCTGAGTAACATTTGGACATAGTATTGCATTGGTATGTTTTGTGACACACCAACACATACATTTGTAGTGCTCACTGTACTATTACCATGCAGGTTGTGCGTTTTTTTGTTTCAGAGGTATAAACCAGGGATCAGGTTGAAAAAACGTATTTGTGAGAAGACAACAGAGGAGTATCCTGCTGCTGGACGAGTGCATAAAGTTATGCTACAGCTTAAGAAAATCTGAACACAGTCAAAGAAGACCTCATTTTTATTTTACTTCAGAAAGAAGGCAGAAAATCATAATGGCAGCCCAATCAGTGGAGCTTTGTCCTCTAAATACAGATGTGAAACACCTGCTCTGACACTGCTTATTGTTCAGTGATGAAGACTGCTTCCAGTGCAGAAGTTTCACCTTGTTGTAGAGTATCTAAACTCCAGGAATTAAATAGAAAACTCCTGTAGAACATTGTGAGCAGGGCTGAGATGGGGAGGGATAAGTGATGCCTTTTAACCTACTGTGACCATCACATCATACTTTTATGCTGCTTTCTAAGACTGAACTATTTGGAAAAATAATCTCATTGTGAATTGTTCTTCCAAAATTGAGATTGCAATTTAATAAAAGAGTAATTTTTACATTCCTTATTTTTATGACATTCTCATTTTAATAAAGAAAACATTCAACTGAAGGAAGGTAGGATTTTTGGCAAAGGATTAAAAAAATGAAACCAGGGTTTACATGAGGTGTAGGGCATAACATCCCAGCTTCAAAAATGTATATCATTGGTGTTTTGGCAACATTTCGGGTTAAAGAAATATGTCCCCCTCGGCAATTTGAAAATTTCAGTACGAGAGGACTGTATACAGTAAACAGACTTAGCCTATATAGCACTTTTCTAGTAGTCTGACCACTCAGAACACCTTTACACTGCAGGACACTCCTACCCATTCACTCTATTTTCACGCAGGTAACAGTTGATATGGAGAACCATTACGATTGCATCCATACACATCTACACACCACTAATGCAGCAGAAGGAGCCAGTCGGCATCAAGGACACATCAACATGTAACTGTAGGAGCTGGGGATTGAACCTATAACCTTCTGATTGTGGGACAACTGACTACCTGAGCCACAGTAGCAAGCAAATCAGCCAATAGAAGAATTTAATTGCAGTAGCTGGGTTGCAGCATGAGGGGATTTGTTATGCATATTTCTAACACAAAATATAGAATTTGTAAACTCTGTGTTTGAGATCAGGACCCTGACTGATCGATAGCCCTAATGCTTTCAGCAGAAACAGAACTCTTTAATTACCTCAGTCATTTTTAATTGGTGTGATGATGTATTACTTTGGTTGAGCAACATCCCTGCCTGTTGATGAATTTTGAAGTTTTTGAGTTTTCAGTAAGTATAAAATTATAAATTTGCATTTAATGTGAGTCTCACCTTCATATTAGAATAGAGATAGACAATTTTATATGTTGTCTTTTTCAGTTTTTAACTGTGTTTTGTTCTGGTACAAGTCTACTGAGCAAATCTCACATTTTTAGACCTGATACGAGAAATTTTATTTGCAAGGCCTATTTTCCTGCACACAAAAGTACAGCGGTCTTACATAAAAACTGATGTACACTGAAGAACACAATTTTTCAAGTTAGAGGTGGCAGCAAAATAGAACTTAAGAAACAAGTCTGGTGGTTGTGTGCAGTTACATGGGATTTGGGTTTTTTCTGCTTCTTGAAATTGACATTTTGGAAACTGGCTTCATGTATGTATTTTGTGGCTTAGTTATGTTTCAGTAACTCTTGGTCTAAAGTTTTCTCAGGGGTCTAATGCTTGGCTGATAAACTACTCCTGCTGAACTTCCTACCTACCGCATAGTTTTGGATGCTTTGCAGTACATGTTTATGCTCTTCTTTCACTCACTTTGGGAGAAAAAAAAAAAAATATATATATATATATATAGTGCTTCATAAATTTATTAGACCACCTGTCATATTTGTCTCAGATACCATCCAGCATCATGAAGTTCTTATATGCGGACTCTTTCATTTTCAGTGAGCTCTCCACCTTTTACCATTTTGAACAGGAATGAGGAATTTCAAACTGAATTCACCCAAATTTGAGCCAGCTCACTGGGCTTCTCTGAGAAGTCAGAAATTAATCAACCATAACATTCCACCACTAAAACTCCTTTTTCTGTTCAGGAATGCAAGTAAATAACTATAATTTCACATATTAATCAAGAAATATTAAGTGCTTTACTATTTTTTCAGTTATTTTGTAAATCAGTAAATTTGAAAATTCATGGATAACAATAATAATTATATTTAGCATAAAAAATATCATTTCAGTGAAAGAGCGTCTACATATTGGTGTATTAACCATTGTAGAAACATAAAAAATGATTTTGGTAATCACCATATATATATATATATATATATATATTAGGGGTGTAAAGGTACGTGTATTCGCACCGTACCAATTTGGTACGGGCCTCTCGGTACGGTACAGACGTGTACCAAACGGATACATGTGGAATGAAGCTCACATACAAACAGAAAACCAGACAACTTACTGTCACACTGTCCTGGCAACCACACAACCACAGCAAACGACAGCAACAGCCTGAATATTCCAAGATAAAAGTGTCCTGTTTAGGAACACTTTGTTGTCCAGTAATATACAACAGTGGAAAGACAACAACAGTAGTGCTTACATTATTCAGCAGCTGTGTCGCTGACTGCACATCATCCAGAGGACCACTCAAACAAGAATGCCACTGTAACAAGGAGTAACATCAAAAAATCTCACCAGCCGGTTACAAATTTCCTATTATTTAAGATCGTTTTTATTATAACACTGGCGCTCTGGCTCTGTGAATCAAATTAATTCTGGAGGGGACCCCATCATGTCTGCAGCTGTGTCATAGTTAAAGTTATCCTCCGGTTTCACACGGCTCTAACTTCTCAATCTGCCAAGATGGGCTGTGAAAAGGTTTCCCAAACTTTGTAGAAGGTCCCAATGGTTAAACTAGAAAAGGACTAGGAGAGTGCAGACCTCCGCCATTAGCCCTATCTCCCAATAGTACGGAATCCTTTAAAAAATTCCTGGATCCAGACGGTGATCCAGATCACTCCCAAATTCTAATCAGTTCTTCCTTATGCCATTTCTGACGTTTCCTGAAAATTTAATCAAAATCTGCCCTCAACTTTTTGAGTTATGCTGCTAACAAACAAACAAACTAACAAACAAACAAACCCACCCGATCACATAATCTCCTTGGCGGAGGTCAAAAGTAATCCACTGCTGAAGTCCCGTTGAAATCGGCAGGATAGATGCTAATTAGCATACTTAATAAGCTAACTCACGGTTGTAAGATGATGCATTCAAGTTGGCTGGGAAATTTTAGTGTTTAACAGAAGGGTATAAATATGTCAATATATCAAAATAACCTAGTAATTCAAAAACGTAATTATTTATTAATAATTTTAATAATTGAAGACCTTTTGGGAGGAGGTTTCAGCATTATTAATAATTTAAGTGTAATTTATTCAACCTGTTTATTTCAATATAATTTAATTAAAAAAAGAAATTAAATAAAATTTTATTTATTAACTTTAATTACCTTACTAAAAACGTACCAAACCGTGACTTCAAACTTCGGTACTTACCGAACCTAAACTTTTCTGTACCATTACACCCCTAATATATATATATGCATTAAGTGATGGTTTCAGCTAATCCAGAGTCTGTTGGAAGCCGATCGGTACTCCTTCTGCTAAAGCCCTGATCTGCCCTGCAGGCAGATTTCAACCTGTTCAAGTGGAGTATAATGAGAAGGACATGTGACTTTGGATGTAGACAGATCCTCTGAAAACACTGAGATTCTTGTATCCCTCTGCACCAGGGGCCAAGGTTGTTTGGCCTCATCTCCATCCCTTGCTCACACACACACTACAACAGAAGCCACCCCAGCCCTTATTCAAGACGTATTCAAGTTTTCAGTGTAAGGCAATGGCATACCTCATAACTTCCAAGTCACAGTTCTGGTTTCTTTGAGCACAAGACGGTGTCCTCAGATCAAATTACACAATAAAATCATAATAAACTGACTGAGTTTATCTTCACACAGAGACTGCAGGGCTTCTTAGAATGGTTTTATGATGGTGAATGTGTGTTTTGCAAGGCAACGGGAAACTTTTCACACCCTGTACATTGCGTTCTCTGTGAATCATCTTCCTGTCTCTGCTGCACTGTCATGTTCCACAGAGAAATGTCCATCAACTTTCATACCAGTCCCTTGTTGCAATGAGATCATCTTTGGCCTGGTATCACGTGCCACACAGGAGAGATATCAGTGTGTCGATGGCGGTAAGGCTTCTGGTATATGAGCTTCCTGATGAGACTTTCCTTCATCTGTCAGCAACCAATCAATATGATGTGTCTGATTTTTTATTTCATTAACACAATATTCAAATTAAACGTAATCTCTTTTTGCAGCAAGTCCCTTTTAAACACTTTGAAAGTGTATTTCTAGACAGAAGAGAAAATCAGTGCTGATAACACATGCTGACACAGTCACAACGCCCACCTTTGATTTGATCAGTCACCACATGCTTAAAGCCATAATCAGGTTTTGTAACACAACATTGTGTTGTCAGGGCATAAATGTAGCCCCTGACCTGGATCAATGTCATGATTACACTTTATGGACTACTAAATGAGCATGCAGGGTGCAGTCACTGCCTGTGTGTCCAACCCTTTCGGACTGCTCCAGATCAGATTTTCTCTTTTTTTAATGACTGCATTGAGGTTTACATCCAACATTTTTCATGAACATTCACAATTTGTGCATAGAAACTTGATTGGAAAAGTAGAAAATTTGGGGGGGGGAAGAAAAAATTCACAAAAAAGTTTTACACTTGGATAAGGTGGAAAAGTTTGTGCATCAATCAGAAAGTGCAAAAATTTTCCAGTCAGATTTATTCCTGGACTTTTGTTTAACTTTAAAGATAGTGGATAGAGACAGAAGCAGGGATGAGGCAGGGCCTGACTAGTATGGGGACTGGTGCCAATACCCTTATTAGGGAATAAACAACATCCAATTTACAATATATCGGCTGATTAAATTGTTACTTTTTTTTCATTGATTAACAGAATAAAGTTCAAACATGCGTTACAAAGCTATGGACTGAAGGCAGAACATTTTACTATTTTCAAATACTTTTATTGTCAAAAAATAACTATCATGATGCTGTGCAAAAATGCAGTAACCTCTGGGAAATAGAGATGTTATTGGTATGCATTACAGTGTACAGATGTGTCTAATAAAGTAATCAGTGAGTGTCTTTGCAAATAATGAATTTCTTATTATCTCTAGGTTATAGGATAGTGGATAAGCAGTGTCATAAAAGTCACTGATTTGTAATGCACCTCTATATAACCTCTAAATGTGCATTCACATTTTCTATCTTTCTGAACCGTGAAGTTATTATGAATCAAATTCCAATCAGTGACGCCACCCCACCCATCCCCACTGTTACTCTTGTTACTCTTACCTGCTCTGGTCTTATCTGGCAGCATGTGGCTGCCTGCGTGAACCTAAACTATTACTGCAAGATATGGCATTATTGTGTTCACTGTGTCATTACTGACTCAGCTAAAGTTTATACCTGACTAATGTTAGGCTAGGCTATCCTAACTATCGCTAGCTAACATAATCAGATAAGCGTGACCGACACGACAAGCCACATCATGACTTATGGACAGGTGGGTTAAATTGAAACAGGAAACCTATGGAGTAATTGTTTATCTCACAAACTAGTTATAAACTTATCACTGAGGCAAACCATTCTCTTTAACAAATTTGATACTCAGCAAAGCTGCTCTGGGCTCTAGTCTTTCTGCTGTAAGGAGTATATGGAGCGTGTGACATGAAAAGAGTTGGAGCGCCCTCCACTAGATTAATCATAGAACACAGACATCATGTCTAAGTAAAACCAAGTCATATTCCCTGCACTTTATGAATGAAAATACAAGTTTTACATTGGCGTCTATCAGCTAACTTTTCCCTGATTATGGTTTTTCTTAATAGGCTATAATTGCCTGATTAAATCAGGCAGCCAATCAATCAGTTGGGCCCTAGATGAGAGAGTATGGAATGGCATGGGAGAAAGGGGCCCCTCAGACCAGACCCGAATCACCTGTGTACGTGGAGCATGACCTAACTGCTGGGCTATCTGTGTCCTAAATTCTAGATTTTGTTGTGGAAACACATTTGGCAAACAAACAAAAAGGTCTCTGGATTAGCATGCCGAAGTTAGGCCCTACAATTCTTCCAAGAGCACATCAAATTTGGAAAAAGTTGTTTGAAACTCTCCATTTCTGCCCATAAAATCTTCCTTTGTTTTGTTCGTCTCTTCACTGACTTTCCAGAAAACACAAAAATGCATACAGCATTAAGCCGTCTTCTTCTACATTGCTCCATCATTTTTTCATTAGTAGCACCACCAACTGATCAACCCGTTGACTCCTAGTAACAGAACTGAATGATACCATGCATACATTTGTATTCCTTTTGGCAAATGCTGTGAAATGTTCCGACTCATTTGGATGAAAACCCTTAGTAAATTCTATAAAAGAACAAACATGGTAATTGATATTTCTGGTGAAAAACATTCTAGATATATTCTGTCGTTTTTATTCATGAGTATATCAAGCATTTCCGAAGAATCCATCTTGGCTCATTTTAATATTTACAGAGCTCAGTTAGCGGTTTTCTTTCATGTCAACCGGAGGAAAAATTTAAAGTCTTATCAAGTTGCAACCACCAAAGTGGTGAAATACCTTCCTAAACAGAATCCTGCAATCTACACCTTAACACTATAATCCTCTTTATAGCTCTCACTTGGCTTTTAAGCCATTGTGTTCTTAACACATCAGTTTGAATAACAGCATGCGCTTTTGACAGCATCTTTCCTTTTAGGTGGTCATAGTTTTACTCACACTTATCTTGTATAGTAGCTCCAAATGCTCCATAAAGTGGTGTGATCATGCATTTTCCATGACAGACTGGGCCTGAACATTTAAAACAATAAACCTGACAGTTTTGTCAGTTATCTTCATTGCTTTTAAACTGTTTGGGGGACATTTCTTGCAGTGTTGAAATGCTTTTTCAGGTTGCTCTTTCTGAAGGTGTCCACAGTGGTGCTTCCCCTTAAAATTACATCCTTGCGTACTATATATGTTGCTGTTTTACTTGTTTGACTTTTAAGTGTAAAAAAACTGCCAAACTGCAGACAGTAAGCTTGATCCAATGAGTCTTTTCTGATTTGTTCATGTGTGCTGGTTTCTGAACAGGGAAGAAGAACTGATTTCCAGTTTATAATGCTAACATATTACATGGCTTAATGAAGCAAAGTATAATGTTAAACAAAACTCTATCTGATTGGTGCATCAACACGTGTATTCACATTTTCAGCCGTTCTAATACTGGTATCAGAACCAGAACTGTTTTAAGTATGGTCAGTGTCAGTATTGGGTGGTGTTATTTTTAGAGGAAACTTGTGATAGCCTACTGTTATGTGCGGCTCAGTGGGTAGAGACAGTTGTCTTTCAATCAGAGGGTTGTGGGTTTAATGCCCAGCCTCAGTGGTCACATCGATGTGTCCTTGGGCAAGACACTTTACACCAATTTGTTCCCACTGCTTTGTTGATGGTGAGTAAATGAGTATAGATGTGTATAAATGGGATTAGCTAATACTGATGGCCATCCTACATAGCAACCTTCATAATCAGTATGTGAAAGTGGAGTGAATGGGTGTAAATGGATAGGAGTGACCTGTGGTATAAAAGTGCTTTGAGTGATCAGATGACTAGAAAAGCTCAGCTTACAGAGAAAAGTAATAAGTTCATGCAAAAAAATTAAAACCTTTAAACTACTTGTTCCATGGCACATAGCCAACTAGACATCTACCTTTGAATGCACTAAGCCTACTGCCGAGTAAGTCTTTAGTTTAATAACAGGAATAACAGACATCAAAACCTTCACAGCTCTTTCATATGCTCACGATCTGGCAGACAGACTGTCTACAAATGGAAAAAGTTCTGCACTGTTGCTACTCTCCCTAGGCGTGGTCGTCCTGTAAAGATGACTGCAAGAGCACAGCACAGAATGCTCAGTGAGGTGAAGAAGAATCCTAGAATGCCAGCTAAAGACTTACAGACTTACATCTCTGGCACATGCTAACATTTGTGCTGACATATCTACAATAAATAAAACATTAAACAACAATGGAGTTCATAGGAGAACACCACGGAAGAAGCCACTGCTGTCCAAAAGAAACGTTGCTACACGTTTCAAGTTTCCAAAGAGCACCTGGATGTTCCACAGCACTACTGGCAAAATATTCAGTGGACAGATGAAACCAAAATTGAGTTGTTTGGAAGGAACACACAACGCTATGTGTGGAGAAAAAACGGCACAGCACACCAACATCAAAACCTAATACCAACTGTGAAATATGGTGGAGGGGGCATCATGGTTTGGGGCTGCTTTGCTGCCTCAGGGCCTGGACGGATTGCTGTCATTGACGTAAGAATGAATTCCCAAGTTTATCACAACATTTTGCGGGAAAACTTAAGACCATATGTCCGCCAAGAGAAGCTCAACAGAGGATGGGTGATGCAACAGGACAACGACTCAAAGCATAGAAGTAAATCAACAACAGAATGGCTTCAACAGAAGAAAATATGCCTTCTGGAGTGTCCCAGTCAGAGTCCTGACCTCAGCCCGATTGAGATGCTGAGGCATGACCTCAAGAGAGCGATTCACACCAGACATCCCAAGAGTACTGCTGAACTGAAACAGTTTTGTAAAGAGGAATGGTCCAAAATTCCTCCTGACCGTTGTGCAGGTCTGATCTGCAACTACAGGAAACGTTTGGTTGAGGTTTGGTTGGTTGAGGAGGGTCAACCAGTTATTAAATCCAAATGTTCACATACTTTTTCCACCCTGCACTGTGAATGTTTACATGTTTTGTTCAATAAAAACATGAAAACATATCCTTTTTCGTGCGGTATTAGTTAAAGCAGACTGTGTTTGTCTATTGTTGAGGCTTAGATGAAGATCAGAACACATTTTATGACCAATTTATGCTGAAATCTAAGAAATCCCAAAGGGTTCACATACTTTTTCTTGCAACTGTAGGTAGGAAACCCCAAAAATACAGATGCTTCATTACAACAGAAGAAGTCATCTGAGCACTCTAACTGATCAATTTGTAACCCAACCTTGGTCACTACTGCTGCCGTCAGGTATAGGTGTCAAATGAAGTGATTAAGGATAAGCAGCCTGGACATGCCTTTGTTTACATTTCCCAAGAGATTTAGAGCAAAATATATAAATGTTAAGAGACAGCAGGATATTATCTTAACAGAATACTTCTGCAAGTTCAGACATGGTCAGAAAAGAGATAAGAGGGTCAGCTTTGTCCACATGGGGCGCCATGATCTACACAATCTGACAGTTTATCACAGCAGCTTATCGACTTGTCTGACTATATTCTTCAAAATGTGCAACCATGCTCACATTAAGAAATTAAGGTAACCAACTACAGTCACTTTTTGACAAGGTGTGAGCAGGCTACACTCCTCTCCAAGCATTGGTTGGTATTTTACTGTACATTCAAGGGTTAACATCCAAGTTTCCATATCACACCACCTGTGATGGCCTCCACCAGAGCGCCTGTTCTCATGGTAATCTCTCAAGGTGTTTAAAGCAATAGTGAGTGATGCAGCCTTTGTCAGTGCAGGCGGCTGCTTCACCCAGTACCAGACCCTTGGAGGGGGTCATGGCAGATCAAAGGTGCTGGTCACAGCCATTAGGGCCCGGCAGCCCAGACCCGACATGAAAAGCTTGTGTTTTGAAAAGGAGGGCAGAAGGAAAAAAACAACAGGGCCCTCTTCGTTTAAAAAGCAAGCAAACTGTGAAATAATTGAAAAGGTATGTCAATCAAGAGCAGGCGCACAGCGGGAACCCCGAGATTCCCAGGCTTTGCTCTGGTCGAGCACTGAGCCATGGAGAGCTGCTCAAGGGTGCAACCCAAGAAATTAAAGACCTGGGAAAAGGAACAAAAAGAAGACAGGAGGAAAGGGGCAGAAAAATCTCTTTTTCTCGCTCTCTCTTTGCTCAGTCTTTCACTCTTTGCGGCTTGAAATTTGGGATGAAAGGAACCATTTTGCCACACTTTGTAGAAGCCCATTCAGACTGCTGGGTCATTAATAAGATCTTGTCTAGCTCTTCACCTCTCAGGTGAGTAACAAAGATTTATTTGGGGGGAGGACGGCGCCTGCCCCTGCAACCAAAACCCTCATCTTATAACCAGCACCTTCACCCTGTACTTCCCTCCTCCCTCTCCTCCCCCCATACCATGAGTCCGACAAAAGGGACCCCGTGAGAGTGTCTCCCTCTTTCCTTTCTGTCCTTTTTTTTTTTCAAAGTCAGAAAAGGCTTGAATGATCTGACGATGGGCCAACGTCCAAAAAATAGGGGATGGAGAGAAAAGAAAGACTATAAAAAAGACTGGGTGAAAGACTTTTTCTATGCTTTTAAAAATCCCATAGAGGAGAAATAAATGGCAAGTCCACAGTTGACTAGGCACGTATAGTGCGGGATTTGCTTGTAATGGCAGCTTGAACGTATTGACAGTCCCAGCCAAAACATGTCAAAGGTTAAGAGATCTTGCCAATCGCCAGTGGGAAGCCAAAAGTGCCCCTTTGATGAGCTCAATAGGGCTATTGGTTCATACTTTGCTCAGCAGAAAGCAGAGCAGGAGTGACCTTCAGTTTGCAATGCAACCAAGGAACAAAGAGTTAATTTGTCTCTATTACTTCTTTTTTTCTAAGTTATACTATTCAAAAGATTTGAAACATTTCTCAATCAAATCAAAATTTAAGTTATTTTTAATGTCCTAAACATCTTCAACAGTAACTCAAAACTGGCATCACTGAATGTAAAATTTAGTTTTTTGCTAGTTTGCATTGATTTTTTTTCCACTTAGTGTGATGAGGTGAGAAGACAAACTTTCTTATTGGAAATAGAATAGCTGTTTTATATCAGGGATGGTCAACCTTGGTTACTGAGAGGGTCACATTATTTTTATTCTCACTGCCAGAGAGCCAAATTGCTATGACCAATGCAATACTTGCAATGAAACAATTATGATTACTTTTTTTAATTAAAAAAAGAAACAAATTCTTTGAATGTGTGACTAACATATCTACCTCATTTAATCAAAAAGATTTTTACAGTGACAATGAAAGCCAATTATAGCCTTAATTTCCTGCTAACATACACCAGTAATCAAAGATGATTATAGAAATACTTTTTTGTGTGTTCCAGTGATAGATTTTGTCATGTTTTCCTTATTTCTTTAATTTCTGGATATTTGGAATTAACTTGTGGAGCACAATGAGTGAGGGGGGGGCTGCATTTGGCCCCCAGGTCGCCAGTTGCCTACCACTGCTCTACGATACAATGAAACAACATAATATGTTGTTTCATTGTATTGTTTTGTATTGTTTTGTTGTATTGTATTGCATTGCTGTATTTTTAGTGCATTGCTCATATTATAACAAGGCTTATAAAATAATACAATAGGAAATGATACAGTAATGAATGAAAGGTTGAATACTTATATGAGTTTCACCTACCAAAAAAGGAACATAAACAGTCATATTTTCAACCAAATGCTGCTTCATTCACAGAGAAAGTGTGCACATACTCATACTACTGATCCAGTAGAGTGAGAGAGTGCTGTATACAAATGAGATGAAAGAAGCAGGATTTTTTTTATACCAGCTCAAATGGCACTGCTTTCTGCCCTTTGAGTGTCTTTTTTGGACTCTGTCACAGAAACAATTATTTAGTTACTAGTTGGCTAATATGTTTTATTCAGTCCCTTAAGAGACTCATTTGGGTAGCTGCCTATACTTTGTGGTCAAGAAGGGTAGAAACAGAAAATTTTGAGAAGGTGATTCTGTATGTCACAATCATTATGGGCCAGTCAGAGCTACAAGACATGTGATATAGTCTGAATGTGCAACCCCAATGAGTAAACTATAACTTGAGCCCAAAAGGCAGATGCTGATGATGTCCACTATCAGTGGAGCCAGTTGGTAAATCAATCTCATGCCGAGACTGCCGAAGGCAAAAATATCTTATTTCAACCAAAAGAAGCTTTCAGTACAGTTCTTTGCTTTCCTTTTAAACAAGAAATGTCCAGTTCTAATAAAAGCTCATTTCCCATTGTTTACTGGCTTGAAGAACAATTAAACCCCGCCTGTAGCAACCAGTTCATTCTTCTCAAATAGCGCTGATTCGTCTGTCCATTCTGAGATCAGGAACATACGTTTCATATCGAGTCTTTGCAAGATGGATCTGCCTGATGACAGACATGGAGTTTGGCCGATCCATCAGCTTGGCAGAGGTTATGATTCTTATCTTATCATTATATCACATCATGTCATGTTGTATCACATATCATGTCATATCATGTCATGTAATGTCATCCAAATCTTTTTCAAGTTAGCATCTCGACTTGATTGAGGTTCTTGAAGATGTTTGATGCTCCTCTCCTCCCTTCTTCTTGAAGAAGATGAGGTATTTTTCAAGACAGGTGAAACATCTTCAAGAATCTCAATGAAGTCAAAATGCCATCCTGATGAAGAGTTAGAAAATTATGATTGGGTGAGTGAGAACTTGCACAGACATCATATCATATCATATCATATCATATCATATCATATCATATCTAAAGTTTTTATGCTTCATTTGTCATGTTATATATTTTATGATATTATAAGCTGCATCATGTATTCATACCACAAACAGCTGAACTAATAAAAATCTAAGAAGCTATATATCTTCACATTATATCTTTATAAAGATATAGCGGGTGTTTTCATCTAACCAGAACTTGCAGTTTTTTGCTGGATGCTTATTGTGACACTTGTCTACTCTTTTGTTGTTGTGGGTTAGAACTGCTAACCTCTACAGTTATTAAGATGCCCTTAAAAAACTGCAATTGCAATTTCAAGTCAAACAGTCTTACTTCAGAAAACTATAACATCCAAAGCCTCAGGTTTAAAGTATTAACGTTCCTCCAAGTCTTCAGACCAAGCGAGGTCATGAATCTTCCAACACTTCCAGTAATGTGACCTGTGGATTTCAGCAGCTAGGAAACCCCTCTAATAGCCTGGAATAGCTCGCTCTGATTTCTCAGGCTTTGAACACAATGGAGTGACTTTTCAAAGGGGCGACTCAGAGTTATATGGATCTAACTGGTCTTTATAGATGTGTGGTCAAGCATCCAGAGCCTAAGTGATTCCTCCAGACAACGTGAAATCCCCGTTTCATGTGCTCTGATCTTTTGTGTCATCTGGCTGCTACACTGGTATGTATGAATGGAGTGACATGTGGGGTAGTTACAAGAATAGGTGAGGAATAATATGATCATTTTATTTTTTGCAGGTGCAAGAAAGAGGTATTTACTCTTCAGTATTCTTTTTTACCTCATTTACTTTTCGTTTATACAACCTAAAAAAAAAAGACATTACAATGTTGTTGTTTCACCCTGCTATGTACTTAGCAGCATTTTTTTTTCTTGCATATTTAAAAACAAATTTTTCTTTACTGCTAACTCTTTGCAGCATCTCAGATGTGACAAACATCCTTCCAACATACCTACCATGCCTGGAGCTTAAAGCAGCAAATAATGGCAATTACCGCTGGCACCACTTTCAGGCACCAGCGGTTTTCATTGGCCTGGGCTAATCCCCCATAAATCCTTGCGGCGCTCCAATCACCAGCCTGGCCTGGACTAATTGCTTATGAGTCCCTTGCACGCTCCAGGTGCCACCGTAGCACACCCGGTGTTTGTAAACACAGCTCATAAAGACGAAGCTGCCATCAAAGTGTTAATGTTTCCTCAGAGGATCAGAGGCAATGCGGGAACGATGGGGGCGCAGCTGTTGGTTTGTACCTGGACGTCCTCAACTGAGGCATCCCCTCCTTCCCCGCAGCTGTGTGGAGACCAGAGAGGGCTTCTTTTACACGCTCCTGTCAGAGAAGAAAGACACTCAACAGGAGTTTGTGTTTGTTTACCTTCCTCTTCCTTTCTGTCTTCCTTTTTACTCTTTGTACCTCTTTATGTCTGAGCCTGAAGTAGATGACCTCACTGGGTAAGCACGGCCGCTGATGTTCAGAGCTGAAAACAAAGGTTGAGGTAGTTGCGTGCTTAGAGAGATGGGGGCAGCAGATGTGTGTTTTTAAGTTTTAGAGTCCTTCAGATGTGCCCTTTGAAACCAGAAACAGTAGTCTGATGATATTAACAGCTGTCCTCCACAGAACAACAGGCTACATTGTAGTGTTCATGCATGTTATCAAAATTTGAGATAAAGATTTGCAACAGTTACTGCTAGCACTTTGGTGCTATTTTTCAAAATTGGGGGTCACACCTATGTATGATTTGTAAACCAATAGACTGATAAGCATCATGCCACAGGTGTAATCAGATTTTGAGGATATCCTGAGCTAAAATAAGCATTGTGTAGCATCATGTGTGCAACCAACCTTCTTAATGTGAAATGCCTGCACCATAAAGGCAATGGTGCTTTTTATCAAACAATCATATTGTTCTCAGCTACAGGGATAGCCAAGGCCAAAGGGACTTGGGGTTTTCTTGTGAGCATGATATTTCAAGAACCCTTTGAGGAATCTTTTTTAAACTTCACATAAATCTGTCACAAGATTTTCTGTCATGTTCAGGTCAAAGGGGAGGCCATTAACTGAATGGGTTGTACCTGGATATACCTGTTTGATTGTGAGCGCAATATCACTTTGATGGATCCTCTTCAAAGTTTGCATAAATGACCACTCTGACTCATGCTGATCTTACCATATTTAAAAGGTCATAGGTCAAAGAACAACCTAATGGGACATGTTTGTCCCTTGCCAGTGAGCATTGTATCTCAAGGATGCTTTGAAAGATTTTCTTTAATTTTTGTACAAATATCCACTCTGAGTCAAGGTTATGCTGATCAGATTTTCACAATCAAAGGTCAAGGCCATTAGGTCATATGTAGCTGCTGTCGGGCCAGAACCTCATATCTCCAAAATCACCTTTTTCATGGAATGCACAACACTGTATTTGTTAAATGATTTACTTAGTGGTCATAGGCGGCCTCTTTTTGACACTTTTTTAGATTTTAAAATTTGTAAAAACAACAGTCAGTTGTAAAACGGCGTCCAATGACACAGCTTAATGAACAAAAAAATGGAGATACAGGGTTTTGGCTGAATGCCAGCAATGTGCATTCCTTGCTTGTTATCACAATATTGCAAAAAAAAAACATTTGAAGTAATTTTGACCATATTTCAGCCTATTCTGTCTCAGGTTGATCTTACTAGATTTTGGAGGTCATCTAGGCCAAAGGTCAAAGTGTGTCACTGGGCTATTTTCAGTTGGTCAGTAGTGCTTGGAAGTGGACATCCATCCATGTATTTGATTTTACTCCATTTTGCTCTGATAAGTACATTTTGGCTGTTTTCCTAAGATCTTGACTTTTTTATCTTATAATCTTGGTCAGCAAAGCAGATTTTCTCATGATTATAAGTGGATTTCTAGACAACAACCAAAATGTACATGTTGCCACACTAATGAAGCTCTGTGTTAGTTCATGCAGAACAGGGTAGTCAAACGCCCAGCGGTGAACAGCTGACGGCTAGCTGATCCCAATTATCGCCTCCCGGCTCCAACAGCCAATCACAGCTCTTTCTCTCAACAAAGCGGAGTATATGATTATGACATACTTCTCCCGCAACTTTTTAATCAGACAAAGTTGTGTGGTTTAGAAAATCTGGGAGGTAGTGGTGTGTTCTGAGGTTGAAAAATAAAGTGATTAGAATTTGGAGGACAAATGTCACTGTGCCTCATAGTCATCACATGCCTATATGATTTTTATGAATCACATGACCACAGAGACCACTCCAGCCCTTCTTGATCCAGCACCTTTTATTGTCCATCCATATGTACCTCTGGTAGACATAGCTGTCAGGTTGGGGTTTTAGTTTAACTCGGTTTTAACAAATGAGCGCTGATTTATATATTAAAACCAATTTCAAAGAACTTTAGCTTTAAATTTACTTTTTTTTGTTCTGTTCTTTGACTGTTATACCACAAGGATAACATAAGAGGCTGGGGATTTGTCCCTCAACAGTTTATGTTGGATACAACATAAAATCAGTTCATCAGTTCGTTTTACTGTAACACAATAACAAACTCTTGCAGGCACATGATGTCATCCAAGTCTTGTAATCTCATCACAAATGACAACATTGGACATTTTAGCCAAGAAAGATGGAGCTAAGGCTAAACCTGCACATAAATGGACAGGTCATGTAACATCTGTATTTAACAAGGGAAAATCAAGGTTAACTGTGTGTTTCTCAGGGCCAGTAATATTTTTTAATACTTTAAGTGACTTGAATCTTTTCTTTCCAAAAACTTTAACTTTAATACACTCTAACCATGCTGTTTTCATAACATATTTATGACATTGATAAGCACTTTAAAAGCTAGCACATTTAGTCTTATCCTGCAAATCCGTTTTTTCCAAAGGACTTTTTGTGTATCACGATAGACTCAAAAAATATAAAATTGTCCCTTTTAAGCCGAGTAAAATAATTTGCATCGTTATTTCACAAAAAAACATTTCCTTGAGTCTTTGATGTGATGTCAGCCTCTCTGTTCTCTCCAAAATAAAGTTGGATTTGTACAAATAAATAAGTAGAAAAAACTGCAGCACCTGTGGGTCCCTGGTGTGAGCGTATTTTTCATTGCTGGTTTTATCCATGCAGCAGGAGCTCAGTCAGAGCTTTGTACGGGACCTGCGGTTGTACACATACAGCTGGGGATGGTCAGTCGGGTGGCCGTGTGCCCGCTGCCGCTTTTATGACTCCTTCATTTCCTACCAGCTTTGGGTCACCCTTTCCTTCAGCACCTTGATCTCGTGCAGTGTTTACAACATCTGTCCAAGGACAACAGTCATTTTTCACAAACACCCAGCAGGGCTTTGCCTCTGAGCAACAACACGACTTGTTTTCTCTGCACAGACTTGGTTTCCGAGGGGGTAAAAAAAAAAAAGGATTTCGTGCTCTGATCTGATAACAGGCCCCATCAGGGTGCTTTTGAAGGTGTAAGTGGGCAAATAAAGGCAGAAAGAAAAATACCATCCAAGAGAGAGCTTCATCTTCAGTAATTAGCAGCTATTCAGCACCCTGCGGTACGCCCTCGGGTCATCTCCAAAACATCTCCCTATCGTAGTCATGACAATGGCTTTGTGCCTTTTATTTTCATATGCGGACAAAAACCAGATCAAGAGTGAGCCACATGGGACTTGTTTGCAATCACTGCCCAGAGGAAACAATTAACACACAAGCTTGCCAGCTTTTTCATGGGGAGAAGTGTGTTGGAGAGGCTGCTTAAGAGGCCAGCAGACACAGTTTTTTATGTCTGTCAGTAAACAACACAAGGCATCATCAGGATGGAGTGTCACATCTGGAGTCTGGAGGTTTAAATGGATGCAAAAGGCATGTTGGAAAGACATTGTGCAGACTTAAACACTGTGTATGAGTGTATCCAAATCACATGGATTTCAGGATTTGGCCTTATGAGATGTGATCAGAGAGGTGATAAAACTGCAAAATGATGCACAGTCACAATGAAAATGGACAATTTAAATTGATTTGACATGTATATATTATATACAAGTTTTTCAACCAGCTGCTGTAGTCTACACTTGTTTGAGGGCCCCAGTCTTATTGGGGCCTCATGGAGGTTAAGAAAAATGGACAATGCTTAATTCACGAAATGATTAACAACAAGTGCATTTTGACCTAAATACTCACCATTACCTATGCTTGGCATTGGATTTGGGGATGTGAGGCTCTCATGCAGCTGCACAGCCATGGAAACTCATTCCACGAAGCTCCCGTCACACATTTTTTGTTCTTACATTAACTTCAGTTGAAGTTCAGAACTCTTCATCTATGGAGTCAGCAGAGCATCAGACACTTGCACAGTTGACCCCACTTTATTTAGTCTTCTGCTTTCTTGGCTGAGTTGCTGTTTTTCCTAAACTCTTCCACTTTCTAATATTACTTACAGTTGACTGTGGAATATCTAGCAGGGATGAAATATCACAAACTGTCTTATGGCAAAGGTGGCAAAAATGAAGGAAACAGAAATCTCCAGCAACACTTGTAGGTAAGAGAACAACTTTATTAGACCAGAGGTGGCATCCATCACAGTGTCAGGCTTGAAGTCACTGAGCTCTTCAGAACAACCCACTCTGTATCACAAATGTGATATCGTTGATGTGATGAGATACAAAGTGGTCAAATACTTTGGTCCATATAGTGTATCACCAAACAAGCTAACAATTCCTGCAGAGTGAAGAAAGTGTAAGAAAATCAAGAAAATATTCCTGTAGGACACTCCTGGTACCTTGCCATCTTTCCCTGTTCCTTGTCCATGTTAACACAAGTGACAGAAAGAAAATTAGCAGAGGGGCCACAGGCTGAAAAAGATACTCTGCATCATGCTGCCTCAATTGCTGGAGGGAGCTTGTTGGCATTTGATGTCAATGTAGGCATATGTGCTTGAGGTGTCAGATTTTGGAGTCCTGTGTCTTTTACTTGATATAACGATGTGGCACATTGTGATTGGCAGTGGGCTAGGGAGTTTACAGCAGTGGTTTTGTGCATATTTTGTCTGAGAATCATTGTGCTACTGTCTTATAAAAGCTTGTTCATATAAAGCAGTTTATCAAAGTCAAATTTGTTGAATAATGAAGCAAAGCTGAGAGATAAAGCTGATTCTGGTTTGAAGAAAACACAACTGATACGTAAATTAATTCAATTTAATTAATTGCTCTTTAAGCACTAGTTAAAAATCAAACTAGAATGATGTTGAGTGAACAAATTCTGAATTATTAAGGGCAGTTTTTAAAACTGAACTAGTTGAAACAACATATTCTATCAAGATTCTTAAATTATGTAAGAAGTACCAATATACTTTTATGTACCAAATGACCATAGATTTATGTTGAGCTAGCATCTTCTGGGGGCCCAGCTGAAATAACTGGCTCGACTATTTTAGTTAAGCCAACTATTACATGTATTTTTAAATGACACATTTCTGCAAACTCAATATTTTTTGCTTAAAAAATTAAGTATCAAGTTGGGCTCCTTAACTCAAAAAGAAGGGAAACTTGTTACTTAACTTTTTTACATTATTTTTTTTTTTACAGTGCATAGGTATCCACTTCTGCTAGTGCTGTTACCCTGCTAGCACTGCTAAACTGATTACAGTCTAAAAACCAACAACATTGCCATTTCCATTTGCCATGAAACATTTTGGTTTTGCAAAGCTACGTACTTAAACACTCCAATGTACGGTGATGCAATCACAATGTGCCACATCATCATGCATGTCATAAGCAAATCATATCATATAATGTCTCTAGCAGACAAAGAAAATCTGGAGCTCACACTGATCAGCTGATCTGGTCAAGAAGGCTAATATTAGCCAGTGTGAATGGGTTTATATAATATCACATCTGCAGGGGGTCTTTACTGGGTCTTTCAGGAACTTGAGAATTTTTGTGGGAGAGCCTGACTGAAGATTTTAATTTGTGGTCCTTGTGCATTTATAAATGTACATATTTGCATTTAAAATGTTTTTTAAAGAAAAAAATGCATTGCATATTAGTAACTATACAACCTTTAAAATAAGAAAAGTTTAATTGTGATTATAAAGAAAAAAATGTATTTGTACATTTTGTTATTAGATAAGAATTGAAAAAAATAATTATAGTTATTCATAGGTTGCTTCAGTCTTATGTCTGTATAAAATTTGGACATATTTTTTAAGAAATGAGATCAAATTGTGTTATGTACTCTGTACTGTGATATTTTATTGTGAGTCAGCATGACATTCCTACTGAGAGCCAGTAGCATTTGACTACGCTTCCATGGGAAAATCAGTAGTTTTAGTTCAGCTTTTTTTCTCCAAAGCATTTAGCTTGTCTGGTGTTCCCTCTCCTAGCTCATTGTGCATGTTCTGTCTGTCTGTGCTTATGTTTTCTCTTTTTCCCATGAGCATATGTCTGTCTGGTATCCTAATCGCTAATGATCGTCTCTTTTGATGGGGAAACTCCCAGCGCTAGATGTTTCTAACCCAGACCCTTGTCCTCTCTTTTATTTTCCAGGCCTGATGGAAATCCGATCTGTCAGTGTGGGTGTTGTCGCCATCAAATCTGTCAGCACCGGGCTGTACTTAGCTATGTCCAAGAAAGGCACGCTCTTTGGATCGGTGCGTATACAACCTGGCAACATTGTTGCCGGAGGTCAAGGGGGGAAAGGGAAGGAGGGAGAGATATAAATGTATAGGGGTCCCAAATGAGTGCCTAACTTAACATGTTTTACTCTGGAAATGGAAGGAACCTTGTTCTTTAAAGTCCAGAAAAGGTCAGAGTGTTACAATCAATCATGGCTGTACACCTGGCTGAGTCTTGGTTGATGATACTTTCAGCCTGAGTTGTCTTGTTCCACTGTCAAAATAGATAACAGGGAAAAAACTCAACCAGCAACGACAAAGAGCCAGCTGGGAACCTGAAAGTCTTTGCATGCCATCTGCCAGTTGTTCACACGACAAGCTTTTAGAGTAATCACCTCTCTTTGTGAAGATCAGGCGAATATCAGACCTGATGTGTGTGGTGTCTTGCCTGTGTGTTTATATCTTGAAAAATGAGAAATCAAGGATAAGCAATCAGTCAACAGCAGTGATAACATAAGTGCCTTTCACAAGCAACCACAGTAAACATACCTGAAGTCACAAACCTTTACTTAACACCATAGTGACAAACAGGCTGTGTAAAAAGCCAGGCTCATGCTATCTGATTTTATCAGGGCCTCATTAAAGCTGCATGATTGCAATCTAAAAGGGAGTGGAGAAGAATCGTTTGGCTGAACACCATCTCCCAGGACTCATTGACAAACAGATGCTGACACTTAAATACCTTCACAGATCAACTAACCTGTGCATAAAGCTTATTTCTTAACTTAAAAATTATATATATTTAAAGAAAGATCATGTTGTCGCTTCAGCGCAACGAGTGGTGTGTTGATCACTCTCAAGTATACATGTTAAATCATCCAAGGAATCAGTAAGTGCTGATTTACAGTATAAAAGCACTGAGAATCTTTAATTAACATCACAGTTTTGACTCCTCAGGCTGTCAAGTTGGAATTTGGTGAACTGTTGAAGCAGCTGTCAATTGTCTAACTTCACTGGTTGCATAAGGGTCTGTATCAAACGACACTATTTTTAGCATTCTACAGTGAAAAATATCCTTGTTGGCTGATATGTAAAAGGTTTTATTGCCAAGTACATTTTCACATTCACAAGGAATTAAACTTGGTGTTTGGAGCAAAACAAGTAACAAGGAAGAATAAAAATATTAAGAGCCTAATTAAAAATAGAATAACATTAAATATAAGGGGGTTAGACTTAAATATTTTTATAGATATAAGAATGTATAGTAGTAGAATAAAGATATAAAATACAGCGTAAACATCACAGGTGCAAAGAGAAGAGACTGCACAGATGTGCAGGTTTACTGGTGAATATTTTATCATGCAATTTTTATCTAAATGAGTACAGCACACACAGTCTGCAGTTTTAAACAGTAAAGATAAAGTCCATTGAGTGTTAAAGGGATACTTCAACATTTTGGCAAATTCACCCATTGCCATAATTCCTATAGTCTTAGTAATAGGTTTGTAGATTGTAGATTGTACAGGGTATCCGCGGGGTCTTGTAAAGTATTAAAAGGTGATAAATCAATTTTGGGAAAATTAAGACCCTTAAAAGTATTAAAAAGTCTTATCACGACTTTATAAAGTCTTAAATTTTGAAAGTATTTTTTCTGAATTAGCTGTCCAAGAGTTTGAGTCCCAAAAACATCATAAAAGTGTGTGAATTTATTCATTTTTATTAAAAAACAAAGATGAACAGGTACATAAAAAACTAGGCTATTTTGGGTGCGTCTGTAAACTGTCTCTGAGAGCGCCAGAGCGAGCTATATCACTGATGTAAATGGTTACAGCTTGAAGTGGCGTTGAGGTATTAAAAAATATTGAGAAGGGCTTGAAAAAGTCTTAAAAAGGTATTACAATTAACTTCAAGATTCCTGCATATACCCTGTTGTAGCAAATCACCCTCTCTGCAGAGCAGATGATATGCTGCAGCCTGTTTCTGCCCTCACCGTTGCTGCAGCGTATCAGGCAGTTATGGAAGTGAGGATGGACTCGATGATGGCGGTGAAGAAGTGCACCATCAGCGTCTTTGGCAGGTTCAATTCTTCTGCTGCCACAGGAAGTACATCCTCTGTTGGGCTGTTTTGATGAAGAAGCTAATGTTCAGCTCCAACTTAACCAAGGGGATCATGCTGCTTCAATACCTGTGCCAGCTGAACCTCCAGTCTAGAGCAATTGAAGGGTAGAGGTTGTGGAAAAGCAGTCAGTCCAGTCATATATGGTGCATGCTTCACCACCAATTAGCTGGTGCTGATGAATGTCACATAGAGCCTTCAAAAGGCCATGCTGTCACCTCAACCTTGTGAAACCGTTCCAGCTGAAGCTCCATCTACTGTTTCAGTCCTGGGGAGTGAGGTTGTGGACACGAAGCAGAATCCAGATCCTCAGGTGCAAGCTTCACAGCTTGGAGATGATGATGATCAACTCCCTGGTTTCATTCAGGCTACACAAGAGCCTTCACCAGGAACAACACCAGGTTCTGCTGCTGCAGTGCAGTCACAGCAACCTCGTATTGCCCCAGTCTCTACTGAGTCACAGACTTCTTCAGTGCCAGTATCCCTGCAGCTGAACCTGTCCTGAATGGTAAGGTGATATGGAAGCAGCCCAGCATATAACTAGATGTTCAGATCTCCAATTTTACTTTGCAGACAAAGGTCCCTGAGTCTGTAACCCTACACTTCTTCAACATTTATGGTGTCATTGTAGTTATTTGCATTAGCCAGTTTTCTCTTACGCTACAAATGACTGAAATGATCAACAATCTCTTGAAGGATATGGTATGCTGTTTGTAAAGGTTTACCTTAAAGGTGAAGGGTTTTTAAAATATAGATTTTCATGCTAACACATAAAAATTTTAAGAATGAACGCACACCAGCAGCACCCTGGACCAGACGTGCAATGGCAATTTACACCACTGTTCTATTCCCAGCATCGTCGGTTGGAGCAGATGAAGTGTTTTCCTGAGAACAGCCAGTCGGTCAATCTTGGCTGCCAAATAGCAGCCATGTTTGAGAGCACAAAAGAAAAAATTTAGCCCCAAGATTAGCCCTATCTTCTGTTGAGGTGTAGAATTAGTGGGAGGTCTCAGCCGCTATTAAAATATCACTGAAAAACCACTACTCGTTTTTTCACTTAACTGATGAGGTAGGAAGGGGAGCCCAGCAGTGGCTGGTGGGGAGTTTGACCTCTGTTGTGCTGCTGAGACGCGTCATACGATGCAATGTGACGCAGTGTATTTTGGGCTTAACTGGGTGGGCTCCTGAGTGGGTTTTTACCCGGGGACTCCATATTTCTGCTGGGGAACTTCAACACCTCTGACCGACACAGTCAGTGATGGAGAAGCCTGGAGTTGGGTAGTTGAAAGAAACAGCCATGTTAGAGCAGAGGCATGTTTAGAACTGCACCTGGTATCAGACACCCTCAGTCAAAGATCAGTGATGACTTTGTAGTCATTTCATGAAATCTGCAGCCGTTTCTGTCTAGCTATTGTGAAGCACTCTGAAACTGAGGTTACTCTGTTCAAACATGTAGACGAGGAGTAACAGGAGTGTATGAATAATTTATAGGTTTCTTGGGAAAAGCTAAGTTGTGGTTAAGTTGTGTTGACAAAACCAAATCTGCTGACTTGGTACTTGGTACTTTTTACCTTTAAATACATGATGCAGCTTATTGAACTGTTGGATAAAAGCAGTATCACACTAGAGGTAGTGCTTTTGTAGCGACCATTAGCAGTGTTCTGATTCATTTTTGCCTTTTGCAATATCAGTGCTCTGCTCGGATTCAGTATAGCAGCCCTCTTTAGTACAATAATACTTCATTATTTCTCATTTGGGTCTTTTTTTTTTTAATCTGTGTTGGCATGGTTCTTTCCATTAACAGAGTCCCAGTGTACTGAGATATTTCACAGACTCCTGTGATCAGTTTCAGTCAATGATCAGTTTTCAGAGATTGGTCCCAATAAAAACTTCACCATGAAGTCTGCACATTGTTTTGAAAAACCACAACATTGTTACTGGAAAGACATGCAGGTTTCTCGTTTTTAATCATGAATGCTGAATGTCTGAGCAGGACTTAAAAAAATGATGCAGACAAAAAAAGTTTCAGAAATGAATATCTTGAATATTTTAAAATCTCTGCACTTTCTTCCTGGATAAAGATATTGTAAAAAAAGAAGTGTTTAAAAAGCCTTTATTGTGGCATTTAAAAAAACACCAGATGAATAATTTGTGATGGAAAAACTCTTAAACAACCTGTCAGCTTACTCCAACACCTGGAAAATCCTTTTAAGCAACAACAGACATTAACCTTTCTGCTCTTCTTGGAAGCTTGCCTAGCATAGCACAGCAGGAATAGCAGTCAGACATATAAACAGTCAATTGTTATAACCTCCTTAACCTTTCTGTCTTCTCTCGAATTGCAGGTGAAGTACAACCCAAGCTGCAAGTTCAAGGAGCGCATTGAAGAGAACGGCTACAACACGTACGCCTCCCTCCGCTGGAAGCACGGTGGCAGGCAGATGTTTGTTTCTCTCAATGGACGGGGGAAGCCACGGCGAGGTCACAAGGCCCGACGGAGGCACCCGTCTACTCATTTCCTGCCCATGCTTCCCTCCTAGCTGCCCAAGTCTGAACTCTGACTGGAAACTTGCTAGCTCACCTGACTCCAGCTGTGACAGCAATCTTTATCTTTATTATTTCATCATCCTGTTAAAATGTACATTTGATGAGGTTTGTAACATTCTTAGAATTGGTATATGTAACGTTTAAGTTATTTCCTCTGTTTTCTAACGGCAGTAGAATGACTGTATGTCTTCAGACATCCGTCTGGCTACAGTATCTGCCTGGCTGAGTGCCTGTACAAGGGAAAAAGGGATATATTGGCTTTGAATGAACAAAATATAGCTCTTGGTTCATTTTTTAAAGCCTTTTACAAATTCTCACTGGAAAAATAAGGAAAGGTAATGGTACAAGAGAAATGACATTAGTCAAATCACATAAAAACAAAGCTACTCTAAAGCTGCAAGAAATCTAGCATCTTAAAGCTCCTGTAAGGAGATTTTAGCTGGCTATGAAATGGACTGAAATGAATGCTCATGCCTCTTTATGACCTTAAAAAAGCAAAACGGACCATCAGAAATAAGATCAGTTATTTCTATGTGGTCATTTTTAGTGCCTGTAACCACTGCCAGGGGGTAGGTGTCATACAGAGAACAACAGTGCAGCGTAAAGATGCAGCAAGTGACAAGATTGACTATAAAATAAAGCAGGGTGAGATTTTTTCATCAGAAAACTCCCTTTTACAGGTATGGGACACAATCCTTAAAGCGAGGACCTAGTTTGTCCACAGGGGGCGCCAAAATCAACATGAACTCAAAGCTCTCACTAGATCTAACTGGATGTACTGTAAGGACACTGCTGTTTAAAGACACTTATCTCCAACTGAACTGTACGAGCATATTGAAAAATGTATTCTGTCTTTTATGTCTACATAACACAACAGAAACTAAGCTAACTACTGGGATAACAAGCTGAATTTTCTGAGATGACCTTTGTTATGTTTGTGCATGTTTCTGTCTGCTTCTTCCACTCAAAAACCACAGCAAAAACTTTAATAGTTGGTTTTTAGTCCAGCTTTGAAAAAATAATATACATTTTGACTCGTTATATGCATTATAACAGCTGTAGGTACACAAGATGTCTTTAGTGGATACTTCCTTAATTTTATACGCCGTAGTGAACAGTAATTGTCTCTTCGTCAAGTCTTGCTAACATTTTCTCAACAATAAGGCTGTTGCTAATAGATCAATTAATATATTTAAAACATTTTGTACTCTTTAACTGTTTGAAGTTTATGAATATTGTAATTGGTGACTTTTTGTGTTAAACTGTAGTCATACTGTTGAAAAAGAAGGGAAGAAAATATCATATTCAGCTCATTTTATATGGTATTACTACTGGTACTATATTGGTACATTTGTGATCCACTTCTCATAAACAGTTTTCAGCTATAGGACAGTAACAGTAGTTTGTATATAAGACAAAAGTCTCAGAACATACAGTCTTTAGATTCGTTTCAGCAAAGTGAAGTTATTTGAGTGCCTTGGTCCATGCTGAGTTGGTAAACTTCAATAAAAAATGTGCATAAATCATGAGTCATAGCTGATTTGCTCATGCTTACAAGTCCTTTTTAAATCCTCAAGTGCAAATATGAGGACTGAATTGAAGGGGAAAAAAACTTGTCTTGTGCATGACAATGATTGTTAAGTGCTGGTAACATCTCCATCGAAGCTCACTGACATAATCCCAGTCCTCATCATAATCATGACAAAACTCACAGCAGGAGAGGAGTTGATGTGGAGGACCTCCCCGTGTCTGATGAAAGCTCCGTGGTTATGAACTATGGGACCGAGCATTGAGGTCATTTACACACAGACGAGCCCTCCAGTGGCACAGGAGGCCACTCAGTCCTTTCAGCGAATAGAAAGGAGAGTCAGGGATGAATAGTGGCTGTTTGGGGTGAATAAAGGCCAACCTTTCAGCCTGTCATAATGTGAGATTACTGTGACGGGTTACATGTCTGGTCAGAATGGCGTGAAGTCACACTGTAGTTCAGCTCCAGAGGTCTAGGTGCAGCACACAAATAAAGTATGGGGGGTCTGGCGGGGCTGTTGCCATGCAAATGTCATTGTGCTCAGTTGTAGACCCTTGAGAGTCTGTTACACTTTTAAAGGCTGCTTGTGATTATTCTCTTTTTGTTATCATTAGTACATGGAGCAGACGTGCTTTGCTACAATTCATTTAACCCCTTTTTCCCATGACAAGTCAATTTTTGTTGTTTTCTCAAGAACTTTGAGGAATTAAGTTGCTATGATCAGAAAATCCTGCATTGTAATCCTGAGATTATAAGATATGTTAAGGTCTCAAGAAAACAATTAAAATTCACTTATTATCTCAGCAAGTTACTTGTCCTGTTAAGGCTATAGTACAAACATTTTCAAAGAAAAGAAAGCTCCAAATACTTGAAAGAGTACACATCGTTGTCTCTCTACTACGTAGTTTTCAAGCAAACTTGCTACGTAGTCTGAACAGAAGTGAGGTAACACTTAGTCTGGATTAGGCCTAGTAAGCAAAAATCAGGCTATCAGCAATGCTAAAGCTACCTGATCTGTCTTGTTTGAAACACAAAAAAATAGATACTTTTAAATACTGTTAGACACAAAGAAATAGTCAAACCCCAGTTTGTTCTTACACTTACTTTTACAACTTGCTTGCTTAGTACATGAAGTGTAAACAGGCAAACATTTAGCCTGGCAAAGTTTAAATTTTGCAAAATCAGATGAATGCAACCAGTTAGGCCTTGGTTTTAACCATTAAACTGGATAAAATGGCTGGTCTCAACAAGGAAATACCCCTATATAGCCCTATATAGCTGTTAGCTTTTTTACTTTTACAACTTGCTATCTAGCAAAAAGAAAAAAAAAACTGAAATTGGTTAGGTTAGCAAAATTAGTTTACCAGTGGGGCTAAAGCTAACTGACCTGTCTTGTTTGTTTTAAACACAAAAATTTGATAGAACACACTGGTCTAAACAAGGAAAGACTCCCCACTCAGTTGCCGTACTTGTACTTTCATTTACAACATGCTAGCTTAGCACATGGACTGTGAACAAGTAAAATATTAGCCTGGTAGCCTAGTGTTCAAGGCTAGCAAAATCAGAAGAATGGTAACCAATTAAACCTATCTAATTAATTTTAGTAATTTAAGTACAGTTTAAATACAGGCCTCAACAAGGGAATACTAAACCGCCTTTGTATAGCTGTTTAGCCTACTTACTTTTACAAATGGTTAGCTTAGCACATGGACTGTAACATGTAAAATATTATCCTTGTAGCCTTGTATCCAAAGTTAGCAAAATCAGAAAAATGCTAACCAGTTAAACCTATCGTAATTTTTTTTAACCAGTAAGTTATGATTTAAAATACTCAACAGAGAAATACTTAATCATACTTGAACAGCTGTTTAGCCTGGTTGCTTTTACAACTTTATATCTAGCGTAAAGAATGAAAAGGGGTAACAGGTAATCTGGCCCTGTTTAAGGTCAGAACAGATTATCAAAGCTGTCAAATAAAAACGTGACAGAAATAATGATTTTAACACAAAATTACTCTTCTGTCTTCGAATTGACCTTCAGGCTATTTTATCAGCCTGCTAACCTTGCACAAAAACTTAAAGTTATGATAGTGAGCCCTGGTGTAGCTCAGCAAAATCTTACTGAAGCGAACTGATCAAACCTCTGACGTTTGTCAAAACCATTATACTTAGTTTAACTTGAGCAAATGCTGACAAGCTAATAGGTTGCGTTTGCTCCTAGCTTGAGTGCTAAGCTAAAAGTAGCTGCTATTTTAGCAACATGTTGTAAAAAGGCTTTGGAAAGATGTTCTTCTCTGGATAATGGTATTTTTAATCAAAACTTTGACTCTGAGTTCAGTCACTTTTTCTTATAGATCAGACACTACAGGTATGCTATATACTGTACGTTTCAGTCTTACAGGTGCCTCCGAATATATCATCGGCATCCAACCCTCAGTTGGCGCAGACGCACTAAAACATGCAAGGCACAAAGTAATCCCATTTTCTGCCTGTTCTCCCGATTGACTCGCCTCTTTGTCAGCAGGTCCTCCATCTTTTCTCCTCTGCCTCTCCTCTCTCCTCTTTTTAAACGTCCAAAAAAATCTCTCCTTTCTTCTTGGCCCAAGGGTGCGACTGGCTGTTGGTGCCAGCTCCAGGGACACCAAATGGGAGCTGTAATTATCATTGCTCCACCACTGCACTGTCAGTGTGCTCGCCAGCAAAACAAGAGGGATCCTTTGGAAGTCCCGATCAAAAGCTCTGGCCTTTGATCACGAAGCAAAAAGGAAAAACCTAAACACAGTGCAAAATCAACGAGGAATGTCCCAAAGAGAGCCTAGGAGAATGGGAATGACAGGCGTCCAAGGAGGAGACATCCTCAGCTCCTGCTCTGCTGTGATGTGTTGATGTCAGGGGTGCAGGTGTTTAGGCTGTGTTTGATCTGATCAGTGTAAGCAGAGGAGTGAGTGAGTCATACACTGATGTTGTAGCTAAAGTGGATAGCACCTGCTAAGCTGCACAGAGGATAATGTTGTTTCATGTTTCTGCAAAGGCTTCTTTAAATTTTGAATTCAATGGAAATGTTTGCATGTAATAAAAAGCATCATAAATTACAGTAGATCCTTACTTCATACATATATGAAAGCATTACAGGACTGAAGGTATTCTGCATGACCCAATAAAAGAGGTTACTTTGACTTGCTTCAAAATTAATTTGCAGCTGAGTGACAGAAAAAAGTAATAATGGAAGCCCATTTTGAGGGCCTTAGCCAAAATCTACAGGGGCACAAGTCATGCTGCTTCAGCGACAACAAACCGCAGCCTCTAGAACCTTTGAAACCCTGTGTGGTCATTTTCTCTCACAGTGACTGAAAAGAACTGTGGTGGGTGGGAAAGAAAAAAAGAGCCCCTCGCCACTCATAATACCAATCTTATGTATGTAGACGAAAATGGGAGGGATGGGAGGGGTTGCAGGGTGGCAGACGGACTAAGGCACAATTTTAAAGCGCTTATTGAATTGCCATTACAGCTCCTGAGACTAATTGTGGCTGTTGTGTGTCTCTCGGTGGCCTAGGGGGCTCTGGAGTGGCCCTGTATGCTCTTACTCAGTGGGGTTTTCAAACCGAGTGGCCCTGAAAGAGAACAGGACCACCGTAGATCAATGGCAAACCTTTCACTCTTTCACAGGCCCTCGCTAATCCTTCTCATTTGTCTGCCATTTGTTGAGGCACATTCACAGCTCCCTGAATTTAGGATTAGGCCTTGTTTTGTTACAAAAACAGCCCAAGTTATAATGCTGAATAGATGGACTAAAGGGTGGACGACAGATGAGTGTGCATGTGAGTTTGCAGGCATGTGTATGTATGGTTATCAGGTGTACCAAGGTTTATGAGCAAATGCATGAGAATACAGATCACAGTCAGAGTTTTGATGAATTTACTCTTGTGAAATGGTGTAAAACTTAAAGTTTGAAGCTTTAAAGGTTGCAGCTTTATTATTTATTGTTCATACAAAACAAACCAGTATGTCTTTATTCCCCCAAATATTTCAGACTCATTATAAAAGTAATATATATATTTTAAATTTCAAAATACATTAGGAAACAAATATGTATCATATATTCACCTTAGCGCTATAGTTTACCTGATTTTTTTCTACTGTTATTGATAATTAATACATACAGTGGTATTCAAGGTCAAGATAATAATACAGAAGTGGGCAGGCATAGATGTGTTTCACACAAAGATAAGCTGAGGGGAAAATACTGCTTTCAGATGAAACATCTCAAGACAAATACCAACAACAGTAAGCACAGAATTACAGGAATTCTGTCCATTTTTTGATCAACCTACTGACGGATCCTGACTTCTTTGACTGGGGCCCTGACTTATGCTAGGGTACCATAAAGTTTTTTAGCACACGTATGGGGATGAAGGAAAAGCATTTAATATACCTGTCTATCTCTCCCAACTACTTTAAGTATTGTAACAGCCAGAATCATTGTAGTACCAAATATCACCACAGGGTGGGGCCTCTCTTATGTTTAAGTTTATGACAGAGAAAACTGATGCTCTCACACAATGGTATGTGAACAAGGCAAACTCAGAGAAGACAAGATAGTGCAGGTTTTTATATTTTCTGGTTCATGTATGACTAGCAAACATAGCCCTGTGGAGACCTGGTATTGTATAGTTGACGTTAGGCCAGAAAAGGTATGGGAGCATATGCTGATTCAACACTTTGCCAAGTCAACCTTGGTGCTACATAGCTCTGGCTTCCTGATGGTCATTGTCCAGGTGCCAGGCCCATGCCCCTTCTCTGCAGGTATCCTTCCAAAAGCACGCAGTTGCCCCCTAATATTAATACCAGTCAACCGGGTCCTGGGATGATAAGCTGGATCAGCCCCAGAGAAGGACACCAGGTGCCAGCTGCCATTCCCGCATCAAGAAGCTTGAGCCTTCCCATCCCCACTCTCCTGAGCATGTTAGCATAAGACACATGGTCTCGCCAACAATACCCAAAAATATGTTGAAGAGAGGTCACAAAGGAGTCCAGCCTGCACCTCTGGCAGAGAAGAGTAAGACTGGGAGGACCGAGACACTCTGACTTTCATCTTCATGCTCAGATAACATGAATGCCACACGGTCTTGCCCAGCAAACCCATTTCCCCATGCATGAGTCCAATTCTGCAGTTGATGTCAGCCATGCAGTTAGCAGATTGATTGATTATGCTGCTAAGGTCGGTGAACCGCTCTACAACTTCCTAAGCTCTCACCACTCACAGACACGGATTTGATGACAGCATCCAAGGCATGCTCTAATGCCTGGATCTCTGTTTTGGTCCGGGAGACATGCATTCTCAATGCTCAGTACTTCTGATTGGGCCTGTCACTTCATTACAGGGCCCAAACGGTTCAGATGGAAGCCTTGCTAGATGGATTAGCCGGTGAGAAACACAGAAATGGGTGAATCCATCTGCTTTGCAAGTTTAGCCTTTGCAGATGTTTGCGAAGACTTGATGCAGCGTTCATGGCAGTGGAGAGTCGTTTCAGGCTTGGGCACGGTTTACACTTCACTGTCACATTCTTGTCCTTTTGTGCAACAAATCCAAAGTAGTGTACATATCTCCACAGGTCTAAAGACACCCTTATTTAAGCTGCTTGAACGTTTCCTCTTCCACCTTCATAGACTCGAGCTAATATGTGACCGAAGCCAGATAAAGTTCCTGCTAGCCGGCATTCCAGTGGTTGAGAAAAATGGATACAAAGTCGTTTTCTTCAAAAATGATCATTTTTCATTTTTTTCTCATTTTATCCAAGTCTGACATTTAAACTACTAATTCGACGAAAACGTAACAAAAATGTGATATTTAAAATCATAAATTTTGTGTTTTAAAATGCCCTGTTTTCGGAGTTGCTGCGGGGAGATTGAGAGGAGGGTAAAGCGAAACTGCGCTGGGTGATAATTGGCCACTCTAGTTATCACCTTTATCAACAAGCCTCAAGATGCGCCCTGCAGCAAAGAAAAGTAGAAGAGACGATGAAGAAGCAGCAAGAATTATCAACAGACTTGGGATGACTTCAAGATCACTCGACAGTGAAAGTTTGATGAAGACGGATTTCCTATGGGACTATTTTGATGAGCGTCACCAGTCTGATTCAGAAGCTTGGTTTGGGTGGACTTTATGTAAATGTGGCCCGATTGTTCACGCCCGAAGGTTTGAAAAGTCCAGAAACTTTGAGCCTGGTTTTCTCAGAACAAACAGAAACTAGAAGTTAACATTCAAATGAGCATATCTTTGTAAAATATGCTCAGATTAAGGTGTATGATACACCATTTTAAAGCTTGGAATCTACACTTTCATAATATGTAAAAAGACTCAAAAATGACCTCAGATGACTTGTAGAAGTTTACACCAGCTTTGGTCACATATGACAGCCACCTGCATCAGCAAGTGTCACATAAAATTAAAAGGAACACTTGATTTGGTTTTCCAGTGATCATGTTTTAATGGAAATAGGAGGGTGTACAGTAACACCAGTAATGAGATTATTGTTTTATAGTGACAGCAATGTGATTACTAAGATAGTAGCAGTATCGTGTTATACTACTGCGTTACAGACAGATGTAATCTGATTACACTAACGTGATACTTTGTATGGCGTTACATCCAACGGTGTCTGACACTATCAAAAGATTGTCCTGTCTGACCTCAGCATTAGAAGAATCACACACACTAAACCTTACTCTGCCCCAAAAAGGTCTATCAGTTATAAAACTATCTTAATAACATCCTGTCTTTTCATAAGATTTCTGTTTCATATAGAAGCGAGACAATTCACTGTCAAGCTCTTTTTTGAAATTAAATATTTCATAAGAAAGAGGGAAATCATGAACAAACTGATTCATCACACTCAAATACCTGCAAAGGAAATAAAATTTCATTTAGTTGCAATGTTCCCCATGAACTGGGGAGTTTTTCCTCATTGTGCTCTGTCTGACCCGCCTGTGTGCTCAGACAGTCTTGGCAGGCTGCAGAGAGCCATCAGACTGAGGCCTTCTCATCACTGAGTGGATTAGCGTTCATGAAGCCACTTACTCCACATTAGACGGGGCTGCTGAGTGGCACATGCGCCACAGTTTCCCTAAAGCCCTGCCATGCCACGCCGCAGGTATGTGGTGCCGACCAGCCAAACCCCATGTCGGGCATTCTCTGGATGTTTGCAGTTGAGCCAGACACACAGGGGCAAAGTGGAGAGATGGATGGAGGGGTGACTGTTTAAATCAGAACAGATGAAAGGAAAGTAAGGAAATAATCAAGTATTAGTAAAAACAAGTATTACCAAGCATGTAAACAAATGTTTTAGGGTTAGGAAGGCTGTTATAAAATGTATTTAGATTAACAATAATATTATTTTATGACCTGCAAAAGCAAACAAGACCCTTAGTGACAAGACTGATTACTTCTGTATTGATGTTATCAATGCCTGAAGCAGGTGCCATTAGGTAATGTAAGGTGAAGGGATTGAAAGCATGCTAGCTGAACAGTCTTTCTGGACTGTTAAAAGCTGTGTCACATTTTGTTCAAGACTGGCTGCAGACCCTTTATTACTGACAGCCACTCTCACAGGCCCTGGATCTGAGATGCTGTATGTTTAGAACAGAAATATATGCTAAAACTGTCCAAATAAAATAGGATTTAACTTCCATTTAGGGTTATGATGAAGATTAAGGTAATGGTAAGGATACCAAAGTTTTGGGTTGAAAATCTGACCTGCATGAAAACATTATAAAGACGCCAGCATAGCTTTTATAGCTTCGCTATGTAGATAATGGATCTACACAGCTAATGGAGCTAGATAACAGAACCACGTAGCTAACAGAGCTCAAACTAGCTCACAAAGCAGCTACACAAGCTACGTACCTATGTTATCTGCGTCGCTAATTTAGCTTTAGATCTGTTTGCTAAAGCTCATGTTACTAAAGCTAACTTAGCTATAGATAATGTAGCTATTGCTAAAGCTGAGCTCACAAAGCAGCTATGTAAGCTAAATAGATAAGTTATCTAGATTGCTTTGTTAGCTTTAGCAGCATTAGCTTTGGCTAGGTTTGCTTCAACTTAGCAACATTGGCTTCTATAGAACATTAACTACATTGCTAGTGTAGCTGTGCTAGCTTCAGCTAAGGAAAAACCCAAAGTGAGCCACCCGTCCTGTTTCTACTTCTTAAATGGGCCACACCGCTGTGCTGTGTTGGAGATAAGCTGCAGGTCTATTTTCAGTGCTGGCCACTGCCAAACCATGTCAATCCACATCAATCCAATAGCTGGAAAAACACGCAAAGTATCTGGCCAACTTCTAAATACAACACATTGACTCCTGATCATATATCGTCACTATATCAACATCACATCTCATTCTGCAGCACAACCCTAAGGTCATCTGGAGGTCAGTGGGTCACAGAGCTGCAATGGCACTATTAATGCGGAAAAGTGAAGCTTTGAGGTAAAAAGCATCAGAATTTTACATGAAACCACAGATTCTTTGTACATAAACCTTTTAACCTCATAATATACTCACCCATGGTGGAAGCAATAAAATCATGGAATCATGTCCAAATGACAAATCTGCCCCCAAAAGGCAAAATATTCTGCTGTTGACTTACTATTCCTAAATGAAACCATAGTTCCCCTCTGATTTCTGCCCTCTTGTCTCAAGCTGATCAGGGATGTTCTGGGTTAGCATCGCTCTTAGACATGCTTCCAGTGACGAGGTCGCTCACCTTCAGTGAGTGCAGCCAGTGTATGTGGAAATTACAGGTTATAGGTCATTTCAACCAAGCTGTCCAGTTCAGTTTGGTACCATCCTACATTTTTTGCACCCTGCTGTAGGGCTGCCAAGCTCCCTTACCTGTCCCTATAGTAGAGCTAGACACAACAGACACACTGCAGTTCACTGATTGGTCAAAAAAATTGTCACTTCCTATGCTACAGCACTAATAGACACAAACGCAGAAGCTGCCATGTTTAAATATCTCATTGATTTTGAAAGAAGAATACTATCAGGCAGACATTCTTAATCAACAATTTTAAGAAGAAAATGTTCCAGTTAAAGCTAAAGCTCAATTTCCAGCTAAAGGTTGCATCAGCCCTGTTATTTTAGACTTATTTGATATTGAATAAGGAAATTGAGTTTAATCAAAGATGAGCATATACATACTGTAAAAATATTAAAAGATCAGTGAAAGGTGTTGCCAGCCCTTAAAGAGCACAGACCATCTTCTCCAGCCAGGCTAACTGAGGCAGAACAGTCACATATTGGCCTGAGTCCCAGTCAACATCATGAGGTTGTCTTTGGCTGTCAGTGACTGGAAAAGACCAAAGTCAGTGCTGCTTCATACAAAGTTTTAACTGTGCCAAAAACTACCCACCCTGATCCTCAAGCCCGGCTGTGTGAAGTAATTACTTCATGCCAGAGAAACCAGACAGACTCTGTGTTTTGTCACTGCATGCAAGGTGGATTTTTTTTTCCAACTCTGAAGGTTTTTAATTCAAAGATTAACAGGTGTATATTCTTTCTTTCAGGCATGTTCTTTCATGTTTTATGTCAAAATCTGCTTTCTTTTTGCTTTAGGGAGGCTGACATACAGCAGATGGAGGTTTTTTTTTTATCCGATTAAAACTCAAAGGCTGTGCCATACAATTAGCAAAACATGCACAGGTCTGTTTCTTCTGTCAAAGTTCATCTGGTGAAAGAACTTGATTAAAGCTGGAAAACTCAAGGAAGCTTCATCCACTCCAACTAAGTCTGTAAAGAAACAATCTTCCACTCAAGTCCTGGCTCGAACCTTACCTTAAAAAACAAGTTTAGAGTTACTCCAGGGGACTTATATAAAGATGGATGACAAGTCTCTAGCTTCTCTTTTTTTTCTGTTTATATAAACGTGAAGCCCTGCCAATTATCTGCTGAGATACTGTACTGGTGGACAGAAGATCCAGTCACTGGTTTATCAGTATTCCTGGCTACTATTACACCATGAAGACAAAAGAACACTCCAGAAAATGTTATTGAAAAGTATGTCATAGGATGGATACAAAAAATTCCCAAGTCCCTGAACATCTCCCAGAGTTCAGTTAAATCCATCATGAAGAAATGAAAGGAATATGGCACATGTGTAGATCTGCCTAGATTACGCTTGTCCTCATGAACTGAATGACCATGCAAGAAGCAGACTAGTGAGAGAGGCTACCAAGACACCTATGACTACTCTGAAGGAGTTACAAGCTTCAGCAGCTGAGATAGGAGAGACTCTGCATTCAACAGCTGTTGTCCACTGTTTATGAAAACTCATATTAAATCTCGACTAGAGTTCTTCAAAATGCATGTGGGAGACTCCATGGTCAAGTGGAAGAAAGTTCTTTGGTCTAATGAAACTGAAATGGTGTTTTTTGACCTTCCGACACAGTGCACATCATCACAAACACACCAACCCCACTGTGGAGCATGGTGGTGGCAGTATCATGCAGTGGGGATGCCTCTTGGTAACCAGCCGTAAAACACTTGTAAAGGTAGAAGGTAAAGTGAATGTGGCACTATATAGGCCAGTCTTGAGGGACAGTCTTATTCAGTTTGCTAGATAACTATGGCTTGGGAGGAGATTTTCCAGCAAGACAATGACCTGAAGCAAACAGCGAAAGCTACGCAGGAATATTTTAAAGACAACAAGGGGAATGTTCTGGAGTGGCCGAGTCAAAGCCCAGACCTCAATCCAATACAGAATTGGTGGCTGGACTTTAAAGGGGCTGTTCGTGCAACCTGACATAACTTGAGCAGTTTTGCAAAAAAAAGAATGGAGTAAAGTTGCAGTGTTCAGATGTGCAAGCCTGATTGAGACCCATCCACACAGACTCAGTGCTGTGATTGGAGCCAAAGGTGACTCTACTATATACTGACTTGAAGGGGGGGGGGGGGACTGACAGATGTTATGAAGAGTCAACAGACAACTCAATCTGGGATTTTACATTACTATTAACCGATAGAGAAGCAGCACCCTTCAGTGGTAAAAAGGTAGACCTGTGTTAAATGCCAAGTCGTGTAGTTTGGCACACTCTGCTGGATATCATGAAGAATCAAATATGAAGTCACAGAGTTTGTGAGGGCTCTGATGCAGACTTTACATCTCCAAATCTTTATATGGGTTTGCATATCTGCAGTCGTTCTGTAAGGAACAACAGACAGAGCAACCTTGGAAGCAAAAGGGAGCTCTGCTCTGTTGGTGTTTAACTGAACAGCTCTTTTTCTTATCTAGTCAAATATTTGAATCAAAAGGAGAGTAAGAAGGAGAAAATGGAGATGAAATTATATGTTAAATGTATAAGAAATTAAAGAGTAGAGGAAGCAGTTTCACTGATTAAGTGTTGGTACAGCCCACCTCCATAAGACAGGATGTGACTGAAGCAAAGGTGTTTAAGATTCTAACCACAGGATCTCATAGTGAACACACTGACACTTTGAGGGGTCTCTGACAACTTTCAGACCACAGGCTGACTGCTGCTGACACCATGCATGCTCTGCACAAGATCTTCATTTTTTGTGCTCTGGCGGGATTCGGTAAGACTATCTGATCTGATTTTAATATTGAAGCTCAAAAATGAAAAGTTTACACCTTAAAAATGTCTCTGTATCCTTAAAGCCCTGGGTGCTGAAATCATTAATGGTCAAGAAACCAAAAATAATGTGATGCAGTACATGGCCTCTGTGCATAATGACAGTGGTCATGTTTGTGGAGGATTCCTCATCAGTGAAGACTTTGTGCTCACTGCAGCTCACTGTGATGATCTGTGAGTGTCTTTCTGCTTTAAACATCTTGCTTTCCCTTTATGTAATATATAATGTTCTGTTAATTATTCATATTTGTCTTCATGTAGGAATCCAACACATGTTGTCCTTGGTACCCACAATCTCAAAGATGTTGATAAAACAAACATATACCATGTGAAGACGTGCAAACACCGGGGTTATAGGACAGTTAGTTCTGGGAATGACATCATGCTCCTCAAAGTAAGCAGCATCAATCTGATCATTTCAAGACAGTATGCTTCTTTATGTCAGACTAGTTTCTTAACTATAAGTAATTCTAAGACCCTTTTCCATTTTGCTTAAAGCAATCACAGTGATAAAAAAAAAATTCTTCTGAGTCGGCAAAACCATAGAACTGCACAACAACTGGATATGCACACATGTACACAAGAAGTTCTTTCTTCTCATCTCTTATTTGTGTCAAAACATGACTGAAAGTCTCCACATTTTAAAATAGGTTAATATGTTGTTTAAAGTGAAGAAAACAGTTTGCTGGCATGGCATAATGTTTTAAAAATGCCTGCTCCCGCTATTTTTAGAAAACTCAGTATAAAAACAACACACGCAAGGTTAACAGAGCTCTCATTTTTATGGGAAATTGCCAAAGAAAAAATCATATCATAAAGGACTTTTTTTTTTTAGATTTTAACCTTTGTCTTTTGACAGTTGTCAAGGAAAGCTAAGCTGGGGAGAAACACACATATTAAGCTCATCCAACTCCCAAGTCATAAAATGAAACTTAAAGAGAACACAAAATGCCGTGTAGCTGGATGGGGCTGGAGAAGAACTGGTGCTGGTGAAGCTGAAGATCATCTGCATGATGTGGAAGTTCCTGTGATTGACCTGAAGAAATGTAGAAAGCTGTGGCGGAATTTGATTCCTGAGAAAGTGATCTGTGCAGGTGGATATAGCACAGACAAAGGATTCTGTCAGGTTGGTATTTAATCTGGAAATTGCAGAAACATATCTTGTTTATTTATTAAAGGACAGGCTGCTACAACAGTGAAGCTTCATACATCAAATGTGAAAAAATTAGTTGCGAGTCTCTAATTTCCACCTTTAGCCCCACATTGGACTGAAACAAGGCACTGTGAAAACTCCCACATAGCAAGGATAATAAGACAATAAGAAAAACTATCTAAAATAAACTAACAATCAAGGGTGCAATAAATAAATCCTACTCAATACAAAATGTATACGAGTCAAAACAAGTAATCTAAAGTATGAAATAATTACATTTATAAATTGATTGATTCCAGGTGCTGAGGCCTAACAATAGACAAATAGAGTCATAAATAAACATTATATAATAAAAAATGTGTGATGAGTTATAAGATGTACAACCCCAGTTCCAAAAAAGCTGGGGCACTGTCTAAAATGTAAATAAAAACAGAATGCCATGATTGTCAAATCTCATGAACCCATATTTGTTAACAAAAGAACATAAATGACACATCAGATATTGAAACTAAGGCATTTTACCATGTTATGAAAAATGTAAGCTCATTACGAATTTGCTGCAAGACAAACAGCTCAAAAAGTAGAGACAGGGCCATGTTTACCATCATGTAGCATCTCCTCTTCAATTAACAACAGTCTGTAAACATCTGGGAAGTGAGGAGACCAGTTGCATGAGTTTTGGGAGAGAAATGTCCCATTGTTGTCTTGGAGCTGAGCTGCTCAACAGTCCTGGGTCTTCTTTATCAGATTTTTGGTTTTATAATGCACCATAAAAGGACAATTCATAACATGGACTCTTATACTGCAAAACCATGCTGATGTTATAGATGTGGTATGTGGTTTAGCATTTTCTTGCAAAAATATGCAAGGCCTTCCCTGAAAGAGACGTCTAGATGGGAGGATATGTTATTCTAAAATCTCTGTGCACTTGTCAGCATCGATATATACAGTATATATATGTGGTATGTGGATGTGGGGGTGTGTTTAAAAATTCAATAAATACATAAAATTAAATAATAACAGTGATTGAACTGTTTTTTTTAACAGATGGATTCTGGTGGACCTTTGGTGTGTGATAACCAGGCAGTTGGTATTGTTTCCTTCAACAACGGCAGGATCTGTGACTACCCAGATGTTCCCAACGTCTACACAGACATGTACAAATACATCCCCTGGGTTAAAAAGAGCATGAAGAATTGCTTCATATAGCACTGAACATGATGTCATTGTGATGGATGCATAAAATTTCACTGCTTTGTGAAATAGATTCACCTTAATCAGAAAAGTGAAAATTTCCATATAAAATGTTTTTTTTCCCAAAACCTTGTATAAGTTTGTGACCGTTTTCCCATTTGTATTCTTCTTCTTCTTCTTATTATTTTTGTAATCTTTAATCCCAGCTTGCTTGCAGATCTAAAAGCTAATGCAGAGAATATCACAAATGATGTCTATATTTATTTTACACACAAGATCTTTTCCACAATTAAAATGCAGTGTTTCAACTAAATTTGACCTAATTAAAAATAAAACCAGCCAGGTTATTATATCGATTTAGATTGCTATGTGTGTTTAATGATGATAAAAGAAATTAAACTGGTTATAGTTGTGTATTTGTGACTGTGGAAACATCAGTGCTCATGTCTGCAGACAACAGTGGTTTCTGTGGTTCATCAAGACTGACTCTTCTCAGAAGAAACTTTTAGAGGTTTTATGTTGTGACACGAACATCCACCACTTGAGAAAATACATATGGTGGCTGGGCCTTTCACTCAGTACTTTTATCAGATAAACCCATTTTATTTACAAACAAACATCAGACAGCAGATATCACACACCAGGGTGAGGTCAAGATTAAAAAACACATTTGATTACACAACACACTTGCAGCAGCATTTTGGATCACTTGTCAACAATAGAGGGGGGTCTCATTGAGCCATGTGAAAAGGGAATTGTACCTGGAGGATACAGAAGCAGGAACAAGCATCTCTGCCTCTGCATAGACAACAGATTTCAGATCAGCAGTATTTTTCAACTGAAAGACACTTGAACAGGCATTAAGTGAGATCAAATGCAGATCAGAAAATATTTCCTGATATAAACTTTACTCAAAATTGTTGACATTTAATTTCACAGAAAGTCAAAAGGAGCCAAAGCAACGAGCAACTTTGGAGAAATTTTTGGGAAAATCACCTGCTATTTTGATAATATTTTAATGCACTCTGGGCACATTATTTACATGCACATTACAAATACTGACCTCAATGATTCAAATATGTTTTTGTTAACCTCAAATTTGATGTGCACCTATTTTGCTTATGCTTTGAGGCCCCTTGGTCACCCTTGGGCCCAACAATAGCCTGCCTTTGTGTGACGCCAAAACTGCCAAAGGTTGTGCACCACTACATGAATGAAGTCATCATCATAAGAAACAAGAGGAAAATAGAATTCACCAATAAAATGAAACATCATGGTAATAATTGATCCCTCTGAATATCAAAGCTAGTCTGTCATCCATCTTCTATTTCAAATGTGGTCCGTAGGCAGAATTATTTATTGACCTGGATGAAGATCTGCACGGCTGAGCGGCTGATTAACTCTTGTGCAGATTTTGGAAAGACACTGAATATTTGGGCTGATTTTTTAAAGACCATTTACTGGTTAACTTAATGTTTTTAAAGTTCCATTGTCTTAATTGTTCCTGCTTTTTTGTGATGCAACACAAGATGGAACTTTAATTTATTTTTCTAACCTCACACATTTATCACTGTAAACAAAGTTAAAAAAAAAAAAATCCTGAATTCCTAACAGCCATGTTCAGGTGGCAGCTTCATATTGATTTAGAGTAATGAAACATGTTGCTTTACTTCACTTGATACCCCATATTGTCTCTATTTGCCTTGCAATGAGAGGTGAAACCATGTCATATTATGAAGGATATTTTTCTAGACTTAAACCCTCATGTTTTTATCTACGGTTGTCAAGAAAAGCTTAATTGGGGAGAGACACACATTGTGCACATCAAACTCCTGAGTCATGAAATTAAACTTAATAAGAAGAAAATGTGCCATGTAGGGGGATGGGGCTCAACAATAACCGATGGTAAAGCTGAAAATAATCTATGAGATGTGAAAGTTCTGGTGATTGACTATGAGGAGTGTTATAAGCTGCAGTGGAATAAGCTTCCTGATAAAGTGATCTGTGCAGGTGGAAACAACACCCAGGTATTCTGTCAGAAATAAATATAGTATAGGAAATAAATACTGCATGCCTACACATGACAGGATGTGACCTAAGCAATGCGGATAAAGACTATAACCACAGGGTCTCATAGTGAACACACTGACACTTTAAGGGGTCTCTGAAAACCTTCAGACCACAGGCTGACTGCTGCTGTCACCATGCATGCTCTGAACAAGATCTTCATTTTTTCTGCTGTGGTGGGATTTGGTAAGATAATTCAATCTAACTTTAATATTCAAGCCCAGAAATGAGAAATTTTCACCCAAACATTTCTCTCTACCCTTACAGCCCTGGGTGGTGACATCATAAATGGTGAAAAGACTAAGATGAATGCGATGCAGTACATGGCCTCTGTGCAGAGTAACAAAGGTCATATCTGTGGAGGATTCCTCATCAGTGAAGACTTTGTGCTCACTGCAGCTCACTGTGATCTGTGAGTGTCTTTCTGCTTCAAACATCTTGCTTTACCTCTGCGCAGTGTGTATCATTCTGTTAATTATGCTTATTTGTCTTCATGTAGGAATCTAACCCATGTTGTTCTTGGCACCCACAATCTCAGAGATGTCGATGAATCAATGAAATACCCTGTGACGAAGTGCAAACACGGGGGTTATAAGAAAGTTGCATGTGGTGATGACATCATGCTCCTCAAAGTAAGCATATCATTTTATTGTGCTCCTTATGTCTAATTTGCTGCTAAGCTGTTAGTTATGTTGCGTGTAGGGGTAGATTGAGAAATTATAAGACATGTTCCATTGTGGTTAAAGCAGTAAGCACAGCAACTGGAGACGTGCAAATGTAGCTGCTTATCACCTTTTATTTGTGATAAAACACGACTGGAAGTCCACATTTAAAATAGACTAACACATCCTGAGGTGAGGTGTCACTTTTAGAAAGGCATGCTATTAATGCAAGATATTGAAACATGCTGCTTTACTTTACTAAATACCACCTGTTTTGTCATTTTATTTTGCAATGGGAGTTGTGCAATCACAAATACTGAAAAAAACCATCGTAAGAAAACAATGATTCTCTCTTATTTCTTTCTTGAAGTTTGCCAGAAAAAAAAGGTCCTAGTGTGGAAGACATTTTTCTGGACTTTTCTAACTTTTATTCTTTTATCTACAGCTGAAAAAGAAAGCTAAGCTGGGAAGAAACACACATATTGATGTCATCAATCTCCCGAATCATAAAATTGACCTGAACAAGAAGAAAATGTGCCGTGTAGCTGGATGGGGTCCAACAAAAACCGGTGGTAGAATTGAAAATGAACTGCGAGATGTGGAAGTTCCTGTTATTGACTATGAGGAGTGTATAAAGCTGTGGGGGGATATACTTCCTGAGAATGTGATCTGTGCAGGTGGAAAAGACACAAAGAAAGGATTCTGTCAGGTTGGTGTTTCATCTGTTAGCAGCAAAAATATTAACAGAAATGATGTAAAAAAAAATCATTACAATGACAGAGATGAAACTTTTCCTCCTATCAGGGCGACTCTGGTGGACCTTTGGTTTGCGATGATCAGGCCGTTGGTATTGTCTCCTTCAACCTTGGCAAGTGTGACTACTTAAATGATGTTCCCAACGTCTACACAGATGTATCCAAATACATCTCCTGGATTAAAAGGAAGATGAAGAAGTGCTAAATGTTGCATTAAACATGTTGTCATTTTGATGGATGCGTAAAATCTGACCGCATTGCTAAAAAGATCCATCTTTGTCAGCCAAGAAAAAATACAAATGTCAAATACTTTTTCCTTTCTTTCTTACAAACTCTTGCAGTTTAAACATTCTTTTTCTTTTTTTAATTTCTATCATTGTTGTTGTTAAATTAAAGCTTGCTTGCAGATCTTAAAAAATAAAGCAGAGAATGTGAAAAACGATGTCTATGTGATATTTATTTTATACACATGATCTTCTCATCAATTAAAATGCAGTTTGTTGCATCAAATTGTTTCCTCAAATAAAAATAAATGACTACATGTTTGTTCTGTAATTTAGGTGTTAAATGTGTTAAATGTTGATACAAAGAAATAGAACAGGTTATAGTCTGTATTTGTGACTGTGGGAACATCAGTGCTCATGTCTGCAGCAGACAACAGTGGTGTCTGTGGTTCATCAAGACTGACTCACATTTCAAAAGAAACTTTTTGAGGTTTAAGGTTGTGACATGGACATCTACCACAGGAAAAATGATGCAGTGCCTGTGTCTTTACTCAACACTTATCAGATGGAATTGCAACAAACATCAGGCAGCAGATATCAGAGACATGAATGAACACTCTGTACACTGACAGAGAAGCTCATTGGCCTTTTGACACCCTCATGTGGCCCCGTAAGAAATGACACACATCAGAGTCAGGTCATGCTTAAAATACAAATTTGAATACACTTAATGTTAAATTATCTATGCATAAATAGTGGAATTTTACTCACCAAAAGTGACAACTGAACAGATCTGTGTCAACGCCTAACAGATAGCTAAACTAAATCTGCCAGGCACAACCCTTTAAATATAGGATTTAATAGTTCAAACAGGCAAGACATGAAAATGTTGAACACCCATCTGTCATGAATATAGAAAGAAATTACAAAGACTAAAACCCTTTTTGCACCAGGCTTCATGTTCAATAGTGCTGAGAGCTGAGTATTTAAACACAAGGCCTAAAGATGATGTCTTGATTTTTGCAATCATCCTGTAGTTCACACTTAAGAGCTGCATTTTCTCACCTTCAGAGGTTGAGTGAGTCCAAAGGGGTTAATGCAGAATAATCTATCATGAATGCCAGTCAGTGGCTCGACTTTGGTAGAATCTGTTTTACACTTGAGGACTTTGTGATAAACAATGTGTAAGATACATCCTGCTCCTGTCCCCCATAAAACCTGAGTCCTCTAGTGGATCACTCAGGATTGTGGGGGGACAGGGGCACTTGTTGTGTGGGAAGCAGCACACGTAAACTGTCCTCCTTATGATGTGAAATGGTCAGTAACCCAGATTATGATTAATTATGTTTCATTATGAGTATACCTAATTTGTTTCTTCGGTAAACAGGTTTGTCTGCATAGGATTTCTTGAAATTACTGAAATTTTAGTGTGAAAGATGGAGGAACCATATTTGAACATATGCCCATTTAGGGGTGTCTGTATAAAGACATATGGACACCTCACCTATCAACGATACTAAGGGAATGTACTAGAAAAATATCTTATTATACAATAGGATGATAGTACTTTATAGCGTAGCTGGATGTTGCCACACATTTGTACAAATATAGTGCTATCCAGTAGTAAATGTGACTAATTTATAGAAATTTTCAAGCAGTTATTATAAAATAGGTGTGTTTTTTGGTCAGCTTTATGACATTATGACAGTTTTATAGTACTTATGTGGGTTATGGCCAGTTTTATGATCACTGTGGGCCTTATTTCTGCTTAAATTCATTTAGAAGTTCAATATTTGTATTTTTTTTAGTTTTCAGATGAATTATAAGAAAGATCAAATGTATATCTGGTGAAAAATATATTATTTCAATTTTTCAACCGTATAACTGTTTTATTATACTTCAGTGGTATCAATCAGTTTTTTGTTTTTATTGTGAGCCTCACCACTTCTAAAATCCACTTTGTGATTCAATATTTATGATCGCTTTAGATGTCCTGTTGGAATCCTAAGATAAAACTGGTGATACCACCATGACTTCTACAATATTCTGAAGCCAGTCATGTCTTATCTCCAAAAGTGGTCGCAATCTAAAATCAACCTCACCAACTCTAATGTCTGTGATCCTGTCAGGAGACACTGCAGCCATCTCAGATGACTACGTGCTTTGACCTGTCACTGTTCCATGTCCTAAGTGTTCTGGAAAGCAGCATGCTGATTCATCTTTGTCATTATGTTCCTCAAAAACAACTGAATGTTTTGAATTGAATATTTTCTTGGTGTGTAAATTACTGCTCATTTGACTTTATATGTATTTATTTTTCCATAAATAACATTTTAACCCCTTAAAGCCTGAAAACACGAATAATAGCCAGAAAATTCTCTCTCTCTCTCTCTCTCTCTCTTTTTTTTTTTTTTTTTTTTTTGAAACTAAAATGTTTCTCAAACTTTCTACTGAAATTCAAAAAAATATTTTTAGTATCTCATTTTATTCATTGGGTGTTTTTGGTACCTAATAATCCACTTGAGAAAATTTTTTTTTTTATCATTTTTCAGATTGTATTCATAAGTTATTTTGAGTAATTCATTGAGCATATTGATTAGATAGAGGTATCATAAAAGTATGTATCAAATATGATACAACAGGTGTTAAGGAGTTAATATGCATACACCATGGAAAACAATGTCCCCAAAATAAATGTAAAATAAATTAAAAAGTGATGAAAGTTAAGAAAAAAAGTCATTGATCCGTCAGTAATATTCTATGGCTTAAATTTTAAATTAAAAGTATTTCAATAAGTGCCCAGTGAACGGTTGATATACAAAGAAATGAAAGGGATTATATCAGTGTAAATGATAATAGCAAGGAACTTATGACGCTGTATTGCAGTATCTCCACTATTGGATAGGAGCACTGTAGGTTCTACACTTTTGTCCACTAGAGGACACTTTATCACATGTTGTCCACTTAAATCTCTTACCTCTGAGATTTGTGTTTTACTCTCAAAATGGGAAGTTTGCTGTTACTGCCTTTTAAACTTTTTAACCTTGAAGCAGGTTATAAGAACCAAACCATTCGAAGATGTCTGCTGTCAATCTTCTGGATGTTGCATCCGAACTGAACGATGAAGAAGCAGCACTCTCTAGTGGTGAAAAGGAGGATCTGTGTTTAAAGTGTGGCTGTGGAGTCTGACACACTCTGCTGGATATCATGAAGAAGAAACCAGAGAGAGAGTAATATGCGACAACATCCAGATTGTACTGTACATCTATTACATCTGATGGCAACTAAATGCAGATATGGGACAACATTTATGGAGTGTTGTAAGCCATGATGCTGGCATGAAGTTACAGACTGTATAACATGTCAGCTGTGTGAGTGTTTAGTGCCACCACAATGTCAGCTCAGATGCAGACTTGAGGACTTTGACTCTTTATGTGAGTTGGCAAATCTACACAATGCAATTTTGTTGGGCAGCAATCCAATCAAAGCAAATATGAGGGTTGCAACAAAACTGCTGGCTAGAGAGGAGGAGGCTGAGATGGTGAAGGTGATAGAATAATGGATGAAATATAGAGGAAAATGAGGAGCTGAATAATCCACTTCACTGATTGTTACATGTTAATAATGCACGCCTTCACAAGACAGGATGTGACCTAAGCATTGCTTATGAAAAAGGCAACCACAGGGTCCCATAGTGATCACACTGACACTTTGAGTGGTCTCTATAAACCTTCAAGACCACAGGCTGACTGCTGCTGTCACCATGCATGCGCTGCACAAGATCTTTGTTTTTTGCGCTCTTGCGGGTTTTGGTAAGATTATTTGATCTAATTTTAATGCTCAAGACCAAAAATGAGACGTTTCCATGTTAACAATGTCTCTCTATCTCTAAAGCCCTGGGTGGTGAAATCATAAATGGCAAAAAGACCAAGAAGAATGCGATGCAGTACATGGCCTCTGTGCAGAGTAACAAAGGTCATATCTGTGGAGGATTCCTCATCAGTGAAGACTTTGTGCTCACTGCAGCTCACTGTGGGTGAGTGTCTGTCTGCTTCAGGCATTTTACTTCATCTACATGTAGTGTATATTAATCCAACTATTTTAATTTGTTGTCATGTAGGAAACCAACACATGTTGTCCTTGGCACCCACAATCTCAGAGATTACAATAAAAAGATGAATTACACTGTGGAGGTGTGCAAACACCCAGATTACAAGGGTGCTGTATCTGGGAATGACATCATGCTCCTCAAAGTAAGCAGAGTCAACCTGATTGTCTCATAAATAATCAATTACATTAGTAATATTGAGATTCCTGACAGAGAACAATACAAGGCCTCTTTCCGTTTTCCTTTGTGCAGTCACATCAGAGAAATATTTCTTCTTAGTCAGCAAAGCCTCAAAAATACATAACTGGATATGCACAAACATGCCTTTAGGCAAGGTGCCACTTTTAGAAATAAACAACATATGCTCAATACATATTTGATACTAGAATTATGTTTTTAAGTTTATTCTATTCTGTTTCCAAACAGTAATTCGCATTTCCATTGATCTGGTATTAAACTTACAGTGGGGTTGAGGGGCTTAAACCTCAGTAGGGCTGGCCAATTCTTTTCATTATTAAACTCTAAATACCTAATTATGGGAAAAATAATTGTTGACTTAAACCTCATGTTTGATTTCCACTGATTTGGCACATGCCCTTTGCAGCAGTTAGATTTAAAAAAAAAAAAAGAAATAAAGAAAAAACTTTACAAATGAAAAATCCATGGGAAGTAATAAGTAAAGGCATCCTGACACCAGTTTGTCACATACCTTCAATATTACATGTGCCTGTAGGTTGAATAATTAATTGACCTGGAGAGAGGTCAGCATAGCTGAGTGACTGCACCTTTTCCAGCTTTTTGCCCGATATATTTTTTAGCAGATTTTGGAAGGATATTTGATGCAGTTTTATATTTCCTTACCAAAGTTTAATTAAGAAATGAGGCATGTTCAGCCAGATTTTAACCTTTATTTTTGTGTCCGCAGTTGTCAAGGAAAGCTAAGCTGGGGAACAAATCAAATATAAAGACCATTGACCTCCCGAGTCCTAAAATGAAACTTAAGGAGAACAAGAAGTGCCGTGTAGCTGGATGGGGCTGGACAAAAACTGGCGCTAATAAAATTGAAAATGATCTGCAAGACATGGAAGTTGCTGTCATTGACCTGAAGAAGTGTAAGAAGCAGTGGAGGGAGCTTCGTCGGAGCGTGGAGCTTCCTGATAACGTAATCTGTGCGGGTGGATATAACACAAAGAATGGAATCTGTAAGGTTAGTATTCAGTCTGTAAACAGTCAAAATGTAAACAGAAATCATTTAAAAAAATCTTATGAAATGACAGAGATGAATCTTTTCCTCCTAACAGTATGACTCCGGTGGACCTTTGGTGTGCGACAATCAGGCAGTTGGTGTCGTTTCTTTCAACTGTCAAGGCAACTGTAAATACCCAAATATTTCCAACATTTATACAGACGTGTCCAAATTCATCCCCTGGATAAACGGAATCCTCAAGAGGAAGAAGTGTTAAATATAACAGCATTAAAATAATTTCTCTGTGATGGATGCTTAAAAATCTGACTGCTTTTCAAATAGACCCACCATTATGAATGGAAGCCGAGTGAAACTTTCCTGCATTACACTTTTGCAAATGCCTTTTAGATGTAATTTCTTATGTTTTTAACCTTCGTAATTTTCTATCACAGCTTGCAGAGTTAAATGCTAATAAACAGAATATCATGAATCCAACATCTGTAACAGTTTTTTCACACACAAAAAGATCATTAAACTTTTTTTCTGTTAATTGTTTTGAGTAATAAAATAAATGCTACCTAAACATGGTCAGTGAGATTGCTGTGTGTTAAATGATGAACATTGATGACTGTTGTGTTATTTGTGACTGTGGGAACCTGGCTGCTTAAAGCTTCAGAAGCAGACTGTGGTTAACGTGGTTCATTAAAGCTGACTCACATTTCAAACAAACTTTATGAGGGTTAAGGTTGTGACTCATATGTCCAACACAAATACTTGTATTAGCTAATCACTTTCTATGTGGCTCTTTGAAGCAATACAGTTCAAAATAAATAAAACTAAGGTTACTTTAGACTGTGCAAATTATGGGTATGGCCGTTTCATGTCATACACTGGATTCTTGACAGTGTAAATGAAGCCTTGAGTTTTGCATTTGTCTGCTGAGATGCTAGTTTGCAGGCTTGGCTGACTAATTAGCTGGATAGTTAGCTAGTTTACCCTCATGTTTCATAGGTCGGTTATTTTTCAGAAGTCAACAGATGGACTGACAACCAAAGTAGCCAGCACCAGGTCTGCCAAAAGAATTGGTTGGGTCCATTGAATGACCCAGTGAATGGGCCCTCCCCTTATTTCATTTATTGATGGTATCAGTGTGTGTTGGACCAGTAGCATTGGTGCTAGCATCCTGGCTAACATGCCTCATTTTGCAGCAGAAATGATTCTGCTGCACTGAAAGTTCCCAAGATCACAGTGGCCTCCATAATTTTTTAAATGGAAGAAGTCTGACATGAACAGGATTCTTTCAAGAAGTGGTGATCCACCAAACTGAGTGATCGGGGAGGGGCTTAGTATGACATTCAATCAAGTACTCAATGGTCACTCTGACAAAGTCCCAGAAGGACAACCACCACTGCAACCCTCCACTGATCTGGGCTTATGAGTGGCTAGATGGAGGCCTATCTTCAGTGCAAAACACATGAAATTCCACTTAGAGTTTGCAAATAACTTCACATGAAAATTCGAGAAGGGTAAGTGATACGAAAGTCTGCACTTTATTTGAGTTTGCAGGTCTGCAGGCTGGCCAGAGCTGTACACTAATGTACACAGTGTACACTTATGGCAGTGGCTGCTACTTCAAGTAAGGACATAGGTCACTAATCATCAACTGGTGGCCCATGGGCCAAATTAGGCACCCCAAAGCTTCCAATTCGGCCCCCAGAAGATCATTCAATTCAGAGAAGAAGGAAAAGAAGATGTGGTTTTACAGGTATATTTTGGCTGCAGCTGTAAAATCAACTGCCAAAACAATTAATACTGAAATAGTTTTAGAACGACTTAACATTTGATCTGTTTTCACAAGAATTCACTTGACAGCTGTTATTAGTAAATATTTAAAAATATATGTCAAAGGATAAGACTGGTGGAAATGTTGCAAAAATGGCCAAATAATTTGGTGAAAAGAGGTTAAAATGTTGCAAAAAATGGGTAAAAGAGGGGAAAAGGGGCAACAAGTATCAAAAATGGGTTAAAGGGCCAAAATGGTGCAAAACAGTAATGAAAAGGGGTTAAAATGTGGCAAAATAGATAAAAGGGGCAAAAGCAGTGGCACAAAGGACATAAAACATGAAAGAAAATTGGTTAAAAGGGATTAAAGAACTGGAAAAATTGGGTGAGAGGGGCAAAAAGGGGCAAAAAGTATAAAAAATGTGTTAAAAGTGGCAAAATTATAGCAAAATAGCCTGGAACTGTAGTGAAAATGGGTTAAACAGTGGCAAACAGGGGCAATAATTGACAGAAAAGTGGCTAACAGAGGTTAACTAGTGTCAAAATGGGTGAAAAGTGGCAAAATTGGTTGAGTGGCAAAAAAAAGATTGCAGAAATGGCCAAATGAAGCAGTGAAAAGCAGTTAAAAAGTGTAAAAAATTAGTTGCTATTGTGCTAAATCATAATTGGGGAGGGCCCATTTTCTGGATTTTCAGGGGTCCATTCCCTGGGATTTGAAAGGAAATCCAAATACTAATACAATTATATGTTAATCAGGCTAAAATATATATATTTTTTATTTCTGTTTATAGAAAAGTCCAGCCTCAAGAATCTCTGTCAAGACTAAATCTGGCCCTTGTGCAAAAGTACTTGATGACCCCTGACACAGGTGAAATAAGTTCAGGATAACATCACACAATACTTCACAAAAGATGCATCTTAAACTGCTTTTAAAAACATCAGTAGAGACTGCGGGGGTCTTCAGCCTATGGCTGATGTGGGGATGGAGAAGGTCAGTGGTGTAAGCATGTGCCTGGTTGTGCAGGGCTTTGATAACAAAAACTAAGATTAGGGATGCACAGTATTGGATTTTTGCCAATATCCAATATGCTGACATTTCCAAACTCATTTTAGCCATACTGATACCAGTACTGACTGCAACATGCAGTTATTTTAAATATATATTATTTTAAAGAACACCAAGTGTCTCCAAAGGGAGACTGAGTCAAGCAGAGCGCAGAGAGGAGTAGGGAAGTGCTCAGTCTGATATGTTTTACATTTGGGGCTTTATTCAAAGAGTTCAAGGCTAACAGCTGGCCCCCTTGAGTCTGTACACTAGGTCAATATCTAATGATGCACCTGTATATATACTGAAATTTAAAACCAACATTAGATAAATATATACCTGCTGCCTGCTGGACTTATGTGTAGTTAACAATCCTGCAGCATTTTGGATCATTTGTTAATAGATGAGGGAGGCCTTACTGAGGCAGATTAAAAAAGGAAATGTAGGAATCAAACCAGGATGTTGTTTTTTTTTTTACATTTTATGTAATAAAGGGTGAAAGGGATCTGATACAAGGGGCAACAATAGAGTGAGTGCTATCAGACGGATTGATGGTGACCTCTGACTGACAGTGTTTGAGTAGATAATGAAGCTCATTCAATCATTAAAGGAAGTCAAGTAAAAAATCAATGTTTAAGTGCCAAGCTGCTCACTAGGAACTTGTCTAATCATCTTTAAACTATAGCCTCTGCAGAAATGTAGTGTTAAACCTGTTGCCCTGCAGAGGCTGGCAACTGAAACAGGAAACATGCAGCTTTGAACAGCGTTCAAAGTGCATTTCTTCAGTACCAACAGGACAGGGTAGATGAATATGACACATGAGTGATAACAGAGTTGATGCCATGCATGTCTAGACTCTTGTTTTTAACAAAAAAGAAAATAAAATGAGAATTATTCTCCAAAATATGAACTGATGCCAACATTTGGCCATTTCTGTCACTCTAGCAACATTCAATAGCAGATCAACAAGCTCTAAAAGCTTCAGCCTAAGATCTACAGCAGTTACACTCAGCAGAAAAGTGCCAGAAATATACCTGAAAAACTAATACTTCATCTGTTTTCATCACTTGTACTTTACGTTCATCAATCAATACTCAAATGGCAGGTCCAAAACTGCCAGTAGTCAGAATCAGTGCAGTGAAAATAACACACATGGAAAAATAATCTGAATCAAAAAGGGGAGAAATAAGGAGGAAAATAAATAATAGATTGATTTATCAAATGTGTAAGGCTTCATGCTTTGTAAGTGGCAGCACCACGTGCTTCTCAGTTACAACTGCTTTAAACAAAGGCAGGATGTGATAGAAGCTAGGTGATAACCACAGGGTCTCTAGGTGAACAACTGCCACTTTGAGGGTCCTTTGCAACCTTCAGACCTGCTGTCACCATGCATGCTCTTCTCAAGATCTTCATTTTTTCTGCTCTGGCGGGTTTTGGTAAGATTGTTAAATCTGATTTTTATACTCAAGCTCCTAAATGTGATGTGTTCCTGTTAAAGATATCTCAGTTTTTTCTTTAAAGCCCTGAGTGTTAAAATCATAAATGGTAACAAGACCAAGGAGAATTCGATGCAGTACATGGCCTCTGTGCAGAGTAACAAAGGTCATATCTGTGGAGGATTCCTCATCAGTGAAGACTTTGTGCTCACTGCAGCTCACTGTGGGTGAGTGTCTGTCTGCTTCAGGCATTTTACTTCATCTACATGTAGTGTATATTAATCCAACTATTTTAATTTGTTGTCATGTAGGAGTCCAACACATGTTATCCTTGGCACCCACAATCTCAACAATGTAGATAAAACGAACAAATACCCTGTGAAGATGTGCAAACACCCAGATTACAAGGGAGTTGAATCTGGGAACGACATCATGCTCCTCAAAGTAAGTAAAGTCAATTTAATAGTCACAACAGACTGCTTCTTAATGTCTGATTAGTTGCTTAACTTTAAGTTTTGTTGTGTAAAGGGGTTTAAAAAACGGTTGTGAACCACCCATGGCTACCTTATGGTACACCTGCATATTTTACCAATGCATTGGCCAATATGATATGTACCATCAATATGTTTGACCAATATATCAGTTGTAAATATCAGCAGACATTTTCATATCTGTTGAAACCAATATTGTGCTGATAATATTGTGTATATCCAGATAATTCTTTATGATCCACTGAGGGTAAATTCTGGCGAGATCATAGAAATAAATTAAAATTTAAAGGTATATATAAAAACTAACATTCTGTGCAGTGAATGACAACTCCATTACACCTACACAAATATGAGCACATGATTTAGCCTGGTTAGACTCCATACTATATAATAAGCTGGAGAATGTGCAGACTAGGCCGGGGGAGTTTATGATTTCTTTATCTCGTTTCAGTTTGATGTTATGCGGCCAGTGGCTGACTATGTAAAGAAAACTCCAAATCCCTGCACTGGTTCATTAGGGAGACTTCAGTGTTCCTGAGCCCATGCAGTGATTTTCAGTACAGGATCAGATTTTTTTTTTTTTTAATGCAGTGGCTACCACCTCAGGGCCCAAAGATCACAAACATACAGTACTGATATTTGGCCTTGTCCCTTGTGCACAGAGATTTCTCTCAAATTGATCCAAAATTTTAGACCTAGTTTTTCTCAGATTGCCAAACCTCTGTTGAACTTTACTTCTGAGAGACTCTGCCTATTAAAAAAATGTTTTTTTGTTTTGTTTTTTAACATCCATTCATGTTATTGACCTGTTGTCAAATAACTTGATTAGTTGCAAAATGCTCAACCAGCTGTTTTTCTTTAGAACGGCTTACTTTATCAGCTTTTTGTTGCCATGTCCCAACTTTTTTTTAGATATGCTGTTGCCATAAAGTTCAAAAAGGGCTAATAATATTCATGAAATGGAAAAATGTCTTAGTTTCAACATCTGATATGTGGTTTATGTTGTATAGTGAATAAATATGGGTTTATGAAACTTGAAAATCACTGCATTCTGTTTATGTTTACATTTTACACAGAGCCCCGACCTTTTTGTTAATTGGGTTTGTAAAAGCATGTAAAAAAGCACACATTTGGATTAGCGAAATTCTAAAAAAAAAAAATACAAAAAACAAAAAAAATAAATAAAAATGGGGGTAGCTTGCTCCCAAACTTAGCCCCACGTTACTACGGCCCTGCCTGCTCATGTTCACTCTCATTTGAGTACAAACTTGACTGCAATTCTCCACATTCAAATATCGTTGCACAGTGTAACTTTTCACAGTGAAGTAGTAATTGATCTCTCTCTCAAGGAAGCTGAAAAAAAATTTCAGACATCTTCTTTTAGTTGAATGTGGCATGTCAGTTGAGTAATTTATTGACCTGAAGAGAGAGGTCAGCATTTTGCTATTTCTTAGACAACCCTTGCTTTCTCATTAACATACTGTTATGGAAGCTCCAGTAACTTTATTGTTCCAGCTATTGCTGTGACACAACACAGGGGCAGGATCTTTTATTTTTTAACATTACATGTTTATCACATTAAACAAAATTGCAAAAAAAGAAAAAAAAAAAAAAAAAAGCTTCCAGAATTCTTAAAAGCTATATTTAGCTTGCAGCTTAATATTGGGGTTCTCATCTGTATTTTTGTTTAATCAACAGCTATCAAGGAAAGCTAAGCTGGGAAGAAAAGCTCATACAAAGACCATTAAACTCCCGAGCCAAAAAATGAAACTTAAAGAGAACAAAAAGTGCCGTGTAGCTGGATGGGGCTGGACAAAATCTGGTGCTCAAGAAACTGAAGTTGATCTGCGAGATGTGGAAGTTCCTGTCATCAACCTGGAGAAGTGTAAGAAAGAGTGGAAGAATAATATTCCTGAGAATGTGATCTGTGCAGGTGGATACGGCACAAAGAATGGGATGTGTCAGGTTGGTATTCAATCTGTAAATAGTACAAATATTGATAAAATATGACAAAAAAGTCTTGAATGATGACAGAAATGAAACTTTCTTCCTATCAGGGTGACTCTGGTGGACCTTTGGTGTGCGACAAGCAGGCAGTTGGTGTCGTTTCCTTCAACAGTGGCAATGACTGTAACTACCCAAATTATCCCAACATCTATACAGACGTGTCCAAGTTCATCCCCTGGATAAAGGGGATCCTCAAGAAGAAGAAGTGTTAAATGCAACAACATTGAAAATTGTTTCACTGTAATGGATGCATGAAATCAAACCTCACTGTTAAACAGACTCACCTATAACAGTAGAAACACAGCTTGCATACTTAAAGGCTAATGGTTAATGCTAAGTATCACAAATGCAACATATGTAACAGTTATTTTTAAACAAAAAAATATATAACCATTAAAGCGTATTTTGCCTGTTTTTAATGACTGTCAGTGTTAATTTGCTGTGTGTTTAATGATGACACAGAGAAAAGAGGTTAGACATGTTATTTGTGACTGTGGGAACATCAGTGCTCATATCTGCATCAGCAAACCATGGTTACTGTGGTTTATCAAGATCAACTCACAGCTCAAAGGAACATTATGAGGTTTTAGGTTGTGACACGTACACACACCACATGGAAAAATGGTGCTGTGACTGTTTTTCACCTTTTGTCATCTGAAATCACTTCTTATGTGGCTCTCTGAGGTAACACAGTCCAAAGTGAATAAAACCAAGTTTATAAAGTGTCACTTTAAATGGTAAATTAGATGAAACTAAATGAAAAAGCTTAAAGACCATATAAACAATGGAAATAGCCATCATGGAGTCATCTACTGGATTCTTCTGAAGCCTTGAGTTTGCCATCTGCTGACATGTCAGTTTTCTGGAGCAACATATTGTCCTATTTGGAGGACAGGTTAGAGCTAGAGAGGTAGGAGGTGTTTGTGGATGTGAATTCATAAGAGATGAAAAGGCTGATTAGCTGGCTGAGTAGCTGGTTAATTATGTAGTTTACCCTTTTTTATAGAGTGAGTTATTATCAGTGCTGGTATAAACAGATTTCTACAAAGTAATGTCAGTTAACCAAAAATAATGTAAAATAAGTTGTGAACAGCACTTTTTAAGTGCAGCCACATATTCTCTATTGTAATGAGGTCTGGGCTTTGACTCAGCCACTCCTGAACATTCACCTTGTTGTCTTTAAACCTTTTCTGTGTAGCTTTCGCTCATTATCTTGCTGGAAAATAAATCTTTACCCAAGCTGCAGTTCTCTTGCAGACTGAAAAAGATTGTCATCCAGGATTTTACTGTTTTTCTGCATTCATTGTACCCTATAACTTTTTTTTTTAGCTCTCCTGGGCTGGCTGCCAAAAAGCATCCCCACAGCATGATGCTGCCACCACCATGCTTCACAGTGACATATTCAGTGTTTGGTGTCCGCCACAGATAGCGTCTTGTCTGATGGCTAAAAAGCACCATTTTGGTCTCAAGACCAAAGAGCCTCCTTCCACTTGACCATGGAGTCACCTGCATGCTTTTTGGTGAACTCCAGTCGAGATTCAATATGAGTTTCTTCAACAGCAGCCTTCTCTTTGCCACTGTCCTACAAAGCTTTGACTGGGGAAGAATCCAGGCAACAGTTGTTGCAGAGTCTCTCCAATCTCAGCTGCGCAAGATTGTAACACCTACATTTACCTCTGGTTTGCAAACCTTTGTCATACATTTCATTGAGTTATGCATCCTTTTCCAACACATACACCCCTTGTGATTGTGGTTAAGCACGATTTCAACTGGGATGGAGAGCTTGCTAAAAGCATTTACAAACATGTTCCACCGTGGTTTAAAAGGAAGTAACATATGAGTAAAGACATTCTGAGTGACATTTAACTGCGAGTAAGTGTTGGTATGACTTCTGACAATGGTTTTATTCCTGTGAACTGAGAATACTGACACTCAAATATGAAACTTTATTTCCTGTCTCTCATTTTGTTTTCACAAGTTTTTGTATTGAGGTGAGAAAACCTTACGTCACAACTTGAAATCAAATCAAAAAAAGCTATCTTTGAAACTTCTTTTTATCTATTTTAACTTGAATTTATGTTCTTTATGTGGTATCCTAAAGTGTAGAGATTTGATTATATAATGCAGGAGAAGGCAAGACGCAAACACTAACAACAGCCCTGTGGATGGAAAGACTGAAAAAGTCCACACAATGGAACAGATGACTGCAGGTCTACAGATGAAGATGGATATTTTAATCTGAAGGTGGAACTGTGTTTGAATATATTCAGGTGTTGCTGCTGGTTGTTGCAAAAGAACAGTTTTAAGGTGCAGTATATAGAAAGCAGTACAATGTCCACCTTTACATTTATTTCTTGATTTATTTGATTAACTTTTTGTTCATTTTTTAAATAATTTTTTCCCCTTTTTCCTCTGTCAAACACACACTAGTTTGAGTCTTTTGGGAAAAACTTGAGAGGGGTCTGGCTGCAGACCTTATATCTCTGATGTAACTGTATTCATAAACAAAAATCCAGCAGTAACATGCATAAAATAACACACTGCAAACTTTAGCTTTGTTAGCTATGTAGCTACGTTAGCTGCATATCTCCATTATCTATAGCTCAGTTAGCTTTAGCAGTGTGACCTTTATCAAATGTAGCTCAAGCTAACTTACCTACATAGATAACATAAATACATAGCTGCTTTGAGTTTAGCTTTAGCTATGTTAGCTACATAGCTCAGCTATCTTCATGGTTCCGTTATCTACATTGCTTATGCAGCTAAAGAAGCTACATAAGCCATGTTTTTTTGCATTGGAACTCTTTTGGAGAACAAGCTTTTTTCTGTAAGCAGACTGTTTACATTCATGACATAACTACACTGTAAACATTACAGGCTAAGCAACATTTCATAAATAAAACAGTGGAAGCAGGGGTGTCCAAACTTTTTTCCTCTGAGGGCCACATATTGAAATATATAAGAATGGTGGGGCCACTTTCATATACCACGCCTTGAGATTAGTTAAAAACAGTATAATGTAGATTAAGATATTCTAAGTGATTGAGTGCGCTCTTGTGGCTAGTTAGTGGCTGACAAGGCAAATAGCCAATCAATATAAGGATTTTGAGGAGTCCAGTCAGATTTCAGGGGGACCTAGTTGGCCCTAGCAACCACTGGCTACGCAGCTGGAACACTGTTGGTGCCACTATTTAGTGGGGTAATGAGTTAGGGCATTGTAAATCAAGATAACATTATTACTTTGGTTACCAATATGTTTACCATACAGTGTTGTCTTTGTGTAATCACAAGTTAACAAAAACATAATTTTTGTCAAAATGTTTGTTTACAGAATTAGCATTGTAGCACTGCCTTGTGCTGAAACTAAAAAGTACAATACAGTCAAGCAAAAGCTTCATTTTCTCATTTCACTTTATGTTTAAAATGTGCTGCGGGGCCATATTTGGCTCCCGGGCCATAGTTTGGACACCCCTGGGTTAGAGGTATAACCCTGGACCCATTTTAAAAGTTTACACACTAATGGTGACTTGCTTTAGCAACGTGAGCTTTAGCAAACAAAGCTAAAGATAATGAAGCTATGCAAGCCATGTAGATAATGTAGCTATATATAGCTGAAGTTAGCTTCATAGCTTTGTTAGTATAGCTATCCCAAAGGTTTGTGAGCTTAAGCTTTTGCCATGCTAGCTATGTAATTATGTTAGCTACATAGCTAAAGCAGCTAATGAAGCTACACAATCAACGTTTGCTATGTTAGAGTGTTTTCATGGAGGAGAAGCTTTTTTGTGTGTCTCACACTGACAGTCTGCAGCCAGACCTCTCTCAATTTCCTTTACTTCATCATAAAGCTCCTAAGTGCTGTTTAAGCTGAAGACTGTAACCTTCCTACAACAGTTTACATTCAAACCAGCAGATATTGCAAGGAGACACCACTTCAGCAATGATGACTGGTCAACTTTTCCTTTTTAAACTGGTTGGCTTTTGTACAAAACTAAAAAAAAAAAAAAAAAAAAAAAAGATATGACATGTAGAAGTGAAACAAACGTTAACTTTAGAGTTCATTTTTATTGCACAACATGTTGACCACTTCATGTGAATATGTGTGGCAGGGTTTCCGAGGTAACAGGACCACATGCTTCATATTTACCAGAATAATGTCTCACTTCTTAACAGACCACATATACCCACCACTAAAAGACAATTAAAGGTTGCACTGATGCACAGAGGATAGGGCTGTAGAAATCGAGCTAAGCAACTACAAACCACAGGGTCGCTTACTAAGCTAACTGAACTATAAAGAGGTTGAGCTACGACCCCAGAGACAGAAGGGTGACTCTGCAGCCTTCATGATGCATGCTCTGCACAAACTTCTGCTGTTCTGTCTCCTGACATATCATGGACATAACGGTGAGATTTCTCAGTTTATTTGTTTTATGTGTGCAACAGCTCCATTGACTAATCCCTCTTCTCCATTAAATGCCACAGCACTTGGGAGTGAAATCATACATGGTAAAAAGGCCCCGGATAACCTGATGCTGTACATGGCATCCTTGCAGAATGATGCAGGTAGACATGTCTGTGGAGGATTCCTCATAAGTGAAAACTTTGTTCTCTCTGCTGCACACTGTAACAACTCGTGAGTAAAAACACATTAAAAAAAAAACTTTATACCTTACAAAAACATGTGTGAGATTTACTACTGACTTTGTTTTGTTTGCACCACTTCAAAAAGTTGCTAACATATCAATGTTCACTCACTCAGGGTGCCTACAAGTGTTGTTCTTGGTACCCATGACCTCAAGAAGGCTGTTAATAAGACAGTAAGATACAGTGTAAAGACATGCGTGCATCCTTCCTTTAAAAATGCAAAATCTGGTGCTGACATCATGCTCCTCAAGGTGAGTAGCTATCTATCTGTTTGCATCTTCTTTCATGCAGAAGAGTATGAGATAATGTCCTTGTATTTTAATCTCACCTGATTTCTTGTCCCTCCAGTTGTTGAAGAAAGCTCAGCTGAGCAAAAGCGTGCAAACGATTAAACTTCCAAGGTCTCAAGTTAAACTTAAAGACAATGCAAAGTGTCGTGTAGCTGGATGGGGTCGGAAAGACACAGGTGGTGAATCCGTGAATGTGCTTGAGGTCGTGGAAGTGCCGGTGGTGAACGGGAAGACGTGTGAGGAAATGTGGAAAGGTCACCTTCCTGCTAATGTAATCTGTGCAGGTGGATATAAGACGGACAAAGGATTCTGTCAGGTAGGCTGTCTGTCATTTCATCTTAAACGCTGCTTCTAGTTTAAAGGGGTTATTTCAATGTGCATACATTTCAGGGAAGTCTTCTACAAACAGAAATTCCATAAAAGTTGGGACATTGTGTACAATTAGAATAAAAGCAGAATTTCTTTTTCCTATCAATATTCAACTGAATACAGCACAAAGGTCACTGGAGTCAATTTTCTGCTCAAATTGGCAACAGATCTGTGGTCATGACCTTTTGGTCATATTTTGATTTGTTTCCACCAGGGTCGATTTTTCACTCAAATTGGAAGACAGGTTTGCAGTTGTGACTTTTTGATCAATTTTTGAGTTCTTTCAGAAATGGTCGACAAGACATCAAAAGTTCAAAGTGATAAACATCATGTTTTTTTTAAATACACAAGTTCTGTATTTGATGCCTGCAGCACATTCCAAAAAACTTGGGACAGGAGCATCTTTGTGTTACATCACCTTTTCTTCTTACAACACTCTGTAAACATCAGTAGACTTGAGACAGTCATTATCATAAAATGTCTAAATTCCTTACAATTACACACTGAGGAACATTGTTCATAAACAGTTTATTATAATTAAATATATTGTCTTTGTGCTGCATTAAATTGAGGATTTTCAAATCAATGTAGACAGTAAAATAGTTACAATAGTAACAAGTTTAACAGCTTTTTTAAGTTGAGGGGCCCAACTCAATATAATGTGCTGTCTCAGCTACTTCAGTTATCAAAAATGCACTAGGAATTCATTATTTGTTCGCTCAACATCAATCAAGTCAGATTTTTTTTAACAGTGTATTATGTTTTTATTCACATTTTATTCAACGTCCCATCTTTTGGGATTTTTTCTATGTATTTCATGTTGTGTTTACATGAAGGACTTTCAATGGTGGCTAAGGAAGGTGTTTCTAATGACCCTGCATTTACAGAGATAATCTACTGTGCAGGTTCTCCAGTCAACTTCTCCAAATAGTGTCAATACTTTACTTCATCGACTACCTTGTATACTTACTAGGGATGCACCGATGCCTCAGTTTAACATCGGTTTGGGCTGAGATGGCCCTGTGACAAACGTCAGCCATCAGTGAGGAGTATGGCACACAGAGATATCAGTCACCATGTATAGGTTCTTTGCAGATGACATCATGAAGCTGTGCAAAAATCCCTTTGGGGGGCAAGAAGGGATTTCTGAATAGAGATAAGCTACCAAAAGGCCATGTTTTGAGCTGTTAATACCTTTGCCAAACTTTCGAAGCACAGAAATATAAGCATTCTTAATTCATAAGCTGCTCTTGTATCCCGAAAGTAGTGAAATATTCAGGCTAAAGAAAAGTTTAAAAGGCTCACAGAGAAACAGCAGCAGGCAGACTCTTGTCTCCCTCCTGACTAGTTAATGATAGATGCTAGGAGGCCTGCAGGACTGACTGATCTGTGATGTTGATTGTCCCCTACCAGGTAAATCTGTTAAATTGTGGTAAAATTCACTTTTTTGTAAAGTGTAGGAATTTTAATCAAAGAATGCAGACATTTTTCTCATGATAATTGCAGCATAGATGTCCTTTTAGAGCAGTACTAACTTTCCTCCATTCTCATTCATTCCTAATAACTGTCCCCCATGACCTGCCCCCAACAGACATTTGGGATCATGTGATTACAAACAACCTATACTGTATCTCTTGTGTCTAATACATTAATGCATTCATGACCTGTTTTCATGACAAAACACAAAAATATTGGCATAGTGGGCGTGTTACATTATAAAAAAACAACATCAATATGAGCCTTAATTTTCACAATCAGAGCATTTATATTACTTACCTCATACAAGCCCATAAAAGAACCCTAACAGTGCATTAAATTGGTTTTAAGTCCTAAGACATTTACTGAACAGATAAATCTCCCTCCTTCTCTCTCTCACAGGGTGACTCTGGTGGCCCTCTGGTGTGCGGCGGGGAGGCTGTTGGAGTCGTGTCCTTCAATTATCGGAGAAACTGCGCCTACCCGAATTTTCCCAATGTCTACACAGATATATCAAAATACCTTCCCTGGATCAAAGAGGCACTCAAGAAAAAAAGCTGTTAAATGAAAAAAACGGGTAAGCCGGTATTTCACTGGCTTAACCCCTGGAAAAATTCTTAATGTAGTCACTGCTTTGAGCTTTTCTTATTTCTTCTTATATTGCTGCATGCATCACTGGAAACTGTTGTTTGATTTGTTAATGTTCTATATATTTCTGAATTTTGATGGAAATAAAAAAAAAAACAGTTTATATTGTCAAATATATTATTCAATATTCATTATTTTTGTGTTTTTGTTTTTTTTTAATCAGAAGACAGAAATAAAGTTAAATCAGGAATTCTTCCAAACCCATATTACCATATTGGCAAGTTTAAAGTAAAATAAAAATAGATCATACTGGCTACAGTGAAAAGGCCCTGCAGGGTCCAAAAAAATAAAAATAAATAGATAAAATTAAAAAAAACCCTGGTAATTCTGAGACAGTGAACATTTTACTTCAAACATGAATCTGTAAACTGCGGTGTAATAAATCTTTCAGTGGCCTGAGTAAATCCACATCAAAAAGCAAACTGGTCTGGTATGGGTTTAAATCATCAAAAAGAGTTCATTTGATGTGGCTGAGTAGAAGAGGTTCACTAGAGTGCCAGATGTCTGAAAGATCACACTCAGCATCCATATTAGGGAGTTTGATACCTTCACTCTCTAATTTGTTTCAAAAGCTGTGTATCAAACATTTCATTTTAAGGCTAAGACTTTATCACTGTGTTAAAACAGAACAGAAGATTAAAAAAAGAATGAAAGCTTGGAAAAACAAAGATTGTATTACTCTCACACAAAGCACATGGTTCACCTTCATGGACCAACACTTCTACAGTGCAGAATAAGAAAGACTGAAGAGGCTGCATTGCCCTCTGCTGGCCACACTGAAAAAAGAACCCATTCACCAACATCTGATTAAAATATTGTTTTTGGCCTTTCAAATGTATCATTCTATCGTAGTGTATAGATAAATATGTGAAAGTTGAAGGATACATGTGGCATGTGACTGACCTCGTTTAACACAATAAGTGTTAGATTTCAGAAAATATTGCTGCCAGCAAGTCAAGCCTGTTTTTGACTAGGCACCTCTTAGATGGGACATGTAGGTAACTCTTGGCTGAGACATGGCTTGATTTTTATTTCATTTAATGTTAAAAAGTTAGAGCTAGTGGGCGCAGATGGCCTAGAGGTTTAAGGGACGCCCCATGTAACCGGGCAGCCCAGGTTTGAGTCCAGCCTGTAGCATCATTTCCTGCATTTCCTTATAGTGTTCTCTTCTCCACTCTCTCATCCCTGTTTCTGATTTTATCTACTGTCCTCCTCTATCAATAAATACATAAAAAGCCCAAAAATATATATTTTTTAAAAAGTCAGAGCTCTCAGACTGATATGCATGTCTCACACAAGAATCTAGAGAAAAGAGGGCTCGCCAATTTTTCTGCGGGCCAGGCCAGTTTTCTACCTAAATAGACAAGAAAATGATAAAAAGAGAGACATGTTTACCTTGCATCAGTAGATATTTTTGTTTTCTGTTCCTTGTTGATCCAGATGGCCACAAATTAAAATGTGTCTGTTTAATTAAGTTATTTACTGAACTTCAATTGGCAAAGCTTTCTGTTTCCTCATCAGTATGATGTCACGGGGACAATAAACACAGTAGGAGTACACTTCTGGTTTGCACTTTTCAAAGAAAGAACTTGGTTTAGCATTTCTCTGAAGAAACCACCTTTGTACAGGATGTTTAATTCTGATTTTTTCCCTGCTCAATTAGGTTTTACAATAAATCAATACACTTCGTCAATACCCAAGTTTCCACCTTCATTCTGTCAGTCATAGCAATTTTGAAACTTCTGAATGGTGCTATAAGGTTATTCTGATATATATAAATATCATAAACATTGTTTTGTTTCAATAAAAACATATGAGGTCTTTTGATATTCTGTTCGTCAGCTTGATTTCATGTGGCTCTAAAAACAGAGCTTTTTTCTTCAACTTTACTGAAAGGGCCAATCAACACATCAGTGTTTGCTCTGTGCACCTGTGTTTGTGTCTACAGCTGATCAGCTGTTCACATTTGTGCATCAATAATGCATCCAGGGCAGTGAGTCTGTTGACAATTGTTTCGGTGGCATGGGCCAAAGACTCTTTGCTATAACTTTAGGCAGGTAAGTGTATTATGAACACAGGTGGAGTTATATATCAGCCCCACTGATGTTGTACTCTACATTATCTACAACCACAGAATGACTCATTTCCAGTCAGATAACTTGGTGAGACCTTCCTGTTGTATAAACTGCATCACAGCATGGCTCAGCAGATAACTTAACACATAATCTACAAAAGAATACATTAAAATCCTTCCCCTTTTTTTGCATGTTTGCCAGAAACACGATGTAACACATATTTGAAATCTTTTAACTCACTCAAAAACCACAACATTTAACTTGTTAAAACAGGCATAATAGAGCTATGTAGAAAGAGAGCACTGGGTCAATGATAACTGAACATAAACAGGACTGCAAAGGCAGCAGAACACAATCAGTGTACAACAACTACCATTTAGATAAATACAGTACTATCTTATCTTTCCTAGCTCTTATCTAAATTAATATAATCTCAAAACTACAAGGTTAACCAGGAACCTTTGAACATTGTAGGAAGTGGTTTCAAACCTTTTACCTAACAAAGACTGTTATTTAAAAAAAAAAAAAAAAAAAGCAATTTAGCATCACTTTGAAAAAAGGCTTTAAGTCAATACAGTAACATATTTGTGAGAATTTCCACAAAGTTCCCATGGTGGTCAATTCAGACTTTTTCCAATATATAAATATATCTGTAGATTGCATATACGAGTATATGTTGTGTTTTATCTTTAAATATTGTAATCTAACTTTTTATTTGGATTTATTATATTACAACAACTTCTGTGCACATCTTGTGCATTAGCTATTTGCAGCATATACAGTATGTTTCTGTTTTTTTTATTGGTATGTTCTCCATGTGGATTGTTGTTAGTTCTATTGTTATGTAACTGACAGCCGCTGTATGTGCAGCACTTGGAGTCCAGGATTAATTTTCCAAGAGCAAAAAAGGTAACGTAACATAACGTAACACAACACAACACAACATAACATAACATAACATAACATAACATAATGCAACACATTGTAACGTAACACATTGTAACGTAACACATGGTAACATAACACATGGTAACATAACACATCGTAACATAACACATCGTAACGTAACACACCGTAATGTAACACACCGTAACGTAACACAACGTAATGCAATGCAATACAATGCAACGCAATGCAACACAACTCAATGCAACGTAACATAATGCAACGTAACATAATGCAACGTAACATAACGTAACGCAACGCAATGTAAAGCAACACAACGCAATGTAACGTTACCGACTGTAGTAACGCAATGCAACTTAACGTATTGTGACATAGTAAAACATGACATATCATTGTAGCATAACATAACGTGACGTTACATGACGTGGTGTGGTGACATATGGAGGGTGATATAATGTAACCTGATGTTACATAGCGTAACAAAATGTGGCATTACATGACATAGTGCAACATGACATAGAGTAGCGTGACGTAGAGTGAAGTGACATAGGGTAGTGTGCAAGGCAAAACGTGACGTAGCATAGGTGATGTAGAGTAATGTGATGTAAAGTAACATGACAGAGTAGTGTGTAAGGCAAAACATGACTTATCTTAACATGACATAGCGTAGCATGATGTAGCTTAATGGGACGTAGTGTTGCACGATGTAGATAGCATGACGTAGGTTAACATGATGTAGTACAACAGGATGTATCGTAATGTGATGTAGTGCAACATAATGGAGTGTAATTTGACATTAACTTTATATTTTCAGCTTAATGTCAAAGTCCCAGAGGAATGTAATTTTTCTTTAGCATACGAAACTTATGTATCTGACAGCTTACCAGCTTTGGAGGGAGAAGATGTGCTAAATATTGCTAACAGGACTATTGAATTGTTACCCATTAAGGAGTCTGTCACTGAGGCAATACCTAAGACAGCCAGACACACTCTTATCTGTGTTTTGGGGTCTAACATGACAGTCAACAGTCCATAAAAATTTCAGCAGACATCCCCAGCCTCTAAAATGCTTGTGCACATTAGTGACCTTCCTTGCCAGTGCCAATATTCTTATTTCAACATTGACACATTGACAAAACAATAGCAACATCATTCCACAGTCTGAATTTTCACCATCAAACAGAAGAGTGGTGCCAGTGGTTGTCGGGGTGATTTTTTTCCCCAAGTTATTTCAGAGGACATTCATATGCAGAGCAGATTACCTTACATAACCTACAACTGCTTGTTTGATGTTTAACTTTTTTGCATCACACAAGTGAATACAGATATCATGCAATCACTTATCTGCTCCTTTTCCCAACACCTATGGCATGCAGCTTTGTAATGCCAGAACAGCAGGACGATTAGGAAGATAAATTAAAGAGTGATAACAGTTTCTGTTCCGTTTTATGGTGTGGAGGACTGCAATAAAACACCAAACAGCCTTAAAGCCTGCATGGTGCATATTGATGATGAATGATTGCAGATATGAGTAAATGTAAATCATTAGCATCACTGAATAGCTTTAAACAAGGCAGTTAGACAGTACAACAAAAGGGGTTTGATTTCCCTCTCAGACATCCCCCTTGCATTGTTCTTAATGGCGATACTATCTGACCACTCTTCAGTATCTTTGCCTCACATCCTAAACTCACCTGGAACCTCCTCAGGAAAAATACCAGTTACCTCATGGAAAATCAATTATCATCTAGACAACAGACTTTGTTAAATGTGAGATAAATTTTAAAAAGAGTAGAGCTGTGATGATCTGAGCCTGTATCACAGTGGAAAAGCACGGTTAGGTAGACTTGAAAAAGCAGTAAGTGTTGCACAGACAGGTGTTACTGTCGTGTGTCTGTGGTGTTACATTGCACTTAACCACACTTTTCTTCACAATGCCATTAACACATCATGATGCAACACACTGAGAACAGGAAAAAAAAACCAAAACAGTTCCCTCTATGCAAAAAATCTAGGCAGGGTCTGTCAGAATACCAACACAAAGACATGTCAAACACACATTCATATGATGAACTTTTTTCTGTTTGTTCACTTGTTTTTTTTTTTTGTTTTTTTTTTTTTAGATTATGAGGACTTTGAATACTATTATCTAAAATGCTTATTTTTCTAGAAGCTAAAGTTCTGATGAGAAATTTTTAACTGCTTTAAAACACACTTAAATGAATACCAATACCAGCAAAAGCAAATAAGTACATCAGCAAGATATTTTTTTGGCTTTTTAAAATGGTATAATCACTGCAAAAATGCCCAAAATAAAGATTTAGTATGCATTTTTATGGCAAAGATCCACCTTGAGATATATTTCAGACTCTTAAATTGAAGCAGAATGAAATTTTTCTTCAGAAAACACTATTTACACAGGCAGATCTGCCCACAGCATTTGCTGGGCCCCTGAAAAACTCAGTATAAGGGCCCGCCCACGTTGTGATTTCTTTGATGATATCAGTTTATGTGTTGATCAGCAGCATTGGTGCTGGCATCCTTTTGAACAGTTACTTCATTTTGGAGCTTAAAAATGTGTCAAGCTTTTATCGGGTTCTAATAACAAAATTATCTATTCATGCTCATTTTAAAACCCTTTTCACCACTTTGTGCCTCATTTTAACCTTTACACTTCTTAAACCCCCTTTTGCCATTTTAAACCAAGGCCCTGGAAAGCTCTCCACTTTTACGCCCCTTAGAGACGGCCATGCATAATACATAGGACAAAAGAGAAAGAAGAGGTACCACAGTGAGGTCAAAAACAACTCAGAGCACAATTTTGATATACAACCCTTAACAATGTAATTTTAATTTGAGAACTGTTATAACTCAGCTGATTTCTTGAGGAAATGATGAAACCACACTTTGAAAATCTCGAACCACCTCTTTTGTAATCTTACCAACAACTTTTCAAAAGAAAACCCTGAAGCAATGCAGACTATAAAATAAGCAATATGTTCTGTTCCCCCTACACTGAAAGACTGGAGATGTGTTGACGTGAACAAAGACAATGGTGATCATCTCAGTGCTGCTGCTGCTTTCCACCCTGAATGGTGAGTTACAGCATGGATGAAACCTTAAATTTAAGATTTAAATTCAACATCAGTGTGAGCAAAATGTGGATGTATACTTTGTGTTGCAGGGGCTGATGGTACTAAAATTGTCGGAGGCCGAGATGCTGCGCCCCACTCGCGCCCTTACATGGCTTCACTGCAATTCCAGGGTCAGCACTTCTGTGGGGGCATGCTGATCAGACAGGACTTTGTGCTCACAGCAGCACACTGCTTGCTAAATCTGTAAGAAAACTCAAATTAAACTATCATTTTCATGTTAGTTTCCTTCATGACTACTACTTATAACTATAACCAATGCCTTTGGATTTGAAATATTCTTAAAGTCAGTGTAAGAAAAGTGTTGGAAACTTAACTTTGTACTTCATATTGTTTTATTTCCATTCTAGCCAATTTAATAACACTCCATGTAAGCTAACAATGGGAATTACCTCGTTATTCCTACTTTATTGTTTTGATTGCGGTGCATACTATGGCCAAACACTAACCGTGCAAAGCAGATGGAGACGCCTGTTTCCTTTTTTCTCACTGGCGAATACATCTTGCAAAGCTCCTGTCAGGTCTGGCGTGTCAGGTTAGCCAAACACAGCAAATACTGAAAAATTATAAATTTAGAAATAGTGAATTATTCTACGTATTTCACACCTTATCAAGGCTTTAGTTGGAGCACGCTGGTATCACTGAAAAGCACTGATTTGTTTCATGCTTTGCAGCATCTTATAATGTGTTATGCATATATTCTAAATAAAAAGTTTATGAAATTAATTTCTTATGTCCATTCATTATTCTATTCTGATTTCCAGACCTGTCACAGCTGTTCTTGGAATTGATTCTCTGTCCAGTAATGAATCCACAAAGCAAGAGTTCAGAGTGCTCCAATCCATCCCACATCCCAGCTATGACGGCCATGAAAACGACATCATGCTGCTGAAGGTGAGGCAAGTCTAAACTACTTTTTTCAACACTGCAACAAGTCAAAATAAGAAGAAATTATCCTGTACTCATACTTTAAGTGGCTTCTCTAATCAGCCTCTTCTTCTCAGCTCAATGGCAGTGCCGAGTTGACTGAAGCTGTGCAGCTGATCGCTCCGAAAAGAGGCAGGCTGATAGAGTGCATCACAGCTGGCTGGGGGGATATTGGGGATAACAGAACTTTAGCAACGAATCTTCAGGAAGTCAATGTAACAATCCTGTCTCGAAGGACTTGCCAGAGGAGATGGGGAGCTGTTCCCATCACCAGGTCAATGGTTTGTGGCACTGGGTCTCGCAGCTTTCAAGGCTTCTGCTCGGTAAGTCAATACAGTGGCTAAACATTGTTTTGACCTCTGAAAAGTTTGAAGTGTGTAAGGTCAGTGAGACAAATAAAGTCATGATTTCTAAGTGATGTGAATATCACATGCATGAGAACATAACCTACTAAAAATGTGCAAAATGAGCAGATTTGGGGCACAAAAACAATGTCACAGGGACATGTCTTGTATCTTTTCTGCTGAAGGGGGATTCTGGTGGTCCTCTGATTTGCGATGGAGGTGCAGCAGGTGTCGTCTCCTTCTCTGGCCGGCGATGTGGAGACCCCACGAGCCCAGATGTCTACACACGTGTAGCATCCTTCGGGGGATGGATTAGAAATGTGTTAAGTAACAATTAGGCTTAAGAAGACAAGACTCTTGATAATGCAGAAGGATAGGGGATGTTGTTTTCATGTATGTTTTACATTGTAGCTCTGTGATTGGTCAAATGTGGACATGTAAATCCCGTTTCATGTATGCTCTCTCTTGGTTCCAGCAAAACTCCTTTTAAAATGTCAAAAGCATTTTTAGCAGACTATAGCAACAAAGAAAATGGAACATGCTGAATAAAATCATGGCTATATCATCAACACTGCTTTGGTTACATTTTTATGAATCAACATTTCTTCATATGTGCATATTTCATTATAATGTGTTACGTAACTTGTGGGAAATAACCACAATAAACAACTTTCTAAAAAGGGAAGTAAAAAAGTGAACAATATATATCCTTATTTACACATGCAGGAAACTCTGGGAAAAATTAATGAAATTCTCAGGGTGAGCTGCATGTGTGAATGCAAACAGCCAATTGTTCTGTGTGAAGCTGGGGTGAGAACACTGCAGGAGTCTTCATGCATGTGATTAAACTACATTATTATGTTTTCTTTTCACTGGTATGTGATTTTATGCTCTTCTGTAGTACTGCGATTATGTTGAGCCACAGGAAATATTGATAGAATTGTATTACAGCATATTGTAGTAGCATCTGCTGCTAATTAAGCAACTGCCCTATCTTTTTTTTGTTAGGTCTTGTCCATTTTTCCAACAGCACCATGTTTCAATCATTTGATGCACATAGCCTTCCGCTGTGATATGCACGTGTAAAAACATCCGACTCAATAAGATTTGGCTACATTAGCTTGTTGCATAGTAATCTATGGCTGAGTTAGCTTTAGCAATGTGAGCTTTAGCAAACTAAAGCTAACAGAGCCATGCAGAAAACATATAAACCTGGCTCATGTAGCTGCTTTGTGAGCGTAGCTTTGGCTATGTTAGCTACGTAGCAGCTAAGTTAGCTTTAGCAATGTGAGTTTCACTAAATGTATCTTAAAGACCCTGTAAAGTGAAATCCAAAGTTTTTGCCTTAACACTCTAGAAATGTTGGAATACAGTCGCTGTAAACACGTGAAAACTCCAAGACCTACATGTGGCTGAATTCTGGATTCAGGCCATTTCATCTCTTTCCTGGCTTGGTTTCATGTGGGCAGGGCCAAAATGTGGACTCATGACATCGTGAGCCCACAGTAGAGAATGACCCCGCCCCTCTAAATCTACAATATTGTAGAAGGAAGCAGTCACCTGGAGCAGGGACTTCTGGTTCATTTTGTGCAAAGGAATTCAGTCTTGTACTCTTGTATCGTTCTATAATTTTCATGTTTCATTGCAAAGTTATAGTTGTGCATGTTTTGTTTATTGGTTCATGTTTTAAGGGGAAAATATTTTTCCAAGCATGACACCATGAGTGAGGGGGTAATGCTGCAGACTACCCTTGTCCTGAGTGGGCGTGGTTTCAGCTCATTCAACAGACACGCCCACACCATCCTGGAGAAGATTTTACTGCCTCATTTTCCATGATTTGAAGCTTCATTTTATAAACTTGGAGATGCTTTATGTGACTGAAATTTGACCTGGGGGTTCATAACACAGTGAGCTATCAAACGACAAACCTAAATACAGATTTATTTTTACTTTACAAGGTCTTTAAGTTAACTTAGCTTCACAGATAACATATATACGTAGTTTACGTAGCTGCTATATTAAGTATTTGGCTCCGTTATCTATCTAGCTTACACAGCTAATGGAGCTATGTAAGCTACGCTGGCGGTGTTAGCCTGTTGGACGGAAGATGCACAGAAGACCAGCTTTTTTTCCAGTAAGCAGACTGTTTACTCAGCTTGGTCTTCTTTACTCAGTGTGGTCTTCTTTACGTTGAAGAAGACCACAAGTTGACACGTCTGTTATGACCCTCGCCTTGCCTAGAAACAAAACTACTTAAAAGGACATTTTTTGAGTGCTGAATTCTCAGTTTTGTAGTTTTTTTCTTTGTGCACCTTAAGAAGTTTATTGTTGGAGTGTGCTCCTTTCTTGTTTTCTTGCCTGCCACACCATTTGAGAACCAATCCCATAGACCAATGCTTCCCAAAGTGGGGGCTAGGTTCTGTAGAGGTACTATAGGTGGGTCACGAGAGGTAATTTACAATGACTAAAAATCATATAAATAAAAAAAAAAAAACAGAAAAACAAACTCTCTTTCTCTCTCTCTCTCTATATATAAGGATTTTTATCATTTGTTTTGTTTAATGTATACAACCCATTTCATGATTTACCTTGTATTTGGTTAACTGGTGACACACTGTTAAACATTCCACTATGTTGCCCACTTCCTGTGTATTAGAGACAAAAAATGCTAATTAGGAAGAATTTGCTGAGCCAGAAAGTACATACAGTACTTTCATACAGTACATACTGTATAAGAAAGGAAGATTTAAATTACTTTACAGATGTATGATGAAAACATAACAAACGGCACTGGCACAATAAATCTCCGTGTCCCCACAACCACTTCCTAAGTAGTGTTAATATTTTTGAAAGCAATACATTGGAATTGAAATTCCCTGTTGATTAAACACACACATGATAAACAAAATGTAAATGTTTAAGTTTCATGTTATGGCTGTACAAGGGGGTTTGAGGGCCTCAGAACATTTTCAGCTCTCAAATTGGGCTGCAGTGTTTTGAAGTTTAGGAGAGGCTGCCATAGACAAAGAAAGGAAAACAGAAAGTGACACAGTGGGTCTACTAAAATGCATCAACATGCATTAGGAAAACCAGCCCCGGTCATTTCATGCAGATTTACGCTCTGCTGAGAAGTCTGCAGCAAAGGCACACTGAAACAATTACAGGTCTGTCACACAATGCTGTATTTCTCACACTCATTTTGAGCTGCCTGCGCCTTTAAGACTTAAATAGACGAGTTTGCGTCACAGAAAAACTCGACCTCACTACCCCGGCTGTGGTCATTCATACACGTCTGTGGTTTTCTTGAGTTTTCAAGCTCTAAACTGTGCTCTAACAGCAGAACTACGCAGTTTTGAAAAATAGCACAGTATGCTACAAACCTGTTTAACTCTGCTAGTTTTTAGTCCACCTCATTGCTATTAAAACATCAACTCCCACGGTTCTTTGCGCGCATGTTCACGTCCTCCTCCGCAGTCATGGCATCCACGGCTCGCTGGGAACTAGAGTCTCTTTTCCTATCTCCCATTTTCCACAGGTTTCGCGAGATTCACATAGGCGGGTGGTGTGTGGCAACATTTCTCTGCCAGACGAACTGAACAATACTGATATGAGAACTGCTTAAAGGTAATGACAATATGCTCCAATGGCAGATAAGGCTGTTGTAACACCCAGTTGTGTCTGGTGTTTGTTATCTGCCAGAAAGACTGTCGTAGAGCGGATGTAGCTAACCGCCTTCACTTCTACAGTAACATCTGCATTGAGGTAGCGCTAGGACAGACGACTGTTACAGATAACCTACAGTGAGGTGGAGGTGTGCTGGAATTAGTCCAGGACAGGTGACATATGGCGTGACTTCTAATGCATTTTTTCCGGCTCTCACGAGCCGTGTTGTCTGCATGTTTACAATGTATTTTAGTATTATCAATTAACAAAGAAATGTGACGCTACATACTCAAAATCATCAGTTACAGTGAAGAGACTGACGTATCCTCTTGTTAGTGGGATAATATATTGAGTTGTACCCTTGAACTGAGGAGAGATTTGAGCATTGTTTACTACAGAAGACAAGTAGACAGTCTCGCATTAGTGACCTCCATGGTTTTGTAGTTTCAGTAAATACACAGGAAGTTAGTTCATCATACTAATCTATTGGCTGTTGGAGTTGTCAGTCTCAGCTGAGCAGGCTGCAGCCTGTCACGGCTTTGTGAGAACAGGCCAGCCTCTCAGCTGAAGTGAAGGCCTTTCTCATGCAGTACTATGTCTGCATGTGAAGTTAGGCAGCTGTCATTTTCACTCACATTATAACTGATCATGTGTCTTTCTCTTTCTTGGTCAGTAGCCTTTAAATTCAGGAGGCATGTCCAAGAAAAGGGGCAGGTAAGTAGACACAAAGCTACTGTATCTTCCATCCTATGATAATACCATTAATCGTGCTAGAAGAGTGGGGTGGAACAGTAAGCAATGGGGAAAATGGAACAATATTGGTGCCAAATTCTGGGAAATACGTGTATTTTTTACTCACATCCAGAAATAAAAACCTAAATCAGTATGGCTTTTCCTGAGGAAAAACAAACTTTATATAAGTTTTGCTGGAGTAAAGGTTAATGACCTAAATGAAGTACATAGCCTAATTGAAGTGACCTCAGTATAATCAGTAGTAACTTTTTCAGAAGTGTCTCATTGAGATTTTATTTAACATTACCTGATATAATGATTTTTTTTCTAAATTGCAAGCTTTACACTTTATTTTGAACCTTAACTACAGACACTAAAACTTCTGTGTTTGTTCCCTTTTACCAGAAAGCGAAGTAGCGGGGAGCTGAGTGACACACTGACCCCAGAACCCAACAGCATTCTGGGAGTCCGCATCCAGCATAACTGGCGTGAGAAGGGAAGCCAGAGCAAATGGAAGGGAACAGTACTAGACAGGGTTAGTGTGAACCCCTCTCTCTTTATGGTGAAGTATGATGGCTTTGACTGTGTATACGGCATCGAGTTGTTCAAGGATGACAGGGTATCAAACCTACAAATCCTGACAGAAAAAGTTGGTGAGTTGGTTGCATTTTTTTCCAATATACTTCATTCGTCATCAGAAGTGTTTTGTAGATTTTGCAACATTGCAGATTACTATTATTAATCCTAGCTTTGTCTTCACAGTAAACAACAAGATAAAGATTCCTCCAGGGGCAGAGGAGCTGGTTGGCAAAGCTGTGGAGCATCTGTTTGAAAAGGAAGATGGAGAGAAGAATGAGTGGAGAGGCATGGTCCTCTCAAGGGCTCCAATCATGACTAATTGGTATTATATCACTTATGAAAAGGACCCAGTTCTTTATATGTACCAATTGTGGGATGACTACGCTGACGGAGACCTCAGAATTCTGCCTGAAGCAGGTACTGATAATTTAGATATAAAGACATATTGCTTCATCACAAAATCATTCATCATTTTGCATGGTGATTTTATGGAAAATATTCATAAAGGGCAATCATTCTGTGCCTTTGATGAATTTTCCACTTTAGAAAAATCATTTAATTTTTTTTTCTGCATGGATAGCATGTGAGTTCACTATGAGTCATGGTGGCAGTGGAAGTCTGGATTTCTTCATGAGGCAAAACTGCTTACTTTAAAGACTTTCTTTACTGAGATACTTTAACAGCACTATATTGAGAAGTCCTCAGTCAATTATAATATGACCACTTTTTATCATTTCTTTAATGATGGTTTTGACATATATTAAACATTGCAGTTAGACATCAGATGGATTATTTTTATTAGAAAAGTTCTGTGATAAAATCTTTGGCCTTGACTATTGTCCCCCTAAATATGATCATTAGTAACCACTATATAAAAGTATAGGTAACCTTTATTCATATAAGATGACAAAACTTTGGCCTCTGGACCTATTGTTTCATCAGTCTGTCATCTCTTTAGCAAATAATCTATGGCTGTGCCCTAAACTACATCCTTTCACCCTATTAATACTAAGTATGACACCACATTAAGTACGGAGTATGTTCCAAATTCATAGTATGCACCTTTGTGTGTGCAAGAACTCCCAGGTGGGCCATCATTTTTAGTATGATACCAGAGTTATTCCAAGCTTTCCTACAGTACACTTTTACTCTTCAGTCCATCCAATGGTGGAGCTTGCCAGCCAGCCAACAAGCAGTGTTAACAATGACCGTACTGGACCAATAACATTAAAAATAACTATATATAACCGTAACAACCGGGGTTGGAAGTAGTTTGGTGCTAGCTTATTAAGAAAAGCTGGGACCTAATTATGTGATGTGACAGAGAGAGAGTGAGCATTTGCACTGTTATATACAGTAATATACTCCTGAGTTGTTACTGTTGGGAATTAAACTGTCTTTCTGCATGTTAATTTCCATACTGTTCAGCGAAGTCTACAACATGCAGTTTCTGTACAGCTGTGTAGCTCTTGAAGTACCATCTGGTTCTGCAGTGTGGCATTAACAAGCCTTCTAGCCACCAGTAAGGTAGATGAGTGCTCAGCCTACTGTGACAGTTGTGAAGTACAGATCCACAAGTCATGCTGCCCACCCCCGCTATCACTTGTTGTCTTTAAATGAGGAGTCTTTTTAATCAGACCAGTACTCCACAAAGGTTTATTACATAAACAGAATACCACCTACTGATGTTCCCAGGTGCCTTTTTTTGTATCTGGCTAAACGTACATCTAAATTGCATTTAACCGACTAGTCTACATTGATGTGATTTCAGGAGCATATGAGACAATTTTGATGATTTATGCAAAGAAAGCCAGTGACCTGCATATTCATGGTAATTCTTGGTTACATGTAAAGCTTTTTGAAGGCACCCCTTATGATGCCATGAGGCATCCCAGGGTGCAGCGGCACCTCTATTGCAAAAGGCTGACTTAACCAACTGGCAAATCTTTTGTCAGCTACTTAACAGACTAACCGCAGGCATCCCTGATACCTCTGTTGTCTTTAAATGTAGGATTATGACCTAGAGAGGGAGAAAAGTTGTTGAAAAGTGTTTATTCCATGATGTTTTGCATAGCCAGGTGGCTGCTTGTAATACACGATAAATGAAGGTGAATTTTTTAATAGCGTCAAGCCACATATAATGCTGACACCTGTGGTAATGACTGTGTGCTTCTGCATTTCATACTGGTATATTGGTCGCACTGGTACAGTGTAAAGGAGGCAGCTATTTTAAGATGGAAAAATTAGGTTCAAAATTGGACACGGCTTATGATCTATTTCAGAAGGTCTATCACAAGCCTATTCTATATCTACTTTAAAATTTACAGGTTCTTCTATATCAACACAGGTGTTCTAGTTAGACACACATTAAACAGAACCTCTTCCTTAAAAAAACTGCACACCTTTTACATAAAGCTTCACATTTCTATTACAAAGTACTGTTGATTTTTTTCTATTGGTCGTTGCCTAATCGATTGCATGGTTATTCTGTGACATTTATATGAATAGATTCATTAAAAACAGCTATTTGTAAAATACAAGCATGAAAGGCTATTCTGAAAGGAAAAAATTGTCCTTCCTGCTTCTATTAAATCCAACTAATGTTACAGCAGATTTCAAAGAGCAGTAGTGTCTTCTTTCAAGAGTGACGTTTTTCCACCAATGGAAAGCTTTGGTTAATCAAGACCAAAAAGGTTATCCTAGGGGAAAGTATTTTTGTGGTTATGAAAAAAGTATTTTTTCATGAATGACGGGACTGTCCTTTTTGGTTTCATAAAGCAACCATTTCTGATTTTGCGGTTACTTTTAATACATGTACGAGTTGCTTTTTAAATCAATTACTAAAATATGATTTGCAATTCTAAATGTGCACAGTAATTAAGTTACATTCAGAAAAACACTAAGTAAAATACATGAAAACTGAGACAGGGCTGAAAAAAAAAAAAGATAAAAACCTTTGAACTTTTTTCTGTTATCAAAAAAAACATTATCTAACTCACTCTTCCTCCTCAGAGAACAAGCACCTGTTGCCTGCAGACAGGAAGCCAGGAGAAGAGACGGAGAGCCTGGTGGGGAAACAAGTAGAGTACGTTACCGACAAGGGAGTTAAGAGAACAGGCCTGGTGATCTACCAGGTCCCGGCCAAGCCCTCTGTCTACTACATCAAATATGATGATGACTTTCATATCCATGTCTATGACCTGGTCAAAACCACCTAGAGATAGTGGACATTTTAACTGACTCTCCAGCCTCCGTCCATGTGCTTCTGTTCCAGTCATTGTTATAATCTTGTCATTGAAAACCACACCTGGGCTGTTCAGTTAACATGCATTATTGTTCAGACGAAAGTGCTATCTGCTTTTTATAGGCACAGCAGAACTGTAGCACCGCTTCGCTTGGCTGTTTCATGGAGAGGGCCTCACTTGTTTTGATTGCTGCTGCTTTAATTTGTACTTAGGACAGTCAAAGATTGCACTGCCCAACATCTGCAGGGTGCAGCTGTTACTGCTCTTGCATTGTTGCCCCTGAGAAACTCATTGATCTGTCCTCAAAGTATTTATCCTAATAAAATCCTAGTATGACCAAAAAGCTCTAGACACCTTCCTGATGATCATTGAATAGCTAGTTAGACCTAGCTAACAAATGCATATGCATTAAAAAAAACTCACATTTTCAAGTTAAAAACTGTTTAACTGCTTTACCATTGATTCCAAAAGCCCCATTTTTAAAGACAACTGGCCAAAACCCATAAAAATAAGATTTAGGAAAAATGTTAAACACTTCTACTTTATGTTTGATAGATGCCTTCTACTGAGGCATGTGTTGAAGTAAATAGATGGCTGAATATGTGTACTGTCTTTATCTAACCATACTATTAAACTGAGTGTGAGATTAACAATCATTATTACAATATGTCCTTGCACCTTTGCACCATGCCTTGTATTGTATCAGATCCTTTTCCTTGTGGTGAAGACGCACTTTGCTAAATTACAATATATAATCTGATCCCACATAAATCATAAAGTGCCTTCCGGCTTGCCATGTTGCAATATTGTACATAGTGTATCTCTGACTAGCTACGCACTTATTAAATTGTTCTTTATGTAGGCTGCTATTTGGTTTTCATTCAGAAGTGGTGACAATGGCAACTTGAGGAAAGTTTGGCAACCATCAGTTTATTTAGGGATGTGCTTTGCTCTTAATGCAGTATGAAATCGATCTCTTAATAAAACTCACGTTATAATTGGTTGTATAATCTTTGTTGAAAGTGTGGGGAGCACTTTATTGTAAAAAGTTTACTTTATGGTACACTACAGTTCCCCCCAAAGCTTTTTCTGTCAACAAGTGTGGCAGAATAAGCACCATGTTAAGCACGCATGTACAAAGACAAAAAAGGACCATATTTAATATGTACAGCTTGTGTATAATGCCATGTATTGTTGCCTGTAGTGACTACTTATTTATAGGAATATCTCATGAAAACACCACCAGCTTTTAGTGGAAGGGTAATCAATATACATAAATTATAAACCAAGTATTTAAGAGGTATAATCAACTGACAAACCAAAGTGTTTACAGTATCCAACTCACTCTGGTTCTGGTCTTCTTAACTTTATCTTGCAAACACATATGCTACTAGTTCAGATTTTATCCCCAACTTTGCCACCATCTACTGTTTGCTGAATAGGTCTTGGCCTTCCCAGCATCTCTCAAGCTAAGCAGTATGGTCACTGTTCTTATTTTTATCCATCAAAACTCTGCATGTGTCATCTGAACACAGTGCCTAGAGAATTTCACACCTTACTTACACTTACACCTTACTTTTGACAGTAGGGAAAGTGACATTTTGTGGCAGAATAAGTATTTGTTAAATAGATAATTAATAGGGGAAAATGGTTTAAACCACATCACTGTTAGTGGTGCTGTGGAGCATTTCAGTGTTGTGTAATGTGGAGTTTCAAACGACTGTATGTGCTCTTCTTTATCCTTTGGATCACTTACTCTTGAGATGTTGTAGCGACATCAAATCTACTGGTGTCATTATTCCGTCATGACAAATAAAAGAGTTTTGCACATTTGTTTGGATGCCGTTTCTTGAATGCATACTCAACAGGTGGCTGACTCAATAAATCAAACCAGACACTGGGTAGATTTTCAGTTTTATGTACTATTTAGTCATAAATGAAGAAACTGCATATATACAAGAGACATTCTCTTCATAACATCTGGGTGGTTTGAGAGATAAAGGGTAGTAAAGTATTGTCAATGTTAAAATTAAAAATAGATTTGTACACAAAATGATACAACTTTCCCAGAATGCACTCTAGCTTTACAGACAACCTGTAACAAATGCCACGCTCATTTAGAGGACCACAGTACCATCTCAGAGGACTACAACTTCTTTACATTTAACAGTTATCTTTCATGCTGTTTTTTCTTCCCTGTGATGTCTACATCTTTTGAAGAAGTAATGTCATTTTTAAGTGCAAAATTCAAATAAATGTGAGGTTGTCCAAAAGAGGCAATGTTCATTTGGTGAGGTCTTTAATGTACTGCAGTCCCTTATTTGTGTATTCATTTGCTTTTGTTGGAGCCTCCGAAAGACTTGAGATCGTCCACCGCACACCTGAAATAAAACCAAAGAGTAAGAGAGGCGGTTTAATGTTTTGGACGTGAATCAGAAAGAGCTTAAGATGTAATCAACTTTAAGAAACTAATCTCAGTTATGATGATGATGATGTTAACTTCATTACAATACCAATTACATACTCACAGTATCGCATAGCTGACGCTATGATACAAAGTGTGGACACACTCAAAAACTCAACTTAATACGAGTCTTTCTAAATTTAAAGCAAACACGTGCAATTCTTTTAAACTTACCAGAGTTCCAAGACTGAACTGGGGCAAATTCAATCTTTGGCACGGTAGGAAGCTGAGCCTGAGAGGAGAGGGGGGGGTAATTAGTTTGTAGCAGGGTACACCAGCTCTACAGTTATTGTACAATGCACTGACTTCATATCAAAATTTCATCTCTTCCAAACTGCAGAAATGTCTGAGAATGATCATATTTTCCCACCCTGTTACACAGCACAACATAATGAAGTCTTAATAGTTAGCCATGCTAATCAGTGGGAATATTAGTTTTGTGCTGACATCATGGTGCTCAACTGGAAAGTGGAAATGGGACATTTTATTAAAAAAACAAAAAAAAACAAAACAGTGTGACTTTGGTAGGGATTCATATTTTTTACCAATATGTTTAAAACTATGAGTCCACTGATTAATTTTTTCAGGGCCAACATTGACGGTAGTTCATGTGGCTGATAATCAATACTGGAACTGACATGTGTAAGTTGTACTCAGGCTTCAATGTTGTGCCCTCAGCCCCACATGCTAAGTGCACCAGATGGTCGTACCCCTCAGTGTAATGTTTCACCTCACATAGAACTGGGAGGTACAACTGACTTGAACTTAAACCATGTGTCCCAGCTGGACTTAAGCTCGATATGAGTTACATCTGAGTGTAAGTGTTACGCCTAGGATGGAGCTGGCGTAAATTGAAAAGGTAAGACTTAACCAATGTATTGTGATAACGAGAGACAGTCATCTGTGATCACACCCATGGGTTAATGTGGACAATCAGCTGGCAGCAAAGCTTTGTTTCAGCAGAAAAGCTCTGTTTAAATAATAGAATAATAGGCTAAGCCCTTAATAAATGCTGTCCCTGCCCTGCAGGTGCTGGTTCACTCAGTGTGTGCCAACTTTTCAATCTCAGTAGAATTTACCATAATCATACATTTAAAGAAAACATTGATAAAATATTTAGTAAATGAACATGTTGGATGCTAATTTGATTGAAAAGTGCAGAGCAAGGCAGACACAAGGGGCATTTTAAACTAGGGCCCTATGATTTCTGCATTAACGGAATCGTAGACAGAGTTGCTGAATTGGCCAATAAAAACAGAATTTAAAAAATATCTGACTGTTACACTGGTTATATTTAATTTATATCAGGGTTATCCAAACAACAGCGGCCCATTTTCAATAAGTTTAAGGTTATTTCTATTTAATTAGTGAACATTTTACTCATTTACATAAAGAAGACACTTTTTTATGGTAAAATTAGTGGAAAAGTTAAAAAAAAGGGAATTTCAAAAGATTAAAACAGAAAAAAAAAACAGAATTTGGCAAAAAATAAAACGGAATTTGGCAAAAAATAAAACGGATTTCATAGGGCCCTATTAAACCCCATAAAAAAACACATGACAATATTGGCTAATATTTATCAGACAGCATCACGGCAGCTTATATGAAGTTTTTTTTTGGGGGGGGGGGGGGGTTCTACACAAAAATTATCACTTCTTATCTTTTGGTTTATGGTATTTAATTCTTCTGACATTAGTTTGCCAGAAGTTAGAAAAGGGGTGAATTGTGTTACTTGGCGAACGTTCACATGAGCACACATGATAAGACCAGGTGAAGCTGTGACTGGTCTATGATACACTTGGTGCACTGTTTTTAAAGCTAAGCCTAGAAGTCAGTCATAGCTATGTTGGAGATAAGACCGACTTTATTTGCACCCAGCTGGTGCCCTCAGCCCATGACAGCAAGTCACTCAGACAGTGATGTTGGTGGGAAAAGGTGAGAATAAGGAGAGAGGAAACAGAGCAATCTGTGAAATAAGACACCAGTACAGAAAATCTACCAAATGCTGAATATTGGCCCTGATAATCGGTCAGCTCCTATTTAAAATGCATGGTTTCTGAGCAGAAACAACTGGGTGAATAAGATCTAAAGTAAAATGTAGCCAACTGCATACATTAAAAAAAAAAAAGAACATTTAATTTGCACCCAGACCTCAGAGAATTTGCCAGTTAGCCTTCTTTGAGAAGTAAATTCAGAGTATCTGGTGTGTAAATCTTCATCCTCAACAGTGACTTTATGGCACATGAGTCCAGTAAGGTGTAAACACTTATGATTTTTCTAGCTATTGAAGCACAAGGGCCTTATGACCAGTGCGGTGCAGATGAAGGCAGTTTATTCTCTAAAGTAAACAATATCTCTTTCTCATAATTAAAGTTTTAGAAGTCTAATAATGGATACTTTCCTATATCATTTATTTTAAAAGACCACAACCTGTGCAATTTTAATAATCTACTATCTAAAGGTACAGAAGCTTTATGTACACTGAAGACATTTTTTTGTCAAATTTTTGAACAAAGAGAGAGAAAAAGAGAGCCCAATCTATGCACTATGAATGAATACGCTGGCAGCAAGAATAAAGTTAGAAACAAAAAACTACTCACTATGAGTTGACTATGACTTGAATTTTTATTGTCATGGTGTTAACACAGGTATAGATAACATTTGATCTCTGCCAGATTAATGTGGAAATGTAATATTTTGTTGTTGACCCCCATACTTTCATTGATACTGGGCACTATTTGGTTAACTCACAACAAATGGGACATTACATGGTGGGTCACCCATAAAAGTCAGCTCAAAGTTCATTTTCCATCAGTCAACAAAAAGAGTATCTACAGTGAAATTAACATTGACATCTGTACCTGCAGGCCAAAGTACTTCATCCATTCCTCAATGGCTGGAGGTATTGCAGCCTTGGCCTTCTCCAGAGCCACTGAGCCCTGCTCACTGCTCCCCAACAGACCAGAGTCATAGGCGACGTACAGAGCTCCACCAGCTATGGTCACCTTGGTGGCCAGTCTGAAAATGGAGGACAGAGGCAGTCAGGCTTTAGGCAACCCTGTGTCTTGTGGGATTTGTAAAAGATACTGACAACACAAGTTCAGGTTTAGTTGACAAAAGAGATTTCCTTTGACCAGTAAAATGATCAGTTAGCTGGAAACATAAGAGAGCTGCAACACTGAATAGCTAACGTTAGCATGCAAAAAAAACGAACGGCCCAGTATGGACCAACGTCCAAATAAAATATAAGATACACAAATAACCTTTCAAGAATGAAATAATTTCGGATACTGATTTAGCATCTAAACAAAGTGATAAGAGTTGACATCTGGAAAGGTATTGGATAGAAAGACAGTTAGCTTAGCGCATAACTAGCTAACCGAGCAGCTAACACCCATAGCAGCATTAACTTGAGGGATATCTAAATGAAATACTTACTTCACGACAGGCAGAATCTTTGCCGCCATCGATCAACGAAGGAAGGTTTCCTTTTACGGTCTTTAATTCCAAATAATCACCTACAAAGGCTCTCAGAGAAAGGCTGGTGTGACAGCTTCACTGAAGGACAACCCTGCCTGATCTCTGTGCACAAGGGTTTGTCAATAAAGTTGTACTTTCAAAGGGGTAGCACTAGTTTATTTCAGAGGGGTAGATTCGTCCGGGTCGACTTTATCTGGATTTGCAGATATTGAAATAACAATTTGGCTTTTGAAGTGAGATAAAATTCTCAATGCGAAGGTGTTTTAGAGACCTAAACATATATTTTTAGTTTGTTTTATGTGAGAGGCAGGACAAGCTTGATCCCAGTTCAACAACCGCTGGAACAACATAACTCTAAGGAAGCCCAGTGGTGCCAAAGTAAATCAGAAAGGTAACATGAGATTCTGTTGATTTTTTAACGCTGATAAAAAATAAAATAAAATGATGACTCTCTAACTAGTATAATAAATTAATGTCTAAAAAGACAATCAAAATAAAAATAAGAAAATATTATTTGAAATAGATAAGGTTTTGTGTCAGTTTTCTATATGCCTATTTTGTCTTCTTTAATATTTACCAAAGCAACAGAAAAAGGTGGAACAACAATGTAGCTATCCTAAAGGGATAGAATAATTGCAGGCTACTTTTGATATGGATTCACAATAATTGTAAATTTCAGCAATTTTGGAGCGCTGAAAAGGATTGATTAAGGATCTTTTTGTTTGCTTATTCATTTGAGGGAGGCATAGATTTTCCTCAGGAAGCATCCACCTCCAAAACATGATACAACCGTCCAAAAGACAACATTAAGGAGAACTCACTATTGTGGCTGACTAGTTAAGCTAGCTAGGGTTGCCTTGCTAGCTGACAAAATCTCTGATTTAAGTTTACTGATATCATATGAATACATATAATATGTATTCATATAGACATATGAAGAAAGATAACAAAATAGTTGCCTACATGCCTGCTGTATTTGATATTAAGCCTAGTTGCATGTAGCAAAATAAACTAGGTAAAACAATGAAACATTCTTTTGATAACTAGGCCTATCTAAGTTAGTGTTTTCACAATGAATACATGGAGTCCACCATGGAGGGGATGCATTTTGCATGTTTTTATTGCACCTCAAAAGGGACTAAATACAGGAATCATTTTTTTTTTAGCATTCCACTGGATGCCACAGTTACAATCAAGGTGAGAATAGCAATACAGTGTGACTGTTGGATGTTGTCAATATCTCCCAATTTTACACACTACACTTTTGATAAAACCACTTGGTTGCAGTTGTACTGTCAATAAAGACAAAAAAAGTACAATTAATTTACATTTATGGTGGAAGATACAGCTGAGTGTACTGCCCTCCCTAGTGGCATGCCATCAGCTATGGCATACTACTAAATTTATGGCACATGTTGCTAAATTAATGGCATATGTCACTGGTGACATTTTACTGAAGTTCCAGCTCCTGAGAAGTACCCCAAATGCCAGTCTTCAATCTTGGTGCTGCCAAAAAAAGGCTTTCCCTGGTTACACTTCTTCCATGCTATGAGGTCATTAAGTTGTAAGTTTACTTGCCGTTGTCGTGTCTTCAAACATAACACCTTTTCCCTTGTCCTGTTCTGCATCACTTAATCTGAGAAAAAAGATTCAATTGAATTCCATTTATCACAAGATAACATTTTAAATGTTTTCCTTTATGCTTCATAATTTTGTAGCATTAAGTTGTTACTTTGTGAAATGTATTTTTTACGAACAATAAAAATCCATTACAATTAAGTCCTCTCTCTTTTTTCTGGCTGGCAACAATGGGCTTCCGTACTCCGTGCATGTGCGGAGAAAGGGAGCGTGGGATTACATAAATGGCATTCGCTCTCCCACATCTCATGTGGAGAGCAGCCACGGAGCCTGGAAGAGTGGAGACTGGGCTTAGGCTTAAACTCCTTGTGCTTAGAAGTTTATAAAATGGGAACTTTTAAAAAAGTCCTGCTAGCAAGTATATGTGTAGCTTTTGTCGCTGTCAAGTGGTTTACACCGAGTTTTGATGCAGGTAAGTGAGACGCAACTGGCACAAAATCATTGTGACTCGCCTTTTTTTTCAGAATATTATACATTAGTTAATGCGTTTAACAGCTATTTATTTGTTAACTTAAATGCAGATTTAGGTGGCACACAATGCAAAGACTGTTCTTGGCTGCAGGTGTTTGTTGGACTGACATATTTTCCTCAAACTCCTATGGTTATGCAGAGTAATACGGACCTTTTTAAAAACTGAATTTTCACATCAGACCCGATTCAGAACCTTCATCGGGTTTGTAGGCTACCACCCTTTAACAGTTGTTTTCATGCCTCAGCTTTCAGCTGTGTGACAGGCAAACTCTGGGCTGCGTGCCTGGTTGAAATGCTGGAATAAATTAGGCATGCCAATGCTGCCCAAGTTACCACAGGAGGAGGAGCTGTAATAACAGTATAACCATAACAACAATCAGCCTATATGCAGATAATGCAGATTTAACCATTGGAGGACTGGCTCATACGGACAGTGGACCCCCTGTATTCAGATACACAAGGTTTTAGTGTTGTTCATACAATAATACCAGGCTTTATGAACAAATTAGCCCACATTTTAAAACAACAACAGCAAAGTAAAACCTGTGACTTAAATTCCAGACTAAGCCAGACAGGGAGGGACAGAGAGGGGAAGGCAGTAGCTTACAAAAGTGAATGCAGTCAGAATTCACACTGAAATGTAAACAGCTTAAGGTGTTTCCTTGCCCTTGGTGGTGGTAAGGAGGCGTGGTCCTCCTGAGATAAGCATACAAGGCTACTAAATTACAGAAGTCATTTAAAATCCCCTGCATTTGGACAACATACAATAAATGTGTACAGTGGTTAAGTCTTGGATTAGACAAAGTGTTTTGGCTTTACATAAGAAGTGGATGCAGTTCAGTGTTATGGCAAACAGTGATGAAACAACAGTCACTGCATTGTTGTCATATGTTAGACTACTCATAAATCCTTCAGGAGGCAGGCAGAGTATGCACAAGCCCCAGAGAATACTGGCTTTGTTACGAATCTGAAACAGAAGTAAAAGCCAGTTAATGACATCTGTGCCATATTAAGTAAACTGAACCACAGAGATACTTCATCTTCCTTTATTTATACAGTTAAATATAACCTAACACAGACTGATTCATATAGCCGATGCATGAATAGATTTTAGATTTACCTGGGAAACCTGCCATATAAAGTGTTTGGGAAGGGCAGGACCTTTAAAAAAATCTCGAAAGGTGATTGGACAAATGTCCTGTTACATTCATTACAGGTGAATCAGAGCAACAAGACTTCAAGAGGTAGTAAGCATGCCTAGCTCAGATGAGCTTGACAGGCTTGTGCTGTGGTAGTTTATGAATGGTGGAGCTTTCTGATTTGTAAATCTCATGGCAAGGCTTGTCAGGAGAAGTGCAATAACATCTTCACCAAGAAAAGCTTTCAATGTGGCTCTCTGCTCTTGTTTTAAGAATTGTAACTCTATTCTGATCAAACTGAGGCTTAACTAATACTAATACATTGCTGTCGGTTCCAGTACAGCTAAACCCAGTCTGTAGCTACCGCATTGTTCTTCTCAAATGACACTGATTGGTTAGGTCTGTTGTCAGACCCGGCACAGTCATTTCTGATTGGAGCTTTGCCAGATTGATTTGCCTGATGACAGACATGGAGTCTGGCCAATCCATCTGCTTTGCTAGGTTAATCCCTACCAGCAAATATGGCACAATTTTTTGGGGAAATTTGACAAATCTTTCCTGCTTTTTGGTGAGTGAGATCCAGATGAAGTCCGAATTGTAGTCATGTCTCCCTGCATGTACCAATTCGAGTTTCAAGGGAATCACGCCTGTAAGTTTTTTGTCCAACAAACTGCATGAAAAATGATCCTCAGACCCAGTTTAAGCATATCTATGGCCAGCTGATACAATCCAAAACTGTTTTTGGGAAAATCTCCATTGTACAGTGGCCAGTAAGGGCAAATGGTCTGCCAAAGCCAGATGCACCCTAAATGAAACAAAACAGCTTTAATAAAAGAAATGCTTCAACTTCAGAGATGTGATAAAAAGCCCAAATGAACTTCAAAAGTTGAAACGCAATGCAACTGACAAAACACTCTCCAAGAATCAAAGACAAATTCATGAATGACAAACTGTACCACTGATATGGATACAAGCTTGATTTATAGCCATTTAACCCATTAAGAAAAACTTAAAGCTCATTATCAGATCTAATATTGCGGTATGACATTTGTATTCATACATTGCTGAAAGGTTTTTTGTGAAATGAAAGCATTAATTTCAAACTTACATGTAAGTTAACACATAAACAAAACATTTCATACAGCTTATATTGACTTTATCTGCTGCATAGTCACCTTACCCATCATTTTATGGTCTACAGGCTCAGGATCGTGCAGCCTCTCCATGGTTTGCACTTGAACCCTCATCATCAACATAATTATGGATTGTGTATTAATATAATGTTGATGACAGCAAAAGTTTAATTTTTCCCTGGGGAAACTTAGGAAAGAAAGCACATACTGAGCGAGAGATTGGAGATGATTTGATATGGTTTCCACTTGTGATGGAGGGAACGGTGAAAGAAGGAGCATGTCATTTATATTGTGAGGGAGCAGTGTGCATTTGAGTTTCCACTTTTAATACCAGGATATGGTCCGAATCAATGGGCTAGTGTTAATTTATGCTTTTCAACAACTGAAACATTATGTCAGGGGAGGTACCACAGCTAATATTGGAGGAGAAGTGATTTTAGATTCAAGTTTATATGACTCAGATTTACCAGTGGAAATAAAACTTGATGATTTATTCAGGTGCACTCTACATTTATAGGCACACTACAGTACAGTGGTACATTGTCCTGAATAGACAGTTTTGCCAGCAAGGTCACTAAACTCTTTTCTTATCTTCTGAACACTTTTCATGGCTTAACGAAGAAAACAGGGAGTTCTGGATGATTCTTCATACTTACAGAGGGACAGTTTGGTAAAGAGAGTATGTTTAAGTGTAAGTCTTATTAGGTTCTTTATTCAGGAAGAGAGTTGAGGTACAAAAGGATCAATCAGGGCTCTTAATTAGGTAAAATATATCTAACAGCCATACAGGACAATGACTCATACACCATAAACTAGTATGTAACAGCTCCTGTCTGAGGATCAGAGGTCTCTCACATTAAGTTTCAATCTGTCTGAACAACACATAGAGGACTTTGAGTGGTCTATCAGCTGTATTTTATGGCAAGGCTTTCCTGGATGAAGTGAGATAAAAATAGAGGACATAGTATTCATAGCTTTCTCATGACATCACACACCTGTGGAGCCACTCCCCCTGGTGCACAAGAAAGGCTTCCTTCTGCTGTATACTGTAGAGAAGTTGATGAACTCAGTTTCAAACTATTTTATAATGAAAGAAAGTCATTGTTCAGCTGGATGCACCAATGAATGAGAAGCCCAGGTTATACTTCAACAGACTCCACATGAGAAAACAAACTCTCAGAGGGGTAAAATTTGGACTAATGCTGGTGGATGCACTGCTGTTTCTGTGGGTTACGGTTACAACAGAAAGTAGCAGTAGACTTCTCAGTTCTGCTTTGAGATATTAACTGGATCAAAATATGGCCCTTTTTCCAAAAACCTGATTACTGAAACCGCCACACAAGATAATCTGGCTGCAGGCCATACATATCTGAGTCCCACTCTCACTGACTGTTCATCTGAGACACCATCTATTTCAGAACAGACATACACGCTAAAACGTAAAAAGAAAAAATCAGATTAAACTTCAGTTTAGAGAAAGGGTACGGGTTATAGTAAAGGGTAGGATACCAAAAGTTTAAAGTTTAAAACCTGACATGCAAAACCTAATGAAAAAACTTTAAATAAAGTTGAGTCAGCTTACAGGAAAAAGTTTGTCCTCTATGAAAACATTCTACTGCACTACTGCAGCAAGTGTAGCTTAGGTAGCTCCATTAGCTGCGTAAGCTTTGTAGATGGGTAGCTGACATAGCTAACATAGCTAAAATAGCTAAAGCTAAGGCTAACGTAGCTTAAGCAAACTTTTGTAGGAATGTTATTTGTGTAGCTAGTGTAGTTTGTTTGCTTTTAGCTGAAGCAAACTAAGCTAAAGCGAGACACTGTTTTGTCTAACTACTTCTAAAATGGGTCCAAAATTTAATCCTGGATTAGATCTCTGATCTGTTCTCTTTTTTATGGAAGAAATGTGTCTATAGTGTTTGCAATGTGATTATTTCATGAATGTGACTGCCAGACTTTGTTTATGATATAAATAAAGTTGAAGAGGGGTCTTCAGAGATGAATGGTCTGCAACTAGACCCCTCTCACTGAAACGAATTCTGAAGCTATTGTTAAAAGGTGAACTAGCTACTGATACAGCATGTCTGTTCACTTCAGGCCCTCCACAGATGGAGGTCACTCTCTCAGAACAGGACCAGAAATGTATAAAGATCTTTTAATGGATTCTTTCTCATATGCAAATCCAAAGAAGAGCTGGAGCGCACAGTCCACTTTTTGTGATTGAATAAGGTGGGATGGACAAATGTTTTGATGTGCACTGCCTCTTCATCAGCGTTAGATGCATTGCAGGTCAAAAAGTTAGTCATTTACACCTTATTTATTACAAAAAGTAACTTGTGTGCTCAAGTTTCTTCTATAGATTTTTCTGCACTAAAGAATTCAATGGGATATCTTCATAAGTTTGTAGCGAAGTAGCTAATGTTAGCTAATTATCACTTATCCATAATTTGATAATGAAGTATTTCTTGCCCTTCACTTCCAAAATAGCAGTTTATTGACCCAAACACTCAAAATATGCATAAAAACTGTCCATAAGCTGCTGTTGGTTTAAGGGAAAACCTTTTCCACTTTTGTCCACAGTTTGGGGTTGGAATTTCTCATTAACAACTGAGTCTAGACTGGTTGAGTAGTACGAGTAGTACCATGATAAATACTCACTTAATACCCATATACCTTTGTTTTCAAAGAAGAAAAAAAAAAAAAAAACTGGTACTTGGGTTAAGTCATCCTTTTTTAGTCATGTGTATCACTTGGCTAGAATCTTTGCATTTGGAAAAGGTGAAATAAGCAGCATGTAGGCAATCACTCTTACACCATAGGAGGGGTTTCAGTTATTCACAATAATAAATGTTGTCACTGATAATCTAGTATAAGATGGCCATATTGTGGCATCAGTATTCATTTAAACTATACAGAAACTTTAAAGGGCCTCTTGTCTTTATGTGTTTTCCTTTCAGAGTCCCTCAAGGGGGCCAGAGTGTTGGTGACGGGGGCCAGTACGGGCATTGGAGAACAGATGGCATATCACTATGCTCGCTTTGGTGCTCAGATAGTAATTACAGCAAGGAGGGAGAAAGTGTTACAGCAGGTCAGTGGACATTACATTTAAATGAACTGCACATAAATCTGTCATCTGCTTAGAAAGTGTTTTCATCTTAGTTGTAGATAAATAATGAACATGTTTTTTTTTCTGTCTTTGATGGCAGGTGGCAGAGGAGTGTCAGAGGTTAGGGGCCCAGAAAGCCTTGTACATAGCTGCAGACATGGCCAGTGTGTCTGACCCTGAAAAAGTGGTTGAATTTGCTGTGGAGAGGCTTGGAGGGTTAGATTACCTCATTCTTAACCACATCGGCCCAAGCCCATTCAGCATGTGGGAGGGAGACGTGGAGCATACTCGGTGGCTCATGCAGGTAAGTAAGTTATTTAACCGTTAAGCAGCATATTTACTTGAAACAAATACACTGACCTGTCTGTGTGCTTTCACAGGTCAATTTCTTCAGCTATGTTCAGATGGCGTGGAAAGCTTTGCCCTCCCTAGAGCAGAGTAAAGGATCACTGGTTATTGTTTCATCACTTCTAGGTAAGTCTTCCATGTTGTTTTGTTAGAAAATGGGACCGTCATTTTAAGTCACTATTTCTTTAAGGATGGCAGCCAGAATTAGCCAGTTTATTTATTTTAGTCACTCCATCATATTAACAGTGATTATCTAGTTCTTTTCAAACCCAGAGCCCCTTCACATTGTCAGAATTCATGTAAAAAATCATACAAGTTAAACCTGATGTTTCAGAGATTTTATGACAGCAGACATACTTCGTTTTTTGATAGCTATAACATGTGATGTCAGGTCAGGCCAGGTATGGGAGCATGTACCAGTTCTGCGCTTTACCACATTGCAATTGGTCCTGAACTGCTCTGGCCTCCTAAAGGCCATCCTCCAGGCCTGTGCAAGGCTCATACCCCATCTCTCCAGGTATCCTCCCAGCTTCCCCCTCCAGGATGCACGCAGTCGTCCCCTTGCATCTTGACCAGGCGGCCGGGTCCTGGGCACCAATATACGGGGAGCTAGATCAAGCCCAGGAAAACACACTAGGTGCCTTTAAAAGGGCAGCTGCTGACCATTCCCATCCCATCCATGCTCTCCTGAGCATATCAGCACTCTTGTCAGTGATACTCAAAGATGCGCCAAAGAGAAGTTGTCATGAAGGAGTCAGTGTCCAGGCCTCAAAAGAGTACAGAAAGACCCAGAGGACCAAGGACCAAAAGACTCAGACTTTGTCCGTGCTCAGATACCAGGACCTTGCCTTGGTTCAGATACACTGAAAGTGAAATTAGAGGCAAAAATATTATTGACATGTTGTCAATATGATTTATACAATCAAGATGTCCATAATGGGAGGATGTGAAAGAAGCCAACAAAAGGGAAAGAATTCAACAATTAAAATGTAAATTCAGCAATCAGAAAGAGTCCATATGTTGAGGAAAGAGCCCCCAGGATTCTTCCCAGTCATGTCGCAATGGTTGCCAAATATGTCCTGTTTTTTTACACCTGGCAAACTCAGTAATGATTTCTTTTTCTTCCCAGGTAAAATGGCCAGTCCCTTTGTTGCACCGTATACCTCAACAAAATTTGCCTTGAATGGTTTCTTTGGGGCCCTTTATCATGAGCTGGCTATGAAGAAGAGCAACGTATCCATCTCTGTATGCACACTGGGGCTCATTGATACTGAAGCAGCAATGAACAAAGTCAGGTAATTTCAGTATACAATCAGCATCGCTGACCAATATGAAATACAATGCGTCTTACATCCTTTTATTCCCAAATTGTTTGAGATAATATTGAATGATGTAAAACGTTTTTCCATGGTAGCTAAGAACAGTGTTTTTTTTGTATCCTAGGGGTATCACGAGTGTACCAGCCTACCCTGCCACAGATGCAGCCTTGAACATCATTATCACAGGAGCTACAAGACAAACAGATCTGTATTACCCTTGGTTTACCCAAGTTGTGACTCTCAGCAAAGACTGGTTCCCATCCCTCACAAGCTATATAATCCAGAACTCCTACAACTACAACCCATGAGGAATAGTCGTCTCTATGCCCTTGCACATGTCCTTCATTTGTTACACAATTTCTGACATTTTTAGAGAACTGATTTGTATTGAGAGCATAATGAGCGGGATGAACAGTGTGTGATCAGTATTTAATATTCTAGCACAGTCAGACAAATCTGGGACTCTCATTTTAAGAACGGTTTTAAAACTAACAGCCAAATGGTAAAAGTTTTATTTATAACAAAGTGACTCTTGTCCTCATTTCCTCATCGTATTTTGGTAAGAGTTTCAGACAAAAGTCCACAGGGGAGAAAAACTGAGTTTATGTCATTTCACATTGCAGTTAGCTAAGACACTGGCAGCCAATTGGGAACATCTTTGACTCTATCTTTTTTATCTTTTATACAAAAAGGGCAGCTTGGATTAAAATTAAGAAGATATTTTCAGGATCTACATCTGTTAGAACTAATTAGCATCACCAAATAAAAATGTCAGCCTTGAGAGTTAAAAGAAGTTAAGTTTTCTGTCATTTTTAAAGGTTTAGACCACAAAATTCACTAAAATGATAAAAATACACTCCAATGCTTTAGGGCATTTTTTAAATTAAAATATCTTGTCCACTTATTTCAAGCCAAACTGTAAAACCCAATCAGTAAACCTTGAAAAAAAATCATACAAACTGACTCCCTAAAAAAAAAAAAAAAAAAAAAAAAAAACCAGGGCTGCCAGCAACTCTGAAGGGCCCTCTGATGCTGGTATGACAAGGGGTGTGGCAACTGTGGGTGTGAAGCCATTATTGAGTGTTGGCAGTACTGGCTGTCAGCAGTAGGTGGCAGTATGACAAAGCAAGATGCATACAGTATATGAAGATGTGATCTGGGCGTGACTGATATTTCTTCTGATAGATTTCAAAGAAGATTTGGCATTTTATGTTAGAGGTGTAATAGGCTTTACAGTAGGTGGCACCACAGCAAAATCACGAAATTAACACTTAAATGTGTACAGGGGTAGACCTTGACAATGTGATATCTGAGCCAAATCAGATGTTTCATATCAGAATCAGGGCAACTTCCTGTCGCAGATGGTGAGATATCAAAATGCCTGTCATCGCCACCAACACGTCCTCTCATAAGACGTGTAAGTGTTGTGGACAAATATTGTGGCATTTCTATCAAAAGCTTGATAGGTTCAACTTTGTAATAGGTATGAAGAAATTGGCCAACTGGACCACTTCCTATTGGCAATATGAGGCACTACTGCAAAATGATACAATTAATCTTTGAATATGTAGAGGGGCAGCCAATCAGATGTTTCATATGAGAGTTACACCAACTTCCTGGGAAATTGGTGGGCTATCGAAAAGCACACCACCAGTGAGGTGTCCAAGAAATTGTGCCACTTCCTGTTGCCAGTAGAAGGCACCATGATGAGATGTTCAGAGTAAAACTGTTGTGTGTGTCTGGATTATTATTAGGGTTTTCACAGTTAAATAACAAGTCAAGATAAGCATCTTATTCTATGTCAAAATCTGCAAAAATAAAGTCTCCTTTACTTGCAGTACGCTTCACTGGTCAGAAAACTAATAATGTACAATGAGATATAGCTGTTCAGATAGTTGGTCTCATTTTGAGACAGTCAAACTTTACTTGTGCCATTTTTTTCCCTTTTTTTATATCTGAAAATATGGCAGCTGTCTGGGCTTATCAGATGTGTTTTGTTTATAATAACTGTAATGCAATAATTTTGACAAGAAGTCAAACATTAACACTAACATAAATTAGAGATTTGCAGACCTGAATCAAAATAGGAAGAAAAATAAAGAGCTGGCAAAGAACGTAGTGAAAACTGTATTGGACCGTATTCAGAAAAGCACAGCTGAAAAGAAATCATCCCACTGGTAGAGTCACACTAATAAATGCTTCAGTTATGCTGGAGTGAAGACAATAGGAATGTAAAAGTACTGAACGGGGTCAGGTTGACCTCAGTAAAACATGCTGTGTAAGCAGTATGACGTCAGGTTGATCTTTGGATTTTTAGTCACATCAACAAAGGCTTTATAATTACAGAGTGACTGCTTGACTTTGTAAAGTCCTGAATGTTCCTCCATAAAAGTTTAACATCTACAAAATGATTAAAACCAACAAAAAAGCTGTAAAATAAAATTGCCACCAGTTATGTGGAGCATTTACCAGGGAAATGGAGCTTCACATGAACCTCCTGACAACATAAGTAGTGACCAGGTTTTGTGACAGGGTGATGTTGCACTTATAAATAACCAGTAAAGCGTTGCACTTGTCAGACTGCAATGAATTTAAAGTTATAAGCAGGAAGCAATGACTATGTATGAATAAGCAGAAGCAGTGCAGATAGAGCAATGCAGATCTGAAATGTAATAGAAATGAAAAGTTATTGAAAGAAGAAGAAAGAAAGAATGTAACACTACATAATACATAATGTGATGAAAAATTTGCATAAAGCAATTTATTATCTATGTACAGCATGACTAAATAGATGCACAGAATATAAACATTTTGAGTCATGTCAGCATTAACTAAATATTTTACTAAGTTTCCTATGCACGGACCAAACATGTTTTATTACAGCAAATCTGCATCATTGATATGATTAGTATGCCAGCTTTATGATGGGAGATGAAAGAAAAACTGAACTAGAGGGGAAAAGTGAGCAAAGATTTAAAATAAAACCACAACATAACAACAGATTTTTGAATGATGTATCAGAAGATCAGAGCACCCACATTTCAGTGTGAGCACCCTCACATCAAGACGTGTGAAAAAAACACACATAGCGACAAGTAGAAATGTGGCCCTTTATTCATATTTATCTGACTGTTGGAAAACGTTATACCTATTGTCAGACATTGATGAAACATTGAATACTTAACAGAATCAGCTTAACATAAGTAATGTAATGTTTTATAGACAAGAATAATCTGGGGTAAATACAACATTTACTAAATGCAAACTAAAAGTAACTCAAATATTACTGCATGATTATAGAGCAAAAATCTGAAGTAATTACAGGTTAGGAATATTACATTTCTTTAATACACATATTTCCATTTTAAACTTTTGTAATTAAAGTTAAATGATTTAAATTCTAATTTGAATAAAGGACTAATCATTTAGGTAATTGTGACCTGACTACTGTAGTGATGCACATCAGCTTTATTTCTACATGACACTGACCATAGTCAGAGCCAGGTTCCAGGATTTAAGCCCCAAATGTTTTCTTAAAAGCCCAGAGTCTTTCAGGTTGCTAAAAGCATGTTGCTGCCAAATGTTAGGATAGAAAAGACACTCATTATAATAAAGAAACTGATTCACTTTACAGGAGCTTATACACACCAGGGATGGGAATCACTAGTGGCCCCATGGTACAATATTTGTTATCATACATGATACAATATTATTGCAGTATCATGTATTATTATATATTGTGAATAATATTGATATTCAATGGCAATTTCACCCACAAAGGGAAAGGTTAAATCTAGTGAGAAAAGATTCTCTGTCTATAATCAACTCCCTTTAGTCATCTTTGTTGTATTTCTGCAGTATTTCTATTTTCATGCAGCACTTTTTGCAAACCTCATGTGTCATGTCCATCTCAACACTTGTTAGAAATTTTAAAATAGGTCCATATATTTGATTTAAACCAAGACATTGCACTCCTAATGTCCTTCTCTGGAGCTGTTATTTTGTTGTACTAACTTTCTCCTGTCCTATGACCGTCACCTCTGCCAACCTCAGTGGACTAAAGGTGCTACAGCACCATCGAGTGGCAGGAAAAGTAATTGATTTTATTTTTCTAGCATCTTATTCATATAAAAACTTAATATTAAAAAAATTATACCTAGTGAACATGAATCAATACAGTATCATCAAGCAAAATAATTGGTACCATGCTGTATCAGTTTTCTCCTCACCACTGAAACACATCCTTCAGTATAAATTACATGTTTTATATCAAATTAAATGCTACAATTTTCAGCATCTTTACAAAGTATGATTTAGATGATTTATTAACCTATTCCTGAATCACAAATTTAGATTTTTATGTTTCTTTGTTGAGAAATTAGTGTTTCAAATTGTAAATGTAACTCCTAATTGCTACCCTTCCTCTGTTATGTACTTAAAAACATGCTGGATTTTTTTGGGTCTTTTTCAAGGATGCAGAAGTGAAAAGTATTTATCTTCAACATACTGAATCATGGTTTTGGAGTTATAAGGACAATTTGAGAGCAATTAGGCCCTTAGCCTCCAAAGGATGCATTTTTCAGTCAAACTGCAGTTTTTTTGCATATATTATGGGTTTTGCTTTTTTTTTCTTTTTTTTTTTTTATCTAAGTTTTATTAGAAATTTGTTTTAAAATTGTGTATATAACTGTCTAGTAAGCCAACAAAAAGGGTTCAACTTTTGGTTCTGCCCCTGACACTGAGCATAAATAAGACATTAAAATATAAAATGTTACATACAAAATCAAGAAAATCATTCATATAATGTGCTGAAATGTGTTAAATTAATTCCTTAGATAGGCTGTATAAATCATGGTTATTAGACACAACCATTATTTAAGAACTTTCCCTAATGAGATAAAAGGAAGAAAATCAATGTTTCTGTTGGTCAAATAAGCCCTTTGAAACCAAATCTGACCCAAAATGCAGATAAAGATTTGCTTAAACCCTGCAATGACACCAACTGTGTAACTTTTCTGGCCTGTTTCTTGCTTTCATGTGCCAAATATAAAATGTGTCTTTCCACTGTGGGGGAAGTGGCTGCATTGATCTTTAAATGACTTTGCTCAGATGACAGTGAGCAGTATCTCTGAGATAAAACAAAACCAATTTAAAATTTTATTTGAGAATGAAGAACAAAAAACTGCTAGATCATCATTTATTTTACTGATATCAATCAACCACTCTTTGTTTGTATCCCCCCAATTCATAACCAAGACTCTTTACAAAGAGGGCAGGTATAGACTGAAGTGTTAGCTATATCATGTACAGAGACCCAACAATAATCCACCATGAGCACAATGCTAAGCAACATTTAGCTGTGATTTTATATGTCAGCATTCATACAGCCAATATTTACTGCCTCCTCTGTTGAAATCACTGAGAGATTGAGATTGAAAGTAGAAAGCTACCACAGACTTTCCAGCAAACATCCTACATTACAAGTAATGTGCACCTTGTACACAGCTCGAATTCTTCATTTTTGACCAAAGAAGAGGGTTTGTTTCGCTACGAGACAATCTTTCGACAGCAGTGAGGGTTGAAGCAAGAGAGGTTGCAACACAAGGCCTGTAGCAGAAATGATTACCAAAGAGGCAGAGCAGGAGTGCATAGTATGTTGGGGACTGAAGGCTTATACATTTGGATGAAATTATTGGATATTACCTGAGCACAGTTGTGGAGGGGATTTCCTTCTACAGTATGGCCTTAAACATAGCTACTACAGCTAATAACAAACAGATACTCTTTTATTGATGTTGTAAATCAATCATGGTCAATATAAATTTGATTTTCGGAACCATTAAAAAAACTTTTTAATGTCAAAGTGAAAACAGAACATTTATATGATAAGTGGCTGCATAAATTCCCCCCCAGTTAAAGTGACAAAAGAACACTCAAAGCAACTCAGAGAAAGGGTTGTTGAAAAGTATGGATGGATACAATTTTTTCCCTAAGACACTGAACATCCCCTTGAGTTCTGTTAAATACTTTTAAAATTGTCCATTACCTGAGGAATTTTTGACTTATAAATAAGATTAAAATTCAGTCATCCAATTTTCATTGTAATTTTCACCTTCAAACATGCAGATTTCTTAACATAATTCAAATGAAAAAGAAAATAAAATGTCCTGCTAAATAGCTCTCATAATTCAAATGGTTTGGTTATTTTAAAAACTAAAACGTATTATTAAAAATGCTTCAGAACATGTGTGCATTTTATGACTCAAAAAATGGGAAGAACTTTCAATTACCTATCTAATTTCTCAATTTATAATCATCTTTAAATTAACTTTTTTATATTATTAAGATGAAATGGAAAAAGGCACAAAATTTTTATTTTTTAGAAAATGCCCTTTTGTTTAGCACTCACAATTTTACTGAAAAGTCTAATTAAAAAAATTAAAAGGAAATAAATGCTTTTAAAAGTGTAAGTGAACCCCCAGTGAACCCCTGCCTACTTCCAGATTTCAAAAAATGCACAGGAAGTCAGCAGTTTGGTACTGAGAGGAGGGAGGGGAAAAGGATGGGTTTTTTTTGGTTTTATTTTTAAAGGACGGGGTTTTCCAGATGAAGTGGAAGTGACAGGGACTCCCCTTGGCAGAAAGTGACACAGAGTCCCGCAGCACTGCTGCCTCAGCTCAGCCTCAGCCTCAGCAGGCTGTAGTATTGTGGTGGTGGACCGTGGTGGTCCTGAACACTACCTTTTTGCACCATTTGCTCCAGCACCGGCGTTACTAAAGCAGGAGCTCTCGGAGTCAAAGCAGATGCAGGAGAAAATGGGAGTGGTCTCTGAATGGTAAAGTCAGTTAAAGGCAGCAACATTCTACCTTTTATATAAAGTTTGTCCATTTGAGCTAATTAAATGTTGGAAAATGCAGATTTTTATCAGTTTGGTGCAAATGTAAGAAATAACACCAGCATTGATGTATTTTATCATAATTCAGTCAGATACTTCAGTGTGCTGGAAAAAAATGTTAAAGTGTTCATTACTTCTTTAATAATTTACATCAGAGCAGACCCTTTTTACCGGGCTTGTCAGGGGCCCAGCCATTTCTGTCAAACCTGCTACAGTATCACGTGTTCACTTCGATCAAAAGACGGTATTAAATGCTTGATCCTCCGTTTGCTAGGACGCCATGTTTCCAAAGTGTCTGTGGGACAACTTTAAAAAATTCTGAATCTAGTTACTTTATAATGATTTGTTCAAAGATTTGGGGATGCATGCTTTGAGGAATCAGGTAAAAACATGAGCAATATCATAAAAGGGACATCAGCTGAAAAGAAACCAAGAGGACTTGGCTGTAGACTTCTATGGTGGGGCGTTTTGGGCTCATCTATAGTAGACCTCCACCATGGGGTGACCAAGACTGTGGAGCAGGAAGTGCTCCACCAAAACGGTGTGCAGCCAGATGCCTCTTAAACAAGCAGTACTTTGAATGTCCACATGAGGGCAGTAGCACCAAAGTGATGGGGTTAGAGTACCTCATTCTGTCAACACCACCAAGTGAAGTTCACTCTATAAAGAGTCCAATGTTTGATAGTAACATAGCAGGTTAATTTGATTATTTCAACACTTAACTCTTCGGGTGACAGAGAACTTGTTTCCAGATGTTCTTATACCATTTTTAAACCTCCATCTCCATATCAATCCTCACCCTCCCTGTTCCTTCTCCTCCCCCTGATTTCCCTCCATCTCTATTCTCTATGTCATTCAGTTTCTCCTCTCCAAAGCTGGCCACAGTATGCAGACTTCCTACAGAGCAACACTGTCTCAGTGGGTTCCTTTGTGTCTTTGTTCATCATCAACCCCCCCTTAGCAAAAGCACCGCAGGCTCCCTGTGAAGCTGTTGGTTCAATCCATCCTGGTGGTCTTCTCTTTATTCTAATACACCCCCAGAGGTTGTACCCTGCTGATTGAGTGGTTTTCTACAGTCTATTCTGTGTGAGTTGTCATTGTCAAAAACAAAATGGCTTGGAAAAAAAATGCTGTATCTGAAAAGTTGAGAAACAAAAAGAAGAGCATTTTGAGTCTCCAGGAGGGAGTCAATTTGGCCTTGAATGCATTATGTAAAAGTTTGTGCACTGCTCTGTTTTCTTACGGTCTTTTGATGGATGTGAATGACTGCAAGATGTGATTAAAATACATGTTCTCCTTGCCCTTATCTTGACATTCTTGATGATTTGAGAGGATTGTGGAAATGGTATAATCTCCCTGTAGATTCTGAGGAAAGAAAGAAGAAAAGGCCTCTCCCTTCTTCCCCTTCTGTCTCTCTCTCTCACACACACACTCAAATGTGGTGGGCCCTCTTCGGGAGGAGAGCAGGCAGTGCCTGGGAGAACAGCCAGAAACACCTGCAACAGATTAGTGCTCCTAATGCTAGGTAATAAATCCTCTCACCCTTCTCTAGCATCTCCATCTCCAACAAGCAGGGCTCTTATAGGCTGAGGAGCATCCACCCACAACTCAAACTACTACTACACACACACACAAACACACACACGATATTATTAAAACTTACATGAAAGTTCTCTCTGTCATTCTCATCTTTTCTTCATGACTGCTGTTCATGCTGCAGGTTAAACTACACTCCACTTACATAATCACTATCCTGGTATCATGGAGGTTTTCCTCTGGGTCTAAGACTGGGATCTATATCAAGATCAAACATTTTACTGTGACTGTAAACAGGCAAGGCCAAAGCAGAGACCAGGTGTCATACTGAATACACATAAAGCTTAAAAAGGTACTTGGCTTATTGGCCAATTCCCTTAGATACTGACCATTTATAATGGAGGTAAGGGCTGCCATAATTGATACTGCCATTCTTTTCAATGCCATGAGTTTTAAAACTGTAAATATCCAATTTTATAATATAAAAAGTTCCCAAAAGTACACCTTTAAAAAAGTATCCTCTTAGGCAGTGGTGGACTTGTTAATTTCGGGGCCAAGGGCAAACCCAGGCATGGGGCCCACCGTCTTTTTTTTTTTTAACCCTCAAATGCCTAAGAAAGTCCAAATAAAAACAACAAAATTAAAAATCAGAAGACAACATCATGAAATACTATAAAATCTTGTCTGTATAAACAAAATAACAGCCCTAAAAATAAACTTTATCGTCAATGTATATACCATGTAGAGGTGTTTAATAGGACAGTTACATAGACATCTACATCTCTGTTAAATCACACTCTCACTGGTGCAGAAAATGCATATATTTGCTCTATGAAATTGATCAGAATGCAGGAAAAATCAATGTTTGATGCCAAAATATTCTGGAGAAGACCTCCAGACCCCCTTACCTGATTGTACCAACTCTGAACTTCTCTGACTTCTGAACCATAAATCATAGCCACTTTCCCCCCTTAAAGCCTTCTGTTTCACTATTCTAATGACACTATCCATGCCATCATAGCCCGTAGGGAGGCTTTTCTAGAGCCTCAAGCATCTAATGCTATCCATATTGTCTATTCTGAATCCCACAATGCATTGTGACCAGCTGTGACAACCAATGGCCAGCTGTTCTGTCATACTTTGTCAAACTGTGCATGTCTGACTGGGCAGCAAATGCAGGACACGGCATGATTTGCTCTAAATGGAGAGAAGAAGAGACAGAAAGCCTGTGATGTGGCCCTCTGTGTCACTGCAGACAGGAAGTTCTTTGAAAATGGCACAGACAGAGCTTATACAAGGAAGTGCATGTTAATATGTTGATACTTTGAAGACTTTTAGTCACAGAATGCTTACTTTTTTCACTTTTTGGTCCCCAAGAGACGAGAGAACGATTCTGCAAAAAAAGTTCTAGACACTAATGTTTACTAAATCTTCAATAAAAATATTTGAGTTTTGATTTCCATTTAGTTTTGTCTTTATAGTCTCTTAGCCTTTTTTTAATTCAAGAAATATTATTGCAGCAACCATTCTTAAAGTCCAGGTTGTCTTGCAAAAAAGGATGTTTGTAGCTTGACTGCACACCACAGAATTGATGTTTTAAAAGATTTATGAGACAATAAGTCCACGGGAGACAAAAGGTTAAAACAAATAGCTAAGGGTTTAGAGGGTTAACTTACAAATTTATCTCAAAAACTGAATATATAAGTTGTGATATAATCGAGATTGTAATCTGGCCATAAAAAATTGTGATATGATGTTTTCTCCATATCGCTCACCCTTAATCTCTCACGGGTTACAAGGCTGTCTTACTACTTATTCATTTACAGGTATTCTCATCAGTGTTAATTTTGTCAACTAAAATTTTTATTCCATGAGAAAGACTGGACTAAGACTAGCCAAAAATAGATATTTGATGGCTAAAATGGACAAAAAGTAAGTTTAGTTTTGTCAAGATGACTAAAACTAGATTAAGTTTAGAAAAAACAAAACAAAACAAAATGTTTCGATCATATAATTACCCAATATAGGGTACCTAGGACTTGTATTTTCATTGACATTGTATCCAAATGGAATGAAAAGGGAATAAGGGAATAGTAAAAAGGTAAAACTAGGCACAATAAAGCACAAGTTCTCAACGGGTTGGGCACCAGGGCCAACCATCCCATCCATAATGAGAAATGGCAACCCAAATTCTAAAAGAATTCCAACCACCCAAAAGTATTAAATGAAAAATGTAGACAAAGAGAAAGGACAAAACAAATGTGTTTGAAAACATGTTGTGCCAAAAAATTCTGGGAGGAAAATTAATAAGGCAGCGTGGAAAATGTTGGAAAATATTTCATGGAATTATTTTATCCTAGGAAAGCTACCTGTGTTATCCTGAAAAATAAGAAGCAAGCTGCATTGAAATCTTGAGATAATGATCAAAATGTACTTGTTGTCATAGAAAAATGTAGGTAGTGAAATAAAATGTAATACTTAGAGCTTCCGTAGATTTTTGCCCTGTGTTTTGTAATGGTAGACAAAGTGCAAGCTCTACATGTGTAACAAGACTATCTGAAAAAAAGTCTCATAGTGCTTTTATTTTACAATGAAAATATTACTCATTGTGAATCTTTACTTAAATGCATTAAAAATAATCAATATAGAAAGAGTCACTCTCATTGCTGATGGTCTTGGTTGCTCTCGTAGGTCATATAAAAACACCACAACTCATTTCAGCCTGTTTTATAAGCAGCGAAAATATCCTCACAGGAGCTTTAGTATCTGTGATTCAGCACATTATTTCATGTCTGCATCAACAGATGAGTAAAGACAATTTCTATATGCCACAGTAGTAAAATTAAATGAGATGAAAAGAGTGTAGATGGCATATGGTACATTCAATCTTTTACATTTGCACAGACTTTTGCTGATGCAGCAGAAATGTCGTTTTTCAGACCATAAATAGTCACATATCCGTGGCAACAGTACGCTGCACCTCAAGCATCACGCACCAGTCCCAATTTATGATTCCTACATGTCCTGCTTCTTTGATCATAAAGGACACAACTCCACAAATCTCCATCCGGCTTCATCCATCAGTTACCTTGAGAATGACGGAAAGAGCAGCCTTGATGATTGTTGAGTTTCTTTGTGTGTTTGTGTGTGCCATTTATCACCCACCAGCTTCAGAATCTGTGACCAAGTGGTGAGAATGGGACTTTGGAGCTTCAGGTGTAAAAGAGAAAGAAGGGATGCCAAAAAGAAACAACATGAGCCAGAGGTAGCATTCAGATTTAGTTCATCTGCATTGGTTGAACTGACTCTATAAACCTTGGTGCAGTTTTCCTGTACGGTATTAGAGAATTAGAGACAGGTAAAAGTGATTTTTGAAAATATGAAATGTTTCCTGACAAATTTAAAAAAACTGAAACGAAAAAAAAACCCTATTTTTGTAGGAGCAGGCCTGCCCACAGAGTTGGCTGGGCCCCAGAAAAACCAAGATAATGTCTCCCCATTGGTGGTTTATTGATAATGTCAGTGCATGTGTGTTGAATGTGTAGATTTGTTTCTAGCATTCTGGCTAACAGTTACTTCATTTTGGACCTGAGATGTGTCGATCTATTACTGGGTTCTGATGTTTGACATATTTATTCAGGATACTTTTTAACCCCTTTTTAACACTTTTTCTGGCCATATTTTTTTTTTTTTTTTTTTTTTTTGCCACTTTAAACGTTTTTGGGTTTTTTTTGTTTGGTTTTTTTTTGTTTTTTTTTTGCCAATTTACACCACTATTTGCCTCGTTTAGCCACTTTTAAACCATTTTTATGTTTTTTGGCCTGTATTCAAACACTTTTGCCACTGTCCACCCAATTTTTTCCACTTTAAACTAATTTGTGCAATGTTGCGCCAATTTTTGCCACTGTTTAACCACTTTTAACCATTTTTTGAAATGTTTTTCACCTTCTGTTGCCACTCTTTTCCCCTTTCGTGCCCATTTTTCCAATCTTCAGCCCCCCTTCACAGTTATGTAATTATTTTCCAGTAAAGTTATCTCAGTTTTTTTCTGTTTTACTTTCTGCAATCCTGATGCTTGTGAACATCATGGCCTAGCTTAGAAGTCTAACATTACTTTCAGTGGTTTATTCCCCATCCAATTTGTTAACTTAACCAAGAATAAGGAAATTTCTTGTTTAAAGAAAAGGGGTTTACAGTTTGAAAAAGGCTTTATTTGTACAGCAGCATAAATTAGTTAGTCAAAATTCTTGTTTGTTGCTTTAATAAGAGGCTGAATATCAAATATCATTATCACAGCTTAAGTTTACAGTAGACCATGATTTTGTTGACTTTCACGGGTTTGGCTGGGCCCCAGATAGCTTTTTCTTTCCTTGTCTATGAGTTTTACAAGAAGTTTGATACCACTTTCATGTGGCTAGAAAATATTAAGCACATAGTTTTTCATGAATTATGGTAACTTTACAGACTTTAAATTAGATGTATTAAAAGGTGTTTTGTTTTCACATTTTCATCTAAGTTGAAGTGATGAGATAAAATGTTAGCTAGCAACCTAACGGTGCTTTTCTACAACATGGAATCGGTGATTCATCTCTACTCTACTCTCTAAAATTTCCTATAGATCATACCTGCTTCCTGGTACCTTTTTGGTATCACCTTTGGCAAGACTGAACATGAGCCAAACTACTACTAAGATGTTTTGTCACTAGGAGCATCATGAGTGGGACGGCCAATATGGGAATCAAACCCCTCTCGTTGCTGGCTTTGTGCTACTGTATAATTCCTACACTCTACTGTAGTTTTCAATAGTATTTTGTCTTGCTGCTTACAACCATTTTGGGGTAAAAAAAATTGTTCCTTGCTGTAACAAAAAGAAACAGACTGAAGGAGTGTTTACTATCACCTCAATGTCCTCCACTCACAGCAGTTAAACGTCACAGCAGTTTCACATAATTGTCCTTTACTGACATCTACGTTGAAGAGGTACATTTGGAAACCAATTAGAACCAATTTTGTTAAACACAAAAAGTGGCCATAAAAAGTGTTCACCCCATTGAAAGTTTTACCCTGTTATTGATTTTATAAATCAATGGTTAATATAATTTGGATTTTTTGTAAAAAAATGCTTCAACTCTTTAATGTTAAAGAGAAAACAGATTTCAATAAGAAATGTCAATTAAAAATAAATATAAAATGTCAAATAAGTGACAGCATGAATATTCACACCCTTCAGGTCAGTATTTAATGGATGCACTGAGTCTGTGTGGATAGTTGTCAGTCAGGTTTGCACAGCAGCACACTATAATTTTACTCTATTCTTTCTTTTTTTTTTTTTTTTGTTTTGCAAAACTGCTCAAGCTCTGTCAGGCTGCACAGAGATCAGGCATGAACAGCCTTTTTCAAGTCCAGCCACAAATTCTCTTTTGGATTGAGGTCTATGGGGGTCTTGAGGTTTTGCCAAATTCATTTTACCCTGTACATTTACAAGCCTTCTGGGGCCAGCTGCTAAGGAGCATCCCCACAGCGTGACAAACATAGTATCTTGCTGATAGCCAAAAAGCTTTATTCTGGTCTCATCAGATCAAGAAAAAATTCTCCCACCTGACCATGGGGTCTCCCACATGCCTTTTTGGTGAACTCTAGTGGAGATTTAATTTGAGTTTTCTTCAAAAGTGGCTTTCTGTCTGGTAAAGAACCCGACCAACAGTTGTTGTATGCAGCCTCTCCCATTTCAGCTGCTGAAGCTTCTAACTCTTTCAGAGTAGTCATGGGCAGCGCTTGACTGGGAAGAATATTTGGCCCTGGCATCTTTTGGTGCAAACCGGCCCTCTGGAGTGGTGAATGAGTAGTAAATGACATAGACAAATAAAATGATGTGTATTGTCTATTTCACCAATTCTCTTGTTGTCAGAGATAAACATGTAGAATATAGAAAATAAGGATATAATAATATCAAACCATACCAGCCCCAAAGTGCATCTTCCCACTGGAACACTCTCCCTGTATTGCCGGATTACCAGTCTAGTCGCTAGTCTCCTTCTTGCAAGGTTAAACAGTTTGTGAGGACGGCCTGAACTAGGAACTTGTGTCATATTGCTTCCATTTCTTGATGATGGATTAACTGAACTCCAGGGGATGTCTAGTGCCTTTGTGTCCCTCCTTTGACTCATATTTTCATTAACATTTTCCCTGAGTTGCTTTGAGTGTTCTGTTGTCATCATGGTGTAATGGTAGCCAGGAACACTGATTACGAGAGACTGGACCTTCCAGACACATGTGCCTTTATACTACAATCACTTGAGACACATTCACCGCACTCTGGTTATCCCCATTTCACTAATTATAAGACTACTAGCACCACTTCACTGGATCTCTGTTGAAATAGGTCAGTCATGTTAAAGGGGTTAATATTTATGCAGTTACCTATTCCACAGTATACATTTCTGTTTAACTGGCATTACTTTGTAGAAATCTGTTTTCACTTTGACATTAAAGGGTTTTTTTGGTCATTTTTTTGTCAAAATGCTGAATTATATTGACAATGATTGATCAATAAAATCAATAAAACGTTAAAACATCCAAAGGGAAGAATAGGCACTGTTATCCACAGGGGTTTCCAGGACCAACACAAGCCAAGAGTTCCTATAAAACTTTATTCAATCCCCATCAAGAAATTGAATACCTTTGTCAAAATTGTCCTTAAAATTATTTTATAATGCATTGTCAGTCAATCAAAAATGTTGCTGTTGTTTTGAGTTGCAGCATGAAGCATGTATTTAGGTGCCCTATAGTGGCTTATGGCATAACACTGAAGAATAAAACTACTTGTAAATAGGTTATAATGTAAGTAGGTTAGTGGGCAAACGTTGCTGACTGCGTCATAAACAGCATAAACAAATGTTTGTGTTGTAAATTTGATCTAAAATACAATCTCCCTTTAGTTATTGGCTCTTTGAGTTGAGAGCAACCATTGATCTGTGTTGTTGTATAAGCTGATTAATTTTGAAAAGAATGTTAAGCTTCCTGAATACCAAGTTTGTGCATGACCTCTGAAAAGTTTTCACAAAACACTGAGCTATGATAACAAAAGAAGAGCGCGAGCGGGGGAGACAGAGGGCCGGGGGGGAGACGAGATGAAAACCTATGAAAGGGAGCGTCAGTGTGAATAAAAACTGTGGGTGTGAGAGGTGGCTGAGGTGGCCCTGTCACCCTTGACCTCCTTCCCCCATGTCCATTCACAGTGGCACAATGGTTGACACCTGTGTCCTTTCAGAACTGGCACTATTATTATTTACATCAGTCGGTGGGAGAGGGGAGGACAGAAAGAGGCCAGAGGTGCTGTGAAGCAGAGCGCACCAGCCTCATGCCCACAGCACCCTCTCTTTCCCTCACAGACAGGTGCCCTCCTATCTCTCTGTGTCTGCCAGCCCCCTCCTCTTTAATTATTTCAGATAACTCCAAACACATCAGCGGATGGATGAGGATCCTCAAAGAGAGAGACGGGCTGTTTTCACATCCTGTACCTAATGATCTGACATTGCTCTTCTGTATCCCTATTAACACAAAGGGCATCAGACTGGACCGAGGGGGGGTTGTGATGTTTTGAACAAAATAAACTGCTTTCTCATTCGATGATTTGGCCGAGGAAAGAATAACTTAACCCAATTAACAACCATACACGCACAATTCTTTCTGCAACACAACCCAAACAGTTTCGGTAGCATCTAAAATGATTGAAATGAGTTTAATGATGCTTAAAGGACAATCTTTTCGTTATCTTTTTTGTCATTTATCCCTTACTCACTGATCAAGCGATTGAGGAGAGTCACGGGGAGCATGGGTGGCAGGCTGGGGGTTACATGAATTCTTCTTTTTTCATTGGGGGAGAGAGAGCCCAATTAACAAAGGATAAGAAGTGAACCGTAAACACCCTCAACAAGGCCCAACAAACCTACAAGAACAAGAGCGCTCTCTCTCTCTCTCTCTCTCTCTCTAACCCCCTTTGCTGACCACTCCTCCCCCTCTTTCCTCCCCTCTTGCTCACTCACTCTCCCTTCCACTTCCCTCACAAAAGGAAGGCTCAGAGCTTACAAAGTGCCAATTAACACTGAATGTTTGCCCCTCGCACCTCCCTCTCTGAACTGCTGACAGCTCTGGTGTTTGGGTTAATACCAAAGGCCTGCAAAGAATTATAATTCTCCTCCTTGCCCCATCCCCCCTTCTCTCCCTCTCCTATCCTTTTATTTTGTTTCCAATGGGGTGGTTTTACAGTTCAATGCACAGTCAAAGGGTGATATAAAATGACTTTCCAAAGAATTTCATTTGGGGAGAAGAGGGGCTGTGTTGCATCTGAGCAGCCAGGGGCAGGACCAGGGATAGGGTGGGGGGAACCTATGGGAGGCAGGAAAAGACAGACAACCATAAATTGGTAGTCGAAGACAGTAAAAAGCTTGCATTAATCAAAAAACTTTAGTTAATAACCTCTAAAGTCACCCTCTTTAGCAGAACATGGTGATAATTTTGACCAAATTTTGGTCAGCAGACATCTCCATTTGCGTTTTGCTACTTGTCTCTTTATCTTCAGAACACTGTAAGCAGAAAATAATGCAAACCTGAACCCAGCTAGCACACAGGTAAACACATATGCACACTCTCTGCTGTTTCTCACCCGTTGGAACTGCAGGTCCCACTTGAGATGAAGATAGCAGCACGGGTCATTTATCACAGCCCAGGCCTGATGGCTGCGCTATGCTTGTTTTTCTCCCTCGTGAACTCCAATAAATCAGCGTACTGAATAAAAGAGAGGCCAATGAGTGGAGGTGAGAGGGTTAAACTCTGGGAGAAACAGAGACCACAAGAGTCTTTGAGGGAGCTTCTGCCTGGACTCAATTCCCCTTTCCAAACTGGGTCTGCCTGGACAATTTACGACCTCTTGGGACCAAGTCTCCTCTCTTTCTTTACTCTGGGCTGAAGTTCCCATTGAACTAGGTTATTCTTTAGGATGAAATAAAGGTTGAATTGGGTTGTTGCTCAAGAAAAGGACACTTACTTTGGGCCCCAATACAGTTTAACAACAACACGCTAAACTTCTGTGCTGCAAAGGGAAACGTGTCCGAATTTGCAAAGTTCAAGCGGATGGAGAAGGAAAGTTTTGTTTTGGGGGAAAAAACACAGTTAACCTTTTTGAGGGCTGGTTAAGTCAGATTAAAATGAAAAGTCGGACCTTTTAGGCTGTGATACACAAGGCTTACCTGCTACTAGTATATTTATGTATTTTTTAAGATGGATTGTATAAGGAAGTTGGCAATAATAGTGACATTAGCCTCCAGTGATTCCAGTATGCACTGCCCCTTCAAACAGGGCGCGCTCAGGGATGCTAGGCTATACAGTGCTAAAGACAAGTACACTTTCTTTACATAATGTAGCAAGTTTCAGGTAAAATATAGTCAAAAAATGTCAACAGCTGACATATACAGTAAACATATCATGCCGACTCTAGCTTATTTCGTCATTAGCTGTTAAAAGAATGCAATTCATCTATGAAAAATTGAAGAAATTCCAGCTTGTGACTCGTGACAACAGCAGCTCAGTGGCCATGGGCTCACTGTTTCCACGCCTACACCACCAGGTAACTCAGGGTATCTGACTAACCAGTCTCCTGTGAAGTTCATCTACTCCCTCTTCTTCCCGTTGAAGCTCCATTTGCAGAAGTTGCTCCTTAGTGTACTCCGATTCTTAAAAGTATCCCGTCATATCGGAAACAAAATACATAATTCCATCGCCACATAAGGCAAAATCTCTCCTTTAACTGTTGTTTTTAGGTTAGTTGGTTATTTTCCCTGACAAAGCCCGCTAATTTCATAGCTAAGCAGATACACTAAGGCAGAAGAGCATTGAGCTGGTACTTGAAGCTTGCATTGCAGAATAGTGTCAACACGGAGGCTTTCTGGGCCCAAAATTGTTTATTTGGTCCATTTTTACTGTAAACTTGCTAAATTTCACAGAGAAAGTATGACAGTCTGAAGCACTATGGCCTAAGCTCCACAAGCATGCCATCCTGGAAAGGGGCAGCACTCACTGAAATCTCTGGAGGCTAATTGCATTACTAATACCAGGTAGCAGTTAGGATAAATAAAGCTAGTCGATAGTAGGGCCAATAAATCTTATTGGCCCTACTATTTGCTAGCTTAATGATCAAATGCCTTCAACCACTAGTCATCGTGTGGTGGCGGTGGCTTCCTTCCTTAGGAAGGAAAACCACATCCTGGCAAATTTTGGCAAAATTAAGCTAGGCCAGTTTTTTCTTTTCCCTAGCATTAGCTAGCTTTTTACTAATGTAAAAATTCTGTCATTTGAATATGATGTAATAGAAAGGTACTTAAGGAAACTCTAATATGCTGTTTTGTACCTCCTTTGTTGCCATTTGTCCTTAATGTTGCACTAGTTCATGATCTGTAATGCTAACATTGCGACATGCAATGCTAATCAGCATTAGCTACATTTGGCAACAGTGGCTGACATCCTTGCAATGAAAAAGCATTTAGCTTATGATAACCTTAGAAACATGGCACCTAAAAATTGCTGTCCCTTGAATTAACTGTCCTTTTTTTTCATTTGTCTTTATATCATGTTATTTTTCACAGTGATCAAAGAACAAACATTCTGACATTTACATGATCAGTTTTATGACCATCTGGCTATGGTGCATGGCCACATTGCATGAAATGAAAGACCACTAATGTATGGAAGCTCATGTAAGGATTATTTGGCTACATATTTCCAAGACAGTCTGGCTGCAGACATCACATCTCTGACGGCCCATCTTGCAAACCATTCATGTGCGACACTGTCTTTATCACAGCAGAAGGGCTGTTATCTCCTGGTACAACATATTTCTGTTTAGATTTAAAAAAAACAAAAAAACCCAGCTTTAATCGTAACAAAGACTGGGAGTGCCATTCAAGAATTAACCACCTTTTAAACCCTACAGTCCAAGCAACATTTCATAAATAAAACGGAGAAAAGGTCAGAGGTCAAATCTGGGATTAAATTATTTTTCAACCTGTTTTATTTACATAAACGATGGCTCACTTTAGCTTTGTTAGCTTTAGCTTAAGCTAACATAGCCATAGCTATGTAATTAAACATTACCACATAAGCAAATTTAGCTAAGTTAGCTTTGGCAACTGAAACTTTAGCAGCTGTAAGCTAATGTAGCTTTGTAGATAACTTAGTTATGTAGCTTATATGGCTGCTTTGTGTGCTTAGCTTTAGCTACATAGCTATGTTATCTATGTAGCTTACACAGCTAACAGAGGTAGGAAACTACGTTTGCTATGTTAGAATGTTTTGATGGAGGTTGAGTTTCCTTTCCTGTGCGAAGACTTTCTACTCAGCTTCATTAAAAAGTTTTGTAATCAGGTTTTACAGGTCAGGTTGTGTACTTTTAACTTTTGGTATCCAACTGTTACCTTAACCCTTGTTTTAACCCCAAACAGAGGTTTTATCCAATTTTATTCTAAATGTTTTCAAGCTATTTCCATTCTGACAAAGACAGCTCCTCACATGAACGTGTGAGGGGCTGTTAGAGATCCACGGCCTGCAGCCAGACCCCTCTCGATATTTCTGTTGCTGCAAAGGCCTCTGTTATGAGTTTTCATCAGTTTCACTCAATGTGAAAGTTTTTAGCATTTACATAGTCATGTTTGGTTTTCACATTTCACATTCTTAGAATTGCAAACTCAGTACATGGTTGCTAAAATTCACAAATCCAGCTTGATATTCCAAAAATGAGTCTAAATCATATGAATAGCTGTGTTTCATGTACTTTAAACCACAAAGGTTTTGGACCAATATCAGTATACAGCATGACACTGGCAGCTCGACAGCAAGAGATAACTGCTTTTTCATTTTTTTCTAAAAGATGAAGCTTTAAAGTGAAGGTTGCCTCCTTCCTGTTATAAGATGTCATCTGTTAGCCTGACATACTGTATAAGGGTGAGTTTTACTGGTGGTGTCGAACCAAGCCAGACTGGCTTTATTTACATTCAAGTAAGGCGAGCTGAGCAAAGAGCTGACATGACCTGACACGGTTCATGGTTCTACCAGTGAAGGCTGTCTGGGCCTCAACTTCAACCCTGAGACCTCAGGGTCAAAACGCTCTACAGCCTCTCAGGGATGAAGGCGGCTGAAGAGTCATGTGACTCTGGCCTCTGCTTTAAATCCTGAATTCTGGGATTGACTTAAGATAAGGGGAGTGCAAAATGGGCAATTATAGCCTTGGGGTGTTAGTAGAAAAGTTCATGTGGGAGTTAAAAAAAAAAAGTTAGCACAAGAATCTGATTTCCACATATGAAGACATAAGATGAAGCTACAGTATATCATTTATAGGGAAGATTTATATGGAAACAGGTGCTCCTCCTCCTCCTCCAGCCAGAGAGCACTCATATCCTTTCTGTACATCTGATTCACATGAACTATAATTTCTGCTCACCCAATGACAGATCCAAAGGTCAGTGTTGTGGCTGTGTCAAATGAGGGTCGTGAGAAACATGGAGAGGAGCATGTGCCTCTCGGAGAATTAGATGAATGTCAAAACTGTTTCTCAATAGCGAACACATGTGAGAGGAATCATTCTGGCCAAAGTGCAGCTGCAGGTCTCTGCAGAGAAACAGGATTTCCTCTTTGCTTCATTTCAACATTCTTGTCTTTTCTTCACTCGACTGTGCATCCCTTATTCCTCCCGAACCCATAGGAATTTCCTCTGCGATGTGATTGGTGTGTGTACGTCTAGAGTCTATGACCCCATTGGTAACAAGCAGAACAGACCGGCCACAGGGGCCAAAAGCCCTCTGGGACCCAGATCTGGCTCGGAGATCCATGCAGGGGCCGTTCTGCACCATGGTGGATCTCAGCGCTGTAACTCACCCTCTGTCTGTACCTTGGTTTGGGATGGTGTGGAGGTAGGGGTGAACGGCAGGTCAGCCATGGAAAAGCTTGCTTTATTGTCTGTCTTGTAGAATGAAGGATAGAGGACAGAGAGAGGGATGGGAGGAGAGGGTGGATGAGAGTGGAGAGGGAGAGACGGCCTAGGAGGTGGAGGAATGTTTAAATAAAAAAATAGGGTGGTTGAAGACAAGGTTTTAGACATGTACAGGTGCAGTTTTTATGACATCAAACCGGCAACTGTTCAAATGATTTCAGGAGCTTTCTGATATAAAATGCTTGAAGTATTGTTTATTGTTGTTTTTTATTTAGCTTCTTATGCCAAGAAGAGAAACAATAGGAAATTTGCAAACAAAATTAAAAATTAAATTTTGACTTAGAATTTTTAATACAATGTAATCATATACATAATTTCCAACTAAAGATTAACTATTGTACATTTATATAAAACAATAACAAAATGTTTTTTTAATATAACTGGTCATTGATGTCTTACTCAGCAATTATAAGTAATTTGATTCAGATATTTTGCCTTTTGCTGCCACACCCAAGAAAAAAAATTGATCAGTACCATGTCATAACATAGAACATTTATTGGTCTCATAATATATTTTCTTGTTAAAATGTGATAATTTATATTATAACACTGTGACACATTTTATTTTAAAATGTTATAATCTTATCATTGTGGAGATATCGTGTATTTAGACGATCCCTGGTGAGGGAATACCTAATTTTTTGACTGCTGAATCTCCTTTTCATTACAAGTAAAAATAAAATTCTTGTCACGCTTACTTCTTGCACATTTTTTTTGTAATTGATAAGTTTTAGAAGTTATTCTAACCGGCCAATAGCGCAGACAGCTACGTTTGGGATCCAATATGCATGACGCAATCGGGGTTGTGATCCAATGGCGCGCTTGGAAAACTGTCTCGGACTCAGAGATCTGTCGTAGCTATTAGACAAATGAATGGACTCACTATCGATCAATTTGATTTAGATAGTTGTGTACATCCATATTTAACTGTACAGGAGGTTACAGTTATTAAAAACTCACAGAAAATACACTACAAATTCAAACTGTGATTACAGGAATTATTTTAAATAGCAGTGTTGTACTTAACTTCATTGCTAATCATCTAATGGCTTTGTTAACAGTCACATCTATGTATATTTCTATAAGTTTATATTCTGAATATATCTATATATATACATCTATCTATTTGCAATAACCTAAACTTACCTTTCACTTGCTGAATATACAGACAGCAGCACAACTTTCAGGTGACTGATTCTGCAGGTAGGTGTACTTACACCATCCTTTAGTGTTAAACACCAGTTCTCAATGTCTCTGAGTGGCCAATAGTGACCACGCTGTAAGAAGAAAATGTTATGGATGGATTTTGATGAAATTTTTAGGAAATGTCAGAAATGGCATAAGGAAGTCAACTGATTAGATTTTGGAAGTGATCCGGCTCACCGTCTGGATCCAGGAATTTTTTAAAGGATTCTTTACTATTGGGAGATAGGGCTAATGGCGGAGGTCTGCGCTCTCCAAGTGCTTTTCTAGTGTTTTACTGTAAAAACATTATAATTCCAACTCCCCAGTCACTTTATTAGGTACACCTCTTCTATTTGTTGTTACCACAAATTGCATAGCAGCCAATTCATGGCAGTAACTTATTCAGGCATGTAGACATGGCCAAGACGATATCACGAAGTTCAAACCATCAGAAAAAGCATTAGTATGGGGAAGAAAGGAGATTTAAGTGACTTTGATCATGGCATGGTTGTTGGTACCAGACAGGCTGGTCTGAGAATTTCAGTAACTTCTGATCTACTGGGATTTTCACGCACAGCCATCTCTGGGGTTTACAGAGAATGGTCTGAAAAAGGGAAAATATCCGGTGAGCAGCAGTTGTGTGGACAAAAAATGCCTTGTTGATGTCAGAGGAGAATGAGTAGACTGGTTTGAGATGATAGAAAGGCAACAGTTACTCAAATAACCACTCATTATAACCAAGGTATGCAGAATACCATCTCTGAACACACAACACATCAAACCTTGAAGCCTGAAGCTAAGCTACAGCAGCAGAGGATCCCACCAGGTGCCACTCCTGTCAGCTAAGAACGGGAAACTGAGGCTACAATTAACACGTGTTCACCAAAATTGGACATGAAAAACGTTGCTTGATCTGATGAATCTTGATTTGCAACATTCAGATGGTAAGGTCTGAATTTGGTGTAAACAACATGAAAGCATGGATTCATCCTGCCTTGGGTCAACAGTTCAGGCTGCTGGTGTTGTAATGGTGTGGGGGATATTTTCTCTGCCCACTTTGGGCCCCTAGTGCCAAGTGAGCATTAATTAAATGCCACAGCCTACCTGATTATTGTTGCTGACCATGTGCGATAACAGTGTACCCATCTTCTGATGGCTACTTCCAGCAGGATGATGCACCATGTCACAAAGCTCAGATCATCTCAAACTGGTTTCTTGAACATGACAACGAGTTCACTGTTCTCTAATGGCCTCCACAGTCTCCGATCTACATCCTACATGCTCCAGTAGAGCATCTTTTGGGTGTCTTCACATCATGCATGTGCATCTGACAAATCTGCAACTCCGTGACGCTATCGTGTCAATATGGACCAAATCTCTGAGGGATGTTTTTTTCAACAACTTGCAGTGTCCGCGTCATTTTAAACAAGGGCACAATGGGTAAACTCCACCTCCAGGTTTAAAATGACATTGGGCAGAGCTTAGATCAACTGACTAATAATGACTCTACAGAGCTGAGCTAACACTGAATGCATTAATACTGTCAGATAACAACAACACTGAAGGCCATTTAAATCAGAACAGAGTTAAAATTAAACTTTCTTGGTTAAAATCAACTCTGAACTCCAGATTTAAATCGTTACTCACTAAATAATCAATAAGATGGTGATGGATGAAGATAACAATAGACTTATTAAATTATCAACCCATTTTAGAGGTAGATACATGAATGGTGGCTCACTTTAGCTTCATTAGCTTTAGCTAAAGCTAACATAGCTAAGATAGGTACATGATTAACGCTACTGCACAAGCCAATGTCGCTAAGCTAGCTTTAGCAATGTGAAGCTTGGCAAATGTAGCTAAAGCTAATGTAGCTAAGTAGATAATGTAGCTAGCAGCAAATGTATATTATGTATCTACTTAATGAATAGTTTTGAAAATTAATAGTTGAGTGCTATATTTCAAAATAACTGTTTAGTGTAAGGGTTAAATAGTAAGAGATAGCAGAAGGGTGGTGCTGGATTAAAATAAAAAGCATTTGGGGCCTGTGCTTCAGACACCTTGAGGTTGGCACCTTATATTGCCTAGGTCTATGAGGCCTTGAGGCCTTTGGGGAATGAGGCCTCAGATAATTGCCAACCCTCTCCTCATGGTAAAACTGCCAATGTGCATGTGTAATTGAGGCTGATGTTAGGCATGTAATGCTGAGTAAGCCTGCTTGAGAGAGAGGACTGACTCAACCCCAGTCTTGTTCTAGATGTCTTTGCATGTTATCAAAGACATGGGGAAATAATCTGTTGAAAAAATATCAAAGTCCACACCTTTAGGGTGGAGTCAAATCTGGATGTGGCATGTAAGCACAGCCTAGGGTACTGTCTGGGTGGATAGCAGGGTTGCCATGAGCCCCTGGTTGTGACGTGGATGTCCAGAGGGCCTGAAAACTGCCAGTGGGCTATCACCAAGGGTGTAAAGGCCCAGATTAAAAAGATACCATTGAGCTTGACCTTGATGCAAAGCAACACACATGCATGTTGACGGATATTGAGCCTATCTCTGGCTGCCCACCCCCCTGCTCCAGGCCCAGGTTGTGGCACACAGGGCCCCATGATGAATCCCTAAAGCCCTACATGCCTAAAACTTATGCACATGAATTTATCCCTTACTTTGAATTTGAAAAAGGGCTATTTCTGCAGTGTGTTCAGTACCTTGCTGGATTGATTTTGATATCAAAAATAAGTGTATAGAATAAATAATCTTGTAATTGATGCTCTTTATTGCTTTTTCAGCCCAAAAAGAGGCAAAAGTATTAAAACAAACTTGTGTCTTTACCATCTAGAAATCTCTTAACAGGAACTTCGAGCTATGCCAACACTTGACAAAACCTCTGCATCAACTGTGGATCAGATGTCCTGGATATAAATGTGCCTAAGTTTTCAATAAAGAGCTTATGAAAGTTACATGAACTACTTGACATATGTGAAAAGCAGCACAGACAAGCATTTATATAGGTCATCAAACATAGTGGACAGAATTTGATAAACTAATTTTATGCATTAGCAGATTAGCAAATATTTCTGGGTTATCAAATAAGATGATTTCTACCAGATTTTGGACGTCAGAGTCCCCTGCTGAAAGTGATTGATGAGTGCTGGATAATTGTCCATTGTGAGGAGATGTCAGAGGGAGAGGACATGTCACCTCGCAGTGAGAGTAAAAGAGCCGGCAAATGGAAGTGATTACGTCTAATATTCTCCATCTGGGAGCGATTGCCTCAGAAGATGAGTTTCAAAGAGCAGTATGGTGGGGAGTGAAGGAGAAGGAGGCTGCAGTAATTTGCACAGGATTTACAAATCTTCTGAATCGAATTTGGGAATCTTTGTGCACATTTTGTTCTATTCCCTCAAGACAATAAACTCACGAAATGCACACACACATGCATAAGCAACAGCTCAAATATAACTAGAGCTTTTTTATTGCAGGGATTTGACAATAGGAGAAGTGAGTTGAAAAATCCCAGAGAATGAAGCTGTAATTTTAACATCGGCAAGCTGGATTTTAAGGCTCAGACGTACTTGATATATCTCACTGTCTGTCTGTAAGAAATCACAAACCACCCAAGAAAAAGTTGACCGGTTTGTGAGAGAGTTGAGCCTGAGCCAGGTCAGAAGTGATCAAAGGCTGCAGAGGAGAGAGAGGGGGGTTGGGGTGGGGGGTTATCTGGTCCCAATTACATTCAATCATGGGAAATTGGCAAAGTGCAAAGCGAGAGAGATCTTCATGATGAGAGCAGGAGGCCAGATGAGCTGAGGTGGTCCTCTGACATTTCTGACTTCACAGAGACAACAAGGAAAACGAGATAGAGAGATATTTCCTCACTTTTTAATTTTGAGACATTTATGTTTTGCAGGCCACAATGACAATGACCTAACACCGATTCTATATTCATTATGAAATTATAATATCTAAACTTCAGATAAGTAACACAAATCAGCAGCATGTTGCCTGTTTCACACAGCAACATGCACTCTAGACTCATTCCCAATAATGTCTCTCTCTCTCTCTCTCTCTCTCTCTCACAAGGATTCATCATACACTGACTCAAAATTACGGGTTCTGAGATTGATCAAACTGTGGAGGATGAAACCCCTAGCCATGCAGTCTCCATTTTTTAAATATTTGTGATACAAAATGGGTCGTTCTGACTTCAGGCATGGCACTGTGATGGATGCCACCATTGCAATAAGACACTTCAGGAAATATTATCCCTGCTGGATATTCCACCGTCAACTGTAAGTGATACTAGTAGAAAGTGGAAGCATTTAGGAACAACAGCGACAAAGGGGAAGACCACAAAAAAATCTCAGTGTGGGGTCAACAACTGCAAAGGTGCATGCTGCATAAATGTCACCAGTGCTCTGCTGATTCCATAGCTGAAGATTTCTGAACTCCACTGGCATTAATATTAGCACAAAAACTGTGCTGCAGGAGCTTCATGGAATAGATTTTGGGAATGGGAATGACTGAGAAGCTGCATGCAAGCCTCACATCACCAAGTCCAATGCCAAACATCAGCTGGAGTGGTGTAAAGCAAATCCAATCCTAGACTGTGAAGCAGTGGAAACATGTTCTGTGGAGTGATGAATCACACTTCTCTGTTTGGGAGTGAAGTGGGTGAGTAGGTTTGGCGGATGCTGGAAGAAGGTTACCTGCTTGACTGCATTGTGCCTACAGTGAAGTTTGGTGGAGGGATGGATAATGGTACCAGGCCTCATTACTATTATCTATTTTATCTTTATCTATTTTTTTTATCATCTAAGCTGGCCCTAATACATTATGTTCCTAATCATGGTTTTTAAAAAAAGGAATATGTACACCTAATTTTGACGGAGTGGACAGGGAGCACCAAAGATCCCCCTGGAACATTTTGGACAGTGCTATGCTTCCAACTTTGGGACAACAGTTTGGGGAAGGCCCTTTTCTATTCCTACATGACTGTCCCAGTGCACAAAGAACTATAAAAGACGTGAGTTCGGTGGAAGAACTTGACTGGCTTGCAGGTAATCCTGACTTCAACCCGATTGAGAACCTTTGGGATGTACTGGGACGGAGATGCAGTGCCAGGACTTCTGGTCCAGCATCAGTGCCTGATCTAACAAATGATGAATTGGCACAAATTCAAACAAAAAATGTCCACATAAATATTGTGAAAAGCCTTCCAAGAAGAATGGAGGTTGTTATAACTGCAAAAGATGGACCAACTCCATATTAAAGTACATGTGGTTAAATATAATGTCACTACATAACTGACATCACCCTATGCTACTTTTGCAGGACTTGCAGTGTGCAATATTTTGGCACATGGTTACACTTTTGAGGAGGCATATGTTGGTCGAGGTGCACAGGTCCATGCAGGCTCTCAGGGCCACATGTCTGCCACAGCATAGCTTCAATGCAAACATATAAGTTAGGCCTTGGTTGTTTTTCAACCTCAGCATTGTCATTCAACTGGTAGTTGTACTGTTTAAAATGGTAACACAGAGAACAAAAGTTTTGTCCCACAGTCCTTCACCTCAAACTGAGGGGCTTTGTCAGATGAATATATCTTGGTCAACTGTACATGAGGGAAGTTGTTAAAGGCTGTCTCTAAATAGACAAATTCGACATGCATTCAGCATAATTTTGTTAGCATATGTTAACAGATTATTATTATCCAATAAATTACTGAAAATTAAAAAATGGAAAGAATTAATAATTTGACTTAGACAGCAGGTTTGAATAATACAAAATAAAAGATATTCAATATCATTTGATTTGTGCTTAAAGTTAAAATTATTTCTGTTATCAAAATTCACTTTAAGGTTTTTTGTCAGTTAAAATACACTATCTTCTTTACATGGTTGTGCATATTTTGCAGGATAAAACTTGTAGTAAAGGTTCATTGTTAGCTGAGACAAAAGGAGGCTCAGGACTTAAAAGCCTTTTGAGAATCAAGGATTTAAATAATTAGCTGTTGATAATGTGTGACAATGTTATGGAAAGTTAAGAAAGCTTAAAAAGATGATCAAGCTCAGACAAAGGCTTCTTCTTTGTATACAAAGGGCCAGAACAGAGCACATTTCCCCACCTAATGAATGCTGATAAAGTGAGAGGAGATAACCAAACAGGCATAACAAAAGGGATTTCTCTCGCTCAGCCCTTCTCTCTGATTTGCTAAGTGGTTCCTTCTCCTCCTCTGATTGGTCAGGAGCCCGCACCAAAGAATGCCAACAAAAAAGTGACCCTCCAGTGAGCACCTCCATCCCCCACCTCCCCCTGCCTGATCTGTGTCCCTCACCCACCCCCACCCCCTTCAGCCCTCTCCCCTCTCTCCCTTGCTCTCTCCCTGTTGCCTCACGGCTTGCTGTGACCCATCTTGCACCTCCCGAAGCCCACAACAGACGCTTGGTGTGTGAAGAAGGTCAAGAGTTCAGGCTTGGCTGAGGCTCCATCCCTCCCTCTGCACAGAGGAGGCCTGCCCTGCGGGTTTATAATTATCTGCCGTTGGCATTCAGCACAGGTTCAAGCACAGTGCAAGCGCTGGCACCAGCGTGGGGGGATGCGCTTGGCTACACACTTGGTGATTAGTTGTCCCTAATTGTCAGTTCCTTGTTCCTTTTTACCTTTCTCTTCCCCTTGCTGTCTCCCCTCCCTCTCCTCACCAGTTAGAACATCTTTACACAAAACTTGGTGCTGCTTTTATTGCTCCAAAAAGGCACTCAGCTGTGCCTCATTGTCATGTGTTCTTGAATTCTTTGAATCACTTAAAAGGATAAAAAAAGACTTAATAATTTACTTCTCGTAAAATCAACTGTGTTTTCAAACAAACACAACACTCGTGGAAATATCCCCCAAATTTTGAGGATTTGGCTGCAGAGGTCAATGCAAACAGGCACAATTTTACTGCAAACTTACCCTGACTTTTTTTTAGCCAGCAGTGTGGATAGGTCTGAGGCCTCATCCATATGGAGATGAATTCAGGTGTATACACAAAAGTTTTTTTGTCGTATTGGCGTTTCATCCACATGGAAACGGCGTGTTTTTTTCAAAATGCAACAGCAATATATTGTTTTAGTCTCCATGTGGACAGGGCCTCAATCAGGCTTGCACATCTGGACACTTCAGCTTTACTCAGTTTTTCTTTGCAAAACTGCTCAAGCTCTGTCAGGTTAAATGAGCATCAGGTGTGAACAGCCCTTTTTTTTTCTTTATACCATTTTGGTGTATGCTTTGGGTCATTGTCTTGCTGGAAAATAAATCTTCTCGTTGGCTTAGTTCTCTTGTAGACTGAAAAAGATTGTCCTCCAGGACTTTCCTATATTTTGCCAAATTTATTTTACCCTCTACCTTAAAAGCCTTTCAGGATCGGCTGCATCTCTACAGCATGATGCTGCCACCATCATACTTCACAGTGGGGATGGTGTGTTTGTGGAGATGTGCAATGTTTGGTGTCCACCAAACATAGCGTCAAAAGAACCATTTTGGTCTCCTCAGACCAAGGAACATCTTCCTGCTTGGCCATAAATTCTCACACATGCCTTAATGGTTAGCCCTAGATACAATTTTAATGTGTTTTCTTCAACAGTGACATTCTCTTTGCCACTCTCCCATAAAGCTTTGACTGGTGAAGAACCTGGGCAACAGTTGTTGTATGCAGAGTCTCCCATCTCAGCTGCTGAAGCTTGTAACTCCTTCAGGCCCTCTCCACACAGAGACGAAAAGGATATATTGCCATTTGGTTTTGAAAAAGTTTTCCATAAAGACGGGATCGTTTCAGGAAATATCTGCGTAAACACAGAACCACTGAAACAACTGAAAAGGCTGTAGTGCATATGCCAAGCCTGTATGTGGCGCTGTATTGCTGCCACGGAAATGGACCAAAAGAGGGAAGAAGATCACAGAAAACTGACACAAATTTTCTTCTAGTTGCCCTTCTGGTTGTTCTCCGCTTTGGATTTAAGAACATATGGTGTGTGAGTTTCGTGGTGGTGGTAAAGGAGCATCAGATCTTTCTGTAAAAGCCGTAACAAGCTCAGTAGATTCTGCCGCACGAACACAACCCTGTGTAATCAGCCATTGTTTTGGCCGGACCCGCGCAGGGGGTGTAAGAGAACTACGCTATGTGTGACGTGATCGTTTCAGGAAAGATGCAGTTGGCCATCCACATGGAGACGAAACGGCAGTTGTTACGGATTTGTGCACTCTGGGATCCGTTTTCAAAAAGGATTTAGATACAACGTGATAAAAGTTGCTCCTCACACAAATTTATTCAGTTATTTATTCAAGCTTTATTTGTGACTCAGAATCATTTGTTTGATATGTTTTCATTTCAGGACAAAGTATCAAAATTGTATGCCCATATAGGTGTGTTGAGAGATAAATTGTGACCACACATAGATTACTATGCTTGTAAGAATGTTTTCCACCATGTCAGTTGATACTGGGAAATGTCAAATAACAGGTACTGATATTAAGGCAAAAACTGTCCTCATAGTGTCAGACTATGTCACTACATCTGCCATTTCCATGTCATTCTTTCCGTGGCATATCCTACTTACCGAGATGCCTATATGAACAAGCAAGTCAGACAGATTTCAGAGGCAGCCAACCCTGAAATTTTCAGTACGTTTTACTAGCATACGCATATCTAAAAAGCTTAACTCCGATCTTATTTTATTTTTATTTTTTTGAATTGACTGAAAAGAGCATGCAGTGGCTATAATTTAACAAATCACCACTTTTTTCATCTCCCAGACAGACAAAGTAAATGTAAAGAATCAAACAGTCTTTTATTCTTGACTTGGTGTGGCTGAGTAATGGATGCTGTTTGACTTTCCATTGCTTTTCATGATAAATTCAAATGTGCAAGTGTCTTGTTCAAGGTTATCCACACAGCAGGACGGCTGCTGAGACAACACACCAGAGTCAAGATCTCTCAGCCTCAGTGATGGCAGACAGAAGAGGGGTGTCATAAAATCCTTAGAGGAGAAACGATGAAGAGAACTAAAGTTAAACAGCCTCCGCAGATGGTCTGTATGAGCTGCTCTTACATGGGAAAAGCAGGTGGCCTTGGGGCCATCCTAGTCTGAATGTGTTTGTGTCTTTAGCCAAATCAGAAAGACCTTGAACTTGAGGTATTTAGTTAAGAGCAGTATTGCAGTATTTCAAATGATTTGAATTCTTAAGAGACCATGACAACTAAGAAAATTCACACATCTGTAGTGAGAATTAATAAAAAAAAAAATAGCAACTATATCACCAGGGTCTTCACTCCAGATTTTTGTTACTTTTTCTGTATTTCCAAGCTGTATTTCACATTACAAGCTTTTAGGGCAGAATCACAAATTTTGGCTCATTCATCATCAAAGTACAGGAGGTGGTATGCTGGTGCTCAGGATTTCCACAGTCCATCCATGACCCATCTTATCATGTAAAAACAATAGAAACTTTTTGATATTACAACATTAACCTCACATAGTATGCTTCTTACTGTGCAGCATGTCACATTAAGAGGCACCCAGGCCAGAGATGAAAATTTTCAAGACAATCTGGCGGCAGACCTCAGCTCTCAGACACCCCCTCTTGCAGACCAACACTATGAGAAGACCAATCTGTCAGGATGGGAAAACATGCCTAAACTTTCAAAATAAAATCAGATAAATCTTTGGGTCAGGTTTAGGGTGAGGGTCAAGGGTTAGGATACTGAAAGTTGAAAGTTAAAAACATGACCTCCAAAACCTAATTACAAAACTTTTAATAAGGCCAAGTACCCAGACTGCTTACAGGAAAAACAACTGTCCTCCATGAAAACACTAACGCAGCTAACATAGCTAAGGCTAAAGCTAACGAAGCTACCTTAGCTATATAATCTATGTAGGTAGCCACTGTTAGTGTAACCACTTCTAAAACTGGTCTATACATTATTAAAGCCTGGATTAGACCTCTAATCTTTTTTTCTATTTCATTTATAACATTTTGCTTAGTCTGTAATGTTTTCAGAGTGGTTATTTCATGAATGTAACTGCCAGGTTTTGTTTATGAATAAAGTTGAATAAAAGAAAAAAATCTAAAACAGCAAATTCCTTGTACTGGCGAGTTATGTCACTTCTACCCTGACAGAGCCAGTGTCTCACAGTAGTGGTCTGCAAGATGGGGCATCTGAGGTCTGCAGCCAGAACCCTTCAGCAGCGTTGTGCTGTTGTTTAGGAAGTCCACAATCCATTTTATCATGTGAGAGCACGGTTTGGATCCTCGTTCTAACACAGGGAAGCCAAACAGGCTGTGGGTAGACCCAGTGCACAAATTCAGAAATTGAAAAGGACCCTGAAAATCAAATTTCAGAAATCAAATTTTATTTCAATTATTTTTCAAATGTATAATGTTTTTTTTTTTTAAACAGCTTACATAGCTTCATTAGCTGCATAATTTAAGTACATAACAGAGTTATGTAGCTAACATAGCTAAAGCTAAAGCTCACAAGCTCATAGATCTATAGGCTACCAGTGGTTTTCAGATGGTCAAGTCTCAAGACCCACCATCAACTCCACAATAAGAAATAGCGTCCCAACCTATTGATAGCCTATTTTTTGATCACACAGATTTATCAATGAAACACAGAACAGTTTTAACCTCATATGCTACAAAACATGCCAAATGAGTGGGAGAGAGGACCAAACAAGCATGTTTCCAAAGAGTTCATGGGGTTTTTTTGTGCAAATTATTTTTACTGTAACAATGTTGTGGCCCAATAAAAAGGGCTTGGCGACCTACTTTTGGGTCCTGACCCACCAGTTGGAAACCACTCATCTATAGTAACAAAGCACAAAGCTAACATTAGCTATAAAAGCTATGTAGCCACATTGCCTACGTAGCAACATTAACTTCAGTTATGTTTGCCAAAGCTCACATTGCTTAAGCTAACTTAGCTATATTGACTTTAGTTGGAAGTTATGTTAACTTCATAGCTAGTGTAGTTTTTTTTGCTTTTGCTAAAGCTAGCAAATCTTACAAACAAAAAAATCCTGCATATACAGAAAAAGCACATTTACAGTTAAAATCATTAAATGCAAATCTTTACTGTAAATATTAAGACATGAATAACATAAAAAATAACAAAAAAGTTTCCCATAAAGACGGGATCGTTTCAGGAAATATCTGCGTAAGTACAGAACCACTGAAACAACTGAAAACGCCGTAGTGCGTATGCCAAGCCTATATGTGGCGCTGTATTGCTGCCACAGAAATGGACCAAGACAGGGAAGAAGATCACAGAAAACTGACACAAACTTTCTTCTAGTTGCCCTTCTGGTTGTTCTCCGTGTTGGATTTAAGAACATATGGTGTGGTGGTGATATAGGAGCAACAGATTTTGCTGTAAAAGCCATAAAAAGCTCAGTAGCTTCCGCAGCATGAAAACAACCGTTTAGTCTGCCGTTGTTGTTTTGGCCAGATCCGCGCAGGCGTCGTAAGAGAGCTATGCAATCTGTGACGTAATCGTTTCAAGAAAGATGCAGTTAGCGGTCCACACAGAGACGAAACGGTAGTCGTTTACAGATTTGTGAACTCTGGGACCCGTTTTCAAAAAGTATCGTTTACAGTCACCCAAAACGCCATTTCCGTGTGGATGAAACGCCGATACGACAAAAAACGATTGCATATACTCCTGAATTCATCTCCGTGTGGATGGGGCTTGAGTCTTACATACTTTTCTCACACTGGAATTGATTCATGTTTTGTCTTCACCTCAGATTTCAACTGCTTCTTCAGTGCCAAAAAAGTACCAAAAATGTCTAAAAAATGTGAAGAAACAGTTTATCTTTCATCTTTATTTACTGTCAATATTAAAATAGATACAAATCTGTCTCTTCCAAATGTTGCATGTGTACTTTATGTGGTGATCTGCTGCAGATTTTCTCTGTAGGTTTGAGTCACTTTCAAAGGTGAGTGTGTGCTTTCCATCAGGCGTTTATATTGGCACTGACAGGCGCTGTGATAAATGATGTTGGATAAATCCATTCCTCAATGCCTTCTGAGATGTCTCCGTGCCATTAGTCACTCACACCAGAGATCTCAGAGAGAGTCCATCATTGCTGCTCTGAGAAACACATCTGCAGACCTTGAGACAGACCCTGAAATGGGCTGACAACTGAACCAATACTGTTGGGGGCTTTTGGGGGGAGAAAAAAGAAAGAGAGGAACAGCAGTCAGGCAGATGTGGAGCCTGGATGGCTGCCAAGCAGCACCCCGTCATCCTGGAGCAGACCCTTCATCTCAATACGAGTGAGGCAGAAAGTGAGAGAGAGATGTGTGGAATACAGCGGGGAGTAGGGGGGAGGCAAAAAGGGGGGCATAGATAGATTTTGCACAAAAGCTCCATGAGTATTCCTCCATCTGAGAACATCCTCCAAAGCGCCTGGCATCGTTTCACTGTGACTGCACACCCACACCTCAATCAGCAGTGCCAGCTGATTCAAAGAAGAAGAAAACAAATTGAATTTGAAATAATTTAAAGTGCAAACACCTCAGCATGTGCAGCACCTTGACTGGCCTATTATTCTTTGACATTTTAGTGGAAAGTAGAGCTAGTCCTGTGAGCTTTCCATAAAAATCTATATTTAACACATGCACAGATGGTTGGAATAAAAGCCACATTTACCCCTCTTCCCCTCTGCTTTTGGTGCGAGAAGAAGTTGAGATTTCTGCCAATTTCCAAGAGCTCTGTGAGATGAGACATTGCCTTTTGACAGGTGTTTGTTTGAATATCAAACAGAGCTGTGGAGGCCTGCAGATGGCAGGCAGATTGCATTCCAGATAGACGCTTCAGTTTCTTCAGTTTGCTCCTCCATGGTTCTCCTGGGGAAGAGATAGTCAGACCTTTTGTCTACATGACTGTCATCATCAGCGTGGCCTTCATTACCCAGACACACATCTTAAGAGAGTTTATCTACTCTGGAACAGCACAGCAATCAGTTTTTGCATGGACTGAGTGTAGGGAGAGACTCAGTGTTAGGCTTCATGAAGAAATATAGTTTCATCTCCTCTGTGGTTATATGTAAGTATCTATCAATCTTGAAAAGCACACAGATTGGCTAGATTTCATGTCTGTCATCAGGCAGCTCCCTATTCCAATACTTCAAGCATATTTGCTGGTTCCCAGTCAGAGAATGACCAGACCAATCATTGTCCTTTAAGGAAAAAGAGGTGGTAGCTATGGTTTAGTTGTACTACAAGCCTGTGAAGACATTAGTGTGGTTGTAGCTACAGTACATCAGTAGTTTTATCAGAGTTAGACAGCAGAGCTTTATTTAAATGATAGGAAAGAACTGCGCTGAAATGTTGTCGCTCTTCTCCTGAGCCAGTTTTGACAAAGGTCTGATTCACCAACTGGCTCCACTGACAGTGAACAATGATAACAGCTGTCTGTCATGCTTGTTTATGTAGTTCCTGGGGCGTCTTAAGTTTTGTTGCTGTGATTGACCCATATTGAATGTGACAAACAGAACATTGGCCCAATCATCCCCTGATATTTCTTTTAAGGTTCTGCCCTTCCCAAACACTGTCTATGGTGTGTTGCCCTCATGGATGTGAAACATGTCCCAGGCAATGGATGAGTAAAACAGTCTATCTGGGGTGTCAGGTTATTGTAAAAAAAAAAAATAATAATAATAATAATAAATAAAAGGAAACATTTGATTTGTAGCATGTTCAACTTGTTTTATTTTTAACTTTCCTATTTCAAAAAATGACTGTGGGCTCTTGTAAGCACCCTGTTGTGCGATGAATTTGTATCAACCTGCTTCCAGTGAGAACACTGGCAACTACTGCATCCTTTTTTATACTAAACACAAAACTTTAATAGATGTGTTTTAATCCTGTGAACACACAATTTCAACAGTTCAACTTAGATCAAGTCACTTTGAGGAACTTAAGTCACTTTAATCACATAAAACTCACAGAAATAGATAAAATGATGTTGCTGAACTGGTTGAAGTAATGTACATGAATTCATAGCACAAAGGGCATTTCTTCACAAGAAATAAACAGATAAAGCTAAAAATTTTAATGCTTTTTTAAATCAAATAAATGGTTTACAAGTTATGGATTTTCAAAATTAAAATGCCCAGATCAATGTAGGTTGTGACCCTTATTGTAAGTAGCATAGTATTCTAACATTTGGGTCCATCAGTTGAAAATGCTTGATTATGTTTGGTTCTAACTTGATGTATGGAACAGAAATGTGCATTTTTCAAATCTAGTTTTAATCTAACTCAGTAACTCCACGTAATTCGTTTTTCTCAAATCGCATGTAAACATATGTTTTTATAGCGCTCCAACAGTATAGTGCACTATCAGGCGTGATGTTGTTATTGCCACTTGAACTCCTCAGTCTCACTGGTTGAGCTGTCTGGTGGTGTAACTCTGTACTGCGCACTGACGGACAGCAGGGCATGCACCCGGCACCACAGCGGACGTCCCAGGTCAGTCTCAGGCATGGTACACAGACCAGTAAATGCAAACATGCCAAGCAAACGATATTCATCTGTAGGTAGCGTTGCAGAGGCACTTCTAAATGTCTCTGGTCTCCTTAAAAACCTTGTATCCATACAGCATGGGCGCATGTCATCCTCTCAGCTGCATGGTAGATATGGAAGTTGGAAGGGGGTCATTAATGGTGTCTCAAAACCCTAAAAACATCTACAGTAGCCTGCAGGATAGGCTCCACTGTCCACACAGAGCATAAACAAACATGGTTGTCCTTTCTTTTCTCATCTTCTTCGTGGATTTTCAAACCATACATCATATTTTACCGCCTACCTTAGTGCACTGTGTACGTATGCAGGTGAAAGTAGACCAGCAGGTGAGAAGGGGGTGGGGGGGTTGCTGCTGTTCAGTTCTCTGTACCAGCATGGTTTTGAAGTCAGGGCTCTTGTTTTTAGTCTTGAGACCCTGACCTGGCCTGCTGGCTCACTGGTGGCCTTGTTAGCTGGCTTACAGGCTGATTTGCAGGAGAAATTAAATGAGAGTTGGAAGAAGGTATGAATTGCTGGCAAGGAGCTCCTCAGTGAGTCAACAGACATTAGGCACTGCCAGAAAAACCATGTGGTATGGGGTAATGAAGAGGCAAGTTAGACAGGTTGTTTGTGGCCTTCATGCTCTGCTTCTTGTAGCAAAGTGTAATCACCAAATGTGATTTTACTCATAATATTTTCTGTTTTTTTGTTTGCCTGTCATAGAGTGTAGAGAGTTTTGGAGTTACTTACAAGACCTGAGGAGACTGAAGCAGAGTGATGGAGCTGTGAACGGGCCCAGGTCTGATTCTGCAGACAGTCTGGCCAAAGTCAGCAGGAGTCAGACCACAGTGTGGTGCTTCTGCCCACGCTCACACCACCTGTTTGGATCTCATTATGTAACCTCTTTTAGAGGGCAAATTATTGCAAGTTAGCCTGTTGCTTCTACACGTTTTGACTCTGCAGACTTTTGTAGCTTTGCTGCTCACTTTCACAGCCTCAGAAGCATGACTAAATCCCCAAAGGGAAAGAAAGAATTCCCCTAAGTTCTACTTTTTGGTATTATTTTTAGGAGAGAACTTTAAAAAAGACTATTAGGAGAAAAAAAGAAAAAGTCCACACAACCTGTACCAGATGTGTTTTTGGACTCCACAGCCAAGTCTCCATCAGCAGCCTTCCCTCTCCTTCCCCCGAGGGCGGCAGGCCGGCAGCATGCATAATGCCTGAGCTGTTTCATGCAACAGGTAGCCTCAATTTCCACATTCAACCCTCACCACTTTGTAAAAAAAAAGGGATCTCTCAGTGTGAACAAACCCACAGAGGAGTAGAGGGGAGTCTGCTCACCCTACAGCTCCATTGTGATCTGCTTTCTACTGTAACAATGACCTGTGCATAAATGCAAGGCCTCAAGCCCCAGCCCCCCACCCACCCCTCCTGACCCCAACTAACACCAAGGCAGAGGCATGAGGGTATTTTCTTAACCCTGATACAAGACAAATAGAGCTCCCAGGGAAAGGATCCGGGGGCAAATTTGTTTTTTAATTCTAAAAGGATTGCTGGGGAGGGGGGGAGTTGGGCTGACTGGAATGTTTGACTCCCATCTTTCCAAGATTTAAAGCAGGTTGGGGGATGAAGTTTGCAGAGCAGAACTGAGGACTTTGTGGCTTTTTTTACTAGGAGGTTTCTCTCTTTAAGCTCGACGACTTCAATCAAGTTTCCTGAGCATTGTTCCTCCTTTAAACACTGAAAGTTTTCATTGTACTTTCACTCTGACAGAAACCACATGACTGGGGTAATTGTGAAAAGCCAATAAAACAGCCCACATGCTAATACTAGCCTGACATTATGACAACGGTCTGTGACCACATACCATAAACCAACTGAAACAAGTGACTCCCGCCGATCATCTGTAACTCCATAAAAGTGAGATCTGCTCTGATTGCACCAATCAAATCTCACGTGTTGTGCCACAGATGCCAACAGGCTGGCTGTTAGCGAGCCTCACCCTGCCTGTGGTTGGTTCGGTCTACTTATCTACAAAAAGAGTTCAAGGTGAGGAAAGCCCCTCAAACAAACACAAACTGTGAACAAAGGAGGGATGGAGGAATCTGTGCTGAAAGAATGTGGCTCCTCTTTCAACTGTTGGTATGCTCGCGGCACCTCCTGTCAGGAGAAGAAAAATCCCAGGAAGAAACAAACTGAAGAAATGCAAAACAATCCCGGCCTCCTGCTGCCTGACGAGTGATTGATGGGGACTTGTCGCATTTTCTCTTCTTTTCAAACTGCTGAAGGCGTTGAAAAAGTCCATTTGAATCTCTGTCTTAATTCACATACAGATACGGCAGTTTAAAGTTACAGTCCTTGTAGTTTTAATGTAAACCACACCTGTTTGGATGCAATTTATGGTCCGCATTAAATCACTGTTAATACTCTTCAGTGATGCTTTCTCTTTGTTGTAAAGTCAGATATTTTCTGGATTTACTCTATCTTTTCAAGAGAGATATAAAGGAGGCAATTCATGCATCTAATTCAGCCTTACTTGCTGAATCTACCTCGCGTTTGTAAAAGATTACTTTTTAGGGCATTTTGCCTTTACTTGTTAGGACAGCTAAGAAGAGACAGGAAATGTGGGACAAGAGAGTGGAGGTAAGACATGTACCAAGCCTGGGAATCGACCCCACTATAGCCTCTCTATATTGGTGCATGCTCTAAAATGGCTCAGAAGCGTCATAAAGAAGTGGTAAAAATGGGTTATAAGTGTCAAAAATGGACAAAAATGGGCAAAAAATGGCAATAAGTGGCCAAACTGGGTTAAAAGTGGCAACAAAAAGTATCAAAATGGGTTAAGGGGGGCTAAAGGTGGCAATAAAATGGAGAAGGTGGCACTGATGAGTTAAAAGTGGCAAAAAAGTTTAAACTGCAAAAATGAGTTAGAAAGGGCATAAAAAATGGCAGAATGGGAAAAAAAAGTGGCAACCAAGTAGCAAAAACTGGTTAAAATGGGCAAAAAAGCACACTTGATGCAATATGGATTATAAATGGCAAAAATGGAAAAATCATTGCAAAAATTGGATAAAGGTGGTTAAAAAAAAAAAATGTTGAAAAGCAGCACCAATGGGTTAAAATGGCCAAAAAAGAGGGGAAGAGAAAATGGTTCAGAAGGGGCATAAAGAAGTGGTAAAAATGGGTAATAAGTGACAAAACTGGACAACAATGTGCAAAAAGTGGCAATAAGTTGCCAAAATTGGTTCAAAGTAGCAACAAGGAGTTGTAAAAAATGGTTAAAAGGGGCAAGAACATGGCAAAAAAAGAGAAATCGTTAGACGCTTACACTGCCTGATGTGCAAGTTTGTGTTGTCAAGCTCATAGCCTGATGGAAACACACCAGGGGGAGATGATACAAGTAAGCCAGCAATGCCAGATGTGTGAAACATCACCTCTTTAGCAGTTGCAGCTCCTGAACTAGTTTGCTGCTGACTGAGTGAGGATGAGCCATCACCACTCACAAGGACAAACCGAGAGTGAGCAGGTAGGACTCAGTGTTAAAATGAGTACAATGTAGACCTGTTCTAAATAAATGGTGCCTAGAACAAAACCCTCGTGATTCAGGGACAAATATAACTCACCTTACAAATAACTGGGAAATATATACTGTATTTTCTAATGAAGGGAACACTCTGAAAACTACAAAAGTCTTGTACAACTGTAAAACTCTTCCTGAGTGGCATGGTAAACCATAATAAAGAAAAATTCAGAATTATGAAACAAGAAGTAGGTTTTTTTTTCTTTTTTCTAAGATTGAAAACTGACTTTTATTGAATTTAGACAACAATTCTTACAATTTTAAAACCTGATTCTTTTTTAACCATCCGCATCTCAAATATTTCAAATAGAAAATTACAAGATTTTAATCCTTGGAGCACTGTCATTAAGTTATTTGAATTGATTAAACCGGGGAAAATCCTCAGTGGGATTAAGAATTTAACATTCAAAAAGTGGCAAGACTGGCAGCTGTACATTCAACAAAGACATTAAAAAAACAGGGAAATGACTAATGTAGTTAGATTCCTGAGCCTAAGCATTTTCTAGCAGCATGAACAAATGTTCATACTTTTCTAAAACCCTTTTAATGCAAGACACAATCCTTCCTGAGTCCTACGTAAAGCCTCTTGTTTGCTTGTTTGTTCTTCTCCTCTTGTTTTGCTTTCCTCCTCAAACTGCAGGTCTTTAGTCGGAGCTTTGCTTTGACAGGTGAAGATCAACCAGTGTCATTGCTATTGGCAACCATATTGGATCGGAGAGGAGACATGGCACTGAGGTCAGCGGCAGCAGAGTTAATCTATACCTGTGCAATAACACACTTGGTGAGGCCAGGGTTCACTACATGGAGTTATCCTCTTCCTGTTAGCACACTGCTGCACTGTAAGGTTCATCTACAAACACAACAAGAAAACAACTTTTGCTATATGGTTAGATTTCTCCATGCTGTCAACAAGGAATGATAAATGCTACCCAAACAGAGACGCGTAAGTACTATGAGTGCTCCCTTCATTTGGAGAAGACAGCTCTCCTGTATCCTGTGTTGTGATGAATGGTCGTGGAGGAGCAGTTGAGCCTTATTGACTTCTCCTGCACTTAAAACGTGGAAACAGCCTCTGCAGCGATTAAGCCGCAATCACATTTGTAATTATGATAATGTCGATTGAGCTTGTCAAGGATGAATAATTTCAGGGGAGACAGTAAAATACACCTAACAAGGCTTTTCTCAGCGGTAAACATGGGCCTTTTAAAACTGTAATTAGCCCTTTAATGTCTAACACATGGCCTACAAGCCATCCATGGGCCCTAACTTCCCTTCACTCACACAACCACTTTCCCCCTTCTCTCAGTAGGACACACTTTTCACATAGCGGGAAATCTAACCGCACAAATAGGAAGCTCTCTCAGTGGGGTGGGAGTGAGGCACCGGCAGGCGTAATTCAGCAATTGTGGGACAAATTGTTATTTTCCTGTGCTTAAAATAGACACACGAGATGCAAAGTAAGGTCTACTTCCTTACATGTATTGTTTTGAATTTAAAGCTGTACCTTCCATGAAATCCTTTTGTTTCAAACAAAGAATAATAAATGATGAAAATGATGAATGTCACTAATGAATGCAGAATCCAAGTCTACAAGGGCATGGCCAGATTCTAGGCCCCATGCAGAAGAAGAAGAGAAGAAGAAGACATTCCTTTATTAGTCCCAAAAGGGGAAATTCACAGTTTACACTCTACTGTTAAACATGCTACACACACATAGGCTGAATTACATGCAAATACACATGCACAAACAGGATCCCCATGGACATGCACTAATGGAGAGATGTCAGAGTGATGGCCTTGCTGCTCTCGTTGAAGCGCTGCCGTGGGCTGTTGGAGGGTTCAGTGTCTTGCTCAAGGGCACTTCGACAATGCTCAGGAAGTGGCCTGGCACCTCTCCAGCTACCAGACCAAAGTCCAGACATGGTCTGACCGGGACTTAAACTGGCAACCCTCTGATTCCCAGCCCAAGTCCTTCCACACTGAGATACTGCCGCCCCAAAATGCATATTCCCACACCGGGAGTTGAACCCGGACCGCCTGGGTGAAAACCAGGAATCCTGACCGCTAGACCATATGGGAATGCAATGACAGCACATTGGGCTACTCCACCACAGTCTCTGCCAAAATGAAAACTCCTTTACATAAATATCTCCTGAAACAAGAGGTGAGCTACTCATTTGTTTATGATTAACTACTAGTTAGTTATACATTTGTTAACATTAGTTACTCATTCGTTAATGGTAAACTGGTATTAATATATATTCAATACCTACTGAAAATGAAATATTACTCTACCTTATCTTATTGTCAAGTAATGGTTAAAATATAGTTATCAAAGTAGTTAGAGTAGTTAAGTTTGTAAGTAGTTACATTTGGGAACCTTATCTATATGTTTATTAATGATCAACTGGTCAACATTTTACCATATTGATTTGTTGGCAATGGTTACACTGTGGTTAACTAGTAGTTAGTCATACATTCTTTAATAACCGCTAGTTATTACCTCCGCCAAGGAGGTTATGTGATCGGGTGGGTTTGTTAGTTAGTTAGTTAGTTTGTTAGTTTGTTAGCAACATAACTCAAAAAGATATGGACAGATTTTACTGAAATTTTCAGGAAATATCCGAAATGGCATAAGGAAGAACTGATTAGATTTTGGGAGTGATCCAGATCACCGTCTGGATACAGGAATTTTTAAAGGATTCTTTACTATTGGGAGATAGGGCTGATGGCGGAGGTCTGCACTGTTTACACCAGGAGATGGTGGACATGAGTAACTTCAATCCCAGCAGTGTTTTGGGTGTGTTTCTATTCAAAGTTTTGGAGTTTATAGAGTTTGAAAGATGCACACCCAGTCGTGGAGACAATTCGGAGTGTAACAGAGAGAAAGACTGGATTTGTAGCAAGAATACTCACAATGCTGGGAGGAAGAGAGGAATATTCACCCTCTGCCATGACTTCCAGTTGTCCAGTGAAACCATGGGTGAGACTGTCATTGCATCTGATGGCACTAGCACACAATGCTTCCACCCTGAGAGTCCACCCATACCAAAGCCAGTGCTTTGCCTCATCAAGTCTCCACCCCACCGGGGAGGGAGCAATGGGTGAATGCCATGGTGGGGGGCACATGGGGATGGATCCAGGGATATTTTAATGGATGCTTTAATATTGGGAGATAGGGCTAATGGCAGAGGTAGGAGTGCTTTTGTAGTTCATTTATGTTAACTAGTAGTTACTCATTTTTCAGTGGTTAACTAGTAGTTACCTGTATGGTTTTGACCTCTAGCCATGCAAATTTTTTGTACTTTATCTATCAAAGTTATGGTTAACGAATGGCAAACTATTAGTTAGTTACTCATTCTTTAATGGTAAACTAAACATTTTGTTTTATATCATTTCCCTTCTAACCATGATAAACTTGTGTACTTAAACTACAAGTTAACTATTAACAAATGAGAAATTGACTACCTACCTACCTACCTAACGACCTAGTAGATAGTTACTCCTTCATCACCTACTTACTAGAAATTTGTGTACCTAATTTATTTGTTAAGTATTGCATACTAATGGTTAACAAGTAGTTAGTTATTCGTATATTTATGGTTAACTATAAGTTTTTCATTTGCTTATAGTAAACCAGTAGTACGTTATACGTTTATCTACTACTAAGTTACTCATTTGTTTATACTAACTACTAGTTAGTAACACATTCATTAATGGTAAGCTGGTATTTAGTTTCTACTGGTTAATGAAAGAGTAAAGAACTACTTGTTAACAATAACTGTTAAGTAGGTTACTTGTTTGTATGGTTTACTGAGAGTAAGTAACTCGTTCAGTTATTGTTAACTAGTAGAGAGTCACTGATTTGTTAATGGTTAACTAGTAGTACCTCATTTGTTAATGTTAACTAGTAGTCACTCATTCTTGAATGGTTAACTAATACTGAGATACTTTTGCAGTTATGGATAACAATAAGTCAGTTTCTCATTTTCTAATGTTAACTAGTAGTTCACTTCTTTTTGTTAATGTCAACCAGTGGTTAAAGACTCATTCTTTAATGGTAAACTGCTGGTAAGTTGCACAGTTGGTTATCTTAACAAGTAAATACTTGTTCATCGACTAGTAGTAAGATACTCATTTGTCGGTGGTTAAAAAGTATTTAGTTACTGGTTCGTGAATGGTTAACTTGTAGTTGGTAACTCATTTGTCTGTGGTTTACTCATACTTAGTTACTCATTCATTAATGTTAATTAGTGGTGAGTTACTAATTCATTAATGTTAACAACAACTTATTTACTCATTCGTCAATGGTTGACTAGTAGTTTGTTACTCATTCTTTAATGTAAACTAGTAATTAGTCACTCATTCCTTAATGGTGAACTAGTAGTTTGTTACACATTTGTTTCCTTCTAAGTAAGTGCAAAATGTATCTTATCTATTGCTGAGTAATTGCTAACTATGTTTAACTAGTAGTTAGTTACTGGTATAATTACTTATTTGTTTTCAGTTTTTCAGTTTGGAGAGAAAAAAACCCACCCCAACACAAACAACCTAAAAAGTTAAAACAGCAAATTCGACTAAAAAAATTAACATCACAGTTATAACAAATAGGGCCCCCTTTTCCTGCTTTTGGTTGTCAGTCCCATTTCCTCCCACTAAGGTGTTCACCTCACTTTGGTGCCCATGCAGCCCCCCAACCACCAGTTTCCACCAGTGCTCCCGAGCTCTCTATCCAACAACTGCCCTCATGCATCCTTTCTGTACACTCATCCAAAGTGTTGGAGAATTCCCCCTTGAGAAATAGGCACAGATAATTGGTCACAGATTTTTGTTGGCAGGACACAAAGGGACCTCCTATTCACCCCTGTGCAGCTGTCTACTTCCCACTCTCCCATCTCTGCTCCCCACTAGCTGCATCCCCTCCAAAAGTTCCCCTCAACCTCGACAGAAGCGGGGCATAGCTGAGTGGCTCCTCGTCCCCCAAAACACAGCCCCTTTCACTGCCACAGTAAAACCATAAGGACACATGGCTCCCATGACCCTGACTCAGAGCCCCTTTCTGGTCTCCTTACGCCTGGAGGCCTCTCTGACATCTGTGAGACCTTTGGTTCTGTTACTGGTTCTCTGTGATAAAAGTTTCCCACTTGTTAAATATCTATTGACTGTGATTAACACACCTGCAATTTGTTGTATAACTTCTCTTCTGATGAATCTAAGGTAAAATCTCTTCAGTAAGAGTTTGTGTGGCATGCCGGTGGGGCTGTTAGAGAGGCAGAGAAGAGGTCGTTCTGTTAGGGAGGCCTGTTAGATTTCCCTGTTCTTTTGTAGGATTGCTTATTTCTTTACCTGTCAAATCATTTTGATTGTTAATTATAATATTAAGGAAGCAACTCTGTTTATTTTTCTTTTATGCTGACCTGATAGACGGGATTCCCAATGGCTTAATTTGTGACAACAAAAAGGAATGGGCTATAACTTATGTCAAGGACAGGAAGGGAGAACAGCTTTTATACTAGCTTTTAATGACAATACAAACTACTGATGAAGTCATGTAGACAGCATGAACATTGCTTATCTTTTTAACAGTAAAATAATGTCCATTTAACCTGCCAAGAAGAAAGAAGAAGAAGAAGCTACCATGGCATCTAAGTGGGTCATGACCTGAGCAAAGAGTGTTTATGTTTTAACCAAGCAAAAAAAAAAAAAAAAAAAAAGTCCATCTTGTCAGTGTGGATGTTTTACAATCCCTTTTAAAGATGCCAGCTACGTCCCTCTTCATATCTCCACATCTGCAGCTCAAAGGATTAAATGTGCTGGAGCTTCACAGAAACATTTTTCGTGGTGACAGGAGATGTTTACTGCATTATTGCATTATCACACTGACTCCAACTTTTGTTTATCCATAAGCTGAGTCATAACAAACCACCTGATGACTTGACTCTGATGATTTCCACCTTTTATTGAAAAAAAAATGTAAACAAACTGCCACACTGGGGAAAACAATTTTAATTTTTACCATAGCGTCATATAGCTGACCCAACTCTGTCCCATATCCGTGGATGATTGCATTCACATCTCATTCAAACAGAGTCTACTTGAATTGAGACCTGGGCACGGTTAGTTTGCATTCACACTTACCAAAATGAACTTGACTTTGGCTTTTGTGGCTCTTTTGGTCTCACCCATGAATAACAGAGTTACTGAGTTTACTCAAACTTAAGACTGTCTTATTATTGATAAGTACTGAATTATTTCAAGAAAAAAACAGGTTTGACGTCAAGTTAAAACAGATCCAAAACCAGAGTAAGTTTTCTTCACTATACCATGATATCAGTTTTAATGGAAACTCATGGTAGCATTGTGAGATTTTAACAGGTTTATCATACTCACCTTGTGTTCCTTGTAATATTCAAGATTTCTTTCTAAGAACAAAACCACATTACTACACTGACCCTCCACCAGTACAGCCATGATAAGATACTGCAAAGGCAGAAGAAAGGTTTTAATACAGAAAAGTAAAGCAACATGCTTCACCCTCTGCTTCCTTGACTTTCTCCCTCTCCTACTTCCAATAATGGATTGCATGTGTGGACTTTGTGTTTTGCTGAAAATTAGAAGACTACAAAAGAGATAAGGAAGAAAAAGAGGCAAAAATAAGGCATGATACAGTGCTGAAAGTTTGAAAACTGAAGAAAAAAAGAGGAACCCTTGGAGGGGGAGATGGAGAATAAGGTGATTACAATTCCAGTCACATCCAGTGCAGCAGTTTGTGCAGTGATCCTGGATTTCTGGAGCAACCAAGTGAAGCTGTTCCCAAGGGGCTCATGGGAAGGCATAGGTCAACCACCCCTTTCCTGACTCACCACATGTTAAAGGAATTCCGCGGTGCATTGTGGGATATGACACCGTAACCCCCCCCAACTAAGTTTTCCAAATTACTAACACACACTTTCTGAAGCCTGTGTGCTGTTCCAGCATTGGAAAAATGACTAATGTTGATGTAGAAGTGAGAACGTGTTGTGTTAAAATGCAAGTAAGAAGGACAAAGTACATTTAAAAACATGTCAGAGAGGTGGCAATGATACCAGTGTTTTGTGGATACAATCTTCAGTCTCATAAAAGAGATCATTTGCTGGCTTTGTTTACATGTTTCTTCTTAGAAAGAGCCCATATTGACTCACAAGGATAGATCAAAAATGCAAACCAAATTCAGTAACTGTTACTGATCACAATGCTCTGCCCTTACTACTAGAAAACAGCTCTTATCTGTTTACCAAGTGAAGTCAGAACACACTATTGTGGCAAGGAGCAAAGATAAGGCAGACAAACAAGATTGTTCATTCAGAGGGGCAAATGTTTGTGATTCAGTTTAACATTCCTGCATGTAGCTGCAGGCATTTAATCAGCTTTAACCTCTTCTTGACTCTTCTTCCTCTATCTATTACATCAAACTGTTGCAGGTTATTAGTTATAATTAGTGTTAGGTGTGAGGTGGTACAAAATAACACATTATTGTAATCACATAACATGTCTGTAATACAGCAACTAAATTTTAGTCTTTCTTTCAGGATTTGAACTTATTTAAATCCTTTTCCTGGATAGAAAAGCTTGTTTTTCCAAGATATTTAGAAAAATCCTCATGAAATTGCCAAATTCCCAGTGAAAATGGAGTAAAATAAAAACTATGTGAACAGTGCTTTTAATTCATGTTTCTGTTGTCCAGTCCCTGATGTTTCATTTATGGTCCAAACTGTGACATTTTTCATTACACCGCGTTCCAAATGATTATGCAAATTGGATTTTAGTGTTATAAACATTCCTTTTTTTTTTGTTTTTCAATTAAACTCATAGATGGTGTTGTGTCTCAGGGCTCTTTGGATCACTGAAATCAATTTCAGACACCTGTGATAATTATTTTGCCAGGTGAGCCCAATTAAACAAAAACTACTTAAGAAGGGCGTTCCACATTATTGAGCAGGCCACAGGTTTCAAGCAATATGGTAAAGAAAAAGTGTTGAAAAGTCGAAAAGCGTCAAGTAGTGCAATGCCTTGTACAGAGTATGAAAACATTAAATATTTCACAAAAACTTAAGCGTGATCATCATACTGTGAAGAAATTTGTGGCTGATTCAAAGTACAGACCGGTTTGTGCAGGTAAAGGCATAATGAGGAAGGTTTCTGCCAGACAAATTCATCAGATTAAGAGATCAGCTGCTAAAGTGCCATTACAAAGCAGCAAACAGGTATTTGGAGCTGCTGGTGCCTCTGGAGTCCCACAAACCTCAAAGTGTAGGATCCTCCAGGGGCTTGCGGTCGTGCATAAACCTACTATTCAGCCACCCCTAACCAATGCTCACAAGCAGAAACCATTGCAGTGGGTCCAGAAATACATGAAGACTAATTAAACAGTCTTGTTTACTGATGAGTTCCATGCAAGCCCAGATGGTCCAGATGGAGGAGTAGTGGATGGTTGGTGGATGACCACCATGTCCCAACAAGGCTGTGACATCAGCAAGGAGGTGTCAGAGTCATGTTCTGGGCCAGAATATGGGGAGAAAGCTGTAGGGCCCCTTTAAGGTACCCTGAAAGTGACCTTGGCAGAGTTTCTGACTGACCACTTCCTTACATGGTACAAAAAGAAGAACCATGCCTTCTGTAGCAAAATTACCTTCATGCATGAAAATGCACCATCTCATGCTGCGAAGAATAGCTCTGTGTCATTGGCTGCTATGGGCATAAAAGGGGAGAAACTTCTGGTGTGGCCCCCATCCTCCCCTGACCTCAACCCTATTGAGAACCTTTGGAGCATCCTCAAGTTAAAGATCTATGAGGGTGGGAGGCCGTTCACATTAAAACAGCAGCTCTGGGAGGCTATTCTGACATGTTGCAAAGAAATTCAAGCAAAAACTCTCCAAAAACTCACAAGTTTAATGGATTCAAGAATAGTGAAGATGATATCAAAGAAGGGCTTCTATGTTAACATATAACTTTGCCTGTAAAGATGTTTTTGATTGAAATAGCTTTTGATTTCAGTAAATATGACCTCCTAATGCTGCAACGTCAACAAATGACCATTTTCAGTTCTTTACAATCTGTAAAATGTTTTGAAACTGTGTTGTGCATAATAGTGTGGAACAGTGCATTTTGAGTTTTTTTTATTTTTGACAAAAAAAGTTATCATTGGGAGGTTTGTTCAATAAAATTTGAATTATGCTCAAATGGTTGATGACTTGAAAATTGTACTGTCATTTGAATCGACTATTTAGGAAAATCAGAGGAAAATATCAGTTGCACAATAATTTGGAACGCAGTGTATATATATGTAAGTAGTGAAACATTTTGAAGAATTATGATCGCAAATTCTTGTGAGCAGGTGGGGCTGGGTCCTTATGCCTGGACAGTTGAGGGCCACTGGTGTAAACTGTTCCCAGGCCAGAAACAACTTTCCACTGCTGTGAACTCTGCGTCAAATCTTTCCAAACGCATGCAAAGGAAAACAAAACTAACACAAAGCTAGAGGCTAAAGACCCCTAGAGCCTGAGTGCGGCTGAAATTAATTCCATGGTACCAACACCTAGCAGCAAAAGCCCGATTTTCAACTACTGAGATAAATAGGCTTGTGGCAGCATGTGGTGGAGGAAATGATACCTACTGTAGCCTTGTTCTTAATGTATTTCCTGTGAGGTGCTGTTTTGGTATGAGTTTCATAACTTTGCTGTTACCTCTGTGTATTCAAGCAGATCTTGTGTATGCCGCTCTAAATAGAATAAGGATTTATGTGAATGTATGGGGATTTGTAAGGATTGAAATGGTAATTTTATTTGACAGTAAGTTACAGAAGATGTCAGGAGTCAAGGAGTGATGAAATAGTAATGCAACTAGTAGTGTAACTCATTACTTTTAGCTGTAACTAAGTAACTTAATACATTACCTTCTAGAAAGTAACTGGCAATGGAATACTCTTTTTAAGTAACTGCTCCAACACTGGTTACCACACACTGATGTTATTGGCTGTAATGGATGAAACCTAGAGATAATTAACACAAAGTGAGGCTTTGGATTTTTCACGATAAGAGTGTGAAATTTCTCTAATTTTCAAGTAATTTTGGGGCTTGGGGTTAAGATGGGGGTAGGGGTAGAATTGCCACAATATTACAAGGAATTACTTGATAATTAATATGTCATTACAAGGTAAATATGTTTTTAATATTACCTTACTTCCAAGTTATTGGAAGATAAAAACAGAATGCAATGATTTTCTAAACATTGAAACTACATTTTTTATTTGAAATGACACGAAGATTGCATATCAGATGTTGAGAAATGGAAATGGTCTTGGGAAAATTAGATCTTGGATCAATTTGACATGTTTCAAAAAAGTTTGGACAGCAGCAGTAAAGGGTTGAAAAAGATTTGAAAGGCTTTAACGCCTTCTCTTTAGGACTCAGTGTAAACATGGGTACATGTTAGTCACATGGTTAGTAAATAAAGAGCATAGAGGTCAGGTCTATCAAGACTTGAATCGGTGAGGGGCTTCATTCCTCTGTGACAGACTGTAAATGTTGCAACATTTTGAGATAAACATAAAATATTTACATTGCATAAACATTCTAAAGAATCTGTTGATTTTGACCCACTTTTATTGAACTGAATCTTAAAGAACTGAAAGTTTAACAAGTTCATCATTCAGATCTTCACGTGAAGGTAACAAATATGCTGGGAAATAAGCGGGGCTCATAAATATCTTGACAGCCAGTATACTGGGCATCTATTTAAAGAGCTGTGTTTCATGGAGCAGTTATTGCTGTGTTTTCTTGTCATGCTGTGGGGCATGGAGGGGTGTGGGGGTGGGTGTAAAACGATGGAGCTGATAGACATCTGTCAGCCAGCCTGCCAGAGAAGAAACAAACCTGTGAGACTAAAATGAAGTCAGGGAGAAAAGTAATCTGATTACTTGGTGTTTCTTTGCATTAGAGTATAGAAAAGGCGAAAGTTTATAAAAGGCCGAGGCAGAGTGATCCATCCATCCAGAGGGCTTTGTGCCTGTCCATCTCTGACATCCATCGCCTAAGTTCCTGTGAGCCCAGAGGGACTATTTGGAGCCACAACAGGCCTGAGGGAGGGCTTGGGCCACAGGTGGTGTCCAGCAGCTGCCATGGCTCTGTGTACACAGCACACAGCCTGCACTTATGCACATTCTCCGAGCACACTCTGTCAACCACACATGCCATCACATTACATATAAAAGTGTGCACAGTGCATGCCAGCATAATTGTGTCAAAGGAAAAGTCGGAGATACAACCACAGGTATGGAAATGCACGGTGCAGAATCCACACACACATAAAAGCATGTTGCATTAAATCGAGAATCATTAATCCAAAGGCAGTGACTGACGCACACATAGATATTCTCTACACAAACATGATCCACTGCTGAGCCAAATGAAGCATGCTGTACACACTCTCCATTGTTTAAAATATTCAGCCTGCATCTGGTCTGCACACATGCCAGCACAAAGGCTGCCTGTCGTCAAAACCAAAGAGAAAGAAATTATTCCCTCATGACACAATGGTATAAACACGCAAACATATGCAGACACCACACATAAGTTGGATCAACCGCAGGCGTAGCTCACAAACACATCACACTCAGACTTGAAAAAGTTGGCCCTCTCTTTGAAAAGTCTGTAGTACACTCATGCAGCCATTCTCACACCCACACAGATTCCTGCAATGCTGCTGTCCATCTTACAGCTGTAATGTTTGACCCACACCCCGAAGAGGGAAAACCCACAACTTCACTGTTTTATTGTGGAGTTGCCTTGATTTCTGGGATATGACAGTCTACACCACAACGGCAGCCGTCAAGTCTTTCCATGCTGCAATTTGAGTCTCAGCTAGAAGTCAAGTCAGCTAAACTTTGTTCACTTTTCACTGCTGAAATCACTGGTGGCTGCTGTGCTATTCTAGAGAAGGCACTGCTATTATCAGTGATGGGCTGAGATTTTCATCTTTGTCAGCTTTATACTGACACATAACAGAAATTAAAAACAGAAAAAACAAATTTAACCTTGCAAAGCTGGTTGATTGATTGGCCAGATTTCATCATTATCAGGCAGATCAATCTTGCAAAAAGCTCCAATCCAAAATATTTGTGTCCAATCGGCTTCGTTTGAAGAGGATGAGCAATAGGCGTGGTTTAGTTGTACTAAAACCCTGTAAACAATGGCTGCTGGTAAAGTGATTAGCCTGTATGTAGCTGTAGAAGCAGTTTAATCAGAACTGGAAAACAATTCTTTATTAGATAATTAAATAAAAGATCACAAAGAGCAAATATCTGCAGTGATCTTCTTGGCAGTAAAGCTGTTTTTGCTCCTCTCCAGACTGGCTCTGGCATGTGTTTGATTCACTATCTATTTAACAATGATAGCAGCTGTTTCTTGAGCTCATGTTATCGAGTTTACCAGGGCTGGGAAATTAATTGAAATTTAGATTAAATCGCAACTTGTCCTGCTACAATTTTTAAATCCTATAACGTGCAATAATTTTTGACCTGAAATGTGTTTCAACCTACCAGTTTAATACATTTTTTTTAAGGCAGATATGTTATACACTACACGTCACGCAAACATTCAAGTGTCATTTAAAAAAAAAATGACATTTGAATGAAGAAAAAATCTATCTTTCCTGGATTTGGCATGTGATTGTCTTAACAAAAGTGAGGAATACTAACCCGACATGCCAGATGGATTTGTTTCACACAACCATCTGGAAAACCTCCCATAGACAGTGTTTGGGAAAGGGTAGAGCCTTTACAAAAAAACTCGGTGACTGGATGAACGTTCTGTCTGTCACATCTTTACGAGCCAATCAGAGCAACAAAACATGTGATGATTTCTTGCTAAATCTAGTCAGGAGAAGGGCAAAAACATTGTTTCCACAGAAAAAAAGTCCCCAATGCTGTTCTTTGCTCTTCTTTTAACGAAGAAATGTTGTTAAGTTCTAATAAAACTGACGCTATAGCAGCATCCATGCAAATGTATTCCGCCATAATTGCACAGCTCTGTCACGCCCGAAAGTACTGCCTCTTACTCCTGATTCGTCCTGTCACTTTCTTACAGGGCCCAATCTGTTCAGGTGGGAGCTTTGCGAGATGGATTCACCAGTGAGAAATATGGAAACAAGCAAATCCATCTGCTTTGCAAGGTTAGAGAATACATAAAACCAACATTCCCTTCAATTCCCTTCAACATTCCCAAATGAGTCAATATGATGGCAATTGGATATTTTTTTTCAAAATTGTTTAGCTTTAGTTTTTTCTTTTAAATATGTTGTTCATAATAATACAGAATGATTTATTGCTTGTTTGTTGAGATTACATAAGGAGTAACTTAATAAATAATAATCATTATATCTATTAATCATATTATTATAATAATTATTACCAACAATATTAGGGGGCAAAAAATCAATCAGATTATTTTCCAAAATTGTTCAGCCCTATAATTTTTTAGCAAGTATTGTGCATGCCCTCTATGTCATATGTTGCATCGCTCTGATTGGCCTGTAAAGAATGTGAGAGACAGAACCTTCATTCAATCAGCCTCCGAGAATTTTTCAAAGGTTCTGCCCATCACAGAGACAAATTATGGGTGGTTACCCATGGATGTGAAATATATCCCATACCATGAATATATGAAACAGTCTATCTTGTGTGTGTGTGTGAGGTCTGTCAGCTTTCAGCAGAAGCTAGTATTCTGAAGCAGCAGAAGCGGTGTGCTTAAGAGACCTGAAATCTGAAATCTGACATTGGATAAATGTTAAAAGTTGGTTCCTGACTTTTTTGCCTTTCCAAAGCCAATAAACTAAGTAGAGAGACATCGGCTTTGAATGTAACTGTGACAGAACGCATGAACAGCAGCAGAAATTTAGTTAAGCTAGCAAAGGACTAACGTGAGCACACATATGATAAAATTAACCTAACATTAGCATAAAATTTAATCATATATAGAGTTATTCTGCTGTACAAGAGTGATGTTGTTCCACTGTGTTAGTCTCTCCTGAGTCACATTTCAGATGGACTCCGACCCAAATTCAAGACTGTAGAAATCAAATCTGATAGAGCACCCAAGCTCTTGTTTCCCTGTTACAATCTGCCTTTTTTCACAGAATAGACATGATTGGACCTTGAAAATAACTGAGTAAAGTCATTTCGTTTTTATCTGGATGTCAGTCATTTAAACACAATCCCACAACGGCGAGGGCTCAACAGATGATAAGTTGTAATAGTGAATATATCTCCAAAGACCCACAGTAATTTTCAATGGTGGACAACAAAGATTTGCAAAGGTGGAGCCAAAATATAAGTATATATTTTTAAGCCTAATGCATGCACTTTTTCCACATACTGTAAAATTCAAAGTGCAATTCTTGTAAATAGATAAATAAGTCTTTATTTGTTGGGTTTTTTATGCTGCAATAAATACAATACCTTACCTAGAACTTGAGGTATTATCATATGAGATTCTGACACTGTTACATTCTCAGAAAACATCATATCATTGTCCAAAGAATCCATATTGTACCCTAGTGTAACGCAATGGTACATATATCACAAGGAGTCTGTACATTGTATTTTATATCAAAATTGTCTGAATGCTTGATGAATTTCCATTGCATGGTTTCAAAAAGGTGCACGTGGATCCTGTGGAATTTAACACTTTCACTGCAGTTGTGCTATTGATCAAAGTCGTTGACCTTGAGGCTGAATAAATGTAGCCAAAAAGGATTATTTTTTGTGCAAGGAAGGGAGGGCTTAGTCCTGATAGCATGTTTATAGTCCCTGGCTGAAATGCCAAGAAATAGAGTGAATTTGAACCGTGATTTAATTACAAGGCGATTCATTTCCACTTGGTGGGTACAGTACATTTAGTGTATTTCAAATGTAATTATGTGCAAACATGGAGTGCTTGAGTTGTCTGTGTGACATTCCTTTTTCTGAGGCATAAGAAAAAGTTCTCTCTGTTATATAAGCCAGAACAACAAACCTGTATGGTAAATACACTCACTAACATTCATAGAAAGACTACTCAGATGAACAACACTGGCATTTTATCCTGGATTCCAGGGCAATGAGGCAACAAATTAAAACAGGCATTAGTGGTGAATTTGAGCTCTCTTACAGAGGAACAAGACACATGACTGACAGCAACGTTATGCAAACCCTCCCACAATTGTGCCTTTCATTGCTCCCAGGATTCAGACTTGTTGCCCTCCACATGTGTGACTCAAGAACAGAGAGAGATAGTTTGGTCTCGGTGGGTGGGATTCATGTAAAAAAAAAAAAGGCTTGAAGCAAGAAAACTTAAGGCTGTTAGAAAAGCAAGAATTCAAATGACAGAGAGACAAAGATGCAGCTGTACGAGCCGCCAACCACCTCCACATGTTTGCTTATTAGCATCAAGAGTGTCATGTGTCTCTCAATGCGCCTTAACAGAATCAGCACTTGTCTTATGCTCCTGGTTTGCTGACGTGTTTGCAGTCAGGCCTTCGTGACTATCACCCTCAGCCATAAAATGAAGTTGTGAGTCATATTAGGACATGTCTTCACCTTTGAATTTCCTGCCATCTGAGAGCACAACATGAGTTTCTTTAGATTAATCCTGAGCTGCTCAGAAGGGCTAAACAACACAGCAGGAACTAACAGAGCTGCCAGCAGAGTCCATGCAATCCTCTTCAGTGGTGAGGTCCAGAGACGAGGGGAGTGAATCAACGCACCTAGACCCCCGCTGTCCACCACCCATCTGAAACCATTCGCTTTGCAATCCTTTAAGCTGAGACATTTCATGGCTGCTGTGTAGACGAGACACTGCCCAACTTTTAAATGAAAGAGGCCTACATAAGGCAGAAGCGACAAAGCTTTTCTTCTGACTCACAGTCTTGGAAAATATGATTATTATTAGGATAGTTGTAAGAGTCCTTTAATTTGCTCATGCATACACAGCTAAAACAGGACTGTTTTATTATAATCCATACAGCTAAACACTTACATTCACATCTATTTAAATCTTTATGTTTCCTTGTGAAAAGCTTAAGATAACATTACCCACAATGTAACATGACCTGCTGTGTTAGCTAGAGCCAACAATGGATTGCGCAAAATGACACAACATGACAGTTCCCTTAAAGTAAACCCAAGATATCTAAAACTCTCCCTGACTAGCAACAGTGGAAATCAAAAGCTTGGGACATAAGATGAGACATCTATGCCATAAGAGTTAATATTTATATACTGATCTATGCATGAAGGATCATTTTTCAAGGACGTTTTAATTTCATTGACTATTCAATGAAAAGGGATTAAAAGCCATGATTAACAGTGTACATGACAAATGCAGCACCCGTGCTACTGTGTGTGCATTAACAGAGTAAAGGAGGAAGCTGGAGGTAATCTAACAAACACCAACAAAGAAATCACTGACCTTTCCACGATCATAAGAGTCTGCTTCAACAATCACAAGTCTGTTCTGTTGTAGACTGTAGGCTTATTCAAGCCGTGGTATTTACACCCCTGCAACATTTTGTTTTTACTGTGAATGCTGCAGAAGTGTAATGGTGGACAAAGGGATCCCCACTCTGTGCTGTCTTCAGAGGAAGTAACAAAGGCAAAAACTTGCCTGTAAGATTGTTTGTGAATGTGGAGCTCCTGCTGTGCTCTCACAGTGCCCAGTCTTGACGTGAATTGACTGACATGGATATCACACTGCCGTGGTATCAGTATGAGCATCTTTAGTCATAATGATGGTGAAGTGTCTTGACAGAGCTAACACAAAAATGCTTCATGAAATCTCTAGTATAATCAGACAGACTTCTGTAGTTTTATTGGTGATTCGAATGTGGAGTTTGGTATGAGGAGAGGAGACAATATCTAACCAAAATACCCTCCTTCCCTTTGGCTTCACTTTTGCACAATAGGAATTAGTGATACATTGTCTATCTTTACATCTAAGTAGCAACTCATATAGCTTTGAGCCACTAGCCTAAAGTAGAGGCGAGGAGCAAGCAGTGGTCTGGTAATCCCACTTCTTACTAAGGTGTATTAGGGCTTTGCTAAAAAAATAGGAAAACAAGGATTGATTATTTTTTATGCAAAAAGCCCGAAAATTTTGAGTTCATTAAGTCGCAAACTTATTATCTAAAAAGTAGAAAATTATTAAAAAATGGAACTTTCAAGTATCAAGAGTTTTGAATTTATAACAATTTTCAAGCATACATAGTCATTACACATTATAAAGTTGTAAATTCATGTTAAACTAAACAAAAACACTGGTTAGATTAGATTTGTCTCACATTTTGTCTGTGTTGTTTTTTCTTTTAAATAGCCCGGTATACAGCAATGTCTTTTCAAAGTCAGGTTGGTACAAGACAGTCTAGTTCAGATCCCCCCTAGCAGACCACTATAGTACATCTGTCAGAATGGAAACACCAGCTAAAATTTTTGATGTAAAAACTTATTACAAAGCATTTTAAGTTACTGTAGATACAGTGCTTAACAAATTTTTTAGACAACCACCCAAAGTAAGGTGTATGCCACAGCTGCCCTAAATTAACAGCATTGGTAATAACCAAAATCATTTTTTATGTTTCTGCAATGGTTAATACACCAATATGTAAAAGCTCTTTAACCCAAATGATATTTTTAATGCTAAAATAATTATTATTGATATCTATCAATTTTCAAATTTACTGATTTACTAAAAACTGAAAAAATAATAAAGCACATTATTATTTCTTGATTAATATGTGAAATTATAGTTATTTACTTGCATTCCTGAACAGAAAAATGAGTTTCAGTGGTTGAATGTTATGCTTGATCCATTTCTGACTTCTCAGAGAAGCCCAGTGAGCCGGCTCAAATTTGGGTATAAAAAGGTGAATGCAGTTTGAAATTCCTCATTCCTGTTCAAAATGGTAAAACGCAGAGAGCTCACTGAAAATGAGAGTCTGCATTAAAGCACTTCATGATGCTGGATGGTCTCTGAGACAAATAGGGAAAGACATAAAGTGTTCTCACAGTGTGGCCAAGTATGCTTTGGAGTCAATTGCCGAGACTGGTCCTTACAAAATGTGCCAAGGAAGAGGCAGGAAACCAAAGTTAACTGAAGCAGATGTCATAAACCTCAAGATCTGAAGTACTAGAGACAGAAGGAAGACCACTGCTGATCTTCAGGCAGAGATGAATGCTTCTAGATCAGAGTCTGAGAAAGTCTCCAGAATGACCATAAGCAGACGACTGACGGAACAAGGCTTAAAGGGAAGAATAGCTGCTAAGAGGCCATTATTGAGGCCTGCAAACATCCAGAAACACCTCAGATTTGCCAGGGAGCACAAACACTGGACTGTTGATGACTGGAAGAAGGTACTCTGGACGGACGAGTCCAAGTTTGAACTCTTGGGTCAGCATCGTCGAGTTTAAGCTGGAGAACGTTTTGATGCCAGATGCATTGCACCCACAGTGAAACACGGTGGAGATTCCATTATGGTATGGGGTTCCATTTGTGGCGTGGGTAAATAAGTGAAAATGGACGGTATCATGAACAAGGATGTCTACCACAACATCTTAGTGCATCATGGAATCCCTTCTGGACTGAATCTGATTGGTCGTGGGTTCATATGCCATCAAGAAAATGACCCCAAGCATACTTCAAAGCTGTGCAGAGACTGTTTGAGCAAGAAAAAGGAATCTGGAGTACTGGAACTGATGGACTGGCCAAGTCAAAGTCCAGATTTGAATCCTATTGAACAAATTCTGGATTTAGAAGATTCAAAGACTGATCACACAGAAGTTTCGTCTAAAGCAAGTCTGTGGGAACAGCTAGAAACTATTTGGAACTCAATAACAAAAGAGACTGTGGAAAAGTACATAAAAACAATGCCAGCAAGAATGCAAGCTGTTAACAAGGCCAAAGGAGGCCATACAAAATATGAAGTTTTTTTGGTTATTATGTGTGAAAAAGGACTATTTATTTGTTTTAGTTTGTTATTTGCCAAATAAATAACAATAACATTTTTAGTTTTAAACAAGATTTTGAAAGATTTCTAAAATATTTATGTTTTCTCATTTTTATGACAGGTGGTCTAATAAATTTGTTAAGCACTGTACGTAGCTAACATAGCTAAATCTAAAGCTAACAGAGTTACATAGGTAACATAACTGCATAACAAATGTAGCTTAAGCTAAAGCTAACAAAGCTACATTAGCTTTGTTATATTATGCTACATTTGCTGAAGCTAGAGGTTTTTATGCAAACAGTGGCTCACTTTAGCTATGTTAGCTTCAGTTAAGGCTATCATAGGTACATTGATGTTTGTAGTAACATTAACCACCTAGCTAATAAAACTTTTAGCTTTGGCTAAAGCGAGCCACCGTTGATGTAACTACCTCCATGATAGGTTTGCACGGGTCTAAATGGATGAGACCTTTGACCTTTCTGTTTTATTTATGAAATGTTGCTTAGTTTGTAATGTTTTCAGTTACTATATGAATGCTGCTACCAGACTTTGTTTATGAATTAAGTTGGGAAAAAAAACAAAACATAATGTTTAAAACTTTATACCTTCCTTCTGGTGTCTCTCCATAGTGGTCGGACCCCCAGTTAGTATTAATAAAGTGATGGTTCTGGGCTAAAATCCCCAAGTATTTCCTTATTGCTAAGTCTCAGTATAAAGTATTTTTACCTCCACCAAGGAGGTTATGTGATCAGCAGGGTTTGTTAGTTTGTTTGTTAGCAACATAACTCAAAAAGTTATGGACAGATTTGATTACATTTTTAGGAAATGTCAGAAATGGCATAAGGAAGAACTGATTAGATTTTGGGAGTGATCCTGATCACCGTCTGGATCCAGGAAATTTTTTAAAGGATTCTGTACTAGTTGGAGATAGGGCTAATGGCGGAGGTCTGCACTCTCTGAGTGCTTTTCTAGTTTGATCATTTTCTCATTTGCAGGATTTTATAGAAATTCTATGTTTTTTAATTTATCATTATTGTAAAACTCTGAAATTCTGAATTTGGTGTCTCGTAAATATACAATTTCATACTTTCTCTTTTGTCTTCTTGTAAATTTTAAATTTCATAATCTCATAATTATTACGTTTTTTCTCAAAAATTGTCTGGAACATCTTTTTTCTTTTTTGCAGTGGCTGACATTCCTCACATACACTATTTTTTAAATTTATTCATCATTATTAATATTATTTTAACATTTCACCTCTTCTTTACTGATGATGACTCAAGTGGAATCACTTGAGGCAACTTTCAGACTGCACAGTTACCTTTGAGTCAAAAAGGCTTTCCAGAACTCTGCTCACTTGTAAAGCATCAGTTTCCTCCAGATTTCAAACACTAGACTTTCAAAATGTTTGTTTTTCAGTGCTTTTGTGTCTCTTTACAATATGCATGTAGAAATGTAAAGAGGGACAGAGTGTGCAGTGAAGAATAAGCCATAAACTGGTTGCATAACCTTGAAAGTAAAGCTGTAATTTATGAGGTGTGTAGAGAAAGTTCAATGACTTTTTTCACTATTTATCTCCCTCTTTATTTTGGTTGTTTGGCCCAGAGTGAGTTACGATGATGGATTTAAGGTGTGTGAACACAGTCTGGGATTTTGACTGTGCAAGCCAAGAGTAAATAAATGTGGTTTATATTTGACTCTGAAGACTCAGTAATGCTGATGCATGGAAGTGATGTGGGTGGTTATTTGTCAATAGTGCAGGCCTTGTCTTGCCCCTGCAATCAGACGTTTTACGGTATATCCCTCATCATAAGACTAAGCTGGAGGCAAAGAGTGAAGAGAGCATTCATGGAAGCTTGTTAGAAATGTTTGTTGTGCTCCTCAAACGTTTGTATTTGTCTTTCAGAAGGTATGGGGCTGAGAGAAAGGGGAGGGGGGCTAAAATCTGACAAATTGCTGAAAATTGCCTTCACACAGTCATTCCTGTTTGGACACACTTGGCACATCTGGTTGTGATCTGGCAACAAAAGCGCCGTGGCTGAGGGCTCAGCTCTCAGAGTGGTGCCACATATTATCCCCCCTACCTCTTTCTTTCTTTCTTTCTTTCTTTCTCTCCTGGTTTGGTCTGCAAACAAACTCATCCCTCTTTCTCCCTATTTTCTTCCTCTTTCTTTCTCTCTCTCTGTGGGGGGCTAAGAGCTGACAGTGTCTTTAGTGATGCTTGCCACTTGTCCCCCCGGAGCATTCCTGAGCTCCACTCCAACTTTAAGGGTATCAGTAGGTCGTAATTGAGGCATCTGCAAAGATGAATGCAGCACCGTGACACTGCAAGCAGCACATATTTCCAACGGAGAAGGCTGCACACAATGTGGGAACTTTAAACACAGCCAATAAAAGGATCCAAGAGATAATTTTCTTTGTGTTTGGCAGGATATAGCTCACACGCCTCCACACACACACGATGATTAGTAGTTCAAAAGTGGAGCATCACAATCTGTAGTGATCTATTTTGTAAGAGAATGCCTCTGATCACAGTGTGTGGTGCAGCAGCATCATCCAACCCTGCCTTATAAACCCTCACCTTATTGTTTCACTGTAGTCTGTGCTAATCTCGACACCCTGGACAACATCTGGTGGGGATGACTGCGCGTTTTCCATGCTCATGTTGTACTGTCTCCATGGAAAAACACATGACATGAATAAGAAGTAAGCTGCTCCGCTGACTCAAACTGCTCTGGAAAAGGAGGCCAAGCATGACTTTTGCAAGGCTTCAGACAATCTTAGCAGCATTTCTGGCAAGTAGGAAATTCAAGTGCATCTGTAAGTTTTGCATCATGCAGCTTCTTTAAGGAAAGTGGATTAGAACTCCTCATGCATATTCTCTTGCAGTATGAATGTGCTTTAGATTCTGAAGTAGAGGAAGGGTCATGGGTAAATACTTGAAGTATTGTCAGTCCTGCAGCTGTGTAACCGATAGAGAAAAAGTGAGTGCACAGCTGCAGACTGAGGCCTCAGCTTCTCAAATTGCTCCTGCCTCAGTTTCCTGCCCTCTTTACTGAGCAGGCCAAACCAGGCCCTTATTAGTCCCCACCCCCACCTTAATAATCCATGATGTCACCTCCACATCACTTCTTTGTTTTTCTTGATTTCTTCATCCCAGCTTCATTGTTTGTTAAATATTAACAGGTGTTGTAGGACTCCCCTCGGTCCTCGCTCCCCCTCGGTCTGTCCGTCTATCTGCCTGTCTACTTTCTATCACCACATCTGCTTCAGTTTTGACTTCCCCTGGTTTGTTTGTCCATCTGTATTTGTGTTTCTTCCCCCACCTCCTTTTACCCCGTTCCCCTATTTTTCAGTGGAGAGAAGCTGAGGAATGATCAGTCAGGCTTTGATGCTGCTGGCCCCTGCCCTGGCTTTCCACAGCACATGAGCCTGAGCAATTACAAAAGCACTCCTAGCCGACTGCTATTACCCTGTAATGCTGCTGTCTGGAGCAGGAGGAAGAGGAGGAGGAGGATAAAGAGAAGAAGAGGTGCTATGCTTGAATTAGGATCCATTTAAAACAGAAAATCCATTTATTTCTACATTTTTTAAACCAGAGCACCTCCAGTGCCTCCGATGATTGGCAGCTCTCTCAGTCAACCGCTCCTCCTGGACTGAGAAGAAAAAATGTGTAGTATAGACGTCTGGATGCTGCAGCACACATGTGGCAGACAGGAAGCCCTATGGGGGGAGCACAGGAAAGATGATGGCCCCTTTATCCCCAGCAATCATTAGACAAGACTCCAGAGGAAGTCAGAAATCACCATTCCATATGATCCATGCTTCCCTTCTTCCCAGAATATAGGACGACTGCTTCTTTAAAAATATTCAGTATGTGTGGAAACAATCCACAGAGTGCACAGATGGTTAAAGCCTGCCATTCAACGTATATATAATGGTCTGTCTGTGCACCAGCCGTCCAAAATAAATCATGGGGATCCTCTTATTGGTTATGCTCTGATGGCATCGTCCAGGATTGCTGCCAAAGAGATAAACCAGTTACAGAATAAAAATAAAGATCTGTTTTATAGGATTTAAGTGAGCTCTTTTACCTAACACATACATTGTCTACCTTAAAACTGAGAGGGTACTTTATTGGACAATCTGTTGGGATAAAAAGAGCTACTTTGGCAAATGCTACAAAAGTTCATGCATATTAATATAAATTCTATACTGAATATGGTTAAACATCCTGTAACTTTCACCCAAAGTTGTGAAAATTTGAAATTAATGCATCCTCTGGCCTTCAGAGCCACTAATGAGTAAAAAGCTACATCCACTTTGCCTAATCTTACTCCTGCCCAGTCTTAATGGTCACTTTTTCGTATGAATTTTGATTGAAACATAACTCGGAAATTTATTCTACTCCAATTTTTAAATCCCAATATTAGTGTTTGAAAATATTCTTATTCATTTTGGTTTTTTATACTATATCAAACTATGGGCAATTAACTTCCCATACAGATGCAGCCATTTTTCTAAAGGAAAATAAGGTCCATCAAATTACAGCATTAACTTAACCTTGGAAAAGTTACTTGCTATGGCTTGAAGAGAAAACAAGGGGACTGTCAAAAGGTATACTGTTGATAGCCAGTGTTGGGGGAGTTGCTCAAAAAAGTAATCCATCACATTACCTGGTTACTCACAGCTAAAAGTAACTAATTACACTACAAGTTACATTACTTTTGCATCACTCTTTATCACCTAAGCTCTTCTGTAACTTAATTGCTAATGAGAAATACAATGCTAAACTTGACCAACATGAGTGATGTCAACACAAGAAGTGATGTTACAAGACAGGAAGTTGGTCAGCAGTCGAATATGTTGATCGTGTTATGTTAAGTCAAATCAAGTTGATAAACCCAACTAAAGAAGGTTATTCCCTTCTGATAATTATTCATAACACTACAGCCAGTGTTGCCAACTTAGTGACTTTGTCGCTATATTTAGGGAGTTTCCAGACCCCTCTAGTGACTCTTTTTCAAAAAAGCGACTAGCAACATATCTAGCGACTTTTTCTGCTGTTACTGGAGACTTTTGGAGACTCTGATGTGAAAGCACGTATTGTTGTAGTGCCTCTCAGTGAGCAGCAGTTGCTGCTGTGGGCCCCTCCCCGTCCCAAAGCACTGATAGGCAGCCCGCTCCTCACGCAGCAGTCCCTCTCAGCTGTGGTCAGAGCAGGAGATGCTCACGCCGTCATGTCCAGACTGCAGATTAACCACGCTGTGAAGGCACCTTGATAGTTTTTTCTGTTGTCTCTTTTTGGTCCATTTAGATTGTTAATGACGACTGTATACAAAAAAAAAAAAAAAATGGATTTGTTGTAGGCTCTTAAGTGGACCATAAGGTTTAAAACATATATGAAAAATAGAATAATAAATAAATAATAAACCAAAAATAAAATTTAAAGCTCTGCCAGAGTATCTCTCTTGAGTCATTTTGCCTGTCCCAGCCCAGATAAAGCCCAGATAAAGGAGGAGGGTTGGAATTGTGACGTTATAAAAACAAAAATCGACAGAAGCAAGTTCATTTGTACTTCTTTGTAGACGTTTTTCCTTTCTCCTACATCTCCATTACAATTAAATTCATATGGACAAATATGCAAATTAGGTGATGATGTCATTTAGAGACTTCTGGCGACTTTTAGGACATTCAATAGCTACTTTCCTTACTGAGGAGTTGGCAACACTGGCTAACTACAGCTAGCACGAATCCATCATCTAATAATGAGGGCTTACACAAGATCTCCTCTTTTGGCATTTTAATACAACAAAGGTGACAGCAAAGTTATGAAACTCAAACCAATCAGCATCTCATAGAAAAACACATCCCGAACATTTTACAAAAGGTAACATTTCCTCCTCCATGTGTGTTGCCACAAGCAAATTTATCTCAGCCTTTGTGCTTCCCTGTTAAAGTTTTAACCTTGCAAAGCAGATGGATATGCCCGTTTCCTTGTTTTTCACTGGTGAATCCATCTTGCAAAGCTCCTGTCTGAACTGTTTGGGCCCGATTAGAAAGTGACAGGACCAGTTAACGATGAGGGGCAGTACTTTCAGGCTCGCTGGAGTCGTGACGTAAGCAAACAGCAACAAGATGCAGGTGCATTTATGGCGGAAGAGATTATTGTAGATGCTGCTAAAGTGCCATGTTTAATTAGAACTTCACAACATTAGTTTTACATTCACATGGACATGTCTGGCAGTCTGCTGTAGTCTCCTTCTCTTATCAGGCTAAGTAAGGCAAAAACCACAAGCACTGGGTACAGACCGATTTGAAAACAGGACATATGTCATGAGGGGTTGGAAAGGAGGACGTTTTTGCTCCCTTGTCTGCCTTCACCGTCTGAAAAAGCGACTGTTTTGACTGGCAGGATGTGTGCTCCTTGGAGTGAAACTTACTGGTGCGAAAGCTTGCATTGACTTGCTACAGGTTGGAAAATTAACTTTCGTGCAAACTATTTGCACAAAAAAAAGAGACCACATCACCAATAATCATCAGCCTTTTTAAGTATCCCAGCATGCTTTGGGCAGCAAATCAGCTGTTTGCAATACACAGTGAACTGCAACGGATTTGCTCATGCAACAATTCCAGTGGGCCCATTACTTGACACTATCTACCCACTTGACATGAGAGGATTTGCCCTAATTCATAGTTTAATGCAAGTAGTGAATTTGTTGCTCAAAGCATGCTGGGATACCTAGCACTGCAGGCCAGACTGACGATGCCATGTCATTACAACTTTTTTAATAGTGTAATCCTCCTTGCTAAAAAAAAGAAAAAAAAAAGTTGAAAAAAAATAGATAAACCTCATAGCAAGATGTCTGGATTGAAAAGATTCCTTCTTCCAGTACAACAGTGACCAGAAGAGCATGGCACCCGCGAGTTCAGACAAATTTAGAGTGTGTTATGTGCCCATATAGTAAGAGTCAACAGTTGTCCATGTTAACCATTTGTGAAAATGTTGAAACAATATTTTTTTTCTGCATGCTATTAAACATGAAATTTTAGAATGTTTTAAAATAAGGTAAGGTTAGATGAGGTAACTTTTTCTGTAGTTTGGTTTACAGTAAGTGAGTCAGCCTCCTTCACACATAACCAACAGCACAGCACAGGGAAAATAAAATAAGTAAAGCTGTTTTTGTCAGCCATTGTCTAACATTAAAAGCTCTCTTTCTTCATCACAGTCTGACTTGAATGTCCTCTCATCACCCTCCTCTGCCTTCACCTACAGTACACTGTGTGGAATATCTCATTGACCCAGCCTGTCCTTTCACCCCAGACCATCACTCTGCTTTTGACTGCAGCTGACTGAGGGCTTTGAAGCTCACGCCAGTTTGGCACCATGTTGGCTCATGAGTATAGACTGTGTACTGACATGGATCACTCTGTCTACTATTGTTAGAAATGCTCAAAAATGTAAAAACCATAAACCATAACAAGCTAAGTATGAATCTTCACATATGACAAATATAAATATATCAGGATTTTTTAAGGATCTTTGGATATCAAAGTGCATTGCCAATGGATAATCCCATTCAATTTTCCAAATCAATTCCAAAAGCGCTCAAACACATGCTGGAAACAATAGAAAAGCTGTTCTGTAAGACTGCAGATCACCCAGTCACCCCCCACTCAGCCCGGCTCTATCACCCTCCGCCTCACACCTGCTGTGTGCCGTGAGAGGGCCGAACAACTGGAAGCATGGACACATTGTGTGTATGCGTTTGTGTGCATATAGAGAGCACAACTGGGCATGCAGGCTCTTGTATGAGCGTGTGTTTTTACATGTGCACAGTCCTATAAGAATGCATCAGTGCTTGTGGCACAAGGCACGGCCTCAGCTCGATTTAACCCTCCGCTGAATGCCACCGTGACGCCAGTCAGACTTTGTGTGGCCGCATACCTCCACTGAAGAAGATATGGAAAAAATCTGTGGACCAGTAAGTCTTAGAGATTACATGGCTCCTCTCAGCTCAGGCCTGAATAATTCCTCAAATCCTACGGTGCCATGTCAATGCAATTTGGAGCTTTTGTCTCCAGAAAAAATAAGTGAATCTCTGTAGCATGCCTCCATCATTGATCTTTGACACTCCTGATGAGACTGGTCATGAGCATATGCGTGCGGGTGTTTTAGGCCGCCAAAGAGCGAGGAGGCCTGAGAGCGGGGATTAAATGTAGAAATAGAAGTGGATCAACAGAAACACAACATGGGCTTGATTTTGTAATTGCCTCTCGGCTGAAATGAATGGCCTACGCAGCTGTCTGCATGAACAGCTGCTCGCCTAAAAAGATTGGACAGAACAAACTCCAGGAGGGAGGAAGAACAATGTGAGATGAATCATATGAAGCCTATGAGGTATTTTGCAATTTCACAACTTTGAGAAATGCATGCATGGATTAAGAATCACTTTTATTGGAAATTCACATCTGTTTCAAGGCGTATTTCCCAGGGTGCTAACAAAAGATGCTGTCTGAGTACGGCAGAAACAGTATGGTGTATTACTGCAGCAAGTAAACTTAGGCAGACAATGTTTTTTTCTTCTTTCAGCTTTGTTAATGTGGAATTCTTCAGTTTACAAGTTTGTAATTTACAACTGTGGAAGAACCAGGGGGTCTGGGAGATTTGACAGAGCAGTCTGTATGGATTTCCTGCAGAATATTTGTCAGACATGAATTAAGTACTGTTGTTTTCTCTCTCTCTCTCTCTCTCTCTGAGCCTGAGGCCTTGAGGCTGACTTCTCTGTGTCTATAAATCACCAGGAACGTATGCTTATATATCCTGGAGCAAGCATGCTGACTGAGTCAGTCTGGCAAGGTTAATCACATTCACATCTCCTCAGCCTGTTTGGAGCAGCCAACTGATAACCAAACACACATTATGGGGCATGATCTCTCTTGTTTTGTGAGTTCTGCTCATATTATGCTTTTACAGAGACACCACATAAAAGAGTTGGATGCAGGTAAAGCTGTGGGTCTATAATGTTTTGGTGATTGTTACCAAGCATAGACAGCAGTGTCTCAGGTGTTTGTAGAAGAAAGTCATAGAGATCTCCTGCAAAAGCAAAAGAGGCAGATACTGCAGGTTGGGGCTGGGGTAGCAGAGGATGAGGAGCAACCGTAATAACACACAGAGGTCTCATTCACGCTGCACACATGCTCAGCTTACACCAGGGCCAATGCTCGGCTGCACTCATATCCCTCTGTCTGTATTTGATGGACTTTTAGAGAATATGGGAACCTTTCCAAGTGTGACAAATGGTTTCAAGCCTATGAATATATATCAATATAAGAGGCATAGGTGTGGGTGTGTTGGCAAGTGTGCATGTTTTGGAATATGCATGTCTGTGATTGTGCTTCATTTTTTTCCATTTGCTTTTTTTTTCTTCCTGCCTTCACAGAAGTGCCCTACCCAGATATGTGGGAATTAGGCCACATCGTTCACTACCATCCTGCACTAATCAAAGTGCCGATTCTTGAAACAGACAGCTGTTGTCATGTGCCTTGATTCCAGAGGCTATCTGTCCCCGTATAGCTGCCTGGCTTCTTAGTTGGCCGGCTGGACTTGTAGGGGGAACGAGGGCTAAACAGCTTCTTAGTCAAACTCCTGCTTGGTGTGCCGTCACAAATATACAGCAAACACGCTGATCCAAGGTAAGAGTCTTTGCTTACTCTTTCACTGTCTCTGGATTCAAACATGCATGAAGATCCTAACCAGGTGGTAATATAAATTCATGCCAGTAGACACACTGATGCTTATCTGCTGTTGAAAATGATCTTACAGATTTTGCTTTTAACCCTCCATGGTGGCATGATCTTCACATTGCAGGTGATGGCTTGTTCAAATGTGTCAATACAGGGCAGCATGCATGAATCCAAATAACCATATAAGGACCAACTTTTCATTCAAGTTAATGTAAGAAACATGCACGAAGAAGGGGGGAAACAGCCATATCAATTTCCTGACTCTTTCTATGTACTTTCCTGCATCTAGCAGATCTGTGCAGTGAGTCAGTCAGACTTGATTTCTACAAGTGTACACACACATTTTTCTCCATCTTTCATTACCGTAAACTGACTCAAGCAGGAGGGAAAATTCTCCGAATGCCTTCTTGGGTAAAAAATTTGGTTGATCACATTGGCTAAATTTATACACATGAGTTATTGTCCATCCATCTATTCCTGGTTCAGGGCAGTTGTCTGGGTGGGCTGTGGGAGAAACAAAACCAACTACAGCAGACTAACCAAAGGACAAGTTCCTATATGAAATAGCTGCGAGATTAAGGCTCAGACTGGCAGGTGAAAGGGGTAAATGTAAAGAGAAGATGGCAAGAAAACTTCAGAGAAGACAGCAGACATCGGGGTAGAGTTTACATTTCAACAAACTGCTTGGCATATCTTTATTTCTTAAAGCAACAATAAGCAGAATACATGTGTAAATGAAGTGTTTACATGATTCCCATGTGTAGTTATATTATCATAAGAGTATAAGAGGTCAAGTATCTGAAGGTAAATCCTGTTCTTCATGTAGTACATAGGTGTGTGTTTTACATGCAAAAGAAAATATGGAAAGGGCTGTAGTACCTTTTACTCAAGACCTACAACAACCATAATGCACTGGGTTGGCTGCGTTCAAGGGCTCTTTTGGACCACTCCTATTAGGCAGAAAATGCACACATTACATGGCCCATTGTTACAAAGATAACACAAAAATGACCAAGGTAGAAATGCTGGTATAGTTTGCACACTTTTTAACTTAACCTTAAGATATTTCAGGGAATCAGCAGTTTTTATAATATTGGGACATCATTTCTATTATAATTGCAATTAACTAGCAACTAGAAAAGCAACTTTTGCCAGCCCTTGCCCCTATGTCTGAGGGGAATTCAGGATTTTTTACTCAAGCAGTCTTCTGCTCTTATATGGCCCAAAGCTTTGGCATAATATGGTGAAATTTGCTGCAACATTTGCGGAGATTCCTCCACACGTCATTCTCATATCTTACTATGACAAGTGGCACTGTGTCTGTCTGTCTGTCTGTCTGTCTGTCTTGATTTGCATGCCAGACCATTGCTCCAGTTGTCCTTGACACCAGAAGACTCCTTGGGTATACTGGTTTGGAACTGGTGCCATGAAAAAATCATAAATATGTAAAAATGTTCTATAAAAGCCAAAATTGTTGCACCTTTCGCTTCAGTTTGCCCCCATCCCCGTTCCCCATTACGTCACTTCCCCATAACACATATCTCACTCAGCCACGATGCAGAAGAGGAGATGGCCTTTGCTCTTAAACCCACATGCTAAAAGACAGAAACTTCACCAGGCTCAAGACTGTGGTTTTTCTTTATGACTGAGAGAGAAAGTGAAAAAGCTGGGAAACAACTGGCCTTTTAGAAACATGGAAACATATTTGGCACGCCTGGATTTAATGATGCACCTTTTCTATGATCCTTGATTTAAGCTCTCTTTAAAGAACTTCTTCATGCTGATATTAATCAAGATAACACAGGAGATGTGTCATATGTTGGTGTCAGAAATCACAGTTTATTTGCTGATATTTGTCGGTTGTAGTTGGTGCTGCTGCTTAAACAAGCTTGAATATGTCTCTGTTACCGTGCAGCCAAATGGTGTGATGCTCTGTTACAGCTCCACAATAAAGCGCACACTCTAAAACTTTGTAAATAAGTCAAAAGGCACAGCTTTAATGCTCCCCTTACTATGTTGTAGGCTTATCACCACAAACACGCAACATTGTGCAGAGACACTGAGCCATTAGGCCGTTATTTTGGGGAAAAAGCACCACTTTTCATGCAGATTTGCCTTATTGCATTAAGCACTCAATGACGAGGCTGGTAACAGCATGGAGTTAATAGAGTAAAGATTAGAAACTGTGTGAGCTGATGGAAGTGTGCTGCAGGTTTTATGGCACATGCATTTTCCAGAGATCAGGAAACAATTTCACCTCTGTATGACTTTAAAATAAACGATGATAAATGATGTTTAAATAAGTCTTTTAAATATTACTTTGGCATCGCTATTACAAAAAAAAAAATCAGGAGTTAAATCAGTCTAAGGTTCTCAGCTACTCTTTGATCCATGTGTGGCACCGTTATGCATGACAATGATGTTACTGTTGTCGTTGTTTTCTTAGGCTTTCCTTCATTTATGGAGGAAACTGTCAAGGTGGTGCTTAAGTGAACACATTAATATTTCCATTCCTTTAATTAAACACACCGTCTATTATTCTGAATATCTTACATGGATTGTCAGAATCCGTGCAGGATGTGGGCAGGATTGGACAGCTCATCTGTGAGCGCGGACGGCAGTTCTGGCCCATGCTGTGGGAGTGAGTGGTAATGGTTAGAAATCCAGCGGTAGCGGGCATGATCTGGATTAAGAAAAGAGTCCCGCTGAGGGCTCAGATGCTTTAGTCAAATAATCTTTACCAGAACTTTTTATTTATTTTTTACATATTATACACATTGGTACCCAGTCTGAAGTCTACAGACTGCTCAGGCCGATCTGAAACAAGACAGTCAGGTCCATGGAGGATTTCCCGTTTGCGTCACCAGCTGTTCCAATGCTTACTCTTTCATTTTAAGCGTGGTATTGTACTCTCCTGTACATTGTGGGATTGTTGGACATTCTGTCACCAGCATGACATTTTTTCTGATAATGGCAGAAGCTTATTAAGTCTCTGACAGCCACTCTTGCAACACTAAGCACCAACATACAATTGCCTAGTCTTCATAGCCTGAAACCTATACAGAAGAGAACACATATAGCCTGATGTGCTCCTCTTAAAAATGTAACTATGCATCGAAACAGCACAGACCAGAGCCCTGTGATTGGTCCATGTGACTGGTCCAGTGAGTAGCATCAGGTCAGGCAGTCTGAGGATGTCTATGGTTATAGCTTGTGTCCTTGTGTGTGAGGTAAGTGACTGCAGATGTCAAACTAACTGATAAAATCTAGTTGTTAGCATCTGAAACTATCAGTCCATTTCCTCATCAATGACTCTCATTGGCTGAACGAGTGCAAATATTTTCCTCTTGTGTAGCCTCAACTAATTTAGCAGCTGTATATAGCACCTCCTCCAGTGCCTCCTCTGTTCTCTTCTTTGCAGCAATTGCAGTAAAAAACAAGTCCTGCTCAATGTTTATCACCTCCATCATACAAAACTTAAGTTGCCAAACAACCAGAGAACATGACAGGACAAAAAACTGGCAAAAGAGCCCAACAGTGCCTGCTCTGGTGGACAGCTCTGGTACAATGAGTAAATTTGCCATCCAAATCCTCAACTGACATTTCTGAAAATGCCAACATCAACATTTTTATCCAGGAACCAAGCCAACCAGCTGACTGAATACTGGAGACTATGAAACATTTGATTATGTGCAAAAAAACGGAATTTAAAACTGGGGAAATGGCAATGGTACAAATCTAGTGTTTATATTTCAAATGATTATGTCACGTCATCGTCACATAATGCTTCATACTTCAGAGTCATGTATCGCCATCATCACTAGCCGACAGTGGTCATTCACGGCACGGTAGACACTTCCACGGTTACAGCAGGCCACACCCGTTTAGACGTTGCTGTGAGACTCTGGTATTGTGGGAACTGTATTTTTGGCTGAGGTTGAAAATTTACTGTTTTTTTTCTCTCCCTTCTGGAGGAAGTGAATGGCATTTTTACTTCTTGAACCACAACTGTTGAGCTCTATAGAACAAGCATGGAAACTGCACTGTTAGCTCGCATTTAGGTGGAGTATTGCAGGGCTAAGCAGAGACGCCAACCCAGTGTGGTGCTCACAACAGTGCTGGCCACAATGGCGTAGACTTAACACAGAAGGATACGACAGGCTTAACAAAAACATCTGGCATTTAGATGATGGCAAAAACTGGAGTGTTGAACTCTAACTGTTAAACATTTAAAAGTTGATTTAAACTCCAAAAGTGCTAATTTTAACTCCATTCTAAGTGGATGGGTCTTCAGTGTTTGCGCTATGAGACAGTGTTGGTTCATCAGTGTTAGTCCAACCCATTGCCTTTTAAATCTGGGGATATATGCGTGAAGAATTCCATCATTCCCTTTGATGGAGTGTTAAGATGTTTTTAGATGTGTTTTGTATGTGTGAAGGTAAATTTATATGTATTTAGATGTTACCTTTTGCACAGTGATCATTACTAGGAACCCTTTGCTCATGTCTCTGGTGGGTGGTTGTTGTTGTTGTTTTTTATGTTAGACACTTGTGCACCATGATTGAAGTTATCAACAAAGTTAATCACCTCCTGCCTGTAGAACTAGATGAACTACAATTAAGGTGGTGTTTTCAACTCAAGGTACCAACCTTGATTAACCTCCAGAGACCCAAGCTTTAACTTTTTTCTTCATTTTTCATATCTCCTATTCACTATGGATTAGACCTGATAAGTATAATTACTTAACATTGTTTCAAAACTACAAGTAGTTATTTTTTTCAATGAATATCCTCATATGAGGACAGTGGGCCTATTTTACTACATAACACAATAAAAACATAATCATGTAATACAAAAAGGGCAATTCTACCAAACTGGGACAAAAAAGAGAATTGGAAATATCGTGTAAAAAAAAAAAAAAAAAATTCACCATATTTTTGTTCAGGTCTGCATACTGCTAACACTCAAGACTGTGTGAGTTAGAGTAATGGTGCAGGGAACCCAAAATTTAATGTTCCCATATGAGGATGCTGGGATGTTACGAAATAGCATTATGTTATGCTAAGAGTGCACTGCAATGTGTAAAAACACAACACTGTGACATTTAAGAAATTTAGATATCAACACTTCCCAAAGTGTAAATATAACTCATAACTGGTGAGATTTATATTATCTCAGAAAAAGTGTTAGATTTAACACTGTAGGAGTTGAATTCACTCTGACAGATTTGCTGTTTTTGTTTATGATAACACTACCAAGTGGCAATAATAAGCTCCAAACATGCTAAAATACTACAACAAACTAGAAAAGCACTCAGAGAGTGCAGACCTCCACCATTAGCTTTATCTCCCAAAAGAACAGAATCCTTTTAAAAATTCCTGGATCCAGACGGTGATCCGGATCACTCCCAAAATCTAATCAGTTCTGCCTTATGCCATTTCTGACATTTCCTGAAAATTTCATCAAAATCCGCTCTTAACTTTATGAGTTATGCTGCTAACAACCTAACTAACAAACTAACAAACCCTGCCAAACACATAACCTCCTTGGTGGAGGTAATAATTTGGCCAACTGCTTGTTAACAAGCCACACCATGGTGAGCCATGGTAGGCCCAATTTGGTGAACCTACATTACTCTATAAGGAAAAAATGTTGTCACAGAAATGCTTAAGACTGATTCCAGTGACTCCCATAAACTTATAAAGTGGCTAAACAGTAATTCTACCAAGAAAAAAACAACTTATTTTGAAGTACTTTAGCAGAGCTTTACAAATAAACACCACTGGGATAGCCCAGAGCAGACTAACAAGAAGACACAGGGCTCAGTGAGTAAATGTGCAGGAGTCTCAACAGGGACTCGAGAGGGTGCCGATGTAAGTGGAAACTCATAGATATATACTATAAACAGTAAACAATAAGAATGGTAAAAAAAAAAAAAAAGTATGGCAAATAATTGCAAATTATGGAAAGAGGGATCATCATCGCTGCCATATACGCACCAACCTTGCCACCTTGCAACTCGGTCCAGTGCTGAGTTAGAAACCAATTACTGACTTTTTAAAAAATGTATTAATCGGCCATTAAGCTAGCTTGTTGGAGTTGTTGTGCAGTGTTACAAATGGATTCATCTTTGGTAAAGAAAAGCACAAATACATGTTTGCCACATTTTACGGGCTCTTTGAAAAGCAAACATCCTTTTGCATGCCACTGTGATGCAATCAGTCTTCAAATTTGCCTGGAGGATGCCTGAATTGGGACACAGCTAGTCTGCTGAAATGAGCAAACAAAAAAATGCAAAATGAATTCCAATCTGTGGTTCCAAAAAGAGCCCTAAGGCCAGGAAAAGTCTGCGATGATGTGCACAGAATGACTGAGGGCCTCTTGGTTCAGGCTTCATGGAGAGAAGACGAATGCTGTTATATCTCCTCAGATACAAAACCAATTGAGTTAGAGCAGTTCCCCTTTAAGATAATTTAAGCCTTTACAGGGCATCTAACTAAGTGATTCTTCAGTTACAATAAACAAAAGTACAAGTTGATAACCTGAAGGTGCTGAGTAATGACTCTTGAGCTGATGGGTGAAAGCACACCGTCCACGCTGTAGTTTGTGGAAGCAAAGAGAGTTGTCATAGGTCACTACAAAGCAATTTGTTGCCTGTTTCCATAATGTATCTTGGCTCAGAAGAGAGGGAGTGGTGTCATGAAAAGAGAAAGACAGAGGCATGTTCAAACAAAGCTATGTGTTCAAATAAGCCTCACACAAGCCATAGAGTTAACTTTTTTCCTTATTTCACTGATATGTTGGATAAAACCAGGAGGTTAGATAAAGAAGAAAAGTATTTCAGATATGGGAGAGCTTTAACTCTCAAAACACACACAAACACAAACACAGGGGCAGGGTTTAAGTCAGGGGTCAAATAGCTCTGAACTCTCTCCCTTTAGGCTGAGGACATCAGAGGTCCCTCTGTGTGCTGCTCTCCATTTATTTTACCCATCATCCCTCATCAGGCCGGGCTGACCTCACGACCCTGTGAGCTAGGGTTACCTGTCAGTTGACTGTCTATTCACGAGCATGAAGCTTGACGCTGTGTCAACATTTGTTCTATGAGAAACGAGGGAGGAAGAAGAGAGGAGTCTGGTTGAGTGTGGTGATGACAAAAGCAACAAACAGACAATTAAGAATAAGTTAGGAAGAAAAAAACTTCAAGATTGCAATCAATTAATAATGTTAATGTCGTTGATTGCTGTCTTTACACATGCTTTCAATTTGAGGACAGCCAGCTCCAGCTTTGGGCTCAGGAGGAAAGGCATGGCATAAGAATAAGACACTCAGTATGTTGACATGCACAGTTAACTTGAGCTGATTGGGAAATTTAACTGGACGTTTGTCTTTGTCCCAGTCTATAAGCACTGGGGGAAAGTCAATTGGTTGACAAAAGTATGTCTAACTCTGCCGTTATAGGTGGGGAAATGCTCCTTAACAGCTAGTTATATGGATCTAGTTCCGTTTGACCTTCCTAAAAAGTTAGCGAACAGCTAACTGATGGTATGTCAAACAGCAAAAACAGGAACAATTCAACAGCTCTGTATGTTATGTACATGCTCTGTGCTTTACTTCTGCTACAAAACAATGCACATTATCCCTGTAGTGTGATACATGAAGGCAAACAACAAAGAAGCTTCTGCTATGCTTTTGATTTCTGGGTCATAGCCCAGTGTGGAGGCTGCAGAGCATGTGCAGAATTCCTTTTCTAGTTGAGATCCATTTGAGATCTTTGCAAGGGTATATCCATCCATCTCCAATTGCTAGGTCTGTTGGCCCAGATATCTTTGATTTAGTATGAACATGGATGCATTTTTAAAATCTAGTATTATTTGGACTAACAAAATACAATACAGTAGGATAAGATATATGATACAATATTTTATATAAATGATGACAGGGGCCATCAACTCCATTTACACAAGGGCCACCTTTTTCTTGACAGATGCTTTGAGGGCCAGACATTGAATTAAAACTATCAATTTAAACCTTTATAAAAGGCTGCAAGAAACTAAAATCAATAGAAAATCAATATTTGTTGTAGTTAACACATTCTTGTAAAAACATTGTTGTTTCCATCCAAAATTAATGGAACTTTTGCCTTTAACAGTGAGATCAGTCCCAATCAATACTACAGCCAGCCACAAGGGGGTGATTGACATATTAGCGATATATTTCTGGAGCCCTGGTGATGTCTCTCACTGAGCTTAATGCTAATATACTGTGTTGTGATTGGCCAAAAACAAGTGTAGGAAAAAGATCTGTGAAGATTCTAAGACAGGGAAATAACACTCTCAAAGAGCATTATGTGGAAAATTGATGAGAAAAAACATGGCTTCACTCACTTAAATAATCCTCTGGGGGCCGGATGTGAAGCTGTGGGGGGCCTGATTTGGAGCCTTGGACGCCAGTTGATGATCACTGCAATACGGTATGGTACGATATGATATGACTTAAGATGAGATACAATAGGAAACAATAAAATGTATTAAGATATATAAGACAATATTTTATACAATATAAATGATATGACAGGAAATTAAATGATATGATACCCTTCACAATAAAACAGCTTCTTCTATGTATATGCACAGACTGAGGAAATCAGAGATGACAACCAAAATCTGACACTAAGATGGTATTTTTTTCTTTTACTTTGTCTCAGTGCTATCTGTTATTGAATGTATTCATAAAATAAATGATGGAGCAGATAACATAGTAGTCAGCAGAAAATGAAGCAGTTTTAATATGAACATACTGGTCATGTGAGATACAGTAAATGTCATCACTTCTGTTCTCTTGCTGAATTTTTCTACTAATTGTATCCCAACCTAATGGCTGGTAGGAAAAAGTATGTGTAAAGCTGGGGTAATTTTCTGACTGCTTGCGTTCACACATGCAGCTCCAGAAAATTTGGGTACATTTTCAGAAGTTGTGTGCGTGTGCAAATCAGCTATAAGCTCAGATTTAAAGAAAGTAAGGCCCTGCTAGCACACTTCTCCAACAACTGTCATGAATGTGTGATAATTCCTGTTTACTCAGAGACAAAGGTCCAAAGGAGCCTAGTAAACAGATGCATGCATGGATACCTACGAAGGGGTACCTACAAAAACACTCCAGAAGCCCCCCTGTGTGTGCTGTCAGCTATCAATCAGGGTGCCGTAAGTGGGATCCTTGAGTGGAGATGCTATCAGCGCTGCTTCGTATACACTCACACCACAGTCTCTCTTATCAGTGCTGAGATAACAGATCCCCTCTAACAGCCAGAGGTCTGAACCAGACACACACTCGCTTTCTGCATCCCTCTGTCTCAGCTGGGCTAGAGGCCACTTTGTTTCACGCAGGGGCCTCTGTAAAAAAAAAAAAAAGAAGAAGAAAAACAGTCAATTTGCTCTGGTTCCTGTTTAAAATTCAATAAGTGTGTCTCTTATATTGCAACCGTGTGGTGCTAGCTGAGGCTGCAGAGGGTGCATGCTCCTTCTGATTCTAATCTCTGATGTTATCAGCTGCTAGAAGAAACATGATACATGTCTCAGTTGACAGAGCTCAATGGGCATGAAATTCAACAAAAAGAAGCATGAAACATCAACAATTTCCTGCAACTGTACTTTTATTTATTTTGTAAACACTGCATTTCCGGCTAAACTAAGTTGTTTAAGTCTTAAAACATTAATAGAGCAGATTGGTTGAGGGTTATGAAGTAAAGCAGCTTTATACACTGCAAGAACCCAACTCTGAGCTATTGTATTTGTCTAACTTACAGCCATAATTGTATTGTTACAAATATTATAAGCTAAGCACCCAAGATAATATCTTATTTTATAAAAGCTTCAAGAGGTTTGAATTGCTTTATTAAATAAGAAAAAATCTGCCAAAGAAATACAGATAAATAAAATTAGACATCCCAATTAATTTAGATATAGGAATCTGAGTTAAAGACACTCAACAAGTAAAATGTTACCGCCCTGACTTAGAGCCAATTTTCACTAACATATTTTCACTACTTCAGCCACCCATTTTTACCCCTTTTTGCCATTTTTACCCATTTTGCCCAATTTTAACAGCTTTTCAATGTTTTTATGGCCCATTATTGCCAGATTTAGCTATTTTTTTGCCACTATGAGCCCATTCTTTGTTTCTTCTAGCCTAGTTTTTCCACTTTTATCACATTTTTCCACTTTTTAACTGCTTTTTACCATTTTTACCACCCCTCATTTTAGCCTTTTTTTTTCTTTTCTTAACTCATATTTGCAGATTTATCCAATTTTTGTCTCTTTCAACCTAAGTTTTTTCCACTGTTAAATCATTTTCACCACTTATTTCCACCAATTTTTGTCACTTTTAACCAATTTTTGGCAATTTTTAACTACTTTTCAGCCTTTTTACTGCCCATTTTTTCAACTTTAATCCATTTGTGGCACTTTTTCACCATATGTCGCCTCTTATTTCTGCACATTTTTCCTACTTTTAACACATAGTTGCTACTGGTGTAAAAATAATCTGATATGGATTGTTTAACTGATCTTGATGTCAGCGGATCAAGTGCATCAGTCCACAGAGCCCTGGATCTGTAAAAATGCATCAAACTAAATTTGCTATTTAGTTTGTACTGTTATCAGGATTAATAACGCTGAAGAAGTTACAAGGACAGAAGGACGAACATGTACCACTAAAAACTCATTTTAATTTTTATCTCCCAATTTAATGTCAAAGTCAGACACCTGGGTGGGACAAAAACTTTATTAAACATAATTTCAGAATGTTAGCACAGGAGGTCTGGCATTTAGTCTGTTTTATAAATCAGATCAAATAAACTCAGATTATTATGATATCATCTTGTTTTCCCCTTGCTCATTTTTGTTAAAGCCAGAAGTTATTTTGATCCTGTAACCAGATTGTACCTGATCAAATCAAACCAAACCCAACCAAACCGAATTGGATCAGACTGAATCGCTCTGAATTTTAATGAATCGTCAGTGAATTGAATCGTAGTCAGTGAATCAAGATTCAAATCAAATCCTCTTAAAAAAGGAGAGATTCACACCCCTAATAGTTGCCAATTTTCACCTTTATTCTGCATTTATTTTTCCCTTAAAATTGTTTCAATTCCTTCTCTCTTATTCTGTAGTATCCCGACATTTGTGCACATCATGGCTTAGCTATGGAGTCTGACATTGCTTTCCAAATGGTTTATTTCAGTGTGCCCATCCACATTTCCAGAAAGCTTTCTCCTTTATCCCCCTTATAGGCAGACTTGCTAAGAATTCATCACAGGGGCAATGTGCCACAATCTGGAGCTAGAGAGGGGCGGGAGTCATGCTTGTCACATATCAACCATGAACCATTTGCAAGGACATCCAGAGCAAATCCTCCTTCCCATCTGATGATGCCACATCTGTGCCTTAGTTCTGCCTCAGTTTTGGCCAAAACATGCCTAAGATTTCTGCAGAGTACTGTACTTTGATTGAAAATTGGATAAAAATACTTGATAAGAGTTGAGATTTTGTAGTGTAAAAATCTACAATTCTGGGTTTCAGCTTAGCTCAGTTATTACAACAGGCACCAATTCAGAGGTCACAGTGGCCATAGCAGTGGTTGGAGAAGTGAATCCTGCTCCTGTCTGGTCCGCATTCTCTCCCACTCTCTCTCCATATTTCCTGTCTCACTTCAGCGGGCCAACCATATAAAGTAAAAAAAAAAATCCAAAATAATCTCTAAAAAGTCAGAACTGACACCTGATTATGCATACCAGATTCGATTTTGGTTCAAATTTTCACATTTTGCAGATTATGAATGCAAAAGAGACAGCTTTTTAAAAAAGCTGTATAAACATGTGAGGGTGTGCATATGTGAGGTCACAGCTGATCTTATTTCCTTGTCTGGAGGACAGTGAGCAGTGGAGATGGTCCAGGACGGTGCCTGTTTTTCGGGCTTCCACCAGACCACAGCACACTGGGCCTAATAACAAAAACAAGCATCCCGGTGTGGAGCTGGTCCCACAGTGTGAGGACTTTAATGAGGAACATGTGGAGCTGCCCAGACACAGTCAGAGGAAACCCAATCCCTCACTCCCTCTTTTTCTCCCCCTTCCTTCTCCCTTCCCCCCTCTTTCTCCTATTCTTTCTTCCTCACACTCTTTCTCCACACTCTCTACATTTGCTAAGTTTCAGCTTTTTTGTCAGTGTTGCACTACTTTTAGATGTTCTTTCCTTGAATGTTTATCTCAGATGTTCCTAAAATTTGTCCAAACCTCCTAACACTGCTGTTTTTTTTTTTAAATCAATAAAAAATGGCTTTTTTTCTCCATTACAACATAAAAATGTGAAAAATATCGCTTATATCCATTCTTACCCAGACATTCTTTAAGTGTTTCTGCTCCCTGTCTGACATGTTTGAGATTTAGTTGCAGTGTATTGCTGGTTCCTGCAATGCAATAATGCTCATAAGGAAACATATAAAGAGGTCTTTCTCCACCCATCAAGCCTGACAGGTGGTGCAGGAGTTTCTTTCATGTGCTGAATTCATCCTTAGCATCCACCTGGATCAATTAACTGTTTGCTTCAGTGGTCATCAGTCCTGCGTTTTGGAAGCTCAGATCATTTACCTGATGGCAGATTATTGATAGAAACCATGGCTTTGTTTTTATCTCTATCTCTGACTAAAGTATGCATCTCCTTTGTGTCTTCTGCAGAAAATGTCACCTCTTTCTCCAGAAGAAAACCACCACAACAGGTGAGGCATATTCTGTAAGAACTTTAATTTACTGCACAGAATATTCAAACCATCAAGCGATCTTTCCCCACCCTGCGTCCCTGCTCTGTGTCAAAAGTGTTGAGGGGAATACGAAGTGTAACATTTCTGGGGGGAGACTGAAAATGCGACCGTAAAGCACAGTCATAAAGCAGATCAACCAAAGCAAGCCTCCAAAATTAGCTGAACAAACAGAGTAAGGTAGAGCCCTCTGGGGGGATAAACTTGGCACACTGGATCCAGTGTGACAGAGGCCCTTCTGGCAGCTCAGAACAATCCAAACGTTCCACTTGGGTTGAGCTGTCTTCGTTTCCCCCTCCACTATATATATCAGCCCCACATCAACATGGGCCTGTGAAGACCTTTCACAAGACTGACAGGCCACCTGAATCACACAATTGTGTGGCCGGAGAAGCCTGCATGTGTATACGAAAACCAGTGATCCAATGACTGTCTGGGTTCACTTCTCTCTCATAAAGTCAGGAGGGAGGTGCAAACGGAGACCCACAGCTACAAGCCAAATGTTCCAGCTGCACCAAAACAATGCTTGAACCTCTAATCTATGTCTAGAAGCTACACTACACTTGACCGTTAATTTTACCAATATTTTATCCAGTAATTGGCTGATGCATCTAAGTTCTTTATTTGCAGTTTACAAAAACCACAAAGTGTGTCTCAGCTAACACAAAAAGCTGGTGAAAGCTGCAGATGGTCCGGCCTCACAGCAGCTGTGCAAATGAAAGACGGAGTGTTGCTGAAGGAGTAAGAGGGATGGAAAGTTGGCCACAAAAGGAAAAGAGTAACACACAAGTTGCTAACTGAGAATGTAATGGAAAAATGAATAGCTTACTGAGATTTAGCCGAAAGAAAATAATTGAGTCAGAGTTTTTCTCTGAATGCTGTGAATCGGCAAAAACGAGACAAGTCTCACGTTTTAGGGCAGGAAAAACCCACTTTGGAAAAAGAAAAGCATCTCTTTACTTCAAATAAAAAAGCAAATCAGAGGTTTTTTTTTCAAAAGCCTCCATTATTTAGTCTTACATTTTTCACTCTTCAATCTTATTTGTACCTCCCACAAATATCAAGCAGAGGTGGAAAAAGTACACATCTACTGAGCTCATGTTAAAGTATAGTTACTCTGGTAAACATTTACCTGAATAAAAGTAAAATAAATCTACTCAAGTAAAAGTAAAAAGTATTTAATTTAAAGTTTACTTTAAGTACCGAGTAGATACTAAGGAGCTGTACAGTAAAATATGATCTTTTCTTATTGGCAAGAACAATCAGAGAATAGATCTCCAACCCGGTTGTTCAGGTAAAGTCACACCTCTATAATAAAATGAAATACACAGCAATATTGACAATATAAATTAAACTCATATAAAGTTAAATTTAACAATTGAAGTGTATATTGGTCCACACTACATTCAGTTAAACTACACTTTTGAAAGTGTTTTACAATATGATGGAGCTGCAGTTAATCTTGAAAATCTGTGGCAGCTCTCATCTGGCAAGAACAAAGCAGAGTCAACCTCATAGTGAGGCAATACACCTTTAGTAACATGAACTATAACTCAGTGGATAACTTCATTCATGGTGCACATGTGTCTCACATCAAAAACCCTACAGAAACATGAGCAAAAGAACCTCAGCAGGGATCGCTGTACAACAGGTAACATCCATATACAACTAAACAGATACAAAACACATCTAAACACTTTGCCCAAAGGCATGATGGGAAGCTTTGCTCATGCATCCCCCAAGATTTGAAATCACAGTTGGCAGAGCTTTGATCAATTAAATCTTTACAGAGCTGGACTAACATTGTTGGATCAAAACTGTCAAATTACTCCAACACTGAAGACCATTTCACTCCAAATGGAGTTAGAATTACCCTTCTATCAACTCTGAAATGCATAACCCTGAGATATCAACACCACACTGTTTGCTGTTTTGGGATGTGGTGTGATCATTCTCTCACTACTCTTCTACTTTTTCCACAGAGGTGGAAAAAGTACTGCAATCAGGTAAAAGTACAGTTACTCCGGTTAAAACGTATTTAAGTAGAAAGAAAAGTACTGATTTTAAAATGTACACAAAAAACTACTCAATTGCAGTTATTTGACTAAATGTAGTTAGTTAATTTCCACCCCTGGTATCAAGAAAATGCCCATGAACTCTTTCTACTTCAACATAAAAGTGCACCTGTTGGACATTCACTGCAGGTTCTTAACCTTAAATATCCAGCAAGTGTATGTGAGTTTGCACACATGATTGTCAATCAAACTCTATTGTTTAAGCACTAAGACTGAAGTGAGAAGCAACAGGTGGGTGAATCCCACTTAATGCTGAAAACACACAAACATTTGTCTTCAGGAGGCGGAGGGGGTCAATAGGACAGTCTCCCTGAGTCCTTTGTAGTGCAAAGACTTTAATTTTCTCCCAGTGTGTTTCAGTTCTTTGTAATATTTTACTTTTCACTTACTGGTTGTTGAAGATGTTTTCTTTCTAGCATAAATATATTCACACATAATAGGCAGTTCAAATACTATTATAACCACAACACCCTGTGATTTTTCCAAATCTAATCAGGGCAATTATAATTTCACACCGCCCCCACTGTTGTTGAGGGCACTTTTCCACTGTCCTCAGCCCTGTAATTGCCACTACATGTAAATATCAAGTGGTTAGTGAATAATTAGTGTTTCATTGGCCAGCCATCACCTCTGGGCCCCGTCTACACTTTAGACCCCTCCCTCATAGAGCCGCCCTGAAGACAGGGGCCCCTTTTGAATGACAGCGCTTGGGAAGGAAGACGAATTCTTGTCTGATTTCCCGCAGCCACAGCGTCGATGAGAAGCAGTCGAGGAACTCCATTCTAACTGAATGGATTGGTATGGGGAGAAGCGGACCACAAATCACGGCTAAGCGGCAGCTTTGGGACTGTATAACGTTGACGATGGTTTTACTTTCGCTGCTGTTTCGACCAGGTAAGTGGAGCTTTTTCAATCCGTGCTCCTCCACTCCTCTCTCCTGCATGCAAAGCTTGTGTCCCGCTCTCCCTGGAATGGAGGTGGAGATGGAAAAAAGTTAACTTTTCTGGCTTTGTGTCATTACACTTTAGCTGTTTAACAAGTACAGACTTGACACACTCATCCTAGCGTAGATTTTGGGGAGACAAGTCGCTGTTGTTTAAAAGTACCCCGTCCTCTGCAGGGACAAAGTAATGTCCTGTTGCTGCTCGGTATCCCAGCCTCCAGCCTGCACCGCAACGCTTGTATCGCTGCTAGCCGAGCAACACGAACCAATTTACTTCACGGACGTGTTTTTGGACATATTTCCTCGTAAAACAACCACAAAAAGTTACTTTCAACAAACCCCTTCACAGTCGTCACATTTTACCCAACAACTACGTTGCTGGTAACCTTTAAACAAGTTGTTTAAAGTTACGGCTTAGCTCCCAGCTAGCATACCTCGCTAACAACTGTTGTCCAGCACCCGCAGTCCAACCACAAGAGAACCACGGAGCTTGTTTTTTTAAGTGGAAAGTGCCGCAAAACAGACACCAAACGGATACCCTTACCTCCGAAAAGAGGAGTGTTACGTTGATAAAAAAGTACTGGTTGTTTAGTTTGTCGGCGAGGCAAGGGGGACCACGGTGTTCCGCTATTCATGCTTCATTTATTAACTTTGTTAGCTACCATGCATGGGGGTCCAACTTTTTGGCCTCGGAGCGTGTTGGTCGCTCCTTTATCCAAATTAGGGACCAAAAAGCAAACTCCGGAGCCTGTTAGCTTTGATATTACTTCAGATATTGTGATCACTTCATAATGTTTGAGAAAATTTCATGCTGCATGAAAGTTTTACACACTTTGAGCCCTTTGGTGTGATATTTGCGTTGGAGTTTGGCTGTCGACGACTTATGAAGTTTGATGGAGTTAAATGTGCATGCTAATTAATCATTAAAACACCCTCTAAAAGCATGTTGAGTGTCTAAATATATTTAAAGTTAAATTTTGAAATGTAAAAGGCATCTCGCATCACCTTAAAACAAATGGATACAGCACAGGTTGCTGTCGTTTCAGTAGGCTGTGATATTATAATCTTATATGTATATTAAATCATGATACATAACAACATTTTAGTAAAAACAGAAAAAGAGCCACATAATCCAATGTTGCTTTTCTAATTGTTTAGACTGCTAACCAGAATATATATATATATATATATATATATATATATATATATATATATATATCATCCTTTTAATTATATGGAAAATAAAGTAAGTACCATTTTATCATTCTGCATCACATCTGGTTCTAGAGTTTTTATTGCTTTGAAACTATTATAGCCTTTAAATGGATGAATCCTATAAAATCTTCTTCTTTTTAAAGATAAAATAAATTTTTTGATTGAAATATGCAAAAGTAGATGCAGGAAAGAAGACTGGCAGTTGGGTAGGGTATTGGATATTTTTTAAATGTGTAAAATTTGAAACAAAAATATTAAAAGAATAGGCAATTCATAATCAAATATTGAAGTGCTTAAATCACAGTTTCTCAAAAATATAACTATTGTGAGTTATCAAAACTGTATGGGAGAAAACTTCATTGTCATGTTTACTTTCATTAAGAAAAAGTCACACTTAGGCAAATAACATGGAAACGTTGAGTATTCAGTTGTTCTTTGGGTGTAGCCTAAAATAAATCCAATAGAAAGCTGTGTCTCTTATCTCCTGCTTTATCTCCAACCTGCTAATCCAATACACTCCTCCAAATACTTGTTGTGTGGTCACTTTTCCTCTTGTTTTTCCCTTATGCCCCACATGGTCCTTGCACTTGTTGGTAGCCCACTTCATGCTGGAGCATAAAGACTCTTTAGGGAGATGCTTGGTTGTTGATGGCTGTGCGAGCAGTGATTGTCAAAAAGTGTCAATCGCAGCAGACTTGTGTGACCTCGCAACTACACAGAGGAGGCCTGCAGGGATGCAGAAGCTCTCGTTTGACCTTCCATATTCCATCCAAGTTTCATCGGCACTTGTGTTGAAGCGCAGCATCAATCATCAGTAATGCCTACTCCCTACGGAAGACATATATGAAAGAAAGAATATGAAAACTTCCATGCTTATCTTTTTGTCTTTGTCTATGAAGTCTGGCAATTGGACACAGGTTTGAATTATTCTACAGCATATTGCTGAGTGATGAATTTGTTGTGGATGCTAGCTAATATGATGGGAAACAAACCCCCCATACAGCAGGAGTTACCATCTTATCAAAAAGTTACAGAAGACTCAAATAAGCATGATCGATTTTCTATACTTTATTTCCCAGGGACCTACTGGTCCCTGATTTTTCAGTCATAATTTTTTAACAAAACCCGAAGTTTGTGTGAAACCACCCAAATCCTATGCTGTGCTTTGCTTCCCCTTCCCCCTTTACAGCTTTCAGTTTGGGCCATGAGTTGCTGAACAAGTGTGACTCTTTGTGATCCTCCTCATGTTAGCTGCCCACATACCCAGAGCCCCGCCGTGCAATGTAGTTAGCTTAATGGACTTCAATTACCTCAGCAACAGCCAAACCACATTCAACACCCTGAGGCAAACAGGTTGGCTTCCTCCTACAGCGAGGCTACGTTCTATTTCTGTGTAGGCAAGTTGAAGGAAATAAGTTTTGACTGAGTCTGGAGCTCAGTTTGGGACCACAGCCTTGTGAGCTCACGCATTTGGATTTTAATGACTCTCTTGATGTTCTCAACTTGGTACTGTCTGATTATACGATTGTTACTAAGGTAGATGTAGGGAGCATCTTCTTAGCTGAAAGAAGGTGACTGAGGGCAATGAACTGACAAACTATCAGTGAGGCGTGAATGCTTTTGCAAACATTGATGGTGATTGTGTTTGTTTTGCAGCTCACTGCCAGCAGTGCCGAATCCAGCGCTGCAATGCAGAGTATGTGGCCTCTACCTCACCCGCTAGTGGTCTGCAGGAGGACGTGGCTCTCGATGTGGACTACTGCATCGCCCTGCGAGCCTACGCCCTGTGCACGCGGCGGCAGGCACGCAGCTGCAGGGGCGACCTGGTCTACCACTCAGCCGTGTTTCGCATTAAGGAGTTATTCTCTCAGCATAACTGCTCCAGCGATGGGCCCACTTCCTCCGCAAAGGTCCCCAGCACGTCTCGGCCAGCTGTGTCGGAGCTGTGCAACTACGAGAACCGGGTCCTTACGTCGGGCTCGGCCGCTCAGCAGAAGAAATACGCCCACTGTGGATTATTCGGAGACCCGCACCTACGGACATTCAGAGATGAGTTTCAGACCTGCAAAGTCGAGGGGGCGTGGCCTCTGATTGACAATCGCTTCCTGTCAGTGCAGGTGACCAATGTGCCTGTTGTGCTTGGATCCAGCGCTACAGCCACCAGCAAGGTAATGATGAGTTAGCAGTAAAGCTATAAAAGTTTGTGGGATGACTGAAACTTTAAAGGCAAATAGGCCAAATGCTTTCAGGTTCAGATTCTGAAATGTGAATAGTTACTGCTTTATTTTACAGTAACTGAAGGAATAGTTGTTAGCTGAGTCAAAGAAATTCCTCCTGGTTTTAGTGATCGATGAAGCAAAACTGATCCACCAAGCTGATAAATAATGAAAAAGGAAAAAAATCACCTGTAGTCCTGCTGAGGAGATGTTGAGGAGTTCTTGCAAACACAAAATCAGAGGGTAACTGCAGATGCACTTATATTTGGTATGGGTCTAGACAGGTTTTAATTTTATTTCAGTATTGTCTGAGGTACAGCTATCTTAGAATGAAAATAAAGTGTTTAGGAAATAATCTGCAAAATGAGCAAATTAGTTCCTGTCCCTTTGCAGGGATGACGTTTTTCTTTCACACCAATCACCAATATCCATATAAAAAATGAACAATGATTGTAATAAGCTTAAAATGTCTGGTTTATACAAGCAGGGTGTTTTGAGTCTTGGATTTGTAGCGAAAGTATCGCCATAAAGCATTAAACATGTGAAGTTAATCGTCATTCCGTGGTGCCTCTCGAGCCACCAGCATTCCTCTTGTCGTGGAGCTCCTTCAGATGTGTGAGGGAACAGAGAGGAGGGGAGTCCTTCAGCGGTGTTGAATCACAGACATGCTTGAGCGCTCTACCTTTAACACATGGGTGGTCATATGGTAGTGATTAAGACTCACTCAAACATTTTCCTCCAACGCCACGATCTGGAATGTTTTTTCACCCCTCTGGTCAAATAATTAACTGGGCGCTTTTTGTGTAAATATGGAATAATGTGGAAAAATAAAGGAATAATTGGACAGCAGTGAGGGTTTTCAGTTAATTGAATAGGTTCGTTTTGCACCAAAGATCCCAGAGCAAAATTTTTCAAGGGCATTTTGCTTTGTATTGGATGTGCAACATAATGCAAACCTGTAGTTTGGGTATGTCTTTGCCAGCACCTGCATACTTCCATTGTGCTTTTTGAGTTGTTTTTAACTGCCAGACTAAAGACAGGAAATCATCCATCAAATACAGTATCCCTGTTACAGCAGATTTTAACTACAGACACCGCTTTGTCAAGAGAGTGAAAAGGCATGGAGGTTAGGCCTCCGTTTTTTTAAAGCTCAGCTTTAACCTATTGAGGATGCACTCAGTCAGTGTAGGTAAAGGGTTAAAATATACATGGTGGTTTGAGGTAGTGATGAAATTGTGATGTTAGAGCCAACAGTCATGGCAGACGTTTGGATGATGATCAATAGTCCTTTGTTTTAGTAAGAAAGAAAAAGTGATTTATGGTTTTTGGATTGCTTGAGCAGTTATTTGTTTGGGTGTTAAAAAATTCAGTGTCACTGACAGAAATCCTCTAAATGTTGTGAGTAATTATTAATTAGTTGAGAGAGAAAATCCCTATCACTCTTTGAAAAGCCCAGTGTGAGCCATGTACACACATTCTACACAGTTTCCTGCTGCCACCTTGTGGCTATAAATGGTACTACTATTAGTCAGGGTAATTGGGGCTTTCTCATAGTGCATCACAAGTTTTGCTAATAATTGATCACTGTCTTTATTTGAGAAAGAACATTTGAGTTATTTCCTTGAATTAAAAATCTGTTCTATTTATTTCAGATCACAGTGATCTTTAAGTCATATCATGGCTGTACGGATCAGAAAGTGTACCAGGCCACCACCGAAGATCTGCCATTGGCCTTTCAGGATGGGACTCGCAGTGGTGGTGAGAGTGGCAGCCTGACCATTTCTGAGCGTGGCGGCTCTGGAGTAGGACGTCAGGTGAAGATACAGGCCCGCTACATTGGCACCTCCATCATTGTCCGGCGTGTGGGCAGCTATTTGACCTTTGCCATCCGCATGCCAGAGGACACCCTGGACTTCTCAGAAGACAACGGCGGCCTGCAGCTCTGCCTGCACGGCTGCCCACGCAACGAGCTCATCAAAGAGCACACGCTGGGCAGACAGAGCCAGCAGCCTCGCCTGCAGGGCACCAGTACAGAGCTGGGTCCCCTGCGGCCCCCTCACCAGGTGTACACAGTGGAGCGGGCCACCGCTAAGTGTAGAGAGACTCTGCAAGTGGAGGACGTGTACTTTCAATCCTGTGTGTTTGACTTGCTGACAACAGGAGACCCTGAGTTCTCCATGGCAGCCTACGGCGCTCTGGAGGATTTAAAGGCACTGCCGCCTAGCAAACTGAAGCAGAACTCCCCGAGGACTCCTCGCCTTTATAACCGAGGGGCGTCAAATACATCGACTGCAGTAGCAGCCAGCAGCTCCATACTCTCACTCCTTCTCCTCACTCTGCTGCTGATGTGAAAATTAAATAAATAGAAATGATTTTGGGTGACCCGGAAGCTCATCTGGTAGAGTGCAGTCCCCATTTGCATCACAGCGTCCTAGCCAGCCCCTTTGCTGCATCCCTTCCCTCTCTCTCCCCCCATCATAATAATGCAGAAATGCTGGAAACTGAAAAGGAATAAAAACAAAAGACTGACTTTCATCAGTGAAACACGGTGACAAACAGACCGTGGAAGCATTACCAGCTTGAGGAAAGAGTGATATAGAGTTCAGACATTTTATTTGTATTTTTTGGGAGGGGGGATTTGTGAAGGTTTGAACTTTTCTGTCTTTCATGTGAAGGATTTCGCTATCACAACAGATGGCATTTCTTCACACGTTGCATCATACACCGGCTACATCATACGGTTCAACATCCCCACATACTACTACATGGTTTACAGAAGTATTTTAAAATGTTAAACTTGTGTGTTTGCGCTGACAGGAAGGCAGCTGAAGAGAATTTCATTTCTTATTTTGTAAATACTTCCATGCACAACCTTCAAACACTCCCTACATGTATGAAGCTGCAACTCCATAAGCTGTTTTTGTGCAGAGATATGCAGCTTCGAGATCCTGTATAATCCAGTCATATCAAAAGCACTTAACAGTTGCAACAGCAAGTTTTGTGTATTTAAATGTCACCTCTTTGTCTACTTCAACTCTTGTTTCAGAAATTGGCATATATAACTACACAGGATCCAACAACTGTATGTAAAAACTACCTATTCATGATAATATATGATGTGACAGATCATCTCATCCTCTGTTAAACACTCCCTCTTCAAGCTGTTTGACTTCCAGTTTTAAAGGTTAAAAACACAAATCTTTATATAATAATATATTAAAAGAGTGTATATATGTGTTTTATATTGTGTACATTTGCCTGTGTATAGATGTTTTAACTGTAATATGTTTTACATTTGTTGTGTGTAGTTATATTGAGATATTGGAAAAAAGTTAACTAATATGTGTTGTTGTATCTGTAATTTTCTGTATTAAAGTGTTGGACACTCCAGAACAGAGTCTATTTTTTCACCTTTTTTTCAGTCTTGTCCCTGGTATTATGTACAGAGGATTATTTTCATATGGCATCATGATTAATAGAAAGGCTAACATACCAGGAATTTTAAAAAATGCTTGTAGTACTTTCCCTGTCCTGAAGGGGTCCTCGATCCATAAGGTGTGACAGCTCGCAGTATAAAGACGGTTTTGACAGGCTGCCTGTGTAGCTGTAGGGATCCTCAGTGTGTTCTCAGTCTCCTGTGTAAATGTTACCTCTGGGTGCTGAGCTGGCTGCTGCCTTTGCTTTTGTCTGCCAGAGCGCTGCACGGCTCCAAATAGGATTTAGTCTGTGGTTGACACCAGGTTAGAGTCAACACACTCGCACACACATGCACGCTGCTGATATTTGCACTATGTAAGAACAAAGCGTGCAGTGATTAGAAAGAGGGATGTGATCAGTTTTCCCCTCCATCAAAAATGCAATTAAGAAATGTACCCATTCCTCAGGAGCACATGAAGAATTAATGCGCTATAATTAGCAGATGTAGATTTCATCTGTATATTGTATAGTGTTAAAAGGGTCTCAGTGCTTGTGTTACTGTGTGTCAGCATGTTTCGTCACACGCGCAATCACGCTTAATCTCTCCATGTCCCATTTCTTCAAATAGAGACGGAGCCAGAGTGAGCTGTGAGGGTTCTGGCCAATGAAACGTGTCACCATTTTCAGCCATTATGGGCGAAGAGCTCTCCTGGCCTGAATCAGGTCCTCCTTGGGTGACTTCATCACCTCGTTCTCGATATAAGGAGGACAGGAGAGAGATGAAGAGGGATGGAGGAAGGAAGAGAGGGAGGTGATTGTGGTTTGGTGGTGAAAACTCTCAGTTCAATCCTGAGGAAGAAGTGAGTTAAAGTAAAGGACATCAAGTTTGTACTTTGGTGCAATTTTGAAGTTCTTCATCTTAGTGTTTCTACAACTCTTCACTTTTCAATTCTATATTTCAGGGGTAGGTTACAAAGTTTTTATCCCCCAACATTTGTTTTTTTTCCTAATATACTTACAATTAACGCCTCAGAATTAGGATTTATTATTAAAAATATGCAACATAAAAGAAAATCCTTAAAAGTAGCAAATACAAGAGTAGAGATGAGAACCTTTGGACAAAATGAACATTTTAGTCGTTAATTCTAGCTCTCAATCAGAAATAAAAGTAAAACTAGTTTCATCAATGTACAACAGTTGGTTCCAGCATGGGAATCTGATTGGATAACAGGCAGTCCACAAGTGCTAATACCTAAGCCAGGTGTCCTCTATACTCTAAATTGGCATTATGGCACATGTTTTTGTACTGACTGATGAAGCTGGTACCTTTGGATCAGACAAAACACTAAAGCAACTGTGACAGACTCTTTCAGTGGTTTCAAACGTAAAGATAAACACACATACAATGAAATAAGCTGTTTGAAGCTGGGCTGGAGTCAAATGTTTGCTTTCAGTTCCTGTAACTAGCTCTGTAGATGGAGCTGAGTTAAATGACAAATATTTTTCCCTTCAATTCTTTTGTTTTAACCAATATACCACTTGTACAAATGCCAGCGTTTCCCATAGAATGACACTTCACTTGGACAGACAGCCATCACCACCACTAGTGTCTGGAGTGTAGACACGAGTGGTGGTGATGTAAGGTGAGATGAGGAGCAGACCTCTGAGGAGCCCTCATCAGGTGCCTTTCAAGTGGCAATGAAGGGGTTCAGAGTGAACTTCAGAGGATCCGGACCTGGGTACAGATAAGTTGTAATTGAGGTGGCTGGGGTGGAGGAGGGTTGCAGCAGTCACACTGAAAATACAGACTGACAGTGGAGGAGAGGAGAACAGATTTTAAAATATGGTAGCAGCAGGATTATTGGCCTGAGAGAGGTCGTGGCAGAACTGGATTGGTTTAGAATTTCAGAGAGTAGATGCCAATACCATCTGAATACCAGAGCAGGAAAGCGGGTACATGTGAATGAGTGATAATGAATGAATGCTTGAACAACCCCTAAGCTTCATTACAACAAAACTGGAAAAATGTTGAAACAACAGCATATGAATCTTCATTTTTAACATGAGACATTGCATCTCAATTGTTGTGTGCAGGGACACGCTTGTGGATGTCTCTTGTAGGCATAGGTGTTGATTGTATATGACTTTAAATAAAGCTTTGCAAATATACCAGGGCCATCCACTTTATTCCTTATATCTGAGGCCTGGCCATGGTTGCAGCAAGCTAAGCCAGTCAACCAGGCATCTCTCTCCCCAGCAACATATTTCAGCTCTTCCTGGAGGATTTGCAGGCTTCCCAGGCTAGATGAGACATATAATCCCTCCAAGTATCCTGGGTCTATCCTAGGGTTTCCCAGTTGGGTGGGAGACCTATACGACTATAGGTAAGGGCTGGGATGAAGATCGATTGGTAAGTTGAGAACTTAGCTTTTTCTGATTTCCCTTAACTGCTGGGCTCATCTTCTGTTAACTATCCTCTTTTCAAGAAATTATGATTGGTCTAATTAAATTGAAGAACAGATTTAAAAAGCAGCCCAAAACTTCAGGTTTTATCTGGCTCAATGTCCCATGTAGAGCTTTGTCAGGCAGCACCAGCCTTACATCACGTACCCCCTGTGAGTACAACATTGAGGCTAAACTTTCTGACAACTTCTCAAACTGACACAATTTATTCCTTTGAATGAGGAATGAATCAAATCATCCAACCCCTCACAGCCTTAAGAGGAGTCCTGAGCATGTGTTAGCTGCGAGGATGTGACAGATGTAGCTTATGTTTGCAGGAGACTGTTCAACCCCATATAGATTGCTCGTCCACCCTTTTTAAAACAACCCTGTCTTGACTTTCCCTGTAAACAAGGACAATTACTTAGCTAATGAGTTGAGGAAAAAACTGCTTGAGTGATTGATACTCTCAATGGAGAAATTAATTTGATATTAATAGAGCACTTGGCAAGATAAATAGATAGTGGTGTGTGAGTCCTCTCCTTGATTGATAATGGATAGATTGATGGCTGTCTTAATGCAGCATGTTCCTTAGACTTAAATGAGGTGGACTTGATGAGGAGAGACTTTGGTGTAAGGAGATGAAAAAGTTATTAGAGATTTGTGTAGCTTGAAATGAAACCTCGGTATTGATATTTAAAGCCCAGTATCTCACAGTTAGAGGGACTATCAGAGGCTTAAGGTGCAGCTTATAGGAGAAATAACAAATATTATGAAGAATAGTGGCTCTCTAGTAGTCAGGACTCACCACCACCTACAGGATGAGGAGTTGCCACACAAATTTCTTAATATTTTCAACCCATCACTACACTGAATGAAAACTGTAGCAGTTTGGAGCTTGAATTTAACAAAGCAAAAGATTTAAAGAAGAGGCTGAGCAAAACCAACAAGTTTTATAAGTATATCATGATAGGTGCCCTGGGAGGACATGCAAGCATACATTTTAATTTTTCTCAGTTTTGCCTGATGATACAGACTGTTGTATGTTTTCTAAAGAAACTAACTAAGGCTGCCAAGATAAAACTCATTAGTCGTGATTAATTAAAGTCCACAATTAGTGCATATTTTTTTTATAGTCATAGTTAATTGCTTGATCATCACTTTCAACACACTAAGCTGCTGCAGCGTCTCCCTGCAGCAAACAGTGACATAAAGTAAGTCAACCACTGCTTGGCCTTAGTTTAAGACTGTAGGAAAATCCAAAATGAAAAAAAAATCTAAATGTAAAATTGTGGAATTTAAAATGCAAAATGGAGGATATTAATTGCGTTAATCATTTGACATCACTAAAATTAACATACTGCTAAAGGAAAATCAGCTTTTAAACCCAAAATGATGCAAGACAGTCTGGTTGTACACCATCAATCTCAGATGCCCCCTCTCTTAGATGCTAGTGTTGGTTGTCGCAATTTTTTTTTTTTTCAAAATTCAACTTTATTCATAAAATTTTTACTGACTTTTTACCGGGCTTTACCAAATGTTTTGTAATCAAGTTTTGCAGGTCAAGTTTTTAACTTTTAACTTTTGGTATCCTAACCCAGTTGTCATCAACAACCGGGCCATGGACCCGGACCAGTCTATAGGTTATAAGGTGGCTGCACAAAGAAATACATAACAATTTTATTCACTTTTAGAGTCTGAAAGATGTTTCATTTTGAGAAATGACTGGATTCTCTTCTAGGTGGTAACAACCAAAAAATGAATCCCACATGGTAGTTAAAATGAGTGCAAACCATAACACTGTTCGAAAGCTTCTTTGCAAAGGGGGAAATATATATGATTAGACAGAAGTAGAGCCCTCGACTGCCAAGAGAAAGAAAAGCTTCATTCAAAAGACAAAACCAGGAGTCCAACATAAAATACAGGTTCACTGTGGCAGCAGGCTCACTCACCCACTGATTCAGCATTACGATGACCTGCATTTTCTCTGCACTTCATTGTTTTTATGTCCTTTGATGTATTTTGTTATTGAGTATTGAACCCCCCTCACACTGATGGCTGGTCCACAAAAATGTTGTCTTTCATGAAACTGGTCCGTGGCGCAGAAAAGGTTAGGGACCACTTTCCTAACCCTTACCTTTACCCTTACCCTAACTGAACCAAAAGTTAATCTGATTTTATTTTGAAAGTCTTAAGTTTTGCATTTTTTTAAGTTTTGCAAGTTTTGCATTTCCGTTCTGATAGATGCAGCATTTCACAGCAACTCTCTCCAAGAGGGGGCGTCTAAGAGCAACGATCTGCAGACAAACCCATTTCAAATAATAAGAAATTAGGTTGTGATCTTGAGAATTAATTTCACTTACTATTACAAAAATACAAAGGAAATAAAATAAATAGATGTATGTCCGCTCAGGGCTTCCCTACATTATAGACCTTTAGCCAAAATTTCTTCCAACCACACCTTCATAACCCACTAAAACAGCTCTGTGACCCACTTTTGGGCCCTGACCCACCAGTTAAGAACCACTGATCAAGAGGACATAAATTACAAAGATGATCTTTCAAGAGAAATATGGTTTTCAGCAATTTAGACATGATGCGTTGATGCTGAATGACAGAGATGGTCAGTCTCAGTGATCCACTTTCAGCTGCTCTTGTGAGACTGGGTCTGCCTTCAGTCACCTTTAACAATCACCTTGCATCATTCCCACAGTTACCAATGCCTTGTGATAACCACCCATACACACACAGTAACCCTCCTCTGGCTGGAGCATTTTGCTTAATGATGCACTCACACTCTGATTGTTCCAGCACATAGAAGACGTGCAACATACACAAGCATTAACACCCTGTTACATGGGTCAGTGCTGCAGAACAAAGTGCGAGAAGTTACCCATTTCTCAGTCAGTTATGTGTGTATAGTGTGTTTTTGAATGTCCTCTGGATGCAGCAATTACACAGCTCTCTCATACCTGACCAGTCCAATCTTTCTATGTCTCCTCAGTAATCAGAGTGACAGCAAGCAACAAGACATATCTCATCTACCGGCTCACTTCAGAATGGGTATTGACCTACATATCAAATCATACGCTCCTGCCTTGTGAGATAGAGAAGAGGAGGGGGTAGGAGGAATGCTGAATGATTGACAGTCCTACTTTAAGTAAACATGTTGCATCCCATGGGAGTTGCCTCTTCATTTGTATTTATCTCTCATAAGTAAAATCTCCTATCTATTGCAGCAAATCCTACAGGCTTCAACATCCTGCATCTCCAGCAGTGTTTCTCTGCTACTGTAACAGTAGCTCACAGCTGAGAACACCTGGTTGTCTCACTGTGTATTTTTATTAACGAGCCTATGTCACCAAACTTTTAACAAATGGCCCCCCGGCACCCTGACGCCCTGAAAAACCCAGCTCGGAAATTAAGCATCTGCATCATAAATCTTGGAAAGTTACAATAATTTGCAATTCACTCCCTCATCAAAGGCAATATTACCCTAATTTATTATCTCCCCGCACGAGGGGCGTGCAAAGGCCGTGGAGATAAGAGTTTATCAGGAGGGGGATTGATTTTCATTAACTGATTGTAATAAAGATGAACTGCCTGCCGTGCACGCTGACCAAGAGCCACACTTTATTGTAATTGGGACAATTTATTTCATGAGCCAGTGGCTCTACTTTTTCGTCCCTCCCATTCTCTCCCTCTTTTCATATCTGTCGCTGCTCTTCAAAATGGGAACGTCTCAGCTGTGCTGCTTCTGATATGCCTGTGAGTCAGCTGTATGACCAGGATGAAGGTGAGTGGAGAGGGACGTGTCAGCAGATGTTACATTAGTGCAGTAAGTCTCAAGTGGTGGGTCGACCCAAAAGCAGGTCTCGAAAAAAAATGTGGCAAATAGTCCGTGATATATGGAAGCCCAAAGCAGACACACATCCATACATTTTATTTTGCTTTTTTGCCATGACATCAAGTAAATTTTGGTTGCTTTCTCAAGATGTCTACTATTTTTTTTTACTTGTTATCTTGTGAAAAGCAGGTTTTACTATGATAATGTGTCCGTTTTTCATTATCTCTTGAAAGCAAACTTTACCTGTTAGGCTGGGAAATCTGAGTAAAAAAAATGTATATGTGCATGTCTCTTTGTTTCAAATCTTTGTTCTATCATATTTTGTTCAATTTAAAGCAGGTGTGTCTAAACTTTTTTCACTGAGGGCCACATACAAAAACTAGAAAAGCACTTGGAGAGCACAAACCTCCACCATTAGCCCTGTCTCCCAATAGTACAGAATCCTTCAAAAGATTCCTGGATCCAGACGGTGATTCGGATCACTCCCAAAATCTAATCAGTTCTTCATTATGCCATTTCTGACATTTCCTGAAAATTTCATCAAAATCCATCCATAACTTTTTGAGTTATGTTGCTAACAAACAAACTAACTAACAAACACTGCCCATCACATAACCTCCTTGGCAGAGGTAATGAATGAGGATGGTGGACCGCTTTCACATACCTCATCTTGAGGATGTTAAAGTCAGTAAAACCAATCCAATGTAGGTTAAGACATGCTTAGTGATTGAGTGTGCTGAAATGTCTAGTTAATGGCTGACAAAGCAAATAGCCAATAATTTTAAGGATTTCAAGGGGCCCTGGTTAGTCCTGGGAACCTCTGGCTCCACCTCTGGAATGCTAATGGTACTGCTACTTGCTGCTGTAATCAATAATGGCATTATAAATCAGATAATTGGCATTATTTTTGTTGCCAATATTTTTACCATTTACAGTGTTGTTTCAATTTTGTCTCAAAAAACATCAATACATTTACCTGTCAAATGTTTCTCCTGTCATTTAATATGGTAGCACCTCGTTATGATCAAACTAAGAAGTACAATGCAGTCAAACATAAGCTTCATGTTCCAGTAAGGTTCATATTTTATGGCATTATTAGAATGTGCTATTTAAAAATAGACTGTGGGCCACATTTAGCCCCCAGGCCATAGTTTGGACACCCCTTATCTAGGGTCTGAAGTGCAACTCTTTAAATGTAATAAATCTGAGTGGTTAAAAGTTTTCCGTAATTTGGGTCATGCTTTCTCATTAAGGAGGTGGTGATGGGTCCAGAGTCTAGACCAGTTGAAAACCACTTCATTAGATCTGGCCCCATGTATCTGAAATTCTGAGGTTATTGTACCAAAAAAATTGGTTCATCCCAACCTCCTCTACCTGAACTGTACTCTTCAATCTGATCAGGAAAACAACCCTGATCACAGAGGAGGCCTCTAACCTCCTCCATTTAACCTTCCAATTTCTGCTATGTGGCAGGCATCACAAAGTCCCAATGGCCCTGGAAAAGCTAAAGATATTCAATTATAACTATAGTTGTTTTTACAAGTCCCTATTTGATGCCTGTACTTTGTGTTTTAAATGTGTCTTAATGTGTCATGTTTAATGTTTCAGCCTTTTCAGAGGAGAATTTCTTCCACTATTGTGACTAACAGTAACATTTACCTATCATCAATCTAGACCAAACAAGACTACACTACGCATGGCCCTTGAGCCACGTGTGGCTCTTTTGTGGAAACTTGTGGCTCTTTTAAGTTTTACATAGAAAAATAATTTCCCCTGAAATCCTTAAAAAGGGAAATGTTCACCTAAGAAATGATCCATTGCAAGTCACATTAGTCAGTTTGTTTCCCATACTTTCACAGTAAGCTTTGAAAGTCAAATTTCATTGTTGACCTCAATAGGGTATACCTACTTCTAAATTCCCTCTGATTGTCATCATTCTTGCAGCATATTTTCCCCACCAAGGATGACAAAGGTATGACCTTACTCTGGCTCTAATTGGTTATGTATTGGCTTTCCTTGTTTCATTGCAGAAGAATATCAGGGTAGACAGTCAGAGGTAGGGTGGGTCATACTTTACAGTTCTCCAGTTTATCTAGTGATGCAAATGGAGCTGGCAGTGTTTATTTCATACACTCCCTATAAAAAGTGATTCTCCGTTGGCTGTTTTACCATTTTATTAGTTTTATAAATCAATCATGGTCAATATAATTTTGCCTTTTTTTTTTACATTTTTGTTGACACCTCTTTTAAAAACCATTCTATGTAAAAGTGAAAACAGATATGTACATTAAGATATAATGTGAAAGAAGTGACTGCATAAATCTTTACCCCCTTCAAGTCAGTATTTACTAGATGCACCTTTGGCTGAAATCTCAGCACTGAGTCTGAGTGGATTGGTCTCAATCAGGCTTGCACATCTGCAACTTTACTGCATTCTTCTTTGCAAAACTGCTCAAGCTCTGTCAGTTTGCACAGAAATCGGGTGTGAACAGCCCTTATCAAGTCCAGCCACAAATTCATTATTGGATTGAGGCCTGGGCTTTGACTCTGCCACTCCAGAACATTCACCTTGTTGTCTTTAAACCATTTCACTGTATGCTTTGGGTCATTGTCTTTCTTCCAATTGACCATGGAGTCCCCCACATGCCTTTTGGCAAACTACAAGTCAAGATCTTCTTTGAGTTTTCTTCAACAGTGACTTTCTCTTTTCCACTCTCCCAAAAATTTTTGACTGGTGAAGAACCTGGGCAACAGTACGCAGAGTCTTTCCCATCTCAGCTGCTGAAGCTTGTTTCTCCTTCAGAGTAGTCATGGGTATCTTGGTGGCCTCTCTCACTTATCTCCTTGCATGGTCAGTGGATTTGTGAGGACAGCCTGATCGAGGCAGATTTACACATGTGCCATATTCCTCCTAATTATTGATGATTGAACCAAACTCTGAGGGATGTTGAGTTTCTTTGATTATTTTTGAATCCATCCTTAGATGTACTTTTAAAAAACATTTTCTCTGAGTTGTTTGGAGTAATCTTTTGTCTTCATGGTTTAATGGTAGCCAGGAAAACTGACTAACCAGTTTCTGGACCTTCCAGACACAGGCATCTTTATACTACAATCACTTGTGACACATTCACTGCACTCAGGTGATCCCCATTTCCCTAATTGTGAGACTACTAGCACCAATTGGCTGGGCCTCTGTTGAATACGGTCAGCCACTTCAAAGGGGGCAAATATTTATGCAACCACTTTATATACCACACACAATTTTATTTAATTGGCATTACTTTGTAGAAATCTGTTTTCACTTTGACGTTGAAGAGCCTTTTTTATATATATATATATATTTTTTAAAGACAACTTATATTGACCATGATAGATTTATAAAATGAATAAAAAGAACAAAAATCCAAGGTGGTGAATAATTTATAAAGGAACTGTTTTAGCTATCTTGCCTCATATTTTCATTATGAGCCTTATACCTGAAGTCAAGCAGCAGAGATTGAGAGTCAGTGTGATAATACAAAAAGCCTGTTTTTAGGTCAATTACTACTGTATATATACACTTCATACTGTAATTTCCACTCCTGAAGCATTATATAATCCAGGCAGACTCCTGTCGTATACATAGAGAAACACAACTGCCTAATATGAAATAAAATGTTTTTAAGAAAACTGTGAATGTGCAGCATTAACAGTTATCCTGACACTATCATCACAGTTTCATCACTCGACAGACGAGGCATCAACAGCAGCAGATTTCAGGGCTGGCCAGTTAGGAGAGGTTGCAGCGTCTGCACTTGCAAACTTTCAAGGTCCTTGGGATGAATCCTTGTGCAACAGCTCCCCCTGTCTGTGCATTGTGGTACATCAACTCCAGTCAACATCACCGGTGGAAGCCAAACATCCAGTTTAAATTTTTTATTGTAAAATTGGAAAAAAAGGAGAGAAAGAGAGAAAAGCCCCGATAAGTGTTTCTTTTTGATACATATCTTTATCTTACCATAACCGTGAAAGAAAATCAAAGCAAAGAAAAGTGGATAAATCAATAAATTAAATAAATAAAATAAATAGATAAATAAATAAACATCAAGTTACATACTTGACCCAATAATTAACTATAAAATTATTAAATCATCAATCATTTATATGACATAATCTAAGCAGCAAGTATTAAGAAATTTCAACAGGGGAAAAAATGTTTGGTTTCTCAGGCTAATACAGAACACATCGTTGTTTTTTTTCTCTTTTTAAGTTTTTCTTTTTATAAAAAGATACTGCTTTCCCTGTCAGTTAATCCATGCTGTACTGATGCTGCCACAAAAACAAGTGGCGCTCTCCTTTAAAGAAAAGAAAAAAACAATACTACCTGTAAACTGCATTTTCTCCCCAAAGAATAGTACTGAGATTCCTCTTTTTGCGCCCTGTATGTCAGTAAAGTCTTCTTTGCAGACTCCATACTGCCGTTTATATGTTTTTGTTTGCTTTGTGCTGAGAAACCAGAAAGATAACATCTTTATAAAGCGAGCCCTGACCCCCCACCCCCTCCCACATTTCAAACCCTACCCTCTATGTACCCAAAGAAAGGTCCTGTGCTGATTTTCCATAATATACAGATTTCATATTTATAATAAGCTACTATCCTTAGCATTCAAACAATAGTTAAAGAATCATATTGTTATACGAGTAGTACCATAATCTTTAACCCCCCAGCCCCCAATGAGCATGCTCAGAGATTGAAAGGGCACCATGGCAGGATGACAGTAAAAATGATAAAAAGAGATGTAAGAGAAATAAATGTACACTTCAGAGAAACACTGCTGCTGTTTTAGCACATTCTTACTCAGTTCTTGTCATTCAAAAACGCTAACTCAATTTAGTTCTTGGATTTCAGTCATTTCATTACCCTCCTTTCCCCATTTTTCCTCAGTTCCAGCAGATATGTATTTCCAGGCTCATACACAAGCCCCAAACCTTCCCTGATTTTAATTGCATTCGATCAAATTTTCTTTTTTTTTCCAGGCAGAATGAAATTAACTCAACATCTTTTCAAACTCATTACATTTCAGCCACAGCTGGCATCTTTCATTTGCATTGCCCAAGCTGTTGTGAAGGCCAAATTTAATTTGATTTTAATAATTTAAGAAACTCTCCAGTGGAAATCCCATAAGAAAAGATTTTTTGAGTGGGTTTATAAGGCCCCTTATGGCCTGGGGAAAGGAGGGCATATATCACAGCTTCCTAAAGCTGCTGGGCCCTGACAGCAGAGGGGAAACGAACAGTAACTCACTGAGAGGGGGAAAAGAAGCTGTCTGCTGGCAAATATATATATGATATCTAACCTTTTCACAGGAAAACCCTTTTTTCTATCATTACAGTCTGAAATGAGCCTCCTCCTACAGTGTTACGCCACATCACAAAGTCAATTCCTCCTTTGACTTATGTGCATTTCCTGAAATTTACACATCTTATGCCATTTTTAAAGATATCTGGCACACATTTAAAGTCTGATGAGATACAGTGGATATGTTTACATGATTTGGCAATCTATAGTATGAGTAGGCATTTTCTCAACAGTGGAGATAGTAATGAGGATACAGTTCTTCTGGAAATGAAGCCATCCCTTTTCTTGTAATACTGAGGTTGTGATTCAGGGAAGCTCTTTTTGTGATGATGTCATGAGATGTACCAGACTACAGAGCTAGAGTGGTTGTTTTCTACAGACTAGAACTGTGTGCATGGAGCAAGAAAGACAAGAGCTGAGCTCTCACAGAGACCTGAGAGGCAAGGTGCTTCAGAGTTCATGATGACATGAGAGATTAAAATAAAGAAACTAAGTGGTTGTTAGTTAAACAGATATGTGAAAATGGTTTAAAAAAGAACTCCTGAAGAACAGATTTCATCTTGGACATGCTGCACGTGTGTCTCTTGGTAAAAGCGTCCCCACAGATGATCCCGGTTGAGTTAATTAATCATATCAGATCCGGCGTGATGTGTCGTGACCACACTGTATAGGAGCCGCGTGTGACCACCGCTAATGGCGAGCTGTCGTCTCGTTGAAGCAGCAGCAGCTGTAGCAGCTACACTTTCAGGCCTGCTGCTGTCTAATTGATGGATTATTTTGCTCTTAATTTGACCTCCTAAGGCTGCTAATGCCGGGCTGTTTCTCACCACGTACAAGCTCTCACTGTGCTATGGTACTCCAATGAAAAAAATGAATAAATTAGTAAAAATAATGCTGCAAGAACTTTTAATAAAGATGCCAGATTAGCCTCTGGACCTTGCAACTTCTGTCAGACGATGACGTAGATGTTTAGGTGCACAGAACTTGTGGCTGTTAGATTTTGGGTCTCAGATTTGAATTTTTGATTTGAAGTTAGAGGAATAAAAGACTCCAGTTTCCTCATGAGAGAAAAATGGACTCTGTCACTCAGTCAATCTGTTCAAAATGCCAATGTGTAATTGATTGCACATCTCTTGCCCTGCGGCTTCACTTCCCATCTGATCAATATTATCATTACCCTAATTATGCTGTGGGTTAGCTCTCGGCACCCGTGAACTGATGGTCCCTATTAAGAGAGATATGCTGGCACTTGGAGGTGAGGTGAGGAGAGAAGAGAGGGGGAGATTGCATTCACTTGCAGAGAGCAGCTGGAAGAGCCTGGCAGTGGGAGAGGGCATGACCTGGCAGGGACCACCATGACACACGGATAGACATTTTCTACAACTGGGCTCATATGTAGATTTTATAAGGTGGTTACAAATGCTGCTGTGCTGTTTCTACTGCTGCTCTGCTGGATGATACCTTTACCACACTGCTTTATGATCAGATTATCTGTGATGTCACGGTTTTAAAACCTCCTAACACCCCAGCTTTTATTTGTTATGCATTTTTGATATCTTCCAATTATTTGGGATTATTAGAACCTGATAAGTATAATAAAGAAACATGGTAGCTAAACAAGTAGCTTTAAAAAACTGATATCCTCATATGAGGACAGTGGGTATATTTTATGGTTTAACATCGTAAAGACACCATTATGAAACACAATATTGGCAATTCTACCAAACTGGTGCAAAAACAAAGTTGGAAATATCCTGAAAGAAAAAATAAATTATCCCCTAGATTTTGTTTGCCTGCATACAGATAAACATTTATTACATTCCCATGTTTTTACTTAAATCTGGCTTTGTATTTTTACAGTTTCCTATTTTTTTGTCTTCCAAATTTGTCACTACTGAAAACAATCAAAAAAATACATCTTCATGCAGACTATATTTTTAAAGGAAATTATTCAGTTAATGCCATATTTTTATTCAAATGAAGCCTAGCGTTAGTTCATGCAAGACATGGTAGTCATACACCCAGCTGTGATCAGCTGACAGCCAGCTGATCCTAATTATCGCCTACCAGCTCCAACAGCCAATCACAGCTCTTTCTCTCAACACAGCGGTCATTTTAAATATGACGTACGTCCTACTAATCCCTGCTTGCATAAATGCTGATGTCTCATGCTGCTGCTGCTGACAAAGCTAAGCCTCTTCCACTCCAGCCTCCTCCTATATAGCATACAGCTTGTTGCACCCTAATTTCAGATTAATTTTCTGAATTATATTTTTGTGTCTCATTAGATAATTACTTTATATGGCCAAATACGCTAAATTAAACCAATTTCACACTTTTCTTTTGTTTTTTGACCACAGATTGCACCATTTTGGTAGAACGACCCACATACAACCTTATTCAAATATCTAAACAAGGCTGTGTCACAAAATATAAAGTAAATAACACATTATATGTCTTTAATGGCCTTTTGCCTACAGGAACATTTTTTTAAACATGGCTTTGTAAAAATAAAATGGCCAACAACCCAACATAAAGTATCTCCTGAATGAGATACCTCAGAGTTTTTCTCCTTCTCCTTGCACTCAGTAATCTTTCTGCTCTTGGTAGATACCCCTGTTGATAAAAAATAAAGAAGTCTAATTTGTACCAAATGCAATAAGCATTTACACTCACTTTACTTGTAAACTATTGGTATATTTCCAAATTCTGCCCGAGCTGTCTTTCCTTATTTTAAAGCCAGTAAAAGTCCCAATGTCCTCATATGAATACAGTACTTGCTTGGTGTTCTAGCTTGTTACTTATAATAAAATGTATCAAATTTGCAAACCATTTCAAACTACAGACATGACCAAACACAGCTAAAGAAGTTTAAATCATAAAATTTAAAGAGTTTTTGTACCTTGAATAGTTTGGTATCATAGAGCATTTTGGTGAGAATGGCGCCCGTCTTGAATGGACACTGATAATAGTAATTTGCTCTGTGACCAAAGTTCGGCAAAATCAAGAGTAATGGTGCAGTGAACCCAAAATGTAATGTCCTCATATGAGGATGCTGGGACGTAGGAGGTTTTAATATGAGCATTGAGATGATTTTGCTTCAATGATGATATTCCAGGTGTACCAGAGAGCTGAGCATGCAGCTAAACACGGCAGATGAGTAAATTGTTGAAAAAGGCTCTTATTGTGTCACTTTTGGCACCACAGGACTGTTTTTTCTTCGAACACAATAAAAGCCACGGACCACACCTCCGAGATGAAATACTAAAGCAAAAATAACACATCTGAACATGCCCAATTCAATGCCTATCCCACATATTCTACGCCACTAAATTAGTATAGCTTTATTTTTTTATACATTTTTTTCTGTTTTGTTTTAATACCCTCAAACCCAGTAGCTATAAATGTAAAAGGAAAAATAAACAAGAACCCCTTTCCTCTTTTTTTCAAACCTGAAGCTAGTATTTCTTCTTAAGTTTAACTTGTAATATTATTAGTAGTAGTTTGTAGTATTAGTATCATTAATACTATATATTACTGTTGAGAACAATAAAAATGTTTGGTCCTTTGGTCCCTTAGGGGTGAGAGATTTGCAGTTCTACTGTTGCTAATGGAAACCTCAGTGACCTCCACGAGTCATAGCTCTGCGCTTGCTGAGAGAGACGGTGAGAGAATAAGAGAAAGAGGGAAAGAGAAAGAAAGTCTGTCAGTGGATGTAGAGAATAGCTTCTTTTTTCCACTGTTTTTCTTGATCTTCAAGTTTTAACCCTCATTTGTCCAGTACAGTAAAAGCCACAAGCGCCTCTTTCCTTATATATATGTGTATATAATATGTATATAGAAATCTATTTGTTTGTTGTTGCTGCTTTTTTGTTTGTTAGTTTGTTGCTTAATTAACAATTCAAGTCTCAACAAGAAAAAAAGTTCTGTTGTTCAGTCTCATCACATCTTTTTTCAGTTTTTTTTTCTTCTCGTCTTTCTTGCACTGTGCCATCTGTTACTGTTAAGTCCCCCGGTGAAGCGCCTCCTCCTCCTCCTCTTCATCTTCCTCCTTTGCGTCTTCTTTTTTTCTGCCGTAACCTATATCTTCATAAGTAAATGCTGATATGTCTTCAAAAATTCCTTATGTGTTGATTTTTTTAAAACATATTTTGCTTTCAAAGAAAAAAAGTTTAACTCCTCCGAGATATCTTCACGTGTCCTCTAAAATCTGAAAAACAGAAGAAAAAGGGCACTTTCAGATCTCACTGCTCATTAAACTGTCACTCCACAGATCCATTTCTTTTAACTTTGAATAGTTCAATATGGCTCCATTAAATCAGTGTAATGGTCTGGAGAGAGCTAACCCGCACAGGCCCACCAATCAATCTTTGTCAATCACAATGATGACAGATTTTCCCATAATTAATACTCCTGCTGTGCTGCATATCAAACCAGCCCTTATATAGCAGACCCTTCAACCCTAGAAACTCTTACTTTACATTTACTGAACAGATTATAGTTTTAATTCTTTATTTCTAACTGATGAGAAATCTATTTACACCCCAATTCCACAAAAGTTTGGGCACACGACTGGGTTTTAAAGGAGCATTTTAGAGAGGCAGAGTCTCTTGGAGGTAAAGATAAGCAGCGGTTCAACAATCTGTGAAAAACTGCATCTAAAGATTGTGGAACAATTCCAGAAAAATAGCTGAAATACATCCATATGTCTATTTTACTTTGATTTTCCATAAAAATTAGTACATTTTAGCCATTTTCTTGAGATTGAAACCTGTTTAACTTCCTTTAACTTCCTTTTCTGGGGTAAACAAGACTGTTTTTTGTTATTTCAATGTTTTAATTTCTGAAAATCTCAAGAAAAAAACCCCCAAATTTTTACATATGAGAAATAGATTAAAAGGTAATGCATATCATTTTAGGAATCAATGATGATGTGCTTGCCGTGTCTTTTTGTTCAGTCACATTTTGTTTGAAATAAGATTCAAACTCCAATATTCATAGTTAAAATTTTGATTTGTTGAAAATTTTCAGAGTAATGGGGTGCTGTTGCTTATTCAGGAGGTTTCGTTGGGTCCCAGTGCCCCACCAGTTAAGAACCAATGGAATCTGGAGAAATTTCTGTACCCAAGGACCAAGGCCAAAGGTAAATATTGGATGGTCATCATCTTTGGGGCCTGAAGCAGCACTGCATTGAAGACAGGCATGATCCTGTACTTTAAATCACAGCAGGGACTCATTTAAAATGGACTGAGGCAAAATGGAAAACTGTTCTGTTGCCAGATGAATCAAACTTTGAAATTGGCTGTGAAAACCACAGATGACATGTCCTGTGGACTAAAGAGAAGAGGGACCATCCAGCTTATTATCAGCACAGTTCAAAAGCCTGCGACTCTGATGGTATGGAGTTGCATTCATGCCTATGGTGTGTGCACCTTACTCTTCTGGAAAGGCACTATCAATTGTGAAATGTAGATAGAGGTTTCAGAGCAACATATGCTCCCATCTAGACAATGTCTCTTTCAGGGAAGGTCTTGACTATTTCAACAAGACAATGCTAAAGTACATACTGCATCTATTACCAGCATGGCTTCCCAGTCCAAGAGTCTGGTGCTGAACTGGCCTGCTTGTAGTCCAGAACTTTCACCGATAAAAACATTCAGAGCATCGTACAATGAAAAAATCCAGCAAAGAAGATCCAGGACTGTTAAGCAGCTAGCGTCCTACATCAGACAAGAATGGGACAACATTCCTCCCACAAAACTCTAGCAACTGGTATCCTCACTTCCCAGATGTTTACAGGTGTTCTTAAGAGAACAGAGAATGCTACACAATGGGAAACATGGCCTTGTCTCTACTTTTTTAAGACCTGTTGCTGCCTTCAAATCAAAAATGAGGTAATATTTTTCATGAAATGGTAAATTGTCTCAGTTTCAACATCTGATATTTTTTATGTTATAGTTTTTGTTGACTATAAAATATGGGGTTAAGAGATTTGAGATAAAGCAAAGATTAAGAGATCATTCTGCTTTTATTTACATTTTACACAGTGTCTCAACTTTTGTGGAATTTGGGTTGTAATAAAAGAAGAAAAGAAACAATGTGTCCAATAAAAATCAGAAGATATTCTTTTCACCAAATGGAAATATTTATTGTCAACAGTGGAGGATCTAAATCTTAAACTAGTAACAGTTTTTTACATCTTACCTGTGCTGCTGAAATGAATACTGAAGGTAGGCTGTGTCAGTAAGGGCGGCTGGCATCCTTCGGTCTCTTTAGCTGGACTTTCAACCTCTTCATTCCAATCTGAAAGCCATTCATGGCTTGAATAGCTGCCTGTGCACTAGCAGGGTTGTCGAAGCTCACAAAGCCTGTGAAAAAGCACAAATCCATGAGCTTATACAAGAATACAGAAATTATTAATTAACAAGCTTTAACATGAGAATTGTGTCAATATTTAAAGATCATTTCACTTGCAAAGGACTCAAAAGAAGGTCAAGAAGGTTAGAACAGACATGTCCTACACAGCTTTCTCTCCCCTGCCTGTCATTCTCCTGAAGGAGTCTAGATGGTGCTGTTGAGGCAGGTAGAGCTTGAGCTGCTGGCTGAAAGGCTGTGTGCTTATGACAGCATGCTTGATTGTTTTAAAACCAAATAAAATTTGGCTCGGGTAATGTTGTTGTCCAGTGCATGTGTCCGGTGTGCTCACAGCAGTGTGTTTGTTGTCGATGTTGACCAGCTGCTTCTTCTTGCACCGCTTCACATGAACTTTTGCAACAGCTTTAATAATTCACTGCTGTTAGACTCGAGGTGCAACAAGAATGGGGGTGTTACCATCATGAGACATCACTATTTGGATGTTGCTTCATCGCTTAAAGAATTTATTTCAAAAACAAGTAATGGAAGCTGTTAGGTGATCCTGCAGAGAGGCAGGAGTGACAATGACTTGTGATAGAAAGGATGCACCGAATGATTTTAGAGGGTTCAGTGGAATATTAAAACACACAGTGATCCACATTTAAGTATGGGCTGTTTGTAAATGTGTTTAGTTTCTGGACAGATACTTCTGTGTCATACATACAAATCAAACAGCTAGCAGGACATTGGCCATAAGGATCATAACAGGTCATTTTTAAAATGTTTGTGTTATTATTTACAATGCCTATAAAAAGTATTCACTCTCATTGGATGTTTTACCCTTTAACTGATTTTATAAATAATCATAGTCAATATAATTTAGCTATTTGATCAAACAAGACAAAAGTATCTTGAACGTCAAATGTCAAATATCAATAAGTTACTGCATAAATACCCCCCCCCCCCCCCCCTTTAAGTGACTGACGTAATTAAACAGATGTCCAGCCAATTGGTGTTGGTAGTCTTAAAATTAGTAGCACAGGATCAACTGAGTGCAATGACTGTATCTCAAGTGATTGTAGAAGGTCCAGTCACTGGTTAATCAGTATTCCTGGCTACCATTACACCATGAAGAATAAAAGAATACTCCAAGCAACTCAGAGAAAACGTACTGAAACATTTATGTCAGAGGATGGATAAAAAAAAATCAAGGCACTGAACATCCCCTGGAATTCAGTTAAATCTACCATTAAAAAATTGAAGAAATATGGCACGGGTAAATCTGCCTAGATCAGGCCATCCTCACAAACTGAATGACTGTGCAAGAAGAAGACTAGTGAGCGAGACCACCAATTCACCTATGAGTACTCTGTAGGAGATACAAGCTTCAGCAGCTGAGATGGGAGAGACTCTGCACACAAAAACTGTTGCCCGGGTTCTTCACTAGTCAAAGGTTTATGAAAGAGTGGCAAAGAGAAAGCCACTGTTGGTGGCAGCATCATGCTGTAGGGATTCTTCTTGGCAACCACCCTGGAAGGCTTGTAAAGGTAGAGGGTAAAATGACTGTGGCAAAATATAGGAAAATCCTGGAGGATAATCTTGTTCAGTCTGCAAGAAGCTTGGGAGAATAGTTATTCCTGCACGACAATGGCCTAAAGCAAACAGCAAAAGGTACACAGAAATGGTTTAAAGACAAAAAGGTGAATGTTCTGGAGTAGCTGAGTCAAAGCCCAGACCTCAATCCAGTCGAGAATTTGTGGCTGAACTTGAAAAGGGCTGTTCACAACCTAAAGGAGCTTGAGCAGTTAAGAAAAGAGTAAAATTGCAGTGTCCAGATGTGCAAGCCTGATTGAAATCTATCTACACAGACTCAGAGCTGTCATTACAGCCAAAATTATATCTACAAAATACTGACTTGAAGGGGGGTGAGTATTTATGCAGTCACTTTAAATATTTTCATTTATTTCACATGACTTTGTAGAAATTGCTTTCAACTTTGACATTAAAGAGGTGGTTTTGTATTTTTTTGTCAAAATAGCCAAATTATATTGACCATGACTGATTTATAAAATCAATAAAAGGATAAAACATCCAAGTGGATTAATAATTTCCATAGGCACTGTATAATTTTCTGATGTTGCCTGAAAGGCCAAAAGAGTAAAACAATGAGCAAATGCCATTGTGCAAGTTTGCCCAAATTAAGAGCAAATATAGTTCACTGAAAAAAGACACAAAACCCCTCACTGTGCATGTCCCAGAGATCGAGCCCTCCTCAAATCTATGCTGAACATCCTGTTTTCATCATGTGTAAAAATAAAGCCTTAAGGATTCAGTGACCAGAAACTGCAGTGGAGTGTGTCTCCGCTTGATGTGCTCCCCTGTGTCTGTGGTGTCATTAGGAACAGTCGATGACCCGTGAAAAACAGCAGGAGCCTCTCCAGGTCCACGGCCACTTGGGAGACATGTCTGCCTGGCCTGCTTGGCTCCTGTTTGCCCCATTAGGGCGAAGCCTGCGATGGAGGGCTGAATGGAAGTCTGAGGAAAAGTATAGAGGCATGGAAAGGAGGTGACCTCCTAACCCGCCATCAGGTTAACACATTGGGGCTGAAGGCGGAGAGAAGACGGAGAGGAGACGCCGGCTTACAGCTCTTAGCCTGTCACACATTACGAGTGCTTTCTCTCTGTTTCCTTGTCTTCTTCACATCATCAATCTAAGTTTATCCCCTCTTTCTCCTCTCTAGATTAATTACACCAGTGTGCTCCCTCCTTCCCCAGGCCTAACATTATGTTGTAAATGCATAGTGTATAAGTCAATACTGCAAATAGCTCTTCTTTCATGAATTTATATGTTATTAAGTCCCTCTAGGGACACAAGACTGGTGATCAATTTTGCCCAGGGTTCTGTGGTTCCCTGAAGTGAAAACAAATGCTGATCCATAATTGTCCTTTGCCCCCCCCCCATCCCCTGCCTGCCTCCTCCAAGTTTTTATAAGCCCTGAGGCTTGTTGGTGTGTGGAGGCTGACGGAGCTAAATGGGACAGGAGGCGAGGAGGTATGTGAATCAGCCTCAGCAGCGAGGGTATTGACAGATATTGGGGTTACAGAACGGTGATGTGGATGCTGATACAGCACCTGGAGGTTTGCAGGTCACACAGCTGCCAAACAGAAAACAAGGACAGAGGATCTGATCGACTGCATCATGGCTAGTTTGGCTACAATATATTCAGCACATTTTTTTTTTTCTGACAGAGCTGACGCCAAAACACAACAGTCATCAAGATGCAAATTCAGGTCAGTCAGTCAGGGGGAGATCATTCAGTCCTCTGTGTCTGCAGCTGCCAAACATCATCAAAATCTACAGCAACTACAAAAATAATATTAGATGTCTGTTGTTTGTCATGCAGCGTGAATTTAAAAAACACTTTCAGTATTGTGAAAATGTAACTTACACGTTGATGCTTCACGCCTTAACTGTGACTTTTACGCAACACCCACAGATTTGAAAAACACTAAAAGAGATCAGACTGAATAAATGGCTTTTGTGCTGCATGTTCAACATCCATTATACATTTCTGTTGACTGCATTCATTAAAATGTGTGCCAAGGTTATTTTTCATATGTTTTTCCCACACTTCTTCACAGAGTTGCTGCACTCTATAAAACACCAAATTGAAGACTTTTAAAGAACCATTTTAAGACCAGGCAAAGAAAAATGAATACAAATTGTTGAATAGGAGAGCTCCATATTTTTTAGCTTTCATTTTGGTTTAACAAGCTTTGATTCCCATTGTCTCGTTTCAAAGCTTTTTTGCATATTTTGACCCACAACCCTTCTTTACCAACCACTCCCAGATGTCCTCGAACTTGCATTTTCTTTTCTCTTCCATGAGCATTTTGTGAATATTTTAGTAATATGCTGCTTTAATTGCCTTGAACCTCCACAGAAGAATTAATTAAAATGTATAAAGCTAACTAGAGAGTGTAGATCTGATAAAATAATCAGACATGTCTCAGTCAAAGTCAAACCTAGGCCTGTTCACAGAACTGGCTGGGCCTCTGAAAACCCAGGGAATGGGCCATGCCTGGTTGTGATTTATTGATATCAATGCATGTATGCTGGATCAGTAGCATTGGCACTAGCGTCCTCGCTAATAGTAACTTCATTTTAGAGCGGAAAAGAGTGACAAATTATTATTGAGTTTTGATGTTGAAATTCTTTAAGTGTTACTTTTTAACAAACTTTCACCACTTTTTCCTCCCATTTTGACCACTTTTTGCAACATTTGACCCATTTTGCCACCTCTTTTTGCCACTTTTATTTTTTGCCACTTTCTGCTACTATATGCCTTTCATGGACAGTTTTTGCCCCCTTTTCCCTTCTTTTTGATGCTTTTCACTAATTTCTGCAACTTCTCGTCTCTTTTATGCCACCTTTCCTTCCTTTTTTTGCTACTTTCAACTTTTTTTTGCTCCTTTTCCCCTTTTTTACACAATTGACCACTTTTTGCCCTTAAATGCCCATTTTGGTCACTCTTTATGACAAGTTTTGCCCATTTTTTCCAACTCTTTTAGATGTTCTCCCCTTATTTTCGCTTCTTGTCACCCACTTTTTGCCACTTTTCTGTACCTTTTGCAAATTCAGTCACTTCTTTATCCTACTTTTGACCCCTTTTTTTGCCACTTTTAACACATTTCTTTGCCACTTTTCTCCCATTCAGTTCTTTTCCATTTAAGTTGTCTCATTTTTTTTAAACTTTATTTCTGTAATCCTTACGTTTGTGCACATTATGACATCCCTAAAGTCTGACATGACTTTCCTAATAGTTTATTTCATTTTCCACTTGCACATTGTTAATATTACCAATTAAGAGTTTGTACTGTTTTAAGAAAAGAGGTTTGCATTTCTAAAAAGGCTTGTATTACCCCCTCGAAAACGAGATGCTGCATCTCAAGGGACTGTCCTAAATAAATTGAAATTAAATTGAAATTGAAATTAAAAAAAAAAAAATTTTGTTACTTTGATAAGAGTGGTTATATTTCAGGTAAAAAAATAAAATATGGTTTCCACATTTTAACTTTACAATATACCATGATTTTTCTGGTCTCCATGGGCCCCCAGTTTGGCTGGGCCCCAGAAAGCTCTACTCCTCCAAGTGAAATAAGACTCTTTCAGATACAATGACCTTGAATTTTCAAATTCTTATTCAAGACTGGTTAAGACTTTGAAAGTATTTGCAGAAACCCTGACTTTCAAAATCATGTGCAATTATCAACTTTATGATAACAGCTTTTAAAAAATGGCAAAATTATCATACCAAAGGCTTCCATTAAAAAAAGCCTAGTGAAAGTATAAAGGAGTACAAGTGTCAACTTCTTATATATAATGTAATGCTCTCGTGCAGAGTTGTATGGTCACTGACCGAAGCACTTGCTCTGGTTGGTTGCTCGGTCCATGAAGACTTTAGAGGAGATGACGGTGCCAAAGGGCAGGAACATCTGCATGAGCTCGTTGTCTCCGAACTCCTGTGGCAGGTGGTAGATGAACAGGTTACAACCCTCTGGACCTGCAAACACAGAGAAAGAGGCAGAGAGAAAACGTGTGTTTGGCTGTTGAGGGATGGAGGGAAAAAATCAGTGAAATATTTGGATCTCTAAAGACTTTCATTACAGCACACTCGACAAGGAGGTTCAGGAGGTAATCAGTGAACATAACTGTTCTTAAACACATACAATTAACTTGAATGATTGTACTTGTATGTAAAATGTCTCTTGATGTGATCAGTATTCTGCAAAATAATTCCGGTTTGCACATTGATACCTCTGCATATTAATGGTGATTTTCACAGTGCTGGAAACAGTGGATCAGTCTGGGGGTTTCCACTGTGCTCACTGTTCATCAAAAACTTCACATCAACCTTACAAATCTTGCAAATATCAAGAACAAATTTTGCAATATACCAAAAGGTGTTTTAATTTCACTACAGATCCTACAGTGTGACACTATGTAAGCTAAGCTTTAGCTCTGTTGGCTAGGTAGCTCTGTTAGCTACGTTAGTCTGTTAGCCACTTAGCTTACATAGCTTACGGAGCTATGCAAGCTACACTGGCTGTGTTACAATGTTTTCATGGAGGATGAGCTTTTCTCCTGTCAGCAGACTGTTTACCTGGCTTTATTAAACATTTTTTAATCAGGTTTTGCTGGTCAGGTTTTTGACTTCATACTTTTGGTATCCAAAACCTTACCTTAAACCTTACCCTAACCCTAAAGGGAAGTTTAATCCACTTCTATTTATCTAATTCTATTCTAGAAGTTTTAGTGTGTATTTCTGTTCTGAGATATACAGCATGCCAGGTGAACAGTTGAGGGTGGCCATCAGAAATGAATGGGCTGCAGCCAGACTGTCTTGCAGGCTGCAGACAAATGCTTGGTCTTCTTGTAAAATGGGATTTTTAATGAAATGGCAAAAAATACCACCAGAACAGGAAAATGTGGGGAGGGTATAACAGCAATGTAAACTGGATATTTCCCAATTCAAATACACACCTATTCTAAAAAGCTCATTTTTGAGGGGAAATCAACATGTTTACTGTCTAGTCTTTGACCAGTAAACACAGGGAGTGATGATTGTTTTTTAACTCATCCATTCTGATTTGATGGAGGATAGAAGTTTTATATATTAAAGGGGGTGTCTGATCTGACAGAATGACTGGTGTGTTGAAGCCATTTTTTTCCAAAAGCTAGAAACTTACCTCAGCACAAACTCTGTAATTTGAGACAGCATTTCCAGCATGGTGACTGCCACCGACAAATATTAAAAGCCTGAAACTATGGGTGGCATTACTGATACTTTGTTTAAAGACAATTTGTGTTATGTAATGTGCTTTTTTCTGTGATCTTTAATTTTTCCTCTGATAACCTCCTGTCATAACATCACAGTCTCCCTAAACTCCTCACTTAAGTATATTTAGGCTTTATCTATCCATACAGCTATCTTTCGCGCCTCTTGTGTGACACAGTTATTTGCAATATTAAAACTCTTTCTGTAAAACTTGATTCATGACAAAGCAGCAGCAAAACAACTGCTATATTTAAATCACTGCTAATTAAACAACTTCAATGCAACCTGCATTAATTAAAGTTGTTATCTTTATCTCTCTCATTTTTAAAATTATATATTTCATTATGTCTGGGTTCAGAGCCACTATTCCTACAACTAGGGATTTAATTAAACAAACCTATGAAAGCAGGGGACTTAGATAATATACAACCTATTTTCAAGATATGGACCATGAAAGTCATAATAACATTGTTTTATCATCCTCATGCTTTATGTATCCATGACCTCAGCTGTACCTCTCTATTTAAGACAATTAGATGTCCACAGTGTTGCTGTAATATCCCCCCCTAGCCCTCACATGCTTTATATAAGTACGAAACATGATGAGGTGTTGCAGAGCTGAAGTAATACTGCCCCTGCATGCTTGTCTTCTTTATGTGTCTATTACACAGGATGAGATGTGTGAAGTGTAAAAGTAATAATGTTCTCTCACCCTCACCTTCTCTCTGCTGCTGCTGCTGGATGACCTGGGGTGGTTGGGGCAGTGTCTGGCCAATGGGAGTCAGCGTGGTGGCTGGATAGATCGCTGCAGAGAGGTGGAGGGAGGGAGGGAGGGAGAAAGAGTGTAAAGAAGAGAGCGAGGAAGAAGGAGAGAGAGGGGAGTGTAAAAATCCCACAGAGAATGGTGTCAAGGATGCTTAAGGTCGATCATAGGAGTATAACGTGTAATCAAAGGCTGTCTGATGTTACAGTGCTATCTCAATGCATGCAGCCACACACCCCTACTGTAGTTACCCTGCAGTAATTGTCCCGTAGCTGCTACATTTATGGCTCATTGTAAAACCTTGGTATAGTAAACAGAGCTTTCCGGTCTCACACCTGTGTATTGCTGTACTCCAGTGAAGGCTTGCTGGAGGGTGTCAGCAGCCGTGGGGCTCTGGGTGGAGTAGGGAGGCAGGCCGTTGGTGTAGACTGTCTCCACAGCGGGGTGTCCGTTCGGCTGATGAGGGATGCCGGTGAATCCGTTGACGATGGGCGTGACGATGCTGGGGACGGCGGAGGTGGTGATGTTGGCTGGTGGAGAACTGAGGCCTGCTGGGAAAGACGTTTACTGTTACTGGATCATCAGCACTCTGAATTATACAGCTGTAATATATTAACACTTGAAAGAGTGCTGCAGTCATTTTGACTGTTGTCACATTTGTAATACGTATTACTCTGCTGAAATAGAAGTTACAATGCTGCTGGTCTCTGACTTTTCTCAAGTGTCTTTTAAATCTAAAATGTCATTTTAAAAAATTTCACTGAAGACAAAGAAAATATGATCAGTTCTACCTAAAAAGACCACAAGCAGTCATTTTGACTGCACAGATTTTGCAGCACTTTTATTGATAACGAATAGATTTCCATGGCAGCTGGATCTTGGTCGCTTGGCATCATTCATTGTTTCTTAAAGAGAAAGCTACTGATTGGATCAATGTTTAGTAGTTAATTAAACCAGAATGAGGGGGCTTTAGGCTGCTATTAGTGAGGATAAATGTGTTGCTCTGTGGTGCTGATCAAAGGTGGTATAAAAGACAATTTCGAGGTTGGGGGTGGGGGCAAAAAATTTCATCATGTTTTGTAAACCAAATTTACCTCTAAATTTAGAAAGTAAAGCTCATTATTTTCGCACAGAGAATTCCAACTAAATATGCAAAATTAGCACTGACAAAAACAACAAATTGGTTCAGAAAAAGAACAATATCAGGATATATCCCATCAGAGGAGACTGCAATGTACCGAGGCACAAAACAGAGTTTAGTCAGAAGGTGGCATCTATTAGAGGCACACACTCATGGAACAGATTACCAACACACATCAGAGACTATGATGACTATTTAACATTTAACAAGAAACTAAAACATTAGAAAAAAGCAAACCAGCCATGTACACATTCATACTGTCTAACGCCTCCTTCCTTGCTCACTGCTGAGAGTATCCTGCTTTTAAATAGCTTTCTGTATGTGTGTGTTTTCTTTGTTGTGTTTGTGTGTGTTTGTTAAAATTATGTGTTTTGTGTGTATTATAGACATGTTAATGAATTAAATAAATGAATGAATAAAAATAAACAATAAAGAAGAAATTTGAGGTCATGATTTTTGTGATATGAAATTGTAAAATTGTTACATCTCTATAAGGACACCTAAAAAATAATAGCAGCAAAAATAATTGAAAATATATTTTGATATAGCAAGTTTCTTTTACTGTGTTGCTTTAGCTTAGCTAGTGACTTTCTCCTGGGTGAAGCTGTTATGTAATGAAACTTAATTTTCTGGATTAACTGATAACATCAAGGGCTGCACAGCTGTACAAAGGTTAGCACTGTTGCCTCACAGCAAGAAGGTTTCTGGTTTGCTCCCCGGTCAGGGCCTTGCTGCGTGGTTACTCCGGCCTTCCCGTACTATCAAATGCATGCTTGTTAGGTCAATAAGGGACTCCAAACTGCCCATAAGTGAGATTGCCTGGTTGTTTGTCTCTGTTTGTCAGCCCTGTGTTTGACTGGTGAACAGTCCAGGGTGTACCCTGCTTCTTGCCAAATGACAATTGGGGTAGCCTCCCATCCCCGGCAACCCCAAATAGGATAGTGGGTATAGAAAATAGATGAATGATAGCATCAACACTATTCACAAAAAACTGAGCAAATGGCTCTGTTCTGTTAGAGTGAAAATATGGGTAAAACTGACAACAGTAGTTTGTACCAGCTCTGCAACATTTATCAGAAAGGTCACGCACAAGCTTTCCAGTGAATGGGACAACAATTCCACACAGCTTATGATATGCATAGTTAACTATAAAAGGGGAATAAAATTGAATGTTTCATCATGAAATCAAATACAACGGTTGTTTTTTTTTCTTGTTCTCAAGGTGTTAGATAAATTATCTATCGCAAATACAGCTGTTTTTACATAGAATGATTACAGTTTTCTTTATGTGATGGCAAATAATAAGGAAAATGTCTATATGAAACAGTTAAAATGTACATTTTTGTGTCATCTCAATTCAAAAAAAGCTTTTCCAACACATAACAATATTTCTGTTTGTATTGGATATCTATCATTAAAGACAGAGCTTGTAATCTCACAGTCAAAATGACTTATCATGGTCTTTCTAGCAGGTTTGAAATTCTGTCCTTTTTCAGACATAGCTTAATACTCCTCTAGACGTGCTTTTATTTGTGTAAAGAGAGCAAACACTCACACAAAACAGATCGAAACACACACACACACAAACACACACACCTACACACACAAAGCTCGTGACCAAGAGCTGCACCCCATCTCCACACTAATGCTAGGACACGGGTGCGACGTGAGTCTGTCACATATCCGCCATTTGTGGTGACACATCCTGCAGGATAGCTGGGAAGTCAACCTGTGAAAAATGAGCCTGTCCGTAGTGTTTGTGCGATACCCCGCTGGCTCCTACTGCTCAAGATGATGAAACCACTATGCAACTTCTAAGAGTGAGAGGGAGAAAAAAAGAAAAAGATCCGGACCAAATAGAGGGAGATTACAGAGGGAGATGTGCTTGAACGAGCAGGTGGCACAATCCCAAAGATGCCTCGAACTTTTTCACGTCATAAGAAGAAGAAAAATACCAACAGTTGGCAGTTTGACAAATGGGTGGGTCATAACATATACGGCACACATGGCTGAAAGGCAGCTGCAGGATGGTTCATGAGAGGAATTGAAATCAGACGCTCCCTGTCCTCTCTCATTCAATGCATTTTGAAAGGACCCTCCTTTGGAAAGTGTTTCCAATTATGCCGGGAACATCAAAGTACCCATTTTGAGCAGAATCTCACTGTGTGATGGTCTCTCTAAAAGAGCTGCTCCGTGGCAAAGCATCCGAGGCTCGTTGAAGTATGGCTCCCCTGAGGACTACCTCTCAATCTGGAAACCCTCGCCCTGATTCGACAGAAAGCCCAGGTTGTCACGGAAACCCTCAAGCATGCCATATCCCTGCAATCTGGTGCCTGAGTAAAGAACCCCCTGTGAGAGGTGGTTGAAATAGGGTAAACAATCACATCCAGTATATGCGGAGAGATTTATGCTAATGAAACTGTAAATGTGCTGCACCTCCTATTGTCAAGTAATATAATCTCAGAATCCATATGCAGTTTCTTATCTTCTAGTTTACCTGTTTTTCCTCTTCTTTCATCTTTTTCCCTACTCTCTCCTCTCCTAGCTTCAGCATTTAAGCCATAAGGAGCTGACAGTCAGACAAGCAACTGCAGTGACCAGGGGAACTGCCCGGGTCCAGTGAGAGCTGTTGTGTCTTTTGCACTGGTTTTCTCTCGCTCTTTTTTTTTTTTTTTTTTTTTTTGTGAAGCCTCCCCACGATTGCTTGTTTCCTGCAGAGCTGTGATGAATTAGACTGCGGCTTCAGCCCATTCTCCTACCAGGACCCAGGAGACTGCCGCTCCTATTCTGAGGGCGAGAGACAGCTAGTCTGCCCGGGCCACACACACTCTACTGTACCGCCAGATAATGCACCCTCTCCATCATCAGGCAAATTCATTTTCCAAGGCTTAGCAGTACTGTGGGAGCTCGCTTCTATGTATGTGTAGCAGTTAGAGTGGTAGTAGGAGTAGCAGTGGTGGTAGGTAGGTAGGTAGGTAGGTAGGTGGTACTCTGGACCCCTTACATGCAATTACATAAGTGTGAGGGTCAGGGCTTGGACTAGACACGGGTAGTAAAGGAGACGAGTTGGGAACTGGGAGCACTAAGTCTAGTCAAGTTATCATGCTGAGAATACAGAGACCTTATCGCTCTACTCTGACAGTATTTTCTAATACATTTATAATCAATACAATTATGGAACATTTAAATCAATAAATCAAAAATGGATGATGCAACTTCCAGCAGAGGGCTCTATCTGTTCTTAGTTTCTCCTTTGATATTGGTAGATTAAGAGGAGAAGCAGAGACATGGTGATATAGTCTCTTCCATGCTGCTCAGGCTTGTAACTCCTTCAGAGTAGCCATAGGTATCTCAGCAGCTTCTCTCACTAGTTTCCTTCATGCACGGTCACTCAGTTTGTGAGGACAACCTGATCTAGGCAGGTTTATACATGTTCCATAGTACTTTCATTTCTGACAGCAGATTTAACTGAACTCTTGGGGATGTTCAGAGCATTGACATTTTTTTGTATCCATGGCCTGACTTATTCTTTTCAATAACATTTTCTCTGAGCTGCTTGGAGTGTTCTTTCATCTGCATGGTGTAATGGTAGCAAGGGATCAACCAGTGACTGGACCTTCCAGTAGTCTCACTAATTGTGAAACTACTAGCACCAGTTGGCTGGACTTCTGTTGAGTTAGGTGAGTCACTTTAAAGTTGGTGAATATTTATGAAATCACTTATCTTACCTTACATATTTTGTGTAACTGTCTTCTTTGTAGAAGTCTGTTTTCACTTTGACATATATTTTTTCTTTTGTCAAAAAAGCCAACTTATATTGACCATGATTGATTTATAAATCAACTCTCATTTTATTTAGAAAGTGCTTTAAAAATCAGAATATAACAGAATACAATAGAATAAGTTGGATTGTTTCACTAACAACATTACCCTAATTAGGGACATCGACTTTATAAAGACAGAATAGACATATTTCTGTTGTTAGCAAGTTTGCTGTGCTCTGCACAGAATATTTAAATCTTTTTTTTCTCCTGTGAGCTTCGATCGTATGAACAAGCAACATTTAGTGAATGTGTGTGCACATTCATCAGTGTCAGTCTGAAAAAACAGACACCGATGGTTTGCTATGATCTATATCTGCAGTTTTTAGAGTGGACACAGAGCTCTGTAATAGAGTTTGTTTACAACCCCAGAGAACAACAAGCTCTAACACTACTGTAGTTAAACATCTGGTTAAAGTTATATGCAGCCACCAGCTGAGCATGATAAATACAGACACAGTGAGAAAAAAAAAAGAAAAGTTAAAACAGCTTTAGAATTAAAGAAACAAAAACCAACACTGCATGTGCAGTCTCTGTATGACCATAGGGGAAAGGCTTGTGTAAGAAGTATATTTTACAAGGCTATTAATTTTTTAACTTAGTTTATTTCTTCTGTTTCCCTTTATCATCAACTAAAATTGTATCTCTGCTTCTAGACTTGTAATAATTCATCTTTTTATTGCAGTGAAGTTTGTCCATGTCTGTTTGGTATCTTAATGTCTTTATGTGTCACTTTTTCTCTTGTCCTGTAATTTCACCATTAAGGATAAAAACAACTGAAGAAATAATAGACTGGAGTGTTAATTAAAAGCTACAATAGCTCATCTATACATGTACTGGATCCCAAATGGGATTGTAATAAAAGGAAAAGACAACCATAACAAAATTGCCAATAAAACGATGATTACACCAGAGAGCTGTAAATGTAGTCCTTGTTCACACTGTCACAGCAGCCCAACATCCACCATGAGCAGACCCTGAGAGTGTTCTCCTCAGTTAAAATGGGAAAGTATTTCCTACTATCCTAAACTAGATAATAACAAGACGTTTTCATTTTATACCTCAGTGGACACAGAGTTCCTGCATTGTGGGAAATTGTATTCATAGCCTGTTTACAATGCGTACACTGGAGTGCCGATATAAACATGCGGCTGTCACTGTGTGCCGCATGTATTGGTCTGTAATAATGACATGTTGTTCCCCACTGTGGCGTGCGAATATGAAACTATGGGACAGCAGATTATATATTTTATCAACAGCCAGCTCTAAACTGTCATTTCACCACTCTCATTTCTACATGTTAGAAGTAGCCTATGTTCTGCTAAGCAGTATGCATACATGTGTGTCAGATACTCTATATTTCTGTTATGCAAGCAGGATTCATATTGATATTCCTGCTGGCTCTTTCTTAGAGGGGAAAACTGTTGATTTGCTCCTTGTGATGATTGCTTCATGAGAGAAGGCTTCATTTGCGACAGAAGTATTTATTATGCTAATTATACATTCAAATCAACAAGAAATGCTATTCCCGTACTGGAGAGTGCAGTCATTAGCAGCACAAGGACTGTCTTTTGCTGGAGCAAGCAATAAGCACTCAAAACAGATGCTTTCATCCAACTGATTTAAAATCTGAAGCATTTAGAATCAAAGAGAAAATTTCTGTCTAGTCCTCAAGTCTCAACATTAAATCTAAATAAGGGAAGGGCACTTTTCTGAGGCACAAACCTCTGGATATTCCTAAATAAATGTGAAGCAAATGACACAGGGATCTTTTCCTTAGTAGTCTCTATACAGATTCTGCATAAAGGTCTGATTGGTCTTTATCTACACCCAGCTAATGACAACAATTAGATGATTATGTTCAACAGTTAAACTGTACATACACAATACTCAGCACATTATCTTAATCTGAGTTTTAATTATTAGTTCTTAAAAATGGACTGATATCAAACTGTAAGAGGATATGGAGTTAAGTTTCCAGGGACTTCGGTTTTAATTAAAATAATATCATTATAAAAAATGGAACGTATGGTACTGAGGAGGACTTTTTGGCATGTTTGGCCCAAATATTTAGGCATAAAAAAGGCATAGATGTGGCAAGTAAGCTACCTGGCAATGCCCAAGGACAACATTGGGCCTGAAGAAGGATTGACACAACCCCAGCAGTGCGCTGGATGTCCTTGCATATTACCAGGGGCATTGAACAATAATCTGTTGAAAAGATAACAAGGTCCACACTTTCAGGGCGCACTAAAAGGTGCATGTGACGAATAAGCATGGCCTAGGGCAGTGGACCCCCCATGGGGGTGGCTAACACTGATAGGGGTCACTAGATGCCTTAATGAAAAAAAAAGGTCATTTGGTGAAATTTATGAAGATAAAGAAATCCTTAAAATTTAAGTGTGCACATCATTATTTTTGATATTGCACTTTTGTGTTTATGCTTTAACCACATTCAGGTAAAGTGGGGGTCCCCAGTCTTTGGCACCTTTGTTTTGGAGGTCGCGTGCTGAAAGTATTAGAACCCCCGACCTAGAGTACCATCCAGGCAGGTAGTAGGGTTACCACAAGCCCTTAGTTGTGCTGTACACATCCTAAAGGCACAAAAATGGTAGCAGTCTTCAGGTATATTACCAGGGTTGAAAAGGCCCAGGCAAAAGAGATGCTATCGAGCTTGACCTTGGCTGCTGACTCAGCCCCACCCACAGCCCTGGGTTGTTGCACATTGGGCCCTATAGTGAACCTTTAGTGACCTACAAACTTGTCCATATGACTGTACTTTCTACCTATAATCTATAATTTTTGGATAAGCATGGCTGCCAAAAACAATCAGTGAAGAGTTACTCCTGTTCGCTATCTTCACTGATTTCTCTGGTATTTGTTTTGAGAGAAAGCTTGTATGCTGATGCTGCAGATTATTCTTCTAACTGATATAAAAACAGCAAAGTAAAACCAAACACATTCTATCAATAAATCATAAAGTCAAAAATGTTACTAAGGATTTTTCTGGGCTGGAAGTAAAGCAATGATTACCAGCACCTACAAGCTACTAAAGAACTTTGCTAGAGTAAAAAAGCAACCTGTCATGTTCCAGTCATCTCCTCATATCCTTTGTCCAGCAGTTTAGTCACAAACTTTACACCACAGACTTTTTGTTTTCTTTTATTTTGAGTTTCTTACTGAGACCTTCAAGGTCTTGTATAGGACGCACAATAACCACACAAACTTGTCTTAGTTTCTTTATGGGTACTACTCTCAGCAACAACTCTGTAAGCAACATAGATGCCAAAGAAAACTAAGAAACTACATAGGACATACAACATTTCCTTTGTTTGTCTTTGGTTGTTATATAGTAAAAAGAGGACAATCTAAAACATGAACCTTTAACCTTCAGCATTCAACACAACATATGTCAATAGAATTTTCTACACAATAAGACCGTGCTCCTTTGTTGAGACTAATGAACACACAAAGCACTGACCCTAACTCCTCTCTTACTTTCATATCCTTGAGCAGGGCAGCTTCCAAAGCTTGGCTGCTTGTGCAACACTCAGATTTGTTTTCATAAAGCAGTACTGGTCCTGCAAAAGCTGTGGCTGTGCTCTCTCAGTCGACTCACATGTACTAGATGTTTTTTTCAGAGTGGTCACGTTTTGCTAATTTTTACTGGAGATTTAAAAAACAAAACAAAACAAAACAAAAAAAAAAAAAACAAGATGAGAAAATTCTTGTGAAAGCAAGTGATAAACAGGGTTGTGGGATTTATCACAATTTCAATGTTAACATGACAAAGGCATTTGCAAAAATCAGCGCAAAAGTCTGAATTAATGTACTGAACTGAAAGATTAGTATGTAAATAGACAATACTGTCTTCACCAGCATGCAATCATTTCATTCATTGGATTAGAGCCATTGTAAAATAGCCACTCGGTTTTTCCTAGCTATTGTAAGCTACGTAATTTCTGAGATTAGAGAAAGAAAAAGGAGAAACAGGAGTATTGGCATGAAAACTGAGTTTCCTAGCTTATTATGTCTTTATAGTTTCACAGTGTTTTTACTGTTACAGAAACACTGACCTATAATAACACACATTTGATCTTTCCCTCATAGTATTCAGGCCTAGAAATAAGTGGGGTAAAATAACTCTCAATCAAAACAATGACAAAAGAAGAAAGCAGAGATGCTCTGCTCAGCACCACCAACCTCTGGTGCTCACATCTGGTTTTAATCGATGACTCCAATATCTACTAAACTACAAACCACTGTTTTTGTTTCTGTGATAAATTTCACATATAGAGGGGGAAAAGCTGTAAAAAGTGACCTTCTTGGTTGACCCTGAGAGTGATCCCAGAATGCTTAGCGAGTAGCTCGCAGCACCAAACATGAAGGTGGCTTTTAATAGCATTTGCTCTGGCCAAAGCTAAGGAGTGTGTCTTCCCAAGGCACACCAAGATCAAAGCAAAATCTCAGGCATATTATATCCATCCTTGCAAAATAGCCTCTTTAAAACATGCTACTGTAACTTAAACTGTCCTATAATTGTAGTAAAACCCTGTGGTTGCTTGTTGCCATGGTACATCTCGACTTGCTTCAAGGCATACCAGTATGCCTTGCCTCACCATTTGAGAAACACTATTCAAGTGCATTGGTTCTCAACTGGTCTAGAGTCAGGAGCCACCACCACCTTGATGAATCCCAACTCAAATTTCTTCAAATTTTCAGTCATAACCAAATGCTTCTTGAGACTGTGTATCAGGGCTATTCTAAAAAAATAAAAAGCATCTGCTAATATTTAAAAAGTTGTAAATTTATGAGAACCAAAACTTATTAGCTGTGTGAAAAAAAAATCATATCAGATGAACTTGTTTTCCTGAAGCTAAGAGCCTAATTAAATTATACTTTAATTGGGACTAAGCAGTAATGATTTACTTGTTATTTAGCCCAAACTTATCACATTATCATTATTGTCTAGATTAAGAAGAGTCATTGCAGTGATGGGGTGATCCAACCTCTATTTTCAGTTTAGTGTCTTGTAAATCAACGGCTGTAGCGAGTCATAAATATATAAATCCATAAACTTGAGATTTTTTCATTTTTGAAGTCAAACTTTAGGATTTTTAAAACTGGAAAATTTCAATTTTTTGTAAATTTACAACTCTTAAACTAAGAAATTCTGAGTTTGGTTTCCTGTGAACTAAAATACAGATTTATATTGTTGTAATTTATTTTTTCACTTTCTAGAGTGGCTTTAGTACATCTTCATAAATCTTAACAAAAATGGTACAGTTAGGACTTGAACTAGAACAAAAGATGTTATGAAACAAAGGATGGATACATGCCCTTCAAAGTTAAAGCACATCTTAGACTTTCTGCCACAGTTTTTTCCTGGCACACGTTTGCAACCCACTGAAAATAGTTTCATGACCCACCTTTGGGACCTGACCCACCAGTTGAGAACCCTGTGGGGCCACAGTGTTACAGGGGCCAACAGGGATGAACAAGTTCAGTGTCATGGTAGGAGCTTGGTGAATGGGATAGCAGTGAATACTGACTGTCCATCACAAGTAAACACAATAAAATATGAAGGAGATACAGCAACAGAACAGCAGCTTTCAGTAGCTCTTCCCATGTCGCAGTATTTGGTGCAAGATTCAGTGCTGTCACAGCAACTGTTTGAAATCTCTGAGATAATTAAGTACCCAACTTAAATATTATACATATCAGTGCTAATTCTACATCTAGAACAGCTTATTCACAATCATACAGAACTTTTCTTTGACATTTTGTGTGTAACTTCTAACCTGATAAAGCTTTAGTATATGAATCTGAGAATTGTGCGTCACATTTAAAATGTTGGTACATTTATGCCATTTAAAGCCAGGAGCAGATATCGAAAAAGACAACAGCACACTAGTTTGATGATGGTAACCACTGGAATGTTATGTAACATTGGTATAGCCATAATGTTATCTATTAGGGGTGTTAGTGCACAGCCACTCATCTGGGACTGAGACTGGGTTGTCTCTGTTTCTCTGGCTCTGGAGCATCTGCAGCACATTTTGTGTAATATGCTCTTGTGCATGTGCATCTTCACATTGCAACACAACATTAGAGTGACTTTGATTACACACTTCTCACATCCTAACAAAGCATCCTTGACACTGTGTGCTCCTAACCACATACACCCAGCAGGATCTGCATGTCTCTTCATCCCTCCACCCCCTCTTTATCCCCCTCTTCCTGTTTATCCAGCTCTGCCTCTCCTGCACCCTTGTTTTGTTTAACTTTTATTTCTTCTGCAGCGCTCAGGGAGCCACACCTGGAGAACATTATTTTCAAAAAGCATCATCATGCATCATTGTAAGGATACATGCTCTAATCAGCTGAGCCATCTGGCAAACGGCTTCTGCACCATCAAGCTTAAATGCTGTGCATCTGTTGATCAAATGGATGTCTCATTGTTTTCAGAGTAACACCCTTAACCTCTGAGCCTCTTTCTACTTCGGCTCAGCTGTCACAAACAACATTTTTATGTTGCCGAGGTTGCACTGATCATTTAAATCAAAGATTAATGACACACATTTACATCAATTTCAGGCAGTTTTTTACAAAAGCAGCTTTATATTCTATTACTGTAATCCACAAAGGCCTATTCTGGCTATCAAATGGCTTTCCATTTGGAAGAAAAGAGGACATTAACCTTTCTACCTTTCGTGCTTAAATGTCAGAATTTAAAGATTTGTTTAGAAACCTAATTTGGTTGATGATACAACTTAATGCATAAATTACACCTTTCCAAGCACAGAGGCACTCTGCGCCCAGACCCTAAAACAGATTCAGATATTATGATGAATTATTCCACTGACTCGTGGCAGACATCCTGAAGTCTCTCAGTAGTGTCAGAGTCTCTTGGCCTACTTATACAGACAGCCTTGCCAGTAATGTTATGTATTCCTTCAATGAACTCTAAATAAGTCATAGCCACAAGTGTGAAAAGGGAGACAGGAAAAATAGCTGTGTATACCGAAGCAACAAAGCTCCACTACCACTCTGGCATCTGTAGCACCCACACTCAAAAGAACAAATGAAAAAAGGGGGAAAAGATTTGATATTTATGATAGTCCTTGAAAATTTACGAAGGCTGCGCTTTCTCTAAGAATATATTAGACTGAATAATAAAAGGTAATCAGTCGAGTGTAGCTCACACAGAGTCCGAAGGCTGATAAATGGCACCACTTCACACATCTGATTCACAGACTTACAGGAACTCAGTTCTCTCCCTTTCTCTCGTCCTGTCATTGAAGCGTATAAGGCTGACAATTTAAAAATATGTCTCATCTTTTATTCCAATGATCGATAGCTTCTACAAGTACCCAAGCTTTAAAAACACTTCAGATCGTCAGTCATATTTTAACTAAAAGCTGCCGTGAGGGAAGGAGAGAGCACTGTCTGAATCGCATAAATACAACTCCAATTCCAAATATGTTGGAGCGCCGTGTAAAATATAAATAAAAACAGAATGCAATAATTTGCAAATCTTATAAGTCCATATTAACAATAGAACATAAAAAACATATGAGATGTTAAAACTAAGACATTTACCATTTATGAAAAATATTAGCTCATTTTGAATTTGATGTCAGCAACACATCTTAAAAAAGTAGGGACGGGGCCATGTTTACCATTGTGTAGCATCCCGTCTTCTTAAACAGAAGTCTGTAAAGGTCTGCAAAGTGATGGGACCTATTATTGGAGTTTTGGGAGAGGAATGTTGTCCCATTCTTGCCTGTTCTAGCCGCTCAACAGTCCTTGGTCTTCTTGCCGGATTTGTCCTTTTATGATGCGCTACATTTTCCCCACTTTGGACTCTTTTACCATGAGGCCATACTGCTGTGATAGATGTAATTTGTGATTTAGCAATGTTTTTCCTAAATATGCAAGCCCTTCCCTGAAAGAGACGACTGGATGGGATCATATGTTGCTCTAAAACCTCTTTGTACTTTTCAGCATTGATAGAGCCTTTCCAGATGAGTAAGCTGCCCACAACCAGGCCCTAATGCAACTCCATACTAGCAGAGATGTAGATTTCTGAACTGTGAGGTGCTCTCAGGCTGGATGGTCTCTCTCCTCTGCAGGACAGTGTTTGGGGTTTTTTAGAAGAGTTTCAAATTTTGAGTCATCTGACCACAGAAGAGTTTTGCATTTTGCCTCAGTCCATTTTAAATAAGCTTCTGCCCAGAAAAGAATTTCTGGAGTGGCTTCTTTTTTATGATACAGCTTTAACTTGCATGTGTTTCAGTACAGGATCATGCCTGTTTTTAACGCAGTGCCATCTGAGGGTCCGAAGATCACAAACATTCTATATTGACCTTGCGCACAGAGATTTCTCCAGATTTACTGAATTATTTGATGATGTTATTTAGGGTTCCTACAGACTTTTAAGAATCATATTTAAGGCCCTCTTAAAACCTGAGCTGAGAAAAATAAGCACCACTTTTTGTGTGACAAGCAGTCAAAAATGAGATTCGTGTGATTTCTCAGAAAAACAGACAGAGTTGAATTGTCTAATTTAATTTTTGGATCATAAAACCCAAATTTGATTTTTTTTTTCTGGCACATTTAAAGCCTCATTTCTATCAAAATAACACACAGTGATAAGCATAACCACGTGCTAACATATACATTGAAAAAAATGTAGCTGGAAACAAAGATTGGAAGACAACACACCTTAGTAAAAGAGCCTTCTAAAATTTACAGCCTCTTGCAGGCAAAAATCAGACCCTTTATAACTTTTGATAATCTTAATCTTAAATTTTTTAAAAGTCTATTCTGAAATCTTTAAAGACTTTTCAAGGATCTGCAGGAACCTTGATTATATACTGTAGATGGTTGGATATCCAAAGTCTTTGCAGTTTTTTTTTAGGTAAGGGTTAGGCTTAACCTGGCAAGCCAGGTGGATTTGTTTCACACATCCATCTGGAAAACCACTCATACACAGCATTTGGGAAAGGGCAGAGCCTTTGAAAAAAAACTTGGAGGGTCATTGGATGAATGTTCTGTCTGTCACATCTTTACATGCCAATCAGAGCAACAAAACACGTGACGTAGCTGCTAGCGAGCTGCGCCCCTACTGAAGGAGTAAACTCCATAGGGAGCTGCATTACGCGAACCACGGCGACTTTAGATATGTAAGTACTCGACTTTGTCGTTTTTGAAAAGAAAACAACTCTCTGCTGTTCTTTGTTCTTCTTTAATGAAGAAATGTTGTCAAGTTCTTATAAAACTGGCACTTTAACAGAATCCACACTAATGTCTTCAGCCATAATTGCACCGGCCTCTTGTTGCTGTTTGCTTACGTCACGACTCTGCTGCACCTGAAAGTACTGCCCCTCAACACTGATTGGCCCTGTCACTTTCTAACCTCCCCAAACGGTTCAGAGGGGAGCTTAGCAAGATGGATTCGCCAGTGAGAAACACAGAAACGGGTGTATTCATCTGCTTTGCAGGGTTAGGTTAGGCTACCAAAAGTTAAAAACCTGACCTGCTAAACCTAATTACAAAATTTTTAAAAAGCCGGGTAACCAGTGTACTTACAGAAAAAGAGCTCATCCTCCATGAAAAAATTCTAATGCTGCCAGTGTAGCTTACTGTTAGCTGTGCAAGCTAAGTAGATAATGGAGCTACATCGCTTACGTATCTTATCTAGCAAACCAAGCTAAAGCTAGGTTAACAAAGCAGCTAAGAAAAACTACACATCAAAATTATCTGTGTAGCTTAGCTATGTTTGCTAAACCTCCTGTTGCTAAAGGTAACCTAGCTAAGTGGCTAGTGTAGCTAACATAGCCAAAGCTAAGCTCATAAAGCAGCTACCTCAGCAATGTAGGTTAATTAGGCAGCTATGGCAGCTTTAGCTACCTTTGCTAAGGCTCACACTGTATTAGTTTATTTAGCTACAGTGGTCTATGTAGTAATGTTAATTACGTAGCTAATTTAGCTATGTTAGCTTTAGGTAAAGCAAACAAAGCTTAAGTGAGTCACTACTTCTTAAATGGATCTATGCATAATTTAATCCTGGATTAGACCTCTGACCCTTTTCTTTGTTGTATTTATGAAATGTTTTTTGTCTGTGATGTTTGCAATGTGGTTATTTCATAAATGTAACTGCCAGACTTAGTTTATAAATAAAGCTAAATTTAAAAAAAAAAAAAAAATGTTAATGGAAATATATTGCAAAGGCAAATTACGGCACTTCCTCTTGGAGATAAATGGAGTCTCAGGTGAACGTACTGTGAGAGAAATGTACAGTCTGCAACCAGACCCTCTCAAAACCCTTTCCATTATGATAACTTCACCACAGTTAATCTGAAGACCTATTAAAGAATATCAAACAGCATGCAGCAGTATTTCTTTAGAGTATAGCTCTGACTTTGACTTCAGAAGGTCTGCAGCTCAACACAGAAACACAAACAGCACAGACAATACAATCAGACCGGAGGACAAAGCCTGCAATACAAACACACCCACTCACAGCAACGCAGGCAGACTTTCTTGCAATACAGTTGCACTATCTTTCATCAGCAGTATTGCGTTACAAAACACAGGTATGCAATTGCCATACTGTCAGTGCTTTAGCCGTCAAAAATAAGAGCATCGCGTTGTCTCAGCAAGACTGAGCTTGGCTTTTAATCACTGTCTCTGATTGATTATGCCCGCCCAAAAGTGCACACTTTGCACTGAAAACATCACAGTGAATATTTGACAAATGGATCTCCTCTTTAGATTTATGGCCCAATGTTGGAAATCATTGCAGATGCACAGTACACAAACGGCATGTGTGTCCACTGGCATCTTGCTCTATGTACATTTCATCTTAAGAGATACAAGTGATTAAAAGGTTAATAAGGGTCATGCAGCATTGACTTTATCACCTGGTCTGCTGACTGTCCTCTTATTCTAATAGTGAATAAATAAGAGGATTTTCTGTGCAATAAAAAAGTCCAGTCTTTGAGTCTGTGGATGAAGATTCTTACTCAGACATTTTTCCACAGAAACCACAGTGCAGAATATGAAACAGTGCAGCACATTTATACTAAGAGGCTGACTTCCTAGGTTGGCTATAAAGAAACATCTAAACTCGTCCTTGTTGCACTGATGGCACTTCTCTCGCTTGCACTGATTGGTTTAAAGTTACCAAAGTCATCACCTTAAAAACTCAATACTGCAGTGTTGACAAAGTGGGAAGAGCGAGGCACAACAAAGACTTGGATGCTGTATTATTTATTTCAGCTCTATGCTTTTGTTGAGTGGAGAATCTTGAAGTTTCCTCTGTCTCAAGGAAAATGAAGCACTGCTGAATAAGCAAATGTTATGCAGTGGGTAGGTATTTCAAAGTCCTTCCTTTTCCCTCTGTAATGCATCTGCATAGGAGGTGTTTGTTATGGAAAACAAAGCCAACTGCATGCAGATCATGCACGAGTGCTTCAAAGCACAAGGTCAAAATACTACAGGGAAATTAGCGTCTTATCTGTAAACCTACTTATTGCCATTCCTTATTCTGCAGCTAGGATGCCCAAATATTTCCTGCATTCACAAACAACATAAACATGCAAATCCTAAGGAACACATTTTTTTTTCATATTAGTCTCTGTTTCTCTCCAGTAGAATAATTTGGGATTACCAGTAAGCAGGCGTCTATTGTTTAGGACTTGCTGCAGCTCACACTGCACACACAGAAATGATCAGGAATAAACCGTACACAGACAAACCTACAGTAACAAATGTAGTCCTGCTCTTGGTGACACTAGCCCACTAATCCACAGACTCACATGTCTTCAGTCACCCACACTCAGAAGAGGAAAGGGAATGAAACTGAGCTCACCCAGGGTTTGATGAAACTCACCCGACACCGGGGTCATGGGGGTGGGTGGGAGACTGTTGATGTTGAGTGCCCCCATCTGGTGGATCTGTGTGGCGGGGAAGGCCACGCTGGGCGTGAGGTAACCTCCGTGGCTTGCTGCCATGATGGCTGCCTGCTGCTGCATGAGCTAAAGAAGAGGGACACGGAGGGATGGGTGGAGGGTCGGATGGGAGAATGGGGTGCAAGAGAGGTGAGGGGAGGACAGATGGTAATGAAAAATATAGTAAGTTTTGGAAGGAGTCAGACAAAGATGGGGGAAGGGGTGTAGGAGAGAGAGAAACAACATGGCAAGGGTAGAAGAGAGGGAGGGGATGTATGTTGAGGTTGATGGATGGATAGTGCATGGGAAGTACAGAGAAAGTAGAGCGGAATAAAAGAAAGGGAAGAAAAAAGAAGCCTGTCAACCTATGTTTAGTGAATCTGTCTATCGTCCCAGCAGGAAGCCTGTCACCAGCTGCAGAAACGATTTAATAGCTGTCTGTTGGGCTCATACAAATCAAGGCATTGACATGTGCACATTATCTCTGCGCTCTGGGAACAGGAAAAGTTTGCAAAAGAGTTACAGCACTTTTTTTCTTACAATTGTTAAACTTCTCAGTACTCTTTTTTTTTTTGCCTGTACGGTAGTAATAAAAACATCAAAAAGCCCTCTATTTTCTCTGGACTCTATTTTCTCTGATGTATTTATAATGATTTTTGCTTGTAGCCCCACATTCATCCCGAGTCCAGAATCTGCTTTGTTTTATAATTAAGGCAGAAAAGAGAAGACATCGAGTAAATATTGAGCTTGAACTTTTAAAATAGAGTTTCTGCCAAATAACATTATGAGCCTTGGTTTGTAGCATTGATCTTTGTTTTGAGGTGTTACTGAATCCACGTCACCCTGAGTCATTAAAACAATCATTTTGAAGCAGGTGCACCTAGAGACTCAGATTCCAGACCCTGTGAGTAATACAGCATGTTAGTCAGAAATTTGCAATGGCTGTCAATTTCACCCACCGGACAAACCCACAAAAAGATAAAATCAATAGCCTTTCATTCACTTTGCTTTTCTATCCAGCATGAACTGAGAAGTGAGAGCTAAAACTATTATCCATCACATGAAGCACACAGAGTGTTTATTCATATGCATAGGACACGCTCAAATGCACTGCTGCTCTGCACCGCACTCACACTCAGAAACACACGACATGCATGAAGAGTGACAGAGGCTGCACTCAGCTTCTACTGTAGCTTTGCAAACCAAACACTGAATGCTTAATTTAAGAATATATTTATTATTGCATGATGGCTACTGAAACTTGGTATGTTTCCATGTGGACAGTAATTTCTTTTATTGGTGTTTAATTAAATAATAATTCTGAGTCAGCTAAATGGGTGAAGGACTTCAATTCTAAGCAAATTACCCCACAATGACAAAAAGTGCATTTTATCAAACAGTATCATATCATTTTGTATTGTATCACTGCATTGTATTTTACTTTCCTGTATTGCATCATTTACGGTACTTCACCATACTGTACTGTGATAATGGATTTATAGCCCTATGGCCTTAAACCACGACAAAGTCTCCATCTTAATCTCACTTTTGGATCGTTTACCAAAATACCAAAGAAATGTCTTGTAAGTGGCTTTATATTATTATTGTTAAAATTATTATTTACTAGGCAGTGTACTGTAAAGTATCAACTATATCATGTATTGTACTGTAGTGTCAAGTCTCACCTCAGCTTGTATGAAATCTTGCAGTACTGAATCAAATTGTAACACAATGCATCAGTAGTGAGGTGTGTGATGGTATAGTATGGCATGGTATGCTGTTTTGCAGTAAAATATCTCATTATATCATACAGTATCATCTGGTATTGTGATATATGGAATGGTATGGAAGAGTCTTGGATGATATAATATGGTATGGTATTTTCAGGACATAACTGTATCATATGTATGATAGGGGTTTATATTGTATTGTGGGTTAAGAGATGACCTTGGATAGTATGGTATTATATTGTATATGTAGTAAATTATGATCATTTCATACTACTGTAAATCCTATCTTGCAAGAAAGTATGGTACGGTATGGGATGGTATAGTAGGGTGTGATATGGTATTTTGTAGTAAAGGATCGAACCATGGTATCATATGGTGTCATATTGTATTATATGGTAAGGAATGGGATGGTCTTGGATATAATTTTATTGTATTGTTTGTTGTTATAAACCATGGCATTGTATCATGTAGTTAAGTATGGTATGGTATGGCATGGCATGGCATGGTATGGTATGGCATGGCACGGCATGGTATGGTATGGTATGGCATGGCATGGCATGGTATGGTGTGGTATGGTATGGTATGGTACAGTATGGTGTGGTATGGTATTGTATGGCATGGTATGGTATGCAGGGTTTCTGCTACATGTAGTTGACTGTGGTGTACCGCCACGCCAAAATAAAAGCCGCCATGCCTTCAGAATTATGATATTTTTTATCAGATGTTAAAAATGTAAATTATACTGTATGAATGGATCCATATAAACATATAGTCTATATCTGCACACATTTACCTACGAGTTTGAAATTGTAATCATGAAGTGTGACACTGCTCTGCAAGTAACTTAATTTTGAAAAATGAAGACCGGAGTCTCAACTTCCAGTCTGTCGTCACCAGGTCATCACACAAGACGGCTGATAAACTCTACTTTCGCTTAGTTTAGTACTTCCCTGATTATAATCTGACGATTAGCTGTAAACTTGAGTAGTTATATTCATCATCAGTCGTGTATCATGATAAAGATGAGACGCTAGCGACCTAAAAATAGTTAATTGTTGTAAAAACTCCAGTGGAACTTTGGTTCCGTTTCTGTTACGATACAAGACTGGATAAAAACAATAGCGATGGACTGTCAGGTGTTCATCTAATCCATGATATTTGCCTCACTTTGTGTTCTAAATGTCCACTAAAACAGGAGAGAAGAAGAAGCGTGAGCTTCACAGTCACAGGGCAACAGGAGCAGTTGTGTGTGTGTGTCTGTGTGTGTGTGACAGAAAGGAGACATACTTGGTGTGTCCGTCCGTGAGTGCGGGTCGGTCTGACAACAAGCAGTAACGAACTAACGTTAGCTTGTTGAATAAGTGAGTGACAAATGTTTGAAAGTTATTATAATATCAATAACTTTTATAGGCTGAGGCTTACCTGTGGCTCCTCTGGGATGAAATAAATGCAAGAGGACATAATAAAAGCAGAATCCCACTATAAAAAGTCTTTCATTTAAATCATATCCTCAGGCTGTTGTCATTAATATGATCTTAAAGTGTTCATGTATGTTTGTAACGGGGGAGGCAAAGTAAAAGCATAAAAAATATAGTTTTCATTTTTTGGAAAAAAACATCTGTGCATATCTATCAGAGGTATGGACTCGAGTCACGCAACCTGGACTCGAGTCAGACTCGGGACCCTCCCACCTTTAGCTAAAAGCAATAATAATGAGAGGGGAAAAAAAAGAAAGCATAACTTTAAGTTAACAGAGTCACAGAACTACAGTAAATGTCCAAATATTGAATATATATACCCAAACAGACACCCATGATTCATCAGCTCTTTTTTTGTTTATTTATTAGGGGGCGGTCATTGTGTTCACATAACTCGAGGTCTTATAACTTAACACATAACACATAACTTGAGGTTAAGAACTGGTTATAACACCTTAAACCTAATGTTGACCAGTCAAACATGTTCAATTACAAACACACACAAAGCCCTCCCCCACAGTTTCAAAAAATCCTGGAGGAAACCATGGTATGGTATGGTATGGCATGGCACAGTACAGTGTGGTATGGTATGGTATGGTACAGTACAGTGGAGTACAGTGTGGTATGGTATGGTGTGGTATGCTATTTTGCATTAATGTACTGTACCATATGGTATCTTGTGTTGTCTTTTGTATTGTATGGTCTAGGATGGTCTAGGACGAGATAAGATAAGATAAGATAAGATAAGATAAGATAAGATAAGATAAGATAAGATAAGATCAGGTTAGATAAGATATTCCTTTATTAGTCCAACAATGGGAAATTCCCTGGTAAAGTGTCATATATTATTGTTATTATGGTGTTAAATCATGTTATATTGTACCATATCATATCTTAGTAAAGTAAAACGTAGTATAGTGTGAAATGGCAGTGTTTCTAAGAAAAGCGGAGCACCCCCAACACCCAAGAGAGAAGTAAAGTGAGACACTGCCACTAAAAATCAACTTAGTTTTGAATAGTTTCACTGATAAAACCCTTAAAAAGGCCTATACATGCTTTGCGTATCAAAAGACCTTTGTATAAACTACTTAATAACTGCTTTATCATAGTTTTAGTCAATAGTTGCAAATCTAATTTTGGCAGCCTCAGAACAGACAAAGCCAAGATCTTTGGCGCACCCCCTGGGGGGTCCCAGGTTGGGAACCCAGGTTGGGAACCAATGTGGTATGGCATCTCAGGTATGGTATGGTATCCTATGGTATGGTACGGTATGTTACAGTATGGTATGGCTGGATAGGCATGATATCAGTATATGCAGTAAAATATCATAGGCTTGCAAACTCTACAGTGAGTCTAAGGAATTTGAAACATTTCTCAGGTTATGTAGCATTGTAAACTGTTGTAGTAAAGTAATACAAACACAGCTGGAAAAATATCTGTCTGCTTCCTCTGTGTCAGTTTAATACTGCTGCTGTGTGTCAGGGGACTTGCTGATGGCTATGTCCTGAGAATGACTCATATGAGCAAAAGATCAAACCTCTTTGCTACTGGCGCTAATGCTAATGACCATGTTGTGGGACAGCAGAGGTATAGAAAAACCACTCTGCTTCTATTTGCATGAAGACCCAGCAATGGAAAAGCCAATTATTTTCCCTCAGTGGCCCTGTCAGGTAACCTGAAAGCTGCTGTCCCGCTGCAGAATGCCCAGCGCTGGCATCTCATCCATTAGCCACATGGCCTGCCACTGCTATCTATTAACGCCTTTTGTCATTTGCATAATTTCAATGTGACAAATGGGTATCATCCGTTCCTTTCCAAATAAGATGAATTGAGCCTTTAAGGGGGCACAGCCGCAAAAAGACAGCGAGGGAACAAGAAAGCAAACAAAAGCAGTGACATAGAAACAAACAAAGAGGTCTCAAGGATGTGAGCCTCCTTTGCTTTGCTGTGACTGCCCCTCTATTAGGATGTGAAAAGGGCTGGGCTTCAGGATGAAAGCTTTGACTGGGCTAGTATTACAGAATAAATACACTGTCAAACCACTCACACTGTTTTGTCTTTTCTTTAAGAGAGGTTTGGGGAACTTAGAAAGCTTGCAGCTTATTTGTTGCTGGTCTTATACAATCTGCAGGCCTGGATGGAGTAATAATGGAGTGGGTGTAAACAACAAGAACTCCAGAATACAAGCCCATCTCCCAGTGCATGTCTTAGATAATGCAATGCCATCTGTCAGATTGTCATGGCTAACAACTCTGCCATTCATTCATGCTTCCTTTCAAATAAAAATGCAACAAATTGCAAACCCAAGCATATAATTATGTTGGTTTGCAGAGGTTCATACAAGCTGGCTTTGATGAAAAATAAAATAAAAAGCAGAGTGGTTATGTTGACAGGGTGATTCACTCGTCCCATTTTACTTTTCATAAGCTTTTTTTTTATTTCAAAGGCATTATATTTAAAAAGCCATTCCCATTCTTCATTTCTGCTCAACCCAGCAGATAGCAAATGTCTCTGGCGAAAAGAACCAGCAGAACTGAGTCTTCATCATCAGAGACAACCTTTTCTGCTTCCTCTTGAAAAGAAAAGAGTAGGGAAGAAAAAGGCAAAGAGAAACAAGGCAGGGGGACAAAAGAGGAGCGTGTGGGATGAAAGGGAGTGAAAGAAAGTTGCCCGAGCTCCGGCAGCATTCATTTAGTGTCAGACATCTGCTTTTTTATTGCAACCTGATGGCATTACTCTCCCCTGGTGCCAGCAGGCAATCACCTCTTTATCACATGGCAATTATCTCTGTAGCACTGCTCTGTGACTCGCTGACTCTCAGCACTGTCACATGTGACCCCTTACAGCCCAACCAGTCAGGGACGGCGGGGGGAGAGACAAAGAGCGGCAAAGAGGCAGAGCGAGGGGGTGAAGAGGTTGAAAAAATGAGAGAGAGGGAGACAGTGGGTCAAGGAGGTGAACTGAAAGACTGAAGACAGAAGACTGAAGCTCAAGGGCCTCATTTGTTACCCCATGCTGGAAGATTTAAAAAGGGTTTGTTTCCTCTGATGCGCTCTGTAATGTCTGTGCACGCATTTGTCTCCACTATGGCTCAACCAGAAGTACTCTGGCAGTTCACAGCACAGCCAAATGATGCAGTAATGTCTTACAATCATTTCGCATGTGTGCTGTGTCTGAATGTGAGTCCCTCCAACAGGGGGAGATGTTTCCTAATGTGAGTTTACAGTCATCATCCTCCCTCTCATCCGCCCACACGTTGTCACTAGCAGCATCTAGTTAAACCATTTTTTCTCTCCTCTCATTTATCTATCCCACACTTAGTCTAATGCATCTTTTAGGGAGGCACGAGGGGCTTGTCGCCGGAGGTGCCATTAGATCTAAAAACTTAACTTGTGTCCTTCTGACACAGTGTGTAGTCCTCCACCTAAAGAGACCGAGGGAAAAGCTAAAATGGCTGTCTTCCCCAAAGAGACGAAGGAAGAAAAGTGACTTGAATCGAATCTAATCGTGTACAAATATGATGTTTGTGTCTTGAAGGGGAAATACAAAAGGTAATAAAAACTGGTTTTATTACACGCATTCAGCGATTCATGGGAGGACTATTATCACTCCCTGTGAACGCTGGAATGAAACATAGAATCTCGCTCCCTCACTCTCCATCTGCTTGTGTTTTATGAAATCACCTTTTTGCAAATAGGATGTCTCCTGTCAGAGCACACCAGTGTCTGTGTCTATCGTGCAAATGGCACATTTCTCATTTTTGGCATATGTTGTCAGTGTTGTACCCCTCCAATTTGTGTTCAGAGCCCCCTCCTTCTCCTGGTTTGACTAAAATCCAATTTACTGGCTGTCAGCTCAACTCTATAATCCTATCCACTGCTGTAGTGGAGAGGTAGCTCTTTGAATTTACCATTTACTGTAAGGCCTGGTTATAGCTATATATACCATCTCTCCACACGTCTGTTTTCTATACAGTGCCACCTCCTCTTCTTTTGGCCGGTGTATGTGGAGAGTGGGCGAACACGTTGTGTGTCTTTGGAGATAAAGTCCTTTTTCTGTCACTGCAGGTTTTGAGTCTTGGGGGAATATGTGTAGTTTATCTTAGAGTAAAGAAACATTCATCGTTTCACTTCAGCACATTCCTAGCGGCTGTAGGCAGGGGCGTAGCTAGGGCCCCCAAGAAACAAAAGTACACAGGGCCCCCCTTAGCCTGCTAGACAAGAAAAAAATGTTGCATTGTTTACAAATATCTATGCATTTTGACTATAATTTCCATATATGAGTGAGCAATATTTTACCATGGTTAAATTAAATGTACTTTTATGATTGGACATTTCTGTTTCAAATTGCACTCCTTATGAGTGCAACTGTGTTCTGGTAGTTTCTGTAAATTCTTTTGCAAATTCTGTAAATTCTTTTTGACTTTCAGTACCTTCAATCCGTCCTTGCTGTTCTCGCTCTCTGTCCCAGGGCTCTTCTCTTAAATTATCCTCATCTTGTTCACTGTCCCTGCTTTCTTCTCCTCCATCATCCCCATCTCGCTCTCTGTCCCTGCTTTCTCCCCTATCATCGTCATCTTGCTCTATGTCCTTGCTTTCTTCTCCTCCATCATCCTCATCTTGCTCTCTCTTCCTACTTTATTCTCCTGCATCATCTTCGTCTTGTTCTCTCCCTGCTTTCTTATCCTAAATTCTCCTCATCTTGCTCTCTGTTCCAGCTTTCTTCTCCTCATCACCCTCATCTTGCTCTCTGTCTCCACTTTCTTCTCCTCCATCATCCTCATCTCGCTCTTTGTTGCTGCTTTCTTCTCCTCCATCATCCATATCTTGTTCTCTGTCCCTGCTTTCTTCTCCTCATCATCCCCATCTTGCTCTCTGTCCCTGCTTTATTCCCCCCAACCATCCTCATCTTGGTCTCTGGTGTGCTATCTTCTTCTCTGTCATCTTCATCTTTCTCTCTGTCCCTGCTTTCTTCCCCTTGAGCATCCTCATTTTGCTCTATATTTCTACTTTCTTCTCTTCTTCTTCAGAGCTGAGCAGCATGTGCATGCCCCCCGCACCAGTGTCTGTAATCATAACAGCTTTACAAGCTGGACACCCACACTGACAATCCCTTTATTCCACATTATTACTCACCTAGCAGTTCCAACCAATATTTAGAATCATTAGGAGTCTATTGTGAGTAATGAAAACCAGAGCCTCACAGATAATCCATTACTGCCTCCTGAGCACTCATTACTTTATCAAAAGTTGGGGTTAGTTTATTTCCAAGGTTGCCATGCCTCAGAGTTTGTCCATTGACTTTCTTTATTTTGCTAAATTCATTATACACAAGTACAAAGTATCCACTATCTGTGTGATTCATAATGCTAATACAAGGAGAATTTCACCTTCACTAGCACCGTTCATGCTGGATAATCTTTGTGTTGAGGAGCCCACATACGTGCAATTTCTCCTTTAGATTTAGTGGTAATTGATTCTCTCTAATGCTGAAGTATCCCCTATGCCCTTGTTGCTTTCACTCGGAACTCGATTACCGAGCATCATCCTGCTCTTTGTCATATTATATCTGTGAGAGAGGAGAGAGAAAGAACTTTTGCGGTGCAGTGAGTGAGTGTGTGTACACTCTTTTGTGTGGCTGTATGAGTCGACACGGGTCTCTGCCACAGTAAATAAGAGTCATGGCCAACCTGAGCAGGGCACAATGCTCTCCCCGCTGACTACCACTGCCTCCACCACCTCTTAAACATTTGCATTTCTCCACGTTTCCTGGGAAAGGGCTGCATTTCATGAATGGTAATGAAGGAGGGAGTTTTACCAGAGAAAGCACGAGAGATGGCCTTACAATTACTGCGGGATGGTCAATTTGCACATTTCACACTGGGTCCCATAGCTGCGATGGGAAAATGAGGGAAATGGATAAGCCCCCGGGACCCAGCTAACGTCATCAATTAATCCTGATGTTTAGAAACAGCAAGAACACACAACTCCAAAATAAGTCAGGGAGAAATCAAAGTGTGTTCTTCCTTTTCTGTAAATAAACATATTGCCGATGTTTCTGTGTATTCATGCAGAGTGCTGTGACAGAGACCAGAGTTTTTATCTCTGCATTCGATGGAAAGCTTGCCTTACATCCATTTCTGCTGCTTCAAGCAGGCTGCACGGTGTGTGTGCATATGCTTGTGAGGTTATGCCCGAGTATGCTGGGCCTCAGCAGGGAAGAAGAAAGTTAGTGTGCAGATAAGTTGCCTATGGAATATTCTGAGTCAACTATGGCCCCTGAAGCATCTCATGGGCCTGAGGGGGGTGGAGTGGGAGGTGCACGGTGGAGTGGGGGAGCAGTAATGTGATAGAGGATAGAGGGGGCACAGGAAAAGAGGGGTTGCAGTGCATAGGCTGTCTGAACTCATCAAAGGCCGTGTGCGTATGGTGCCATGCCCCGGGGGGTGGGGATGGGGGGCGGTGGGCGGGGGTATAAGGGCAGAGGAGAGCTGATGAAGGGGTTGGAGGGTACAAGCTAACTAAATGTGTTTGAATGTCTACGTGCTGTGGGTAGTCAAAGCCTGAATGTAGGAGAATAGCACCAGGACTCACAGGAGGGGAGAAAAAGGAAGTGGTATTGAATAATTAAAATTTGGTGAGCTTATATTTTCTTCCTAAAAGGTCTATCAAAAAGACATCAAACAAAAATGTCTCTCCATGTAGTAATAAAAGAGAAAAGCCATAAACTACAGAGTTTAGCTGATATGTCATGAGTTAGCTGAAGGTATAAAGGTGGTTAACACACATACCTGGAAGCAGCAATATTATAATTCATTAAATAATGTTCAGCCTACTCTGCAAAATTCAAATTGATGTATCACAATACAGACCTAAACCACTCATCAGTGTGTAGGAGTGTAATGTTTTGTATTAAAGGCATTACTGATGCTTACACAATTTAAAGGCTTTATGTGAACATGCAGAACAGAGAAACTGGCTACGAGCATAAATAAAAGTGCTCTGCTCAGGCTCCATTACAGCATCCTATGCAGCGTTTTTATAAGCTAATCCTGGATCCTTCGCTGGCATTCACAGGTCGAGAGTTTGCACAAGTAACCACTGCACCAACTGCTAATTAACTACTTGGTCACGGAACACTTTATAAACTAGTGTATTAATTTTCATTTCATAAATTGTATCTAATTTAACATTTAAAATCAGGAGATGTTCAGCTTTTCATTTCTGTGTTACTTTTTATTTTGCATGACATTTTTCTCTTTTTGTTTAATGTCTATTACACCACAGGCTAACCAACAATCACAGGTCATCCTAAATAACACTGGATATGTGACTAGGTAACTACCTCACATGAATAATGAGTTCAGTACAAATCAACATCACTGTTCACAGCAGCAACAAAACAACGGTTTCAAATTGTAATCATTACAGGTAACATTGTGGTGCTCCTCACTATACTCATATTCTACAAACTTACTTCCTAATAAATTTTTTGTGTTACAATTTTTTAACACTTCGATAATGGGCCAAGTTTTGAGTCAAGTTTTATTCTACCTTATCTTTTCTTGTAACACTATTTCTTCTTGTCAGGGTTGGATTCTTCCAAAAGAGGGCTGCCATACAAGAACATTTTACATCAATTCAAGCCCTAAGATACCTTTTTTAACCCTTATCAGGCATGGACTTAGGGTCAGATCTACTAAGATCCCAATTTGCGTGCACTGATTTGCGTGCGCAATCTAGAATTTTGCGTTTTGGGTTGGACTGCGGTTTGCGGGTGACTTACTAAGAGTGAATGCACAAAAGACAAGAGGTGCAAACGCGTTAGAGACACGTCTATTTAAATGAGGATTTTGCGTGTTTCATGGATTGCAGCATGAGAGCCGAACACGCAAAATGAAATTTGACCTTACAGAATTAGAGGAGTTGATGAATGAAGCCAAACACTTAAATGAGCTACAGCAAAGAAGCCCTCGGGGAGTCGGGGAGAAGAAAAAGAGTTTTCTCTGTTAGATTATGCTTTCTGGATTTTTTGCTGTGTGAATTTATTGTGGGTTTTTTTTTCTGAGGAGAGTGGTGAATTATAGACTCTTGTGTTTGCGTTTACGTGCGTCATAGACATTTTAAAAAGACTTAAAAGACACTTAAAAGTGCTTGGATAAGAATGAGGTTGCTGTTTTCATTTGATTTGTACTTTTAGTTTATTATGAAATTATAAAGACTGAGATAAAATCTTTAATTTTGTTGTGATCTACTTTTCATTTGAGTTTACGCACGACGTGCTTATGTTCCGGGGAGGTGTTAATTAAATGGGAAGCGCTTTAAACTCATGATGTTCTCTTGAGAGATTTATTGATTATATTTGTTCAGAATTGTTGTTTATTGCATTTTGATATATTCTTTACTTTAAAAGGTTTTCTATTTCCCTTAAAAGTTCCCCTTATGTGAGTTTAATGCTATAGCTTGAGAAAAGTTAAATCTTTCAACTTCACACAGAACATCAGAAAAACGGGACTGGGAGATCACAGCTGTAATAGCTACTGTATGCTGGAATGACCCAGATACAAAAAAAAAAAAAGTAAACTTGCAAGGAGTTTTGTCATTGCAGGTATCGCGTGGCTGGCTCCAAATCTCCTCTGAGTTCCTCCTACGGCTCCAAAATGATAAAGGCGATATGTTTTAATGACTGTTTACTCATTCATTCCAAAAATGTTCACAAGAGGATGAAAAATGTGTTCTCTGCGTCTTCTTTCATTGTTTCATATCTCCTTCTTGCCACAATAACCACAGACATGTGTGCACAATTACGCATACAATAGTTGCACAAACAGTTTGCACCTCCCTTCAAGACGTGTTTAATGTAGATGCAGTTTCTATGAGCAAAATTGCTTTCAGGTTTGATAAATAGCTTTGCATGTGCTAAAATAATATATTTACATTTTCTCCTCCCAGTATACGCACAATTGCGTCTAAACGTCCCATGTTGCATATTCATTGCGGCGAACCAACGAACTGGATGCAGCTGTGTTGTTTTGCACCTTTGAAAGACGCAACCCTTAGCACGCACTGTTAGTAAATCAGTTTGTACTTTTTTTTGCATGTGCATTGAGTTTGCACATGCTTTTATACACGCAAACTTTTAGTAGATCCGGCCCTTTTTGTCTTTAAAAGCTTGTAAAACATCAACCCTGTGGGGCACAGTCAAGATGTAAACATCTTTTTATTTCAGGACAACATGGTCTTTAAGAATATATGTGTAAGTGATGTCACTTCAATTTCAAAATAGTTATGGGACTATAAAGACAGCGAACATAACTTCAGCTGTGGGAAGAGCCATCGAAGAGAGGGGGACAACACTGAACCATCCACAGTGGGCATCTTTGAGACGACTCTAAGTAAACCCCAGTGGTTAGACTGTACTGTTTAAGTGGTGGATACAGTTGAGAACATTAGTGTATGAGGATCAATATTAGACAATTAACAGTAAGACTCAATTTTCATTTATAACGCAGAGGTTTGACATGGTGTGCTAACAGGCTGACTTAGAGCTAATGGTGCTAATGTGAAGCTATGTGCAGCTGTTGTGTATGTGTTGAATGTAGGTGTATATTGTGCAACCGACTGCATGTTTTTAAGGGAAAGCTCACAGCATTTATTATGTGTAAACATCTTACACAAAGACAAATAAAAGAATGTCTTTCTGCAGTCATTTCCAAGCTACCATCTGTAATATATGTAAACATGCAGGCTGTAATAACAGGCTAGCAAGAACTCAGGTTTACTGTAACCTTGGTCTCCACTGTCTCTGTCTTGAGTCAGGTTTGGAAATAAAAATGTGTCTCCATTCGTGCTTTAGCACAGGCTTAAGGCTGTATCAGTGTTTTTGCTTTTATATATTTTATTGCTGTTAAATGCAGGTTATTGGTCACACATAGCTATCTAAAGCAAAGGTCAAGTCATTGCTCTTATTGGGTGGAATTATTAAGGACTGCCAGACAAAAAAACTCTAGCACCAACATCTGGTTTACTTTCTACTATGACCCCAGATTTTGCCACAGCAACAAAGGGATACTATCTCACCTTTAAACCTTCATTTACATAGACTGCAAGGCATAATGAAAATGAAAGTCCCACCGTGAACTGGTGATGTAAAAGGGGCTTTTACATCACCAGATCACTGATAAGCTGAAAAGGTTTGCCACTACAACAAACACCTTTGGTGACTTATTAAATCCATCATCCCACTGCATGTATAATGATTGCAACATCTGTGTTTTCCAACTCACCGCATGTGCGTAAGAGCTGTAGGTGCTGAACGGGAGGGCGATAGCGGGGTTAAAGATGCCAAACTGCCCAACCATCTGCTGCATACGTCTGATGGTGCGCTCCTTATCTGTGTCGGCAAACTTGACCACCAAGCTGGAGGACGCACCCTAGGAGAGGAGAGGGAGAAAACAATCAGAGGGAGCAGAGCAGTGACACTTGACCTGTTTTTACTGCAAGACACTTTAACAGCAAGACTCACTAAGACAACAAATAACAGTCAATATCTGCAAAGAAAAGCGTTAAAACTCGAACACAAGAGCTTAAGGATTGTTATGGTTATTAGTTGTGATTTCTTAGCATGCAGTGCTCATAAACAACAACCACTGTCAACAACAATATGTGAAAGCTCCTCTAATTGCATATGAGGGGTTTTAGGGACTTTTTTTAGCAGCTGCACTCCTCATTTGTATTATCGCAGAGAGTTGTATCTCCTTATTTTACAGCTGGCATACATAAACATGAATCTAACAGAGATATATGTGAAGAATAAAAATAATCTGCCAATTGAGTGAAGAGCTCTGGAGGCAGATGTGCAGACAGAAACCATCCGCTCCTTCAATCAGTTTTAAACATATGTACAAAGTCACTCGGGGCAAAGCAGCCTTGCTTTGCATGACATAAATATTTTATACTTTTCCCCAGCTTTTCCCCTCCAGAACATTACATATATGTAACCTTGGTGCTCCTTCTAACAGTTAAAGTCTAGGAGATTTGCAATGTGCAATAATTTGAAATAAGAGCTACAATTGGCAGTGCTTCCTATTGACCTTGGAGAAAGTGTTCTTCAAAGAAAATGTTGTTTTTTAAGGGCAATTTTTCTCATCGTGTCCTTCTATTTTAGCCTCCCACTTCCTCTCTGTGGCCCAGCTATCCTCCCCCTTATCAACACTATTACCTCTTCCTGCAGCCCAATAATGAAACAGCAGGTGTGTCTGCCACACACCCTTCATTAAGAATCTTCAAATGATTTAGCGCTACAGTTGACCTTTTGTGTGCTCCGCCTCTCCTCCCCTCAGCGCCCCCAAACCGGCCAATCGATCCTTATAAAAGGCCGAAATATTACTCTGGTCTGACAGTGTAGAAAGGTTGTGTGTCAGTCATGATAAGAGACACCCTGAAATTGATGCAAGATTGTCAATAAGAGTGGTGGCTGGGGAGGTGCTGGGATTAAAGGTGGAGGGTAGGGGTTTTCACAGGGATAAATGGGCTTTCCTTAACTTAGGCTGAACTACAACTGCAATTCCTAGAAAGTTCAAATGATGTGTAAATAAAAGCAGACTGTGATGATTAACAAAACACTGGAGCCCCTTATTATTTGAAATTTAAAAATGTACAAAGATGACCATTGCTTCAGATGGACTAAGCCTCTCTGGGATTTTCTTTTAACACCCAGACATGGAAATGACCTACTACCAGTTAAGCATTTCAAGTCTTCACTGTCCAAACCTTTTGAAACATGCTTTTAACATCCTTCCCCATTTTGTTTTTGTAAAAACTGAAGAAATTTCACTTTTAATTGTTATCTTTTGGCTTTTTATATTATTATGGAGCAGGGCAGTAAATTTACAGAAACAGGGACGAGAGAGTGGGAATGACATGTAGGGAAGGAGCAACTGGTCCGACTCGAACCAGGACCCCTCACCTATTCAAGGGGTAACCCAACACTTAGGTCATCTGGGTGTCAGTATAGCTTACTGTATAACAGCAAACTTAAATGCAGCAAAAAAGCACTTTATCATTCCACTTCACTTTAACAGCCTAGCTGGTCTTAGGTGATAATTATCAAAGTTTGACACCTTTTCTCATTCACTATTAAATGCATGTATATGGAAGCCCAATTCTGCCAAATAAAAGAGAAAAATGTGACAGTAAGGCAATTCTTGAAAAAAAAAAAAAAAAAGATCCTAAGCCATAATTATGAGACAAAAAGTTGAAGTTATGAAATAAAAATGTAAAAATTATAAAAAAAAAAGTTGACTTTTGATCTTATTATTGTGACTTTTTATCTCATAATTTTAACTTTTATTCTCACAGTTATGACTATTGCTGTCATAATTTTGACTTTGTATCTCATTTTTATGACTTAGGATTTTTTTTTAATTGCCTCACTTCCACATTTTTCTTTTTCAAGTGGCAGAAACAGGCTTGTTTATTATATCAACATCACTTGCGTCACTAAAAATTAGCTTGTTTGCCCTTAATGCCTTATTCTTGATTAAAATGCTATCGTTGCTAATAAAATGTTAGCTATAGGTAGTGGATGCTAACATTAGCCAGCATGCTGACTTTCTAACAGTACAACATCCACTATGTCACAAATATGGCATTCCCTCAGGGTGCTGTGTCCATTGTTTCACATTCAATTTTTGGATGTTTTGAGTGTACCAGTAGTACACAACATTTGGGTTTACTTTTCAGTTTGAACAAATTTTAACTCACTGAAAATGAAAGAGTCGGCATTAAAGCACTTCATGATGCAGCTGCGGCATAAACCTTACTTTGGGTGGTGGTCTAATAAATTTGTTAAGCACTGTACATCAAACACATTACAACTTCTTATGAAATGGCATTTTACAGACTTGCTGTTGGAAATGTCAAACTGATTTATTTTGATTCAAAGACTTGTTTGGAACGTTTCAAAAGTGATTTTGAATAAACAGAGCATTAACGGGTTATAGATTTGGATAATATACTCAAAACTACTTTAATATAAGCTTTATTTGACATTTAATTCATTAGGATTTGTACTTTCTTTTGCTTGCATTTTCCCTCACTTAGTCCTCAGAATCTCCTCTAATAAAGACATCCACAGCACAGCAACAGATGTTCAAAGACAGGCACTGGACCTTTCGACTGTAGCATATAGATTTACTCCTCTTCCTTCTTCCATCTTTTCTCAATATTCCCCCGAGCCTTCTCCTCCTGGCTTACTCGCTGGTTGAATTACAGGTTTGAAGGATTGTAGGTGAGCGGTCAGGTTGTGCTAATGGCTGACTGTCTAGTTTACTGAGTGATGGACTGACTGGCAGACTAGTTGGCTAGATGCTCGGCTAACTGGCTGACAGACTAATTGTCAGACTGTCAAACTGGCCGACAACAGCTCTGTGCTTATCTTAGTGACTCACTGTTTAGCTTCCTATTCTATGTGCTGCTCAGATACAGTTGAACGATGCTCTTGGTTATTGTGGACAGTGAATGACTATGAGATTTTACAGACTTGAAATAAGAGCGAGACATCATTAATTTTAAAAGATACATTGGAACTTCCAGGTTGACTTTGGCACAGTTGCAGGTTGAGTGTTTGTTGTGTCCTTCCAGCTTTTTACTATCTGCATCATTAACTTTATTATGAGGTTTAACTTTGGGAGGTTCAGGACAGGGCAGTGCACCAGCAGAATACAGAGGAGCTGTACTGGTACATATTGAATATTTTAACTCTCTCACAGTTAAAAAAGCTATTAAAGGCCAACCACTTTGGTAATGAGAGCTACGTGTTCTTGCCCTGCTTCTCTAATTTTTGGGGAAGGTTGAGTTTAATAATCGGAGCATATTAAGGGGGAACTCTGATGTCAGCCTTTCCACGAACTAGAGGTAGACTGGAGTATGCTTAAAAGAAACCTGGTCCACTGTACATAGGCTGAAAGATTCTCATTAGTAGTAAAGCAATGCAAATTCAGACACAAGAGAGCAGTGAAGATGTTCATATAAGACACAACTGTATTTCTACTGTAGGAGTTGATCTTTTTCCTCTCCCTGTTTTTCCATTTTCTCTGCATCTACAGCCAGTGCATATGAAAGTAAACCAATAAGTCTGGTTTACCTCAGTGTTTGGACAAAGTTTTTCCTACCCATGCTGCAAAGTGTGTGCCCATGGTTGATTAATCTCTAGTCTCTCTAAGGCACAATGAAATAACATTTTTGTGAAATGTGCTGTAAAAATAGATGTGATTACCCATCACTCCAGGTTCTATTCAGAAACAATGTAATGTTCTACTGGAAACTGTCACAACATCACACCTGTTATACCCGAGTTTCCCCTGCCCATATAGTCCAAAGTTCTACTGCTAATTTGGACACTTTTTGTGTCCAAAGCAGCATTAATTTCCTCAACCTTAAATATAACAAAAAATTTGTATGACAACCTTTTTTTCATGGGGAAACTGAGAATAAGACTAGATTAAAACAGATCTTTAAGAATAAAAAATCCTAGAGGAGACAAAATGAGACTAAAATGTTAGTCCTGGGCTGTTTTACGTTCAGATCTATGGTATTAGCATGAAGTTGCTGCGTGGCTGCAGCAATGAAAACATCTGTGATTTTTTTTTTTTAATTTTAATTTCGTACAGAACTGCATTGTGGTGTAAACTGCATTCTACTATGTGCGAGTTTTCAATAGACATGTGCTAATTGTTTTCTTCCCTCTATATATCTATTTTAGCATTTTTTTTTTAGATCTTTAGTAAGTAATAAACTAGTGAGCAATGTCCCCTGGCTTTTCCATATACGTATCCAGGTCGTGAAAGTAAAAAAGGATGATCGATTTCCTCAGCTTGCTGTCCCTTCACCACAGGCTGTCCTGCCATGCATTATAGTTGCATCAAAAACCATGAAACAAAAAAAAAAGGAATACGAATGAAATCCTGGCTGGAATGAAGGTAAAGTTGAGTTAATGTTTGTGAGCTGTGAGAGTGGTATTCTGCTGGAGGCATTACAAACTAGAATTATAAATATCAGACGTGTTTGGTATTAACAATCGTAGGTCTGGGAGGCTATGATACAATTTGGAGCATTAAAGTAATCATGTTAACAATGCATACCTTAGGATTATTAAGACAAATTATTGTTTGTGATGCATCTAGCCTTAGTCAGCAGAATTTTCTGCACTCATTTGGCCACTGAGAGACATGGATGAGGATATTTTTGGATTTTAGCAAGTAGATTTGAGCACATAAAAAACTGAGTACATACAGTACACATGTAGGAGATGCTGGTGACTGGTAGTCGCCAGTGCTAACTAGCGAGCCAACCACAGGTCCTGCAGCCTGTGCCATTAAGACATAAACACTTCTGAGGAGGTACGCTTCAGCTACATGTGCAGGTACATTTAGGGCTACATGGACCCATGGCGTAAGCTACAGGCCGGGCTACAACATGGCTTTGATCAAGAAGAATTACAGACAATTACAGAAAATAGGCTGCTGCCATCTGGTCGCAGGTGCACAGTACTGATATGTAGTAGAAGAAGAGTTTCACTTCATTTTCAAAAAGTTCATTTATTCCAGCTTCTGTTGACCTCATTTATAACTTGATCTGATCTGTCCCTAAAAAGTGAGGTGGCCTACATCTGGATGCTTAGTAACCTGTGTGTTAAACAGAGGTATCAGCATCTGCACAGATTTTTGCAATAGGTGCATCTCTACCTGATGAGAGACTTTTTCTGGGTTCATGTGTCTCTATCTTTGCATCATTTATCGCATTACAGTGTTTTCTGTTTATGGGTACATTTGGTTTGTCCAGCAGCTTTTTCATTTGCAGTATTTTCTGTCATATCTTTGCTCTATAAGGCCATGTAGCTGCTTACTCTTACATCATAAAAATATTGTAAGCTGACCTGTCTGCCTGTATAGAAGCCTTAGCCAGTCTTTTTCACACATTTCAGTGTACGTCCCATTACCTACAAAGCTTATTCCAAGAAGGTCCCTCCACTGACTTTGCTCTCCCGCTGCTTCTCTCCAGGACAACTGACTTATAAAACTTGTTGGCTAAGCATCCCGTGCCACAATTGTTTATCACACAGGTTTTTCCCAGTCAGGCTTGTCAGGATATCAGTGAGCAGAATCTCCACTGCTATAAATAGAGGAGGATGAAGTCTGAAGTAAAAGTCTCATTAAATTTTAAGCTGCCAAGTGTGGGAAGAATCCCCCCACCAGGCGGCTCCCAGCTGCCTTGAGAGCCACTGAAGGAAGGGGAGTTAAACAGAGGGGATAAAAGAGGCACCACAGAGATTCAGGACCAAAAGGAAAGTCTGCCTCTTTAAAGTTCCTTCTCATTGCCAAGGAGGGTTGGTGTCTGTCCAAGCTGCAAGGCCAGCTTTACATCCCACACTTCTTAAATTTTAAACATATGCTGGCTGGCATTGGTGAGCAGTAAAAGGAGAAGGAAGACTGATTCAGTGCGTTGATATATACCCATACTGGTTTCAAGTGCCACCTCGTAAAAGCCTTAATGTCTGCTTGAATTAGTTGAACAATGATTCAGTCTTTCCACTGCTAGCACAAAAACAAAGACATAAAAACATTCTTGCAAATCAAAGAAAAACACTTCTGTCTTAGAAATGCATTTCCCTCCTTAATAATCATTTTTAACTGTATAAATAAATGCCTCTTTTAATTATAGGGTGCTGCTTCTATAACTGCTGGTTCTATAAAATATATTACCTCATAATTTACATATTCATTGTGCAAAGTAGATTAAAAAACAATCCTATATTTAAAAAATACAACCCAAAGCTCACAAAAGGAGTTTTTACCTGGCTAGTAAACAGATAGACCTAAATACTGATGCCTCAACATGACCAGCAAAAGAAAAACAAGACCATCAGGGACAAGCCTGGACAATAATCAGTCTGAACAATTATCAGCACCGATATTTGGGGTTTTGCCAATCATGACATTATAGAGCTGTTAGAAAGTTTGATGTATCTTTACAGCTACAGTGCCTATAAAAAGTATTCACCCTCTTGGATGTTTTATCCCTTTATAAATTTTATAAATCAATCATGGTAAATACGATCTGGCTTTTTTGACTAATATAATTGCAGAAAAAACTTCACTAATTTAAAGTGAAAAGAGATTTCCACAAAGGAATGCCAATTACATAAAAATATGCAAAGTAAAACAAGTAACTGCATAAATATTTACCCTCTTTAAAGAAACTGACCTGATTCAACAGAGGTCCAGACAAATGGTGCTAGTAGTCTCATAATTAGTGACAGAGGACTACCTGAGTGCAGTGAATGTGTCTCAAGTGATAGTAGGTAGCAGCATAAAGACATCTGTGTCTGTAAGGTATGTTCCCTGATTAATCACTATTCCTGGCTACCATTATACCACAAAGACAAAAAAAAAAAAAAAACACTCCAAACAGCTCAGAGACAAGAATATTGAAACATATAAGTCAGGGCATGGACACAAAACATGCATTTAAGTCCATCATCAAGAAATGGAACAAAAATGGCATATGTGTTTATCTGCCAAGATCAGGCCATCCTCACTAATGGCAAGCAGGAGACAAGTGAGAGAGACCACCATGACACCTATGACTACTCTGAAGTAGTTACACGGTTCAGCAGCTGAGACTCTGCATACAACTGTTGAACTGTTGGGTTCTTCACAAGTCAGAGATTTATGGGAGAATGACAAATAGAAAGCAAATGTTGAAGAAAAGTCATGTTAAATTTTGACTAACGTTCACCAAAAGGCATGTGAGAGACTCCACTGTCAAGGGTTTTTTAGGCCATCACACAAGATGATATGTTTTTCAGACACCAAACTCTGCACATCCCCACAAACACACCAACCTCACTGTGAAGCAGCAAGGTGGTGGCAGCATCATGTTGTAGGGATGCTTCTTGTCAGCCAGCCCTGGAAGACTTATAAAGGTAGAGGTTAAAATGAATGCAGCAAAATAAAGGAAAATCCTGGAAAACAATCTTTTTCAGTCTGCAAGAGAACTACGGCTTTGGAACAGATTTATTTTCCTGCAAGAAATGACTAGAAACACACAGCAAAAGCTACCTTCTGGAATGGTTGAGTCAAAGCCCAGACCTCCAATGGAGAATTTGTGCCTGGATTTAAGAGTTTTTCTGGTCAAAAAAGCCTAATTATATTGACCATGTTTGGTTCATAAAATCAAAGAGGGATGAAACATCCAAGGGGATTAATGCTTTTTATAGGTGCTACTGCTGCTTGAATTTAGCAGGTGATAGAAACATTGTATTCATTGCACTAGCTAATAATAGTTTCCCCACCTAAAACAGCATTTATATTCCAGCATAAACCTGCATTGTAGTATGTTCAGCTTTTTAAACTCACCTTGTTTCATTTCACTATTATTTTAAGGCAGAGGTATATTGAGCTTAACATTAAAACAATGTGTCTTGTTCAGTATCAAATCCTGGCAATCATAGCTCTTCATGTGTGTGTTCTCTGTCTGAAGTAATAAAGGAGATCCAGCAGCTGGGGAATCACATTTGGATGCTTTTTTAAGCCCACTCTTCTCTTCTCTTAACTCTCAGTCATCCAGCTCTGTCTTTTATGTAACTTTACCTCAATTGCTTTCCTTTGTTAGGCTCTTATCCTGCCATAATCTTGCTTGCAGTGTTGCTATATCAGTCCCTGTGTCAGCTGAAACAGCCTCAAACCCAGGCTAAGCTGGCGCGGATACGGAGTGAAACAAATCAGCACGGCTCTGCGGACTTGACCCACGCCCCTCTCTTGTCTCAGTGTAACTCTGTCCCGGGACTTACTTCCTACACGGCCCTGCTGAATCCCAGCAATTTGCTCTACAGCTCTAGCGTTTAAATGTTTAATTGAGCCACTCATATCCTGAACTGTGGCAGGGAGTGTGTGTGTGATAGCTGAAGGAGGCTATGGGTTGGTGGCGGTGTGTACAGGAGGCAAAAGTGTGCACGCTTGTAATATGACAGGTTGTGCAATCGTTGTTAATACAGTTGCATTATGCAGTAGTTAGCTATTGGCATATACTGTTTCATTACAAATGTTCCATACAAATACAGAGAAGTTAAGTGCATCCATCTATGCACACGTAAAATGAAATCATAGAGGCACTGACCATTGTTTCTTATCTATATTCTCCACATACGTACATGTGTGCACACCATGCAGATTTCCTTTTTCCTACCGTACTCACACATACAATACATACAAAATGCCCACTCCCACTTTACATGAATAACACAAATGTATTCAGCTCCAGTCCTTTCGAGCTGGAAAATAGGATCAGTCAGAGAGCCTTTGACCCTTGCCTGTGGCTGTACGAGCGTGTGACAGTGAAACAGAGAGAGAAGCAATATAGAGAGTGTGGTTGTAGGTGCATGCTAATGTAAATGTGTTTCCACAAAGTGCCTCTGTTTGTAGATGGTTATGTATGCACACACAAGCATTCACGTGTGCGTGTGTGTGCAAACTGATAAACTCTAAGAAGCCAGTGCTCATGCTTTGGGGGATTGGCAGTAGATCTGTCATACTGCTGTAGTTAGTCGCAGTGCTTAAATTCAGTGCACTTCAACCAGCCATGCTATGCTGGGCTGTATTCATGGTCATCTCTCTGAGTCTGCTCAGCACACATGTATATATTCTAGCTCAGCTTGTCTGCTTCATTAGAGGAATTAGCCATTTCTTTTAGCTCAGGAGAAGCAGGAATCATTACTACTTGTAACATTTATAATGCCTCTGATGCCCTTTACAAGCTAAGTTTGTATCCTGGATAAAGCTAACCTTGCAAAGCAAATGTACTGGTCAGATTCCATGTCTGTCATCAGGCAAATCTATTTTGCAAAGCTCCATTCTCAAACAACTGTGGCCAGTCTGAGAATGGACCTGACCAGTCAGTGTCCCTAAAGGGGATCTTATGATTGGAATTTAGCTGTACTGGAGGCTGGTGTATTAATTTACTTTTCTTGAGTAGCAATCAAGATGTTTTTGCACATCTCCCAACTGGCTTCAGCATGACTTTTTTCCACCAACAAATCCCAAAGTTCATAAACTGCAACAGCGCCTTCCTACCAAGCTCAGGTAACGACCAGAGCTGCACATGCCTATTTTTCTGAAAAGTCCTGCCCATCCCAAACACTTTGTACCAGAGCTTTCCCAGATGAATGTTAAATGTATCCCATGCAAAGGATACATGAAAGTCTAACTGGCGTGTCAGGTTATGTTGACGCTTCTTGTTTCGTGTGTCTTACTTCTTTTTTAACACTCCTGTGAGAAACTTTTGGTTCATGTCAGTTTTGGGGGACAAAGCAGTACTTCTTTGCTCTGTTACAGTTTACCTGTACATGTGAAACAGGTGTTGAAAATATTCCTCTCCACGATGCATTGTGATGCTGATGTGGCAGACTAAAGTACAAGACAAAGTTTATATCAACAAAAGGAGTTCCAATATTACAGTACTTGGATATAACAAAAGTGCTTACTGCTTGCCAGCTTGTTTATGGATTGTTCCTTGTGTGATGTAACAGGTCGATCAGAGAAGAAGGTACCTCCATCAATTAACAGATTCTTCCAGGTGTGTGTATACTGGGATAAGAATAGCAGTCCAATTAAATGGCTTGAATTAATTAAAAACATAAAAAGATCACTTGTGGCAGCTTACTGTTTATCTCCTCATCTGACAGCTACCCTGTGGCAGTGGTTACAGCTAGAAGACTAACTTTATATAAGAAGTCAAACTTATTCTTAATGGTATTGTCTTTTTTTATTTTGAAGGCAGTGTTTCTAAAACATAGGCAATACATTGGTGGACCACCCAGCTATATTTACATCTACCCAAGTATATTTTCTGACCATTTCTTTATTTAGCTTTTTGTTTGGCTGCAATAGAGAGATGCCCTCCAGTACAGTGGTTCCCAAAATTTTTTCCTTGGAGCCCACCCAAACTGTATCTAATAAATGCTGAGCCCCCCATGACCCACACAAAAGAAAAAAATAGACACAATGCTGTCCAGTGTTAATTTTGTCAACTAAAACTATGACTAAAAATGTTCATCGACAGCTTTTTTTCCATGACAAAAACTAGACTAAGACTAACAAAACTAGATCTTTGATGACAAAAACTGACAAAAAGTAAGTTTAGTTTTCGACAAGATGACTAAAACTAGACTAAAATGTAATGTAGTTTTTGTCTGACATTCAAACTCTGTGATATTTCTCCACTTTAGGTAAATCTGTCAAAAAACAATGCAGCTGTATCTATTCTGCCTCCCAGCTGTAGAATGCAGGGACCCCAGGTTTGACAGCGTGCATAGAACACACTACCATGATTTGGTACCAGATTTAGGCAAGAAAATAAATGCTTAGACTAGAAGTAAGGCTTAAAATGTGAGAATTTTTTATGGACTAAAACTAGACTAAATGTTTTGAGTTTTCGTCAACTAAAATTAGACCAAAACTAAAAGACATGTCATTCAAAGACTAAAGCTAAGACTGAAATTAGAAATGGCTGCCAAAATTAACACTGATGCTGTCAGTAGTCAACATACATTTTAAATTGTTTCATTAAAAAAAAACCAAACAACTAAGTCTACATGGTATTTTTACTTCCTGGTTTGACTCATAATCTGACAAGGCCTTTCTGTAAGGAGTGCATGCTCAGGTTCTCTCATGCACCCCAGCTTCCTCCCACAGATTATATAGATGCTTGATGGATTAATTAGTGACTCTAAATTGACTATAGGTGTGAGTTTGAGCATACCAGGTTGTTTGACTGTATATGCCAGTACTGGAATTGACTAGCAACTGATCCAGACCATTTTACCAAATGGCATCTGGGATTGCCTCCAGCACCCCATGACCTTGAATGGCATGAGTGGTGTAGATAACGGATTGATGGATGTTATGCTTACCGAAAAGCCTTTAAATGATCAGTTACATTTAATATAACTTAAGTTCATATGTTCAAATTTAATTTTGATAACCTTAGAGCTGACAAAGCCTGGTGCCTCCCTTCCCCTTAACTCTTGGGTGCTCCTCCAGGTGGTCCTACAGTCCACGTTGGGAACCAAGGTACGAGTGCATTCCTCCTATGCATACACTGGTTGTGGAGCCCCATCTCACGTTAAAAATGAAGTGTTGCATGCCATTGTTTCAATGTGCCAGCCTTTTGCTGCCGCTTTTATCCTCTACTCCCGCACTCTTGCACCATGGTTGTTGTACGCTACCTCATCAAAAATTAGCCTTCACACACGTAGCTCACCTGCTAGGATTACAGACTACTGAGTTAAACATTTCAAATGCGATGTTGCGATGTTATTTGAGCATTTTTATGTAATGTAATGCTGATGAATACTATCAAAATAGCAGAAACACACTCAAAAAAAATACATTCACAGAATGAGGCAGGGTGAAAAGACCATTCCTTACATCGTCACCCTGTGGGAAATACTGAAGTGTCATGTTGAGGCAACAGCATTCATTTCAGTCTGTTTCATATCATTATAAAAACTCCCTACAGGAGCTCCAATGCATCCATTTATAAACCGTCCCAGTGTTGAAAGGTTATTTATTAATGTGTTTATGTTATTGTACATGACTTCTTTTTGCAGCTGTGACTCAACTTCAATCAGCATGAATTTAAATAGAAACAGGATGTACGGTCCAGCCTTTTTCCAGGATCTTTGCTACATTGATAGACACTCTGCTCTGAATAGCCCCATCCTGCTGAGGCGTAATGGTCCACCGGTGGTCCGCTAATCTCAGTGAGGCAGGCACACTGTGCCCTCTTCTCCAGCAGCTACAGGATATGAGATGCTGATCAGATTTCTATAATCAATTTACCAGCGCAGGAGGTATAAATCCTGTCCATTCACTCATTCTCTCTTTGCCCCCCTCCCCTCCCTCTTTCTCTGTCTCTCTCCCCTCTCTCCTGCCCCTTGCTTATAGTTAGATGAATAATTCAGCAGCCAATGTGGTGAAAGGTGGAGTAAACAAGTCTATTGCCTAATATCCCGAGAGGCTGCCAAAGAGAGACGAGTGAGGGCAGAGAGCTAGCAGAGATAGGGGGATGGAGCAACAGAGAAAGGAGGGTATCTATAGAGAATGGACATCCAGAGTCTTTCCTCATGACCTGCAGTCATTTGCACTTAGATTGACTCAGAGGTTGCGCCAAAATGGCACAGCTGGCTTCTCGTTCTTCTCTCTGCTTTCCTCTCTTGAGCCGGACATTGGCAGCCATTAATAATGAAATCATACAGTGAGGCAACGTCTGTGAGATAGGCTAGGAGAGAGTTCAGGGTCCTACTTCTCTGACGTGATAGTTTTAAAGACAAAAAGGGGGATAAAAGCAGAGTATACATCAAGCCAGTGGATAATATGGGACGTGACTCTCTGTCCACTAGCAGGATGTCACAGAGAATAACTCCATTCAGGTTTGGAGTGCAGAGTAAGTAGCTTTTATTTTGACACCATCAGGTATACAGAGACTGAGCCTAAACACGAGACACATATAAATGAGCAGTACAGCTCCTGTGCTCATAGTAAATCCAATACAGAGAGAATTCAGAGGACATGGTGTGCTTACATAACAAGCAAATGTAATCTCTCACTGGAGTTATATTCACTGATTATGCAAGCAGAACTACTGATTGATGACTTGCCGAAAATTCAATTATCATCCTAAACAGTTTTATCTGGAAATTAGATTTGGGTTTTTTTAAAGTACCGTGTTAATTAAAGAGATGGAGGCTTTTCCTTGTTGCGTCTTGTTTTAAAGCTGAGATATTATTTATCTGTACTTTCTGCACCCTGATTATAACCTTGGAGTTGGTGGTAAGTTGATAGTTTGCAGCTCCTGATCAGGAGGTGGACTGCACATAACTATTGTGATTGCTGGTGTGTGTGTGTATGTGCTGTGAATACAATGGTAAGTGGGTGGTGTGTGAATGTTTTTATTTGTTTTTGAGGGAGAGAGAGCTATACTCACTGGCATGGTCTGGCTACCGTGGAGGGCGCTGATTGCAGACTGAGCCTCAGTATGTGTGGAGAACTTGACAAAGGCACAACCTGGAAGAGAGAACAGAAGCACACCACACATCCTGATTTAGACACAGGCGCACGCAGCAAATGCAATCAATCGAGTGAGTTTAAAAGCCTATGGTATATTAATAAAAAGGATGTTGAATTATATCTGACAGCACGGAAATCAGTGTGCAGAAAGAGGCTTTCATTGCACAGCAGGCTGTCCCACTCCGGGCATTAGGCAGGCAGACAAGCAGGCAGAGGCTGCAGGCTAAGGATTGCACTGATGAAGCAGAAAAGCATGCTATTTAGCACCACATGCCTGTCTGTGCATATTAAACATGAGCTAAACTGGCTAAACTCATAATAATTTTGAAAAGAAAACCAGTCCATGTGGAAACTCGGTAGAAGGTTCTTAATCCAATTACAAGAAGGTCTGACCAACACATGTGAATGGAGAGGCCGAAAATTGAGGATCCAACACCCAAAGTGTTCAAGAAACACTGACCGAGTAGATGAGCTAAAAATGGTCTTAAGCTGCTTTCATGGTTTCATAAAGTCAGCTATTAGCAGTAATGAGGATAAAACAATTTATGATTCTGTCCCCGTTTAGTTTAAAACAACTGACAAAATTAAACAGTTTCTACAAAAAAGTACTCCCCCCCTGAGAAGTGTTATCCTTTAGTAGATTTTATAAATCAATAATGGTCAATATAATTTGACAGGAATATCAAAGTGGATGGTGTGTTTGTGGTGATGTGGTGTCTGCCAAACAAATTTATATTTTATATTTAGTTTTTCATTTATTATATATTTTTGTTTAAATGATATAACTTTATAGAAATCATCTGTTTTCACTTTGACAATAAAGAGGTATTCCTGTTATTTATTTTATTTATTTTTTTTGCTAAACAAACCAAATTATATTGAGCATAACTGATCTTTAAAATCAATTAAAGGGATCAGGTTGATTACAGTAAATAAATAAAATATTTTTCCTACGCAGTTATTTTTTTTTTTGTCAACATTCTTGAAGGCACAAGCCACGATTTCACTCACATCATCATCCATGGCTGTTAAAAAGCTAGGAAATGAACAAATAACTTGACAGATACATGTGCGAATCTTAAGAGGGAATCAGTGTCTTAAACCATTTGAATTAATTCTCTAACCAGGAACATAGGAGGACTGATGCTGGTTCTACTGCAGAGAAGCAGCAGTTCTCATCAGCCTCTTCTAATTATACCCTAATTCACCTAATTTCATTTCATTTCAAGTTTCCTTTTACATTCTTATTTAATCTTTAATACTTTATTCTTCTTATCATCTATCCTGTTTGACCCAGCAGCCCTGCCATTCTTCCTCTCCTAATGGGCTTACCCCTGTGGACACCAGCCAATCAAGATGTCCATTCAGCTGTCAAACTGCTATCCCTTCAGATAGGGATGGAAAAGAGCTGAAGCTCAGCGTGACCTATACAAGGACTTTGCTGCAGTGGTACAAACTGTATGCCACTTTAATTATGCACTCCAGATACTTTGCCAGCCATGCATTTCCTCTTCCTTTTTGAGAAACACATGTACACATGTAGCATGAATACTAAACAGTACATGTTTTTCACAGGTCATGTTCACGTTATTACTGACAGCTTTTTATGCTTTTAGTGGCTTTAGTTACGAGGACAAGAACAAAGAAGGAAGTTAGGTGGCATCCATAAAGTTAATTATTAATAAGCTGTAACATAACATGTAGTGCTGCATGATTTTTTATATTGTGAGATTACAATTACACTGGATATTACTGTGATACAATATATAAGTGGTATCATGAGTCTACTTGCTTGTTTATCAAGAAAACTGCAGAGAATAGCGATGGTTTGGAAATTTTTGTTTACCAACTCAAAACAGATAAATATTAAGTAGTATAAAAAACCAATAAAAATCTTAAATCTTTACAGTTCTGCTTTCAAGATAACTTGATATTTTCTAAAAATTCAATTTTTTTTCCTTTCTTACAGCCCCCACTTTAACTTTGGTACTTATGCAGCCTTTTTGTTGCGATTATGTAATTGCACAGTGTGACATCTCGATTGTGATTAGATTACCTGTGGAGCCCTGATGACATGTAACAAAGGGCGTTCACAATACCAGTATTTTGAACGTTTATACTAGGAAAATCAAACAACTCTAATACCTTTTCAGATAACTTGACCTTGCACAGTGTCAGCATTGTAAAACAAAATTTGAAGTGTTTTGATGCTGAACTGTGTTTGTGCTATGTTAAGACAGTTTCTCCTCTTCAATTTAAGACACAAAAAATAATGTAAAAGCATCAGGAGTTACTTATTCACTCTCATTCACTCACAGCAACTCTGGATTAAGACTAGGGCTGTCTGCATTTATGCATTATTTGTGATTAATTCAGGTTTAGAACTAGTGCATACATTTTTTACATTGTGGTTAAGCTTTATTTTTTCTTTCAGCACACTTTGGTTAGCCCTCTGCAATGTCTCCCTCCTGTCACAGTGATGTAAAATAAGAACAATATTGCACCTGAATGTCTCATTTCACCTTAAAAAACTCACAGCTCGGTGGATAAATCATTTACACATTAAAGTCATCAAACATTGATTTTTTTTCTGTAATCTATTTCCTTTTCAATCCATAGCAGGTTCTTTTTTCCATTCCAATGTAGTATCAAAAACCACAAAAGCATTTGAGATTTAACAGCCTTTTAGAAACAAAACCACGAATAACACAGGATTTTTACATACATCCGCTGTAAGGCAAGCAACCTCCCACAGTATGGAAGTGTCTAGAGTGCTGTACAAGCCCAGCCCTGATCAGTCTGAGACAAGAGGGCAGAGACCACGGGGAACTGCAAGTTCATGCAGAAATAGTATGTCAACATTAGATTATTTTGCCTTTGTGGTTGATCTGTCATTCATTTCAACATGATTCCATGGCTTCTACACACTTTGGGACTGGTTTGATCTTTCCTTTTTATATAAAAATGTAAAATGCTCCATGATCACTTCTAATGACAGGAGGGTCAGTGACAAGGTGAAGGCACATAATTTTATGTGTCTGTGTCATGTACTTCTTTGCTTTGTAGTAGCTTGGGGGGATGATTTTGCAGACCTACTAAAGGGGATGGAGAAACCGTGTAGTTCTGTTGGGTTCAACCAGAGGTAAAGGGGTGGTTCACACCAAAAAATGACAGGTCCAAATTTTCTTCCCAGTCCAGCACTGCAGAACATTATGAAGTTAAAAGGTTAATGTTTGCTACAAAGCATCTGTGGTTTCATGTGAAACTGTGACCCCCTGACCTCCCAATGACCTTTTGCTTGTGCTTTAGGATGAAACGTAAAGTTGACATAGTGATGGTTTACAATAGGGAGTTTGTGCATTGTGTTGTATTTTTAGGTGGATCCGATTCTTTGCATGTTTTTCTGGCTGCTTAGATTGATCTGATCTATGTGGATTGATAGGTTTGGCAGCAGCCAGCGCCGAAAATAGACTTGCAGCAAAATAGAGTGGTGGTTCTGGGATGCTCCAGAGTCAGATCAGCAATTTTGCTCCCACTCTAGAGCAGCAGTGGCATTTCGTCAGCGTTTCATCTGTAGATCGCAGCACTTATGTATGTGGAAACTGGAGGTAACATTGACTAAACTAAGTTACCAACATTTTATTCTACTCAAACATACAGTATAATCCTCTGCAATACATAAAATATGTTATTTATCTAAACATGTTTTAAAAACTTTTTTACATCTTTTTTTTTATCCCTGCTTTTCTAGTAGAAGTGATATGAAGTGCCATTTTTATCTCATCCTAAACCAGAGAGGGGACTTGGATACAAACACCAACAAATTCAGAAGAAAAAAGGAAGTCTCAATGACTGTAGGACTATGACAGAGTAACACACATTGATCTGGGTTGATCCTGGTAAAATAACTATGAATCTGAAGGGCAGACTACAGCTGTGATAACAAAATGTTATGGAGTAGGGGTTCACAATGTAAAACCTTCCTTCAATTTCAGCCAAAGTACTTGAGTAAATGCACTTTTCACCCTGCACAGCTTCCTTCAGCGTCCCCTCTCTCACAGTGGGGGCACCTAAAATCATTTTGACATCCATCTCTCCTCTCTTCTCCTCCTCCTCCGAACCACTACAGAGGAAGAGCTCTCTGGTTTCAAACCCTCTTAGATACAATTCCAAAACAATTTCCATAAGCGCTGGCTGGGGAGAAGGCCTTGAAGACATGAAAAACCACTGGTCCCTTAGCTCTTAGTTGCAAAAGATTTTTGGCTATCTGAAAAGGCATGCAGATATCAACACTACAGAACCAAAATTAAAGTGAAGGCCAGCAGTTATCTACGACATGTTACTGAGTGACAAAATGTTTCTTCAAACTACAGAGGATTTACTTCTAGAATAAGATACAATGATGACAAGTTGGTAATGCACAGAAAGAAACACTGGTATTTCTTCATTTTTGAGGTATTCCATAGAAATGAAGTTATTGATAGCATGGGATGTCTTGTCTTGCCTTTGCTATCATGCAGGTGGAGGGTCTTGGTTTTGGATTTGGTCTCTGGATCAGGAGAAGGAGTGTAGTGCTGAGTATACTCAGCTATATGGAATATTCCTACTTAATTTACAGTCTCTATTAGGGGTGACCTGGAATAATTGGCGATTCGACGATTCGCTTCGGAGGAGTCTGATTCGACAATGAGCCTCATAGTTGAATCAGACCCTACCCACTGTCCTGCAGTGCTGCGGTTGTTTATCACCTCAGATGGCAAGCACATGGCTAATTATGTACGCACGATGACTTCAAAGCAAGCCTATCTCTCTGCGCAAGCTCAGTATTGCTGGGGACTATGCAGGGAAAGTGGGAAAGTTTGACTAGAACTTTCTCGTAAAGCAGAATTTTAATCTAAGTGAGGTTTTCCTAGTTAACAAAAGGCTTAATATCTGCAGCAGCAGAGAGAGAGAGGTCTACGCCGGCTAATTAGCAGAAGTAGTCTTGGATAAGCCGTTAATGAGAGGAAGACTGGACCGAACTATCTGCTGTGGAGCTTTTGTCTTTTCAGGACTAGTCCAAATAAACCAGGATACTTGGATTTCCAGCTTTAGGACTGATATTAGCAACTGATGGTAAGACTCATTTTTATTTGAAATGTAGAGTTCTAACCTAGTGTCCAGTTAAGAGAACACTTTTGTTATGTGTTTGGATGCTTCATTGTTGTCGCTGGAGGATGCTATTTGGCTGTTGTAAGCTGCTAATTTATAGTTGCGGCCAATGAGCTAACAGGCTAACGGTGCTGATGTGAAGCTAACTGTTGTTGTTTATGGGTTTAACGTGGGTGTATATTGTGTAACTGACTGCGTGTGTAAGGAAAAGCGTGCAGCTTTCATTTTGATACTTTAAACCACTTACACAAAAAAATATGAGAGATTTATGCATTTTGCTGCTGTTAATGCAGCAAAATAATGTTAGAGCAAATGTCCGGAAGTTGTTCTAAATGAATTCTTGAGGACTGCCAGTCCGGGGACAAAAAAGTCTAGCGGAAACGCTGTTCAACTATTAGTCGACTATAGGCAAAATCTGACGAATTAGATTCGACTATGAAAAACCTTAGTCACTGACACTCCTAGTCTCCATACAGTAGACCCACTCCTAAATCCCGTCTGGTAATCATCAGTTTGCAGCATTTTCTTTTCATGGGTGATGAATGGCATGATCTGCATTACTATGCCTCTAATTGACTAGTACTCATTATTGCCATTATTGTTTGAAATTTATGTATCAAAGAGATGTTAATTCAAAAGAGATCTAACCAACTGATGCTAGTAGTCTTACAATAAGTGAATGGGGATCATCTCGGAGCAGTGAATGTCTCAAGTGATTGTACTATAAAGGCACCTGAGCCTGGAAGGTCCAGCCACTGGTTCTCGAACAGTAGAAGTCAGGTGATTGATACAAAGAAAAAAAGGCACTGGACATCCCCCAGAGTTCAGTTAAATCCATCATCAAGAAATGGAAGCAATATGGCACATGAGTAAATCTGCCTGGATCAGGATGTCTTCACAAAATGAATGACTGTGCAAGAAGGACACTAGCAAGTAGCCATCACGACACCTACGACTCTGAAGGAGCTACAAGTTCTAGCAGCTGAGACTTTAATGTATAAGGATCTGCTACCACAGTATACTTCCTTCAGCCGAGGCCTGCCTAAAGAGTTGGCTGACCCCCTGAAAAACCCAGTGAATGGTCCCTTCTTAGTTTTGATTTATTGATTATATTAATGCATGTGTGTTGGATCAGGGTTGAAGAATTAGTGCTATAGTGTCCTGTCTACTTCACTTCGGAGCTGAAGAGTGTCAAGCTATAATTGGTTTCTGATGTTCATATTATTTATTAATGCAACTTTCTAATCCTTTTTCATCACTGTTTCCACCCATTTTGGTCAACTTTGTTTCCCTATAAAACACACTTTTGCCACTTCTAAGTAATTTTTGCAACTTTGACAACTTTTTCTCTACTTTCACCACATTCGCCACTATCAACCAATTCTTGATGCTTTTGAACCATGTTTTACAATTTTCCTCCCATTTTGCCCCTTTTTTACTTTATATAACCAATATGTGCCAATTTGATAAAAAATGTTGCACCTGAAACCTTTTTTTTTCCACTTTAAACCCATTTTTGCCACTCTTTAACCACTCCTCTAAACTGTTTTCAACTCTTTTTGTCAGCTTTGTTTGCTCATTCAGCCAACTTTTGCCACGGTTAACCAATTTTTTTCTCTATCCATTTGACCCCTTTTAGCTTTATTTTTACGCCTTTTTGATGGTTTGAATCCCATTTTTGCCACTTTTAACTCATTTTTGCCACTCAAACCACTTCTCACTGCTTATTTCTGCCCTTTTTCACCTATTTTGCCAGTTTTAGCCTTTATTTTGCAATAACTTAATAACAAAAAAATTAAATTAATTTTTGTTGCTTTGATAAGAGTGGTTACTATTCAGGTTGCATATAAAATATAGCTATCACAGCTTAACTTTACAATGAACCATGATTTTCCTAACCTCCATGGGCCTCAGAAAGCTCTCCTCTTCATCCCACCTTATAGGCGGTCTTACTACAGTCTGAAAAAAGGAAGAAAGTTAAACTAACTCATTACCCCTTTGATGGCTCTCATAGTTCCTAATTATTATGATCAAACATCAGTCTAACAGTATCTGATACATCAAGCATAACTTTCCCTTCCCAGCAGACTTTCACATCAAACAGCATAGCATGAAATTGTTTGTAATTATAGCAATAGGCTATTTGACCTATATCTGGTGCATATGTCACATATATTCCACATTCCCCTGCTGATGTGGACACTGACACACGCTGTCACTTCTCTGCCAGTGACCTAAATAACGCTGACGGCTCTTATCATCTCTCCTACCTTTGCTGTTTCCGTCAGGACCTCTTAAGACCGTGCACTCCTCGATGACTCCATAGGGTTCGAAGAGGCGGTAAACGTCCTCCTCGGTCTGTTGTTTGTTCAGCATCCCCACAAACAACTTCCTGTCTTCTGGAACAAACAACAAGACAAAAGGTTAAATTATAACTTTGACCTCAATTATAAAAGCTATTTAAAAACAAAGGACACCAAAGCTCATCTTTGTTGGTGGTGGCATTTTTCCCCCTGCAGGAGCAAACAGACGTACAGAGCCTTGGCACGGTGCAGAAACAGTTTCTTTAGTGCTGGTTTGGTTTCAGTCACATTGTATTATCCCATTTTAAAGACTGATCATTTTAATCTCCAGTATAAGTGGGTTTAGTCCCATATGGGGACATATACTGTAGCTGCTGGGGGTAAGTGAGTGGTCAGAGGCTGGAGGGAAGAGCATTGGAAGACTAATGAAGAGGTTTTTCTCTCTATTGCTCTCTCTCACATACACAGACCCAAGACAATGAGCTAGTCTTTGGTCCTTTAAAAGCACCAGGGGCTTCAAGCTACAACCTCCTACACACCACACTGTACTAGCTGGAAACTCTCTCTCTCTCTCTTTCTCTCTCTCTCTCTCTCTCTCTCTCCTTTCTATTCATCCCTGTGTACTCTCTCTTTTCTGCTTTTCTTTTTCTCTCGCTGATGCTACATTTTTTCCCCCCATTCTTTTTTCAACTACCTCCCTCCCTCGCTCCCGTCCTCTCTTTATCTCTCTCTTACTCTACTAATTGCTGCTGATCCAGTGTTTTTTTGTGTAGCCAGAGAAATATTTCAGTATGCTCTTCAGTGAACAATGGCGTGTCTCTCCTGTGAACACTGAACGCTGGGAGACATGCCATGAATAACGCTGACTTTTCAATAGATAGCCTGTATGCTATTGAGTCCTGTTAAATGCTGTGGGATCTGATCTTTACCTTGACCTGACATACTGTGTTTACTGATGTACCCTGGCCTTGTATGATTAATGCTACAGTGCCGTGTGTCTCTGCTGGCAGCATAAGCACTAAAACCTTCCCTTTATACAGATTGTTACTCCAACTCTGACCCGTGGAGTCGCAGCGGAGAGCTCGAGTGAGAGACAGGACCAGCGGCTGATGCTGTGAGGAGCTCCAGAGCAGCATAAATCGCTGCCAGAGGTATTTCACAGTGTCAGGGTGACCTGTGATGACTACCGAGTGTGTCGTGTTGTCGTCGTTCCTTGACCCAGACACAAGCCGATACCCACATTCCTGCAGCGGGCACGGCAGCGAGTGTGTGCGGACACGGCGCCCAGCTAGGGGTTTTCGGCACTCAGCACCACCAATGATGCACCTTTAAAATAATCACCCGTGTCAGAGTGTTGTCTAGGGAGGGGCGTCCCTGGTGCTGGCTCCTTATTGCAAGTGGCAGGATCAGAGGCTATGTATCAAAATGGAAGTGATGCAATGTGACATCTGTCAGGGTGGATTGGAGAGCATTTATCTGCAAAAAAAGGAAAGCCCTGAACTGGAAAATGAAAGGCCAAGATGGTCCTTCCTTTTGCTGGAGGGAGAATATAAATTCTGAGGTTGGATGCGGGAGATGAGTAGAAGAGAGGGGGGAGGGGCAGAGATGCACAAATTTCACTGAATGCCAACAGACCGCATCTCATATATGCTCCAATATACAGCAGAGGAGCTACACACCAGACCACCCATGCAGCAGACCTTGATGTTTCTCCTGCTCCCACTTCAGATGTTCTTCAACTAGATGATAAGAATCTGACAAGTTTTGAATAAATGCATGGCATTTATTAATTTCACATGAGCTGCACTCTTACTTTCATGCCAGGAAAAACTCACATGTAGAATGTCTTTAGACATGATGTGGCATCAGTCTTTCAGGTAGAAAATGACAAACACCAACAGAACAATGGAACAGTGTATAACCCCATTACAGGAATCTAAGCAATTATATATCAAACTCTTGATTTAGAGTTTGTACACAAAGGCATAAAATCTGGACTAATGTTCAGTCTGTTAGCTTAGTAGCTACACCTAGCACAAAAAGTAAGGAAATTTCTGTTTGGTATTTTATTTCATTATTTCCTGGCAATAAATGTTGTACCATTGGAAAGCCTTTTTATTTCTCTTTTAAATGATGCCACATTTTTAAGGAGCATGCATTTGTGGGATGAGCAGCAGAGCTGAGTATGTGGGTTGTGCCCATGAAAAATTTGCCAAATCTTCTCTGCAACTGCCAAACAGCTTATTCTGCCAGACTTTCGTCTGATGTTGCCAAGACATATTGGCAACTTAACAATTTACTCATTGAACAAACAGGAGCCTCAGTAGTGTGTGGAAGAACCATACAGAGCCATAGCAGCCTGACACCTCCTCCTCATGCTGGTCACCAGCCTGGTCACACACTGCTGTGGGATAGCATCCCATTCTTCAACCAGCATGGAGAGCACGCCCAAGCTGATCCCACAAGTGTTCAATGGGGTTGAAGTCAGGACTGCTGGCAGGACATTCCATCCTCATAGCTGCCAAATTCTGGTGGTAGTCTCGATAAACCTTGCTCTGTGGGGGTGAACATCTTGAAGGATAGAGTTTGGTCCCAGAGGTATGGAATTGCCTCTGGTAGCAGAATCTCATCTTAGGCATCTCTCTGCATTGACATTGCCTCCATTGATGACAAGCCTCGTTTTTCCAGTGAGGGAGATGCCGCACCACACCGTCACACTGCCACTACCAAAAGATGTTTCTCTATCAGTACAGCAATTGTCATAACATTCTCTGTGTCTTCTCCACACTTATAGCCTATGATCCAACTGCTGTAGGCAGAATCTGAACTTAACGAGACTGGTTGCAGTCTGTTCTGGATTGTCTGGGCAGAGAGCCATCAGCCATATCATCCTGCAAACCTTGACTGCAAATCTGTAGAAAACAGCCTATGGTTCCCTTTGCCCTCAGTTTGGTGATGATAGTAGGGTTCACTCCAAATAATGCAACTTGTGGAACACCAGCTTGAAGCTGCCCTATCCCATGGGCCCTACCCAGATCAGTCAAACATGGCATGCCGGATCTTGGAGCAGACACCTACTGACCACTGTAAACAGGGCCTATGCTCAGAGATGCTGATAATCAGGTGCCTTTTAGTTTTTTCATTATTTTATTTTGTTGTTTTATTCAATGTCTAATATATAACTATCACTCTAACACAAGACGGAACAAACTGAAACTGTCATGACAGCATCCAGGACTTCTTGATTCTTTTTTCCATTACAAACCATGACCTGTGAACTCTGACCAAGCTCTTTTAAAGAGTAAATATGCACAACTCTGCTAACTGTAAAGTAAGAGCAACAGTAGTTGTATTTAGTAGAAGTTCCTCATTCATGTTGAAGAAGTATGGAGAGCATGTTCTTCACTGTGAGTGCCCTTTGAAAACAAGCTAACAATGCATGAAAACTGATCATCTAGGAGATCTGTTCCACCGTCTAGGATTCTGCTGTGGCTGCTCTGAACTAAAATGCTACCATGGGATTTCAGGTGTTGTGTTGAAACCCAACTGAAACATTATCTCATTTATCTACAACGGTGCAGCACAGGCAGTGTGCAAACAGACACACAGAGAGTGCAAAACACCTACAGTTATTTACACATGTCTGAAGGGGGGGAGGGGGAGAGAGCCAAATAGAGAGTAACGAGGAGAAAATCATATGCACAAACTAGGATTCACTCTCGGAGGGCAACAAGAGACTGGCTCCCCACCTTGACCACACAGAGACACAGAGCTGCATGTCCAACTGTGAACTATTGACTTTTACTTCAGGGTAGCTATTACGTAGAGAAGCACTGCCTAATGTGTTTTTGGAGGTACAGTACAAAATGCAGGAGTGTTGGTTTCACTCCTCAGACATTTGTGTAACGTGCATTTCACCAAACATACATATATGAACATAATCTAATCTGTTGACACTGGCTACATTTTGAGGGATGTTTTACATAATCATTTAAAAGTCTCTTTCTTGCATTTGAAAAAGAGCAACTGTGCACTTGGCAAAGCCTGTGTTCACACTGCCACGACCCTGCTTTATATGTTTCTATTGCAATGGTCTGTGTAGGAGTGGTGTATTTCAAGAAAGTGATGCAAGCTAGTGCTATTACACCCTGCTACAGCTGAACTAGTGGCCACAGTTGCAGTACACCCTGAATCACTGCAAGCAATTACTCTGTCTCATGTGTTTCTATGATTTTTATCTGAGATGGAGAATGAGGAATCAGTAGTCATCTGTGTATCTGTTTACACAGATTCTGAAACCCTGATTCTATCCTGGTGTTTTTTTTCTGCTGTTGTTGCTACTTCATTCTCAGCAAAGCAGATTCATTTAATTTTCTGCAAAATCCTGGACTTCAGAGCAGCAGTTTGTGATTAAATCTTGCAAGTGTTTCTCTCTGCAAATGATGCTTATTTCTAATCCATGAGGTACTGCTCATGCAGCATTCCCTCTGAGTGTGCAGTGCAATACACAGTATGTAAAGGGACTGACCCCCAAACTAGGCCTTTGCTTAAAAAGACTGACACAGCAATGTATCATGACATACTCCTTGCTCATACGTGCAGCGATACAGATGTTATAAAATCTATATGGCCGCAAATGCTTTGACTAGGGAGGTAGACCTATAATGGTAGACCTATAATCGGCCTGGCCAATTACTGATACCTAAAGTTGGCCAGTCATCTTGCTGCTGACAAACTTTGATTCAGCTCTCTTCTCTGGCTCTGTCAGTTTGTCTACATGGTGGATCCATGCAACCCCTCCATCCCAGCCACTTCCTGTCCAGACCATAAGTATCCAGATCCTGCTCAAATGGCCATCTTGCATTACATACATACTCCCTCACTCAAGAAAGTCTCGCTGCAGACCGTACATCTCTGATTGCCACTTTCACTGACCAGACATTTAAGACGCCGCCTATTTCAGAATGGAGGTGCCATAATCTGCCAGTACAACGTATTTCCAGTTTTTGATTTTCTTTAATTTTATTCAACTTTATAAATAATTGAAATCCATCAGTCACATTCATGAAATAACCATATTGTAAACATTACAGGCTAAGCTACATTGCACAGATAAAACAGAGAAAAAGGTCAGAGGTCTAAAAGTAGTAAAATCAACGGTGCTTTGTTTAGCTATATTAGCTTTAGCTAAAGCTAACATAGCTAGCGTGGCTATGCATTTGATGTTACTACATTAGCAAATGTAGCTAAGATAGCTTTAACAATGTGAGCTCAAGCAAACGTAGCTAAAGCTCACATAGCTGAGTAGCTTACATAGCTCATTTGTTAGCCTAGCTTTAGCTATGTAAACTGCATAGCTGTTTTAGCTATGTAGATACATTATCTACGTAGCTCAGAGTACATGCAAATGTAATCAGTCATGATCAACATTCATCACAGACATTCATCAACTTTCATTGTGCTGCATTAGAAGTTTAGCATCAGCTTTTCCTATGCAGCTTATAGAGCTAATGGAGCTACGTCAGCTATGCTTGCTGTATTTTGTCCTGTAAGTAGACTATTTACTTGGCTTTATTAAACATTTTGTAATCAGGTTTTGCAGGTCAGGTTTCTGACTTTAAACTTTTGTTATTCTACCTCTTACTCAACCCTAAACTGAAGTTTTACCCAAATTTAATTTAGAAAGTTTTAGCGTGTATCTCCATTCTGAAACAGACAGCATCAGAGATGTTCAGTCTGCAGCTAGACCCTTCTCCCTTCACTGCCACTGGTGTCTATACTCCATTAGGGGAGTTGTCAGCCTTACTACCCCTTTGAAAACATGAAGACATCACAATGGAGTCTATAGCATCAAAGGCCACTGCACATTTCTCCTTCTTTTCAAAAAATAAAGTGTTTTGATTGCAGTAAATGTAAACTGTCTTGTTCTTCTTTAAAATCTTCTCCCTCTAACTGGACCATTAAATCAACATTAAGCACATTTTACATAATTAATAGCCAGTCATGAATAAATTGTTCCTGACTGAATCATGTCACACACATCCCTACAGCAGACTGTAAAGCTGAGAGGTTAAACCATGAGAGGAAGCCGATGCTGTCTGGATGTCTCCTTTTTCTTTTGCTTGCTCAAAAACAGCTGAATCATCCCTCTGTTACAGCTACTCACCTATGGTAAACGGCATCTACTGTATAGATGAATATAAAGTAGACAAGAAATTATGAGTGTTTTTTCCCCCTGCTTAAATCACAACAGAGCCTTGTCATTACGGATGCCATCCTAAATTAGAGCAACTCTCCGCTCTTAGTGTTTACAGTGAAATGCCAGTGACTAAACAATTCAGGGGTCTAATAACTGCCAGCACATTAACTGTGAAACTGTGCAGCACGCTGGCTTTAAGATGCATTTACAGCTCAAGACTGTATGGAGCTACACTGTGACACACACCACTGTTATCCTTAAATTCACCCCCCGTCATGTTTAATTTACTGTGAGTTACTTAACAGATGCTTGTTTGGAATAAATGCATGGGAAATTAATCTCCAGAATAATGAAATGGCAGTTTGCTGCTTGGGTATACATACTGAAGATTACTGGCTCCATCTGAACTCCTTTCTAATCAATATAAGCCTTTTAGTATGAGCACATAGGGCTTGTGTGAAGTATTTGACTCACTGCACACAAGCAAATTATATCAGTAATATTTCATATCTCAGTTCTTCTTGCTGTAGCATGACAATATCACAGTAAATGTGCACGTCTCTGCACAACACCTTCTTTTACTACATAATTTTAATTCTGTTTCACAGATATCCTGTGCATACAGCTGACTGTATATATTCTTTCTGCAAAGTCCGGTCAGTATACAGGAGACTTATTACTGTATGCTCTGTGATTACGCCACAGACTGCTGAGGATTTTGACAGTGAAATGAGACTTACTGAATAGCAACGGGACAGGGAAGGAGTTTCTGGAGCAATGAGAGAAAGAGGAAGAAAAGGAGAGAGCTAGGGTAAGCAGGGATGTAGAGAAAGAACTGGAGAGAGAGAATTGGAGAGAGAGAATGATGCAGCCGTACTGTAAGTTGATGTGCATACAGTCCTGCAGTCCTTGATAAGCCAGGGTGGATGAAAGAGGTGCGCCATAAGAGTTGGTAAATCATTGTCAGGGATGGGGAGGTAAGAGGAAAGGGGGAGGGAGGGAGGAGGGGGAAGGCATCCCGACTGCTTTAGGAGCTCTCTGGTTTTCAAATATCCCTTCTCTGTCTGTCTCTTTCTCAATCGTTGCAACAGCAGGGATGGAAGGCGGGGGAGAGATATTGTGACAGGGAGGGAGAGTGAGTGTGTGTGCAATGGAGAAAAAGCACTTGTCAGAAGGATGGGGAGGTTGCTATGACAACTACTTATACAGCGGGCTGTCAGTCATGTTTCATTGGAGTTTGGAGAGGAGGAGAGGAGTTAAGGAAGGAGGGGTTGGGTAAGGGTCATTTCTCCATCTGTCTGCCAAACCCCAGTGTAAATTTGACTGTCAGGCTTGGAGATAAGGACAAATTATGAACAATATTAGCCGCCTGATAAAAGAGAACAATAATGAATGGATAAATATATTAAAACCAAATGAGATAGCATCCAGGCAGAAGCAAGGGGCCCCGAGAAGCCATCCAGGTTTTTCTCATTTGGACGGGGGGAGATAAGAACCGCAGCGAGGCTGCGAGGAGAGGAAGGATCCACTGTATTAAAGCTAGCTACTGTAGCGTACTTCCTTGTCAGAAGAAAGAAAGGAAGAAAGAAAGAAAGAATCAAAATCACTCTGTAGCCGGAATACCAAACATTGTAGCTTCCTCTCTCTCTCCTTCACGAGCCTTTTATACTTCTCCAATGAGCAGGATGCAGCACAATAACAGTGTCAGCATGTGTTCAAGCATAAAAAACACAGACTGAATGGAATGAAATTAATTAACCCTGAGAGATCACAGTGCTTAGCCAGTGGAATTTAATCCAATATATTACATATAGGGATCTAACAAGGGTAGTGTTTGCATTAATGAGACGGTTAGTTTGGAAGTGCGTAAATGTGCATCCTCCCCGTCCCGAGTACAACGAGGCATCAGCGGTAGGAGTGGCAGGGAGCATTGAGGGAAAGAGTCTAAGGGTTGGCACAGCCTCAGGGTGAAAAAACCCTGCCAAATTAACTCCTGAATAATGAGCCTTTTATGTGCTGCGTTATCACCGGCGAGAGGACGGCCGTGTACTTTGTCATAACGCTGGAGCCACTTCACACACAACCTAGTTAGCAGGTTCCAACAGAACACCTTTAGCTGGGAAAGAAATGTGGGTTGATAGAATAGTTTACCAGATTCTAACATAAATTAGAGCTCCTGTGTGTGCTGCGCTGTATTTGCAGCTGTCTTTTGAAGTTTGTATGCTAACCCACAGAGTTGACAGCACAAACTGTAAGGCCTATACCATTTGCAGGCTCTAATGAGGAAGCTTATTAGTGCTGTTTCCCTCACAACTTTGGAAATGTTGCTTGGAAACAGCAGTAGAAGGAAAACAATACTGTAGTTTTCAACTGAGAGCTATCAGACCCAGCGTTTCCCATTGCACAGTTTAGAAAAAATACGGACTTCTTTTGAAACATACAGTGCTAGTAAAAAGTATTCACTCTTTAACTGATTTTATAAATCAATTATAGTTAACATAGTTTGGCTTTTTGCACAAAAAGACAAAAAAAAACTCTTTAATGTTTAAGTGGTAACAGATTGCTACAAAGTAATGTGAATAAATAAAAATATGTCATGTAAAATAAGTGACAGCATAAAAATTCACCCCCTTTAAGTCAGTATTTGCACATCTGGACACTGCAGTTTTACTCCACTCTTCTTTACAAAACTGCTCAAACTCTGTCAGGTTGAAGGAGGATCCAGAGTGCCCTTTCAAGTCCAGCCACAAATTCTGTATTGGATTGAGGTCTGGGCTTTGACTCGGCCACTCCACAACATTCACCTTTGTTGTCTTTAAACCATTTTTGTGTAGCTTTTTCCTGTCGGATCACATGCTTCGCATCTGAAGCACCCCCACAGCATGATGCTGCCACCACTGTGCTTCACTGTGGGGATGGTGGGTTTTTTGTTATGTGCAGTGTTTGGTGTTCACCAAACATAGTGTCTTGTCTGAAGCCCTTAAAGCACCATTTGGTCTCATCAAGCCAAAGAATTTTCTTCCACCATCGAGTCTCCAACACGCCTTTTGGTGGACTCTAGTTGAGATTTAATATGAGTTTTATCCAGCATTGGCTTTCTCTTTGCCACTTGTGGCCTCTCTCACTGGTCTCCTTCTTGCACGGTCACTCAGTCTGTGAGGACGACCTGATCTAGGCAGATTTACACATGTGCCATATTCCTTCCATTCTTGATGATGGATTAAACTTTTAAATAACTTTTGCATTAATTTGCTTGGTGTGTTCTTTTGTCTTCATGGTGCAATGGTAGCCAGGAGTTTTGATTAACCAGTGACTGGGCCTTCAGACACAGGAGTTTTTATACCATGATCACTTCAGTCACATTCACTGCACTCATGTGATCCCCATTTCACTAACTGCTAGCACAAATTGGCTGGACCTCTGAATTAGGTCAGTCACTTTAAAGGGTGAATATTCATGCAGTCACTTATTTTACATTATATATTTTTTCTTGGTTGTTATTACTTTGTAGAAATCTGTTTTCACTTTGATATTAAAGAGTGTTTTTTTGTCATTTTTTTGTCAAAAAAGCAAAATTATATTGACCATGATTGATTTATAAAATCAATAAAAGGGTAAAACAACCATGGAGTGAATACTTTTTATTACCACTATGAGTGCAGATGGGAATAGGAATCCCAGACAGAACTGACATGTAATCATATATTTGTTTAAAATAGTGTTTTTCATAGGGATGTTTGACCCATGTTGCCCATAAAGTGCACAGCAATGTTCTGCAGATATTCAGTCTGTAATTCAAACCCGACATGCTCGTTTTAACAGCAGCTACAGGGAGCTGCTTCCCTGACTTTAGCGGCAGCGTTGACACCGGCTTGATTTCATGTCATAGTTTCATCATTTTGGTGTCAAGGCTGCACATTGGCAGCTAGGCTGCGACCCATAAAAGCCATCAGTAAAAATGCCATTGAGCACTGCGGGCACGGGCCTTGATAGCCATACTGCAGAAACAGCACATCCCTCACCAAGCACTCCTCGGGGATGGATTAAGCTTCACTGCTTTCACCTACATATAAGTACACATAAGCAGACTGACACAAGGTTGCTCACCTATGCAGAGACACTGTAAACATGCGGCAAAGTACACACAGAGTAACAATAAAATTATATACACACACTTAGATACAGGCTGTCAAAGATAAATAGAGGAGCTTGCTGTTACAAGTAGCTTTATCAACAGGCACATATAGGAAAAACATACACATAATATGTTTTGTTCTGTTCGAATGCAAACCAGCTTTATCAGGAGGCGTCTAAACACTTTCAACAAGCAAACATTACTGCAGTGAGCAGGAGGTCGAGGTTGGTAACTGTTGCATCACAAGCCCTATAGCATATTAGTCAGGCCAAAGAGCTCAAGATCAAACTCTAACGTGTTAGTGAACAGCATTCTCACAGGGAGAGATGCTCCCACAATCCTGAGCAGTTTTCCTTCACACACACCAACCCAGTCGATTCCATCTCAGAGGGGATTTGGAGACCACTGATCATGAATTCTCTCTGTGCTGCTGGCAGAAAGGATGATGGATATCACATGTGACACCTAAAAGACCCACCCACACATCTGTACGTGCACACCCACATGCACACATGTGTTTGTAAAAAAATAAAAAAATAAAAAAATGCACATACAGCACACACAGGACCTCCTGCACGTCACTCAATATTCTCCAAAGAGCTCCACACATTTTATGCATCAGTGCGATCTAATGGCTGCTCTGTTCTGTGCTACGGGCTGTGGGATTTCAGCAGCATCCTGGCCCTGCAGGAAGCCTTGAACATACAATTACAGTCCTTTGACTCGGTTCCTCCCACCCTAAATGCTCTGCGTAAAACCTCTGAGGTGTGGAAGTGTAACTGTTGCATGCGTTTGTGCACTTCTTTCTGCAGCAGACAGTACAGCTGAAAAGGAGAAGAAAGAAGGAGGGACTGTTTGAAGCATTTTATCTCTACCATATACGTCTCAGCAAATTTAAGCTTAATATGATAACAAGTATAAAATATTGCTCACAGTCTTGTGTCCAACTCAGGGTATTGCAGCTATACTTATAAATCCTCAAAGTGCTTTGCAATGTGTGTGCCTAGCTACTGTATATAAACATTTACAATATGGCAGTGCTATTTATATTGTCTCCCTTCATAATGCCATCTGAAGGGCATTTTGGCATCCGTTATGATATGGATTTTCTCCCCCCCAAATTTTCCTCTTTCCCATTTATTGCCATTTTTCTTCCCTGTCCAGACTGTGTTTCTATACAGTAGAATGGGCCTTTTACCTTTGGCAGTATTTAACACAGCACTAGCCTGTTTCTTAATTATTTTCTCATCGCTCCACTGACACTGATTCATGAGGGTAATGTTGGACACACCCCCTTGGCCAGCCCCCTCAACCAACCCCCACCTCCCATCCACATGTGCAGTTTCTCTCTCTTTCATTTCTCCTCCTTACAGCAGAGTTATTCTTTCTGTTATCATCTCTGTGACACATCTTTGTGTTGTTTTCCAGTCTTTTGGTCCTCTCTTCCTGTTGACTTGATCTGTGTCCTATCTTTCCCTCATGTTACCTTCTAGGTATCTTAGATGGCTGATGAGGTACCTACATGGTTACTTATTAGCCTTGAAGCATGCTCTCAAGTTATTACTTTTTGCTCATTTGCTCAGAATTTACTACAGCAAAGGGAAATTTTCATACATTAAATATTAAAACAACATCCACTATAAAGTGACATACCTAATTCAACAGAGGTCCAGCCAGTTGGTGCTAGTAGTCTCACATTTAGTCAAATAGGGATCACCTGAGTGAGTGAACGTGTGTCAAGTTATTGCAGTATAGACACCTGTGCCTAGAAGGTCCAGCCACTGGTTAATCAGTATTCCTGGCTACCAAAACACCATGAAAACAAAAGAACACTCCAAGCAACTCAGAGAAAAGGTTACTGAAAAGTAGAAGTCAGGGGATGGATACAGGCACTGAACATCCCCCCAAAGTTCAGTTGAATTCATCATCAAGGAATGAAAGGAATATGGCATATGTGTAAATCGCCTAGATCACGCCATCCTCACAAATTGAGTGACCGTGCAAGAAGGAGACTTGTGAGAGAGGCCACCAAGAGATCGATGATGACTTTAAAGGATTTACAACCTTCAGCAGCTGGGAGAGGAGAGACCCTGCAAACAACAACTAATGCCCGGCTTCTTCATCATGGAGTTCTTCATGGAAGAGTGGCAAAGAAAAAGCCCTTGTTGAAGAAAACTCAGATTAAATCTCAACAACAGTTCACCAAAAAGCATGTGGGGGACGCCATGGTCAAGTGTAAGAAAGTCCTTTGGTCTGATGAGACCAAAACAGTGCATTTTGGCCATCAGAGAAGACGTTATGTGTGGTGGACACCAAACACTGCACATCACCGCGAACACACCATCCCCACTGTGAAGCACGGTGGTGGCAGTTTTATGCCGTGGGGATGCAACCGGCAGTGGAAGGCCTGTAGTAGAGGGTAAAATGAATGCTTCAAAATATAGAAAATCCTGAAAGACAATCTTTTTCGCTTGGTTAGGGAGAAGATTTATTTTTGAGCAGGACAATGATCCAAAGCATACAGCAAAAGCTACACAGAAAGAGCCAACATTGTAGGTCCTTAGTTGGCACAAAATGCAAATTAGACAGTACTCTCTCTCTCCTTTTTACTTGAGTTGCTTTGCTTTAAAACATGACTAAAGATCTGCCTTGACAATTTAACACAGCATCGGTTATTGGGAAGTAATTTTTCCTTCAGCTCCACCATTTATCAAAATTTTTTAACTGAGCTCTGATTTGAAACAAGACAGTGAATTTGCCACTTCAATTAACTTGATTCCTGTTTGTACACAAGTGGCTGGTTAAGCAGTTGAGGTCAGTCACCTCTGGGGTTAACAGCAGAATTACTATTGGTTGAGCTTATTATCATGTTCTATCAGTTCAGATCATTTATCCCATAGATGTTATTTAAAAGCCAACCAAAAACCAAGACTGCCACTCTCAGTTCATTTCATTTTCCAGGTTTGATCTGTATTTTGTTTTGATTGAGGCAACAGCAGAAAAACCTGTCTCACACAGGTAGGATGTTGCAAAAGGAAGAGGTATGGCATTTGGCAAGCCATACTCCTTTCCACTCTTACCCAAAATTCAGAAAATGTCTTGGACTTGAACTACAACCACATTGTTGCATTTGAGGTGACATTAAAGAACGGTTCTAATTCTCCAGGGCTGAAATCATCAACTGGTATTGCTTTGCTTTACAGTGTCCCTCCTGTCATTACACTGCACCCCCCTGGAGGTGCCCCCACGGCCCACTTCCGGAACCACCGGGTTAATGTCTACTGCCGTGCTATCATAATACTGTACTACCCAGATGTAAACAAGGACAGTGAAGGGATAGCATTGGTAGGACCAGCACGGTATGGCAGTATTATGATCTTGCAAACTGAGATAAAGTTGTCTGTATGCTGTGTCAGGTTACACTTGAGTATAAGTACTAGACTGAAGCAGTTAATAACCAGATGTGGCACACATGTAGACTTTAACTGCCAGGAGAATCAAAAGCCAGCATTGCTAGCACAGCTGTTATTAGCTAACCTTATACACTAGATGAACTGTTTCACATATTGTATGGTATTTATTTCACATCCATCTGGGGGGAACGGCCCATACATGGTGAATAAGAACCTTTTGGTGGGTGAAGTAAGAACATACTGTCTGTCACATTCATTAAGGGCCAATCAGAGCAAGAACATGTGACTCAGAAGGCATGCACCACCAAGGGAGTAAACTATACAAGCAAGTTGGTAAATCAAACTGTGGCTAAAGATGGTCGAGAGAAACACAATAAACATATATTCCAACAAGAAAAGCTTTCGGTTTGGTTCCTTGCTCTTCTTTTAATAAGATATGCTGTCCAGTTTTAATGAAACTTCTTCCATAGTTGCATCCATGCTAATCTTTTTAGCTGCTGCCATGTTTACACACTTGCAGTACAACAAAACCAAGCCCCTAGGTCCTGCCTCATTCCTCTCAAATGACACTGATTAGCAGGGATGCGCGATAATTATCGGTAATGGTAAATTATCGGCTGATATTGCATATATTTTACACATTTTAATTATCCCGATAACAAAATATTAACCGATAAAATCCACAGATAATAAAGGCATTTGTTTTCTTTCTCACAAGACTACATATTCCGAACCAGTAGGTTATGCCGCAGCATGAGGCCCGCTGTTAACCACCAGAGAAGAAGAAAGATGCAGCCTCAGCCGTACTGGCAGAGTTTTTCAGTATATATGGGGAGGATAACATGACAGTGTTCCAAAATTTGCCTCGGTTTTAGCTCCCGAAGAGTGGGAAACAGTCCTCAAATTCTCCACTCTTACACAACGAATCTTGTAAGTCACTAAAACGCCATCATCCTAACAACGCTAAAACGAAGCAGCAGTAGCCGCTGGCGTTAGCCACGGGCATTAGGACCAAGCCAAAGGTGACGATGAGGCAGAGTGCTGATTAAGCAGGCACTGGAAACTGCAGAAAGTTTGTCGGAGCCAAAAGGCAATGCTAATAATGACAAAATCAGTCTGGCAGTGATCCACCACTACTTTCATAGACGTATACCTGCCCGCTCTGTTTGATGTGGTTTCATTCAGTCTGAGCGACATTAGGAACAGAAGTTTACCCACAGACCACGGCTGACTTTACATTCTTAACCTATCTCTGATATGACTTATGTCAGTGCATATTTTTAATCTTTATGTAAAACATCAGCTCTTTTTTTGACTTATGCAGCAAAAAAAAAAGAGTCCCCAAAACATCTCCATTTGTTAAGTATGACAGCCTGTTATCATTTGGTTTTATGTCTAAGTCAGCTGAATTCTTTAGTTTATTGAAATGTCAGATCTGACCACTTGTCAAGATACTTAAATTTATTTCAAGTGAAAAGGGGTAAAAGTATGTCAGTTGTTTGTGTATGTTGTACTTGGGTAGACAAATGTTAAAAAAAAATAACAGCTGTAAAGTCAGAGTTGTTTTTGATATAAACACAAGTAATGTCAGTTAGAATTAGTTATAAATACCTTTGCTCACTACATATTAACCCCGTCTTACCCCCAGATGTGCATAGAAACATCAAATAAACTTATTTTTTTAAATCCAAAATTGAAGAAAAATTATCAGTTCTTATTAGTTATCGGCCATCAGGGGTAGGAAATTTTTGGTTATCGGTATCGGTTCACAAACACACTTATTGTGCATCACTACTGATTAGTGCATTCATTCTCTGATCGGGTATAAACATTTCGGCTTTAAGCTGAAGCTCGGCTTTGCAGGGCTAAGTGTTAGCCACACTCTGCAAACCTATTTCACATCATTAACCTCTTTATGCTGCTAAGCAAATGGTGTGTTTCTGCATCAGCACTGAAGTAAAGCTTTACAGTTCAGCATTGCAAGATAGTGAGAGGGCCCAGAACCAAACTGGGAACTCCACATACTTGCACACCACTCCCTTGCTGGCTCCGCTCATTCTGTCTTTGTCTCTTTATCTTTGCCTTATCATAGACTTGTATTGGTTTTATACATATTAGAAGGTATTATTAAATTGCTAATAAGTGACAAGAATAATTGTTTCAGTTTCAAGTAAGTACACAAAAAGTATCAACAAATTTGATATACTGGTTCACATATTGGCCTAATGTTATATGCTGACCAAATGATCTACTTGTGTTAAATTCAGGATACCTATAACCTCTTTTTCTTGCCTTTGAATAGATTCACTACAAAAAGATTAAAAATCTCACTCTGAAAAAGATAAACTATACAAGAGGGGAAAAACAATGAAAGTGCTGGTAGGAAACAACAGAAGGGAAGTATTTGATAGGTCACTGTATTTGTGCTTCATCACAACAGAGAGTGGAACAGAAAAAGATTTGGATGCACAATACACAAAAGTAACAGGGTTCAAGACACGGAAGTAGAAAGATTTTGATAAAATGTGAAAAGGGTGCATGCAGCATGAGCGAGACAGAGGAATGAAAGGGATGAGGGCTTAGGAGATAGAGAGTGAGAGGGCCATGCCCGACTCCAGCTCGGAAGAGAGAGGATGTCTCAGAATATGGGGCTATCTCTCTGTAGCTTTGTCTGCAAGGGCAACTGAGCTGGCAGATGACTCTGCTGCACATGGACAAAAGAGGCTTACAGGCCACCCTGCATGTCAGCTTTCCTTCGGCCTGAAGTGTGAGAGCTGCAGGGGAATATAGGGGTGAACTCAAGCTCTTACCTGCACCAGACCTACAGGGACCTTGGAAAAATGGATTCAGATTTACTCTATACATGCAACATCAGCCTGCAGCTTCATTTGGCATTTATCCCAGTTTAGCACAGTGTCTCCTAACGCTGAAAGAGCGCATATCTTACAGTTGTAATATCGCAGTAAAAAGTTGCAAATGCATGGATAAAATACAAAAACACGTCGCTGGTGTGCTTTTATATTTCAACATTTTCACATCATTAGTTAGAGCAGCTTCCTGATAGGAAGAAAGAAGCAAAACTCTGGGTGCTGTCATGTGCTCTTTGTATGCATGGCCTCTGTAGTGCTGATGTGACTGCAGGGGGAGAGCCTAACCCTGTCAGTCACACTGACAGCCAAGCTGTCTTATCTGCTCTCTATAGCGATGGTGCACTTTAATTAGGCTACAAGGTCAATCAGCACTTTTAAGAAGATGTGATTCTACTGAAAGCACTTCATAATCTGGGACAGCTGTGGTGTTTTGGTGGGCTTGAGGCAAACACTTGGATTTTTTCTTCCTGCCTTTTCTGATGGACTTATTTCTTTTCTTTTATACTGCTGAACTAATCAAAAGCAGCTTCCCCTGATGCAAGAATGACACATATCATAAAATGCAATCTTATTGTTAAGAGATGATAATGTTTTGCCATCTTTGTCGCTAACTTACCTTAATAAAGCAACATCACATGTGCATGCAGCAGTTTGGTCTTTTGTAGCAAGAAAATAGTGAGCTACCTCTGAGAATTCGGCAATTTACTCCTTGATTTCCTCTTCCTGTGTTACATTTTCTCTCCCCTGTTTGGAAAAATGAATTTCAGTTTTGTTTTGGAAACTGTTATGCTCACCATCAAACCAAATTGGCTTCCTTGAATTGCTCCTCACAGGTGCATATCCTGCCACAATTTTACACAGTAGTCGCAGTCAGGCTGCTTCATTGTCAGTGCTAAAATAAGCAATCTGTTGTGTGTGAGATTTTTTCAGGGGGATAACTGAAAATGTAATCTTATTCGTGTTTATATTGCTTTGTGCCGGTGTTCATAACTATTTAGAAGAGAGAGAAAAAGCAATGTTTTTCTGGGTAATCAAAACAGTACTTTGTACTAAATTATCACCTCTGTGTATTCTAGATATGATTTTACACGTCTTATTGTCCAGCCCTTTGTTTTAGAATCTTGCTGAGCTGATGGTTTACTCTTGCAAAACATACAACCAGACCATATGCTACATGAACTTGTCTCATAAACCAGGGCTCCATTCAGATCAAGGCAACTCACAATACCTTTCACTCAAGTATTGTCCACTTATCTGCAAGAAAAGTATGGCAGCAGTTTATTACAGCATATGGAGAGATGCTCCGTAAAAGCAAGGCATGTGACAGCAGTAGTTCATATCTAATCTAAAACCAAGCTGCAACACACAAAGGAAAAAAACTCTGCAGTTCCACGGGAGTCCACTTGAGGCTGGCTCGAGTCAATATTGAAATGCCAAATGCGGCAAAAATAAACATGTTAACTATCTGGTACACATTTGGTTTTAGAACCAACTGTATGGTAGCTGATTTCTTTACATCCATAAAAACTGTGCTTTCAAAATATTAAGGCTACGTGTTATTCATTTATCTGCATTGATAGGAGGTTGGCTAATCTGACTGAAAGGTTGGCAGCATTGGTGCTGTTCGCATCTAATCTGCCTTTTTGCACATTTTTAGATTGATGTAAAGTCAGTTATAGTCAACATTTCCAGTATGGTGGCCTCTAGTGTTTGAGGTAACATGTTATAAAATAATCCATTAGAGCAGCGGGTCTCAACTGGCCAAAAGTCAGGACCCACCACCACCTTCTTGTCGACCAATCGTGACCCAATTTCTTAAAAAAATTGTAACCATATCCATTTTAATGAAAAATGTGGCAGTTTGGAACAAAAGATGTGATAAAACAAAGAGATGGGTATATTTTCTTCAAAATAATAGCATAATATATCCCTTTTACTTCATATTTATTTCCCAGGCATACATTCATGACAAACTGAAAAAGGCTTAATGAACCACTTTTGGGCTACCCCCGTCCAGTTAAGAACCAAAGCATTAGAGTGCTCAGATTACTTTTCTTGTAATGAGTAAGGTAACACATTAGGTTAGCAACTGAAGTAAACCACTATTAGTTACTTTTTCACAAAAGTAACATTACTGACTGAAAACTGACCCATTTCTCTAACTCTTTTGTTGGCAAAATAAAAAAAGTAATTTAAAAAGAATCCTGGTGCATCTCCACTGTTTCTGTTTCTCTCCTGCCTGTTGGCATGTAGCTGTAGCAACATGTACACACAGCTGTGCAAGTGAACACATACGTAGCTAATGGTTTAGGCTAGTATGATGGCAGAAAGGACAAGAGCACTTTCGGATTCAACCCCATGCCTGGAAAAAGGAACAACATAATAGCAAAATGTCAGTTTGGCTCAGTTGGTAAAGCTGGCACTTGTTTGGTGCATGTCTTCCCCTCACTTTGCCCAAAGAAAGCAAAGAAAGCACAAAAATAACATCTAGAAAAACAGGTTTCTAGTTCTGTCAATTTCATTTTATTTTTTTTTATCTTTCCATGTTCATTTAAATATACAGTTCCATTTCTAGTTTATAATAGGTGTTTGTTTTGTTTTAGTTATACTGGTTTCAATTTTTTTTATTTATTAATGTATTTATCTATTTTTTAGGTTATGGTTCCTGAAGGCCATGGAATGATGGAGTCAAAACACAAAGGTCGCCATACAGTAGGCGTTTTTACAGCCGAATCTAACTGAAATGTTGATCAAGTGGTTAAAGGGAACAGATTTTTGGTAAAATTTAAGTACCTTAATGTATTTCTTTCGTCAGTACTCCAAAATCTAATGAGTTACTTTAAAGGGACACTTCAACATTTTGGCAAATTCGTCCATTGCCATAATCCCTATAGTCTTAGTAATAGGTTAGTTACCTTCAGTTGTCGGTGCAAGCTGTTTTTAGATCGGCCGCTACAGAGTTCGGACCTGCTGTGCCAACTCAATGTAAGCAGACGGTATTCCGGCTTTCCCTCATCAAACTCATCAAATACACAATCCAACAACTCCAAAACGCTCTCGTGGACAAGTTGTGACCTGCACATTCACCACGCTATGAAATAATAACGTATAATTATGTAACATTACGACGCATGAAGCAAATACTCTGAACTATTTCTTGAGTAAACCACTGGGCGGAGTGACACAGTGCAGCAGCCATGTCTGGACTGTAGTTCCGGCTTTGCAATTTAGCTTTAAAACATCTCCGTCTCGTAATTTTCCATGATTATTTCATAGCGTGGTGAATGCGCAGGTCACAACTTGTCCACGAGAGCGTTTTGGAGTTGTTAGATTGTGTATTTGATGAGTTTGATGAGGGAAAGCTGGAATACCGTCTGCTTACATTGAGTTGGCACAGCAGGTCTGAACTCGGCGGCGGCCGATCTAAAAACAGTTTGCATCGACAACTGAAGGTAACAAACCTATTACTAAGACTAAAGGAATTATGGCAATGGACAAATTTGCCAAAATGTTGAAGTATCCCTTTAAAAAGTAATGCTGTCCAACACAGGCTATCACCATCACTGGACAACAACCGACATCTATGAGTTAAAAAGTCCAAGTCCCAACCAGACATTCTGGACCACAGACTGTTACTGAAATCACCAATGTTAATTGGCCTTTTTGATATTAAAAGTCATTAATTTACCATTCATGATATCAGTACGTTAAACTGACAAGCTAGAACGACGACATATCCATGACATGGGTTTATTTCACATTCATATTGGCAGCACTCCATAAGCATGATTTGTAAAGTATTATAAAATAAAACAAAAACTTGGAGGTTGCTATCATTGCTCTGTTATTCCTCAAATGTTGCTAGCTGGTTGAGATTAAAACTTTGCAAGATGGATCTACTTGATGACATGAAATCTAGCCTATCTATCTGCTTTGAAAAGTTAAAAGTATGCAAAAAACAATACGTCTGGCGCGCCGGTAGTCGAGTGGTTAAGGCGCATGTCATATACGCAGGCGACCCGTGGCACTATTTCCTGCATGTCTCTCCCCGCTCTCTCCCCTGTTTCCGACTCTATCCACTGTCCTATCAAATAAAGGCAAAAAGGCCAAAAATAAATCTTTAAAAAAAAAAAAAAAAAAACAATACGTCTTAAAGTCTGTGTCATGAAAGATATACAAAAGAAGACTGTAAATAACCACCAGGTAAATTCACAGAAAGAAAAGGCTGGGTATACAGTTCAAAGTCACAAAAAAAACAAACAAAAAAAAAACTAAAGAGTAATCTCTACTCTAGATAAATTTCAACATATCAAAACTACATTATCTTGAAACTTGTGTTAACTGATGGTAAAATGGGAAAACCAAAGATGCCAAAGTGCCTCGTGCGTCTATTTGTTGTAGGATTCTGCTAAGGAAACCTGATGTGTTGTCCAGTCTCCCATTGCACTCTGCCCCAGAAAGTAACCTTGAAGTGATTAAAACCAACCAGTCCTTTAACATGCAGTGACTTTTCCCAGCATATACAGAGTGTTTCTGATTTTTCTCTCCAGAATGAGTATCAGAAAAGACAGAGACATATGAGTTTGCATTGTGATAAAAATGACTCCAATAATGTTTCTCTATAACGCACACACTCATTGGAATGATAGCCTGCCCTTTCTCCATCTGTCTCCCTCCTCCGCCCCAATCTTCCTGACAGCTCATTTGTTTTCATTTCCAGGATATTTTGCTTGATATGTAATGAAATAAATATCTATATATTGAACAAATCATCAGGCAAGGGAGATGGGATTCTTCATCAGATGTCACTTACAGTTTTGCATTGCAGATTTATTGGATTTGTTTATTGTCATAGCACATCATTGGGTGTCCCAGCATGCATAAAAATGTATTGTAACTTTTTGGTGATAAAATCCGTGAACCGTAAGGCTCAATTTTTGCATGCAGGATATATAAATGGAATCTATATCTTGGAATATGATAGATATGAGGGAGGGGAGAGGTATTTGGACCTGTCAAGCTAATACCTAATAGCATTAGACTGCAATAAGACTGGCTAACTTCGACTGAGCTATCAGGCAGATGGCCTTTTCCTCTGGCTTCTATATTGCCTCGGCTTGCTCTCTCCCTCTCTCTGACAAACCTTACAGTAAGCATTTTAATTCCCCCTGACCTTTTCTGATCTCACCCTGGCAGTTCCTGCCCGTTGCTTAGGGCCAAAACAAAATGAAATTTGAATTTCAGCTCAGAATAATTTAAGATGATCCCTTCTATGCAGGGAGTCTGAACTATTTTGTAGCTTGAGTTCTGCCAACTGAGTCAATGGACTTTCCGTGAGAGCTCTCTCTCTCTTGCCTATGGGACTGTGGGATCACATACAGTGTGATGTGAGTTTGTGACGAGCGGGGAGACTGAGCAAGCAAAGTGTCCCCAATATTCACATGTATGTGAGCATGAGCACATGGCGCACACGCTGGCACACAAACGCGGACGTGCTCCAACTCTAGTACACTGAGCACCAGAGGGCTTTGTGTGCGAGGCTGAGAAATGCCATGTCAGCACGCACCACATGGAAGTTTAGAGGGGGGAAAAGCTAAATAGTAGGAAAAAATGAGTGTGTGATGAAAAATGCATGGAGGGGAGCGGGGGACAGGGGCTCCCTGTGCGCAATTGTCTACTAAGAAAGTCCTGAGGATCCTTTCCTCCTCTTTATCCAGTTGCCTCTTCTGACAGTCCTGCCTTCCATACGTACCACAAATAGAATAAAAAAGCCACATTCATACAAACTATGTGTACAAAACCTCATACCTACAGAAAACCCATTGTAATGGCTGCAGGAAGAGTGAATCTCCTCTCCTGGTTTCAAAAGCTAAGATCTGATGTAGGAATCAGTCATTAAAACATGTTAAAGTAACTTCAGTTGTTGTATAGTTGAAGTAATAACCTACAGCTGTAAAGCACACCAAGATTTCTGTCAAGGCATCCTAGTACATGAAACACTGAAATGCTTGCTTGTGACCGGAGTGCCTTGACTTATGCAGGAGTGGCACAAAATTTGTGCACATGCATACAAAGCCTCATCATTTATTTCCCTTTACTGTCCCACATAATCATATCCACTTTTGATGTTATGATGGGCTTACATTTTAAACTTTATTGAATTTCTAATCTGTTAAGATGTACTTACATTTCACTTTCTCAGTTACTTATTTTTGAAAATGGCAAACAAGAAAGCAAATTTAACTGCAGTGTTATTTGCAATATATGCCTTTCTCTATAATCTTGCCACAACATGCACTGATTGAAGGTAATATATAAAACAAAATCAAAAAAGTGCAATATATTTCAGTTGAATCTGTAGAGAAATGTGTCTGCTGTCAATTCCCTGTCCAGTTCAGAATCAGTATTCCGCTTCATTCTCAGTGAAAACCTTCACAGGACTCCTTAATCATGCAGTAGAGGTGATGAAATGATAGAGAAACATCAGCAATTAGACACCTGGAGAACAACTCAATCAATTTCAGAAACCTAACCCTTCTTTTCCACCAAAGTCCTTCAACATCTTTCACTCATCTGACTACATACAGGCCTATACTTGCACCATAAATGCACCTCCTTTTTTCTACTACTGTCATGTTGAGCTTATTTTTTCTTCTTCTTTTCTTTTTCTTTTTTTACAGCACATACTGCTGGCTGATGTCAGGTCGATCTGTCAAGAGTTTCTTCCATTGCGGTGAAAACAGCATGTTGTCCTTTTCACTCAACGACTGTCTGACAATGTTAATCTGCAGGAGAGGATTGTGTTGACAGAACACATTATGGAGCTTTAGGGGGGAAAGGTTAGGCATCAGCACAGAAGTAGAATTCAAATTGGTAAACCTCTTATATGGTGTGAACTTCTACAAGCAAACGCCCACCAGACTTAACCCTGCCCCTTTCAAATTAATTCATTATGGCTCATGCATATATGTGTGTGGTCCATGTTTAAGATAGTGTCACTGGATGTCTTATGTTTAGCTGTATACATGTGACAGGGTATGTTTATGAGACTGAAAATTATTTAATCTCCTCAGAGCTCCATCAGCAGTTTATCAGCCACGCCACCTTTACTGGGGGAGGAGGGGGATTTGGTGATGACTGACACGAGTCAGAGAGGAGGAGGTATCTGCATTTCAAATATCAATTGGTGCTGTCAGCGTGGCCCAGTGTGGTGAAGGATTATCTGAAATTAGTTTAGTTAATTCATCATTTTAAAGGGCAGTAGCTCTGCCGCTGATTAGTTATTGTACACACTTGTCAATTAAGGTTCCCGGGAGGATGCGTCTCAGGAGAACTGAAGCTGACATCAAATACACACACACACCAGGGAGGAAGAGAGGCAGAGCAGACACAGAGGGATGTGTGAAAAATACAGGAGGATGTGTGTTACGCAACATTAAATAAATGTTTTTGTCTGGTTACATTACTTAGAAAAGGCCTCACTGAGAATAAAGAAATTACATTTTTTTTTTTTTTCACAGAGGTGGGTGTTGTGCAGTGGAGGTGGTTATAGATGTTGTGAACTAGAAAAAAATCCATGTGCGAGCCTTTGTGCAAAAAGGCCAAGTGGAGGCCATCACATTGACCTCTCCACAGGTTTCTATTTCCATAGTTACTGTTGCTACGATACTGGATTCTGTTCACCATGCTATATATGGCCCAATAGAGAAAGTCTGGTCCAAGCGCTGACAGAGATACAGTGAATAGATGTGCACTGAACATGACTTGTTACAACACACAGATCTGTAGAATCATTCATACCTAAGTTTGAACAGTTTCAGGTTATTTCAGTGTAAAATGTATTGTATGAAAGAGTACAATTGGGGTGGGGAAAGCAGGGTCATTCAATACATTACAATACTGTACAATGTTGTTTCATACTGTCTAATACAAGATGATATGTTACAAGATGATACGATACAAAACAATACTGTACTATACTGTAAAATACCATAGAATTCAGGTACTAAACCTTACAATATGATACGATACAACACCATATCATGCAATACAATACCATACAATATGACATGATATGATACTACACGGTATTTTATAGTATGTTGCCACTGGTTACAATACTATACGATCAGATATGACACAATACGAAACGATACTATACAAAATGATATATGATACAGTATGACAGTGTTTTAAATAGTATAATAGTAGGGTATGATATGGTATAATACCATACAATATGATACCATACAATACGATATGATGTAATGCGATCCGATGCAGTATGATACAAAATAATACAAAAGGATATAATATATGATACATTACAACAGTGTATTATTTAGTACAGGACCATATGAAACAATAGGATATGCACCTTTCCTGTTTGGACATGTTCAAAAAAAAGCAGCTATTAGTTTAGACAGAAATATCAAGATGGCTATACCTGTGGGCGGGGGGATGTGATCTTTATTTTTCATCACTGATAATGTCAAAACCAAAGTAGATAAAGATGTGTAACCTCTTCAGAGCACTAGTCATATTCAAGACAGTTTAAAAGTTGTAGTTTAGTCTTGGCTGAATATGTCTGTTGCTCACAGTGCTGCAAAAAACACATATTGATCTTCTCAAACTTTCAGCGGGTCTTTGGGGGGAACATAAAGGGACAAAGCATTAATGAATGAGGAGAAGAAATGTCACATCCCCAGAAGGATTAAAGAGGTAGCTTTTTCACTCTAAACAGCTAATCAGGGACTGGTTTCCACCTGGGATGAAAGGTGGACGTAATTAACTTTGTGGGAGGACATCTAACAAGCTGCAAGGATTAAAAACCAGCAGTGCTATCGGTCCCCTGAAACAGGACTAACAATCACAGCTGAATGCAGCATCAGAGGTGACAGAACACATTCTATAGCATGTTCTGTCATATCAAGCAGTGGTTATGAAAGCAGACAGTACTGACAGCTGAGGAAATACCACTTGTTACATGAAGTGTAAAATGCAGCTTTATATGTTTTCTAAAAACAGATGTTGCAATGTTGTGTGATTATTTCCAGCCACACATTTAAAATCCATCCTCACTCTTTCAAAACAATACAAAATTATACTAACCAGAACAGAAACCCTCCCAGATGAATTTCATTTTTCAGGAAAGTGGTTATGGAAACAAAGGTTTAAGAAGCCAATATATTTTGTTCAAAAAAAGCTGTTTACATTGTATCCCTGAATAAAGTTGGCACATTGCCTCTCAGACTTGCCCCATGGGGTTCTGGATTAACCAGAAAAGCAAATTTCAAGAATGAATTATGAGGAACAGAGAAATGCTTGTTCAGTGCTGAATAAACTTTTTGTATGTGGTTTGTAGGTTAAGATGTTTACACTAAAATAAAGGTTAGGACAAGGATAAAATATTCTGTTATTCAGTACACTACCATCACAATTAAAGGTGGAGCGAATTATTGAAAAGAGGCAATTATTTTTGCCAGATATCCATATTTTAATAAAAACAATGATGATTTGCTGCTCTTCACAGATTTAGGATAACATGAGTGGAAGTTGATTGGCCTAAAAAGAACCTGGCAGCAGGATGAAGAGAAAAGGCAACAGAACAATATCAGACAATGAATATGTTATGTTAGCAAAAATAAACCATTTATAAGGGTTTTATGCTCTCTACCCCCCACCCACCCCCCCCCCCCCCCGAGGTTTGGAACCAAGGTGTTAAAGGATGAAATGAAGAGGTGAATCTGACACCTTATTAAAGTGAACTGATTCATTAATCCTGGACTTTCACTTTTTAGAAGTATTGAAGTGAAATTAATCAGATATAATCTTTTAGTGTTTGCATAATACCAATTACTACAGAGCTGCTGTAATGTGAATTCTTTATTAAGGATGCTTCATGCTATTTTGTATTGTATCCTATCCTACTGCATCACATCACATAGTGTCGTATTGTACCCTGTCCCACTATATCATATTGCATCAAATCATATCATATTGCACATTTTATCACTACAAAGATTTAAAGCCAGGTAAAAACAATTGAACAGTAACAGCATAGCAGAGTACCTCGAAATGACTTATCATTTTTGTTATTCATGATCCTGTTGAGACATTAGTAGTAATTTTGGTCTGTTTCAAAACCAGCTTATGTTACCCCCAACACTAGCTTGAAAGTGTTATCTATGAAGAGGTCTATTAACAACAATAAACTGCCCTCATAAGTGCCCTTGGAGTAGACTAAATTCGAGAGTGTCCCTTCTAAAGTATTCTCTATGTGGACAATTTTGACAAAGTGCCATGTTTAGGGCCCTTTAGGTCAACAAACGGGCTCTCAAAGGTGCCTGTTAAAAGGACAATGCATGATGAACTGCCCCCCATGCTGCCCTTCCAGTGTACAATAAGTGATAAAATGCCCTCTAGGGTTTCCCTCTAGTCTGAGAGGTCATGTGTCCAACAGTGGAGAAAAGGCAATTAAGTGCTAAAATTTCCTTGGTAAAAAGTTCTTTTTACATCCTTTTTAACATCCTCCTGTTTATGTGTGATTTGTGCACTTATCCAGGTTTTGTAACTATTTCATGTTAAATATTTAACAACTGTGCTGATTTTTTCCCCCCACTGCATAAATCAGGTGCCTTTCCACCATTTTCACCCCTCAAACATCCAAAGTCTGCTACTGGTGCTGTCCATATCTCACTGTTGGGACTTGGGTTGGGGACTGGAGAGTTGCTGGTTCAGCTCCTGGTATGGAGCAAAGTGTGTATAGATTGAGCAAGTTCTCTTCCTGAGCACTGCCTTGGTGCCCTCAGGCTACACTTGGGCCTGGCGCCACGGTGGCGGATGATAGAGCCCACTCCCCACTGATAAATGTTTGGCCCCCTCAGTTTAAGTCATATACCAATAGTATCCCAACCTATAAAATATCTGAAACAAGAGACGCATACATCATAGACAAAAAAGAAGCCCTTTCTCCTAAGTTTCCTCCATTAAAAATGAGCAGTGATAAAGGCTCCTGCCATCTCACACAGCAATCGAACATGGTTAAACATCTTGCTGTAGGATTCAACAAAATGGTTTTGGGAAGAGGAGAGGTAGGGGCATGCACTAATGGAGGCTGCAACTTTCAGAGAGGTAACAGCATTTGACAGGTTTATTTTGTCTAATGGTTCATGTTGGATATTCAAATCAAGAGTGATTTTGCAAAACAGGTATCTCTATTTGCTTTTATCAGTGTTTTTGATTGTGTGCAGGAAGTAAGTGTCATGCACTGGTTTGATATCCATCGGGTTATTTTTTTAGCTTTTGTTGGCCCCATAATAGGCCTGCATGCAATTATTCTTGCCAAAAGATCTGTGTATAAAGTATCCGTTATGAGAGAGAAAACTCAAAATTCTTTACTTTAATAGTTTTAAATTTTTGGGACCAAAATTGAAGATTTTTGAGATTATAAAGTTAAAGTGATTGGCTGGAAGATTGCATGGAAGAACATCCTGCTAGACGAAGCTGCTTTCCTTGCACAAGTCCTACAGTTTAGTGAAATGATCATTCTTGAGTCCATCCATCCATCAATTTGAAATAAAGTTGAGACAAAACACCAGGCAATCTCAAACTCACACCTACAGGCAAATTAGAGTCAGCAATTAACCTAACAATCAGGTTTTTGGTGGTGGCAGGAAGCCAAAGTACCGGAAGAGTGCCTGCACTTTCATGCAGCCCCTGATTTAACTCTCAATTTATAGTTGAAGGTCTTTATAACCTAGTTGAAGGTCTAGGTTTGAATGATATAAATACCACATTAGATATGTTGTCATTTTAATCAACTCCGCCTTTCCTTTTTACTCAAACAGCTTTTGACAACCTTTAATATTACACTCCTACCCCAGAATGTAAGCATCCAATGTAGCAATCTACCAAAAGTTGACCCATGGTTTCCTTAAAAGTAAGTCAAGAGAAGGAAAAGGGCCTTCATAAATGTGAACCAGCGTGGTCTGAAACCAAAGGGGCCAATGTAACCTTTTACATCAGAGTACAGTGTTATTAAAGAGGCAGAAAGAAACAGCAGCCATGTAATGAATTAGGCTCTTTCTGCTCCTCCCTTTAGTCTCAGAGCTGACTGTAAAAAACACAGATGGGGGTCAGGAAAAATAAAAATGCCAGAAAATAAAATGATACATATTTTTTTTACAATTTCCAATTCAATTTCCTCTGGCTGACCTGCAGTAACAGGAGAAATCAATGCAGCTGCGAGTAAAATATTCTGAATTGAAGGATGGAAAAAGCCTCCTGCTTTTACACAAAAACAAAGACCATCTTTGTTCTGGAAGATCACTCACTGAAAAATAAATCACTCAGGGAAAGAAATGCTGGCTGCAGAAGCAGGCACAGACCCAGACAAACTCACTTTCCTCCAAGTTCGCTTTACAGAAATAGCATTAGTAAAACAGTGCTTTAAACTCCATTTCAGCTTTGTGCATTGTTTCCTGTCGACTGCAGACTGGAGACGGTTTCTTTGTTAAATATGAAAAGTAAGATGAGCATATTTACATACAGAAATATACATTCAGTGGAGTGTTGCTGTAGATTAGAGAGAACTACAAAAGTAACCTGAAGTCTCTAGCTGTTACTGCTGGAAGAGAGGAAATCTGCAAACCTCAATTAAGCAGAATGTCACCTGTGCTTTCATATCTTCTGTTTATAAATCCATAAAAAGAAGCAAAGTGAGAGATCTCTGCCTCCCTCTCTGCTGCAGGTAAAACCCATCCATCACACGTGTTGACAGCACAACAATCTGGACTGTGGTGTGTACATCCTTCTCAGGGCTAAATGAAATCCTTGATCAGAAGTGGGGCCTGGGATTCATGTGCTTAAGCTGCTTCTGCTGAACCCATGCAGCTTTGACAAGTAAATAAGTTCAGAGTTAAGGCTTTAACTTTGCTCTGTTAACAACAATGATGAGGGGATGACAGTGAAGCAAGGCCACACATAAGGGGGGATAAAGGGGTGGGCTTTCTGGGGCCCAGTCAAACTGAAGGGCCCATGGAGGTCAGGAAAATCATGGTCAATAGTGCTGTGATAACCATATCTAATTTCTAACAGTAGCTCATGTGCTGAGTTTATTTCAATTGTTTATTTGTCCCTGTATGAAGAAATACTTTTAAAGGAATTTTAATCAAATAATATTTTAACATTGGGACACAAGCAAAGAACTTGTGTGTTCCACCATGGAAAGATATGAGCTTCATAACAAGAGGAGAAAGGGCAGGCCTGTGTTTGTCATCCAGCACATTAAAGCATTTTTCCTCTGCAGATTGATTCCTCACCTTGCACTGCCAACATGTCAGCATTTCGCTTTGCATAAGGCATATGATGTTGAGCCGGGCGTAAACCTGCACCTGCATAAAGAGACTGAGCCAGATTACGTGCATTTGAGGAAAAATTGTGCCCAAATCGACGTTGTTGCATATGCAGTCGAGTGTATCGTTACTGTGCTGTAACTTATCAAAAGTCAAAGAAAAGTTTGTCCATAGAAATTATCAGGGTTCCCATGGATCCATGAAAAATCTTAAAAAGTCTTCAATTAAACATTTAAAATTGAAGGCCTTCAAAAATTGTATTTTTACCAGAGAGAGGTCTTAACTTTCAGAAGTTACACTGACTGAGACTTCTCTCTATCCATCGTTGTTTTCTAGCCATTGTCATGCAATTCAGATCATTCTCTTCTGCTACATATCCACGTTTCAACTAACGGCATTTACAGCAGTGCTGCCTGTAAGCTGAGTCAGCCCTGCTCCGTCAGTGTGAGGTGGGTTAGAGAAAAGCCTTTGGTGTTAAGGAAATACTAAATAAATAGATTAGGAAAGAAGGAATGTCTTCAACCACAATGAAAGGACCCATTGTTGTTAAAGGCTGCAGAAAACAGTGGCAGCAATACAACAGTTGTAAAGTAAGCATCAAGAAGTCTTCCATCTGTTTGTACTCTAGTCCTCATGCCAGCATCTCCTCCCCCTCCTCCCCCTTCTCTGTAGACACATGAGCCAGGATATCATTTTAAGCTCATGTTTACTGCTATGGCTTGTTAAGTTTTAGAGAGAATACCAATTTTGGGTTAACAAATCAGCATTTAGTGGGTTATTTAAAAACTCTGACATACCATGAGACGTGTCTTGTACGTTACAGACCAATTAATAAACACTACCGGCAAATATGTTCTTGTGAAAGAGATCTTGATCTCAATGGGTTTAATCTGGTTGAATAAAGGTAAAAAAAAAAAAAAATTGTAATGCAAAAACACGACAGATCCATTACGGAGTTTCCATTACAGTTTTTTGCAAAATAAAAGCAATATGTTCATATTTCAACTAAGTACAATTGTGCTTTGAATGTGTCCCCATTGAAGGAAGTTTTGGGCATGAGTCTCGGAATTCTTGTAAAATCTAATCTCGCATGACTCCACTGAAAGGAGGCTGGACATTCAAAACCTGTTGTGTGTTGGTACGGTTATGATTACATGTACAACGGTTGCCTTCACAATTTTAAACAAAAGACAAAGGCAACGGATGGTACCTCAGAGGCAAAGTCCGTATGTATGGCAAAAGCCACAAATAAGGGTAAAAGTTTGATGTTAAGAAGGTTCTCATCTCCTCTTCTGTCCACACGTACCGCACCATGACGTCTCGGAGCGAACTGGTCATGTGACACCATACGTTACGTCCTGTGACTTTTAGATGTGGAAAAAGTGTTCCCATTGCACTTTTGCTCACGTATAAACTTTTCAGCGATATTTGAAAGGTTTTTTCGAAATTCAGGTGTTTCCATTACCATTTTTTTATTGCGTTGTTTACTAAGATTACAGTTACTAAGTTAGCAAAACTTTTTAAAATCTTTCTGAACAACATTAACAGGATAATCCTTTTACTGGAGAAATCTATAGACACTATTTCATGTTAAATATATGTAAGGCAATCATTATTTTTAGGCATTAAAGCAGCAAACAGACTTCTCTAATGTGATTTGTGTTTAATATGAAACTACTCATTTTATAAAAAAATCAGGCTATCCTTATAAGAAAATATAGTTCTTTTTTTATCATTAACTAAATTTTCTCCACAAATTGTTGTATAAAAGTTCTCCAGAATTCATGGAATTCAGTGTTACATGCTCAAAAGTTCCTTAGGGAGGACCCCAGGCCAGTCCCTCATTTAACAGTACTCATTGTCTTTAAATAAACCCTGAAAATCTGGTCTACCAAGTTGCCCACTTAAAAATGTGCAGCTCACCCTTATTTTGACAGGTATTCCTTTAAAAAAAGCATTTTTTCTGCTTTTTAATAGTTACACGGTTGTGAATAAGGTCAAATGTGCCAGAAATCAACAAATTAGTATGTTTATTAAAAAAAAATGTTTTTTGTCCTTTGCTATTTGACATTTGATAAACAGTATAATACTTTTTTTTAAAATCAGCCCTGGTCCAGTGTACTGAAAAATCTTGCATCTTTCATTTCTGAATTTTTCTCCGTTAAGGCCTTGAAAAGGTCTTAAAAAGCCTCAAATTTGATTTTCTATAGTTTGTTGTAACCCTGACATACTGAAACCACATAATCCTCACAGATCATTTTTAGTTGAACTTTATCCTCAATCATGAAATTATGAAATCTACATAACTGTAAAGATGTGGGAGATTATATTTCACTGTTAATTAACGAGCATATTTACTGCATGTGACAACACATGACAACTATGTTTTCACCTGTCACTTATTTGTTTAACTGCTAAATTTAAGGTTTGATATGTGTAAGTGTGAAAATCATGCTGGCTTCACATTTCTGTGTGAGCTAGTTCATCAGGGAGACTGTAAATAAACCTACACATTTGCAGTGAAAAGGTCATTAAAATGACTTATTAATGTGATTATTCTGTTGTCCTGTAAGTGTCACTCTGCTTGTTATAACAAAGGTCAGTTTACTTGTTAGTACTACTCAGGAGGGAAACTGGGCAAGTAATAGTTTAATAATCTCTTCTGTCACTCTGCATGGAGTTATTCCAGGAGCTTAAATTAAAGAGTTGCATTATGGGATATGTAGAATAGAGCAACCTTTGGTCTTTGCAACAATCTCTCACTTTTGACTGTTTTTGATAGCGTTAAAGTACAATACCGTACTGGCTTAAGACAAGTTTACTTAAGAGGGATTTTGAGGAGATTTAGGAGGAGGTGCAAATGTTTCCACACAGTTAAGCATTGGTAAGATTCTGCAGACTACACTGCTGACACATATTTAATGTTTTGTCCACAGCCATTTTGAAAGTCACAGTACCTTCTTTAAATAAAGGAAGCTCTCATGGACCCTTGGGAAGAACAAAAGATTTATCATTACAAAATCAGCCACAGTATACAGTTATGAGCTGAGACAAAATGGCCAAAGCAGCACTACAAACGAACCTTGACCTATGAGGGTGCACACTTCCTCTGTTTTTGTGCCTGGGGGTGCTTGTCAAAATGTGAAATATGGATTCCCTAAACTTATCTTCAAATATCACTTTCAACCAACACTTGTCTTGGAAACAGACAGAGGGACCTTAGCATCAACAGTGTGTCTGAGAGAAATGGAGAAAAGGTGACTCACAGGCCACGGGAAAGGACGAAAAAAAATCAAATAACTGCTGAAGCATGAAAGTCTGAACATTTTCTTTTCCTCTTCCTCTTGGAGCAAAAAGAAAGCTTTCTTTTAAGGTCTGGATATTGTGAAATCTTATTTTTCACATTCCATCTTTGAGGCACAAGGAAACCTGAAAAGCTATGGTTACAGCAGTTAAGTAACCATCCTATTTCAAAATTGAGGTCTTTTCAGTTGTTGTGTGCCGTTCAGACCACCTGGGATTCTCTGGAGCATGCTGAGTCCTATCACAGGGAATTGCAGAAAGCTTTTTTTACAGCAGGCTGTCACGTTTTTACCTTCTTTACCAGCTACAGCTAACCCTGGCACCATGCAGAGCGGCTATCTAGTCCTGCTTGACGCCTGATTGAAGTCCTACATCATCGACCCCTCATTTCTATCCTCCATTCAGTGGATTTATAGATACCTTTGGCTCTGGATGCTGCATGTCCATGAATGACAAGATTAGCCTTCACATGTATTTTAACATCTTTCTTGGGCTCTAGTTGAATATTCAGTGTTGCTTTTGTCTGTAAATTCCAGGCTTGGAGACACGCAATCACTGTTTCAGGTGCTAAATTCCTCATCTGCAGTGACAAATAACTGTGAGCAGCAACAACTACAGCAGAATCATGCAAAATAGAGCCTTTAATGCAGCAGCATACAAAATGAAATGGCTGTGAAGAGGCAGATGTTATAAACAAATCACTTAATTTGCCACTGAACCGTTTTCTTCCATCATATTAGAGCTGTTTAACAAGGCCGAGAGCAGCTATGTCTCCCCTATATGAAAACTCATCTTCTCATCAGAACAAGCCTCCCAAGACTGTTGTCTTCACTCATCAGTGGATGAACAATAAACCTCTGGTGCTCCGCGTATCCTTGATAGCTGCGTTTAAAAAACACCACTGGGATTACTCCTGTCAGCAAGCGTGTGAAGTGTACCTTATGGAAATGCCACCATCAGAAAAAATATCATATTTCTTGATTTTTACTTAACCCTCATCCTCCATCTCAGCCGTCTTCAGCTCCAAGAGACAATTTAGGCTCGTCCTTGGCTCAAAGGCAGTACCACTTGAAATGCCTTTAGATTTGGTTTGCGCACACACACATCAAAGAGACCAGAAGCTTATTTTCAAGTATTTTGCACCCCGAGGCTAGGAGCTACTTCTGAGGCGGCTGTGTTGCCTGTAAATAGCTCAGTTTTTCTGTTCCGCCGATCCCGGCGAAGCAACATCTACCAGAGAGCGCTGGGCAGGGGCTTCGGCACTCTCCTATCACCAGAGGTAATGGGGGGGGGGGGGGGGGGGGAGTTCAGTGTGCATAATAGTTTTGCTGATTGCTTTCCTAAGGTGTTGATCAGTAATGCTCGCAACAAACTAAACTCTATCCAAGTCTGCCAGGGAAAGCGCATCCTCTGAATGTTCTGCTTCTTGCCTTTGAAGGATCAAACTTTTCCTCCTGCGTTTGATGGTGCAGACCTGTGATGTGCTGGAGTTTCAGAGCCTCTATGTTCATGTTGTGATAGCATAAACGGCAAAACATTGTAATGAACTGCAAGGAATAATCAGTACTTTACTCTAGTATGATATGTAATACAGATCTACAGCTTTTAATGTTATAATAATTCCTCAAACGTAATTACCTACTCTAAATGTAATAAATGTAACATTTGTGGGAAGGTAAAAGTCACAATCGCTCAAAGCTGTATCAACTTCCCACAAGTGTAACGTAAACATGAAAATGAAACTTGTGGTCATTATTTGTTGTAGCCTTTTTACATCTGCTAGTGGGTTCAACTTAGCTTAAGCTCAAGTTGCATCAAAAAACATACTTATGGCAATTCTTTGTTTGCCATGAAACAGGAAGTTTTTTTTCCAGTCTTAACCCTGACCATTCAAAATGTTTAAGAAACAGTAAGTTGCTGGGGAGAAAAAAAATGCCAGTCCAGCCTTATCGTGTGAGTTCTGCATATGCGCAAAAAATTATTTTTGTCTGTCTTCTATGAACTGTAAATTAACTTGTATTTGGACCAGATGAACCCCTTCTGAGGGCTTAATTCAAGAAGAACCTCTTGGCTTTTGTTGAATTTTCCAAAATTGATATCACTCCTCTCCTTTTTTCATTCAAAAATTTTGTGCTAATTTTCATAGCTCTATCAGTGTTTTAAGACTGAAAAAAAAAACAGTCTGTTTCATGGCAGGAAAATTTACTACTTTAAGTATTATTACAATCTCAGTGATTTACTAGTTTGGTTTACAATGTTTCTGCATGTAATTTATTAATTCTTCAGAGTGTTTTGCAAAAATTCATGGCTCTAGCAGTGTTCAACACTTAGAAAATGGCCAACAAAATTTGCCATGACTATCTAATGTAATAGTAATTACATTTGCAGCAGTATTTTTTTGTTCGCCATGAAACAGGATGTTTTTTCAGAGCCTTAAAACAGTGGTAGAGCCATGAATTTTAGCACAAAATTTATGCATGATGAAAGAAGAGGAGTGATCCTGTAAAATGCAAGGGATTCTTCTTGAATTAAGCCTTCAGAAGGGGTTCATCTGATCTGTACACAAGCAATTTTACAGATCAAGGACAGCTGACAAAATGACTTTTTTTGTAGGTGAACAAAACTTACAGGGCAAGGCTGTGCTGGTTTGTCAAAGTATAACACCTTTCCCTATCAGACCAAGTTACTGTGTCTAAAACTTCATAAGACTAAAAGAAAATTTTGAGCGCACAGGGATTTTAAGTAATTGCCAAATAATAAAACTGGCTGGGTCAGCAATGTTTCTGTATGTTATTATTTCTTCAGAGCACTGCTTTAAAACATATTGATCCACTCTTCATCCAACTTTTTTTTGAGACTACTTCCTGTTTCATGGCAAACAAAATTGCCATGACTACATTTTGCAATGATGTCAGACTGTGACTAATCTGAATACGGTTTTTATCTTGTTATTTTTCTGTGATTAATTAAACCAAATTAACATAGCATTTCAAAATTGCATGTGAATTGGGATTTACCTTAAGTGACTTTATTAAATCTATGTCTAAATAGAGAAGTTTCTGCTATAATTTGTTGGCTTCAGTTCAGCAAAATCAGAGTGACTGACTTTAATCTCCACAAAAAAAAAAACAAAAAAAAAAACAGAAAAGAAAATAAACTAGGCCATGAATTGAATGATAGAAAATCCTCTTTCCTTACACTATCAAATGGCATCAATCAACACTTAATATTACGTTTGCTTCACTTGGTGGTAGAAATGTGCCTTTAAATCTGGCTGTTTCGCTAGGATCATCCTGTCTATGGTGATGCCCTTCCTCGTTGTGATTCTAAAGCCTCAGAGTTCAAGGCATCACTCATAGGAGGACTGCTTGCTGTGATTAGCCCCATGCCTTAAACCATATATTAAAATTCATTTTAAATGTCCTTTAAAAACCCATAAAGCATCTGTATTGACTGGAGGCTGCCAGGCTGCAGGCTGTTCCTAATCAGTTCCCTCCATGGTCCATTTAGCCTCTGTGTTATTAAAGATAATACAAATAAAATAAGTGTTAACATGAAGGCACTTTGAATCCTTCCCCTGGAAAGAAAAAACAGCATCCTCTCACCAACTGTCAATAATTTGCACAAGAAGATTTCTTTTTAGTTTCCCACGCTTGCTGTGCATTTGTGCTGAACAAATTCCAGTTAATTACAAGGCAAATGGTACAAAATGTGCTCTGTGACCATTACAATCCTGTTTGCTATGCTCGGCGAGGATGCATCACTCATCACACCCACACAAACACAAGCATGCACAGATAAATGAAAACACATAGATAAAAAGACTCCAGTTAACACATTTATGTATGCCATAATAGTTTTGTGCTTCTCCTGATTAGACACATGCGTCATTCGTAATCTCTCAGATTTCCTGATGTAAAATTTCAACACTTTGTTCTACCCTCTCTTGACTTTGACCAATATTGTGAGATAAGTCGTATCCCAGCAATGGAGCTTTAATGAAAGGTTTTGCAACAAGCGTAGACGCTTGGTTGATCTAATGAGATCCCTAACTGTTTCTGCCATCTGCCAGACCCGAGTCATGACATTAACTATGCAGCCATGCTAAGCTGCAAATCCTTTTTTCAGATGAAGCAACCCTCATCCCCTCTGTGTCGAGTCCTGATGCACGACTAAATGCATACCTCACAGAAAGCCTCGACATCAAACGAGAAATACAGACTTTCACTTTCATAAAAAAATGCACAGTGCCTCTACAGCGCACTGTAGAACACAATTTAAACTTTATTATATTGTAGACACAAAAAGCTCTCCTGGCTTCTGGCTAATGCAACGTTTTTCTATGATTTCGCTGAGCTTTTGTAGCAGTATTGACGTGCCCGGTATAGAAGGGCCTTGCTTTGAGTCAAACTCATCTGCAGTTTACGAGGGTGCTATTGTTCGCCTGGCCGGGGAGAGGTCACTGCAAGGGAGGAGAATAAATGTGGAGTGATTGACTAGTCTCTGTTGGAGAAATGAGTTCTCCATTCATTCCCAGGCTTCCAGAGGTGAAACGTCCTTCAGGAAAGTAAACACAATCTGACAGAGCCCTACAACAGACGCAAAGGCACAGCGTGGCTCAGCCGGCAAGGATGGCTCTTTGCTCCATGCTCCTCTTCTACCCTCCTGTGCCCTTCTTTTCCGTCCAACAATGACCCACAATGCATCAGGGCTCATTGCTGCATCTGGACACTGTAGATGGACTATTTTTTGAAATTTGTGTCACAGCTATGAAATGTTCAGCATCATTGTTAAACTTCTGGATAATAGGGGCGGAAATCGCATACAAAGTCACTGAACAATGTGATACAAGAGGTAACGACAGGATACGATAAGAGAGGACATGATGTTACCAGGTACGATGGAATTTACTGAAATGAGATACAATCATAGCCCATGATGATGAAAATATTAATACGATACCATATGATATGATATGCTAAGATACGTGACAGTAGGATAGGATTGGATATGAAACAATATGATATGACACACGATACGATACGAAATGACATGATACCATATGAGACTACATGAAACGAGGTGATATGATAGGATATAACACAATAGGATACAATACGATACGATATGAAACACTACGATATGATACCATGATAAGATAGGATATGTCATGATATAAAATATGATACGATATGATATAATATGATGGAAGTCCATACAGTATGATACAGGTGGTTTTTTTTATTGACAATAATACTCTTATCAATAGATCCAAGCCCTATTGATATCACAACCCATCCATTTCCATTCTTTGTTGGAAAGACAAAATAACATCGTGTTTTTATTTAGCAAAAGTAAAATAAGCTGATAATAGCTTGAATTATAAAGTTAAAAAAGTCATGATACTATCCATAAAACAGATTTTATATAGCTGAAATAACAAATGCATTTTGTATCTGTTAAAAGTTTCTCATCAAAGACAGAATTTTTATTTTCTTGATGTAACACGTCAACAAAACTCAATCCCTTTGAGTATTTTTTTTGTAATCATACTGAAATTATTCGACAATCATCCCTTGATCTGCAGAGATTTCCCAGAGTGCCTCTGGGCATGAAACATTTTTGCACCATGGCGGAAGTTTGCTGACTTAGTTAGGGAAGCTAGGGCCGACTTAAACATAGCAAGGATGATGTACTGAATTCTGCAGTAGAGAACTTTTTGGGTCAAAGTGCACCTTCCAGTCTTTGTTACTTGTAGTCAATCAAACTTTGAGCCTAAATACAAATTGTAGTAATAGAAAGTAAGCTGGAATTAATTTTGTTGGGTAATAAGTAAACAATTGAGTAAACTTAAGTTTTATATTTCAACTTGTCATCCTCCACAAATTTTTTTCTTCTACTTAAAAATGTATTTTTTTATCACTCACAACAAAGATTTTCAGTATTTTCAACTTGTTTGGTTTAACAGTGTAATGTAACCAATCCAGATTGCAACATGGATTTCAACACTAGATTAATGTATTTAACTAAACAGACTTGCCACAAAGTTTGGGAGACTTTTAGGACCTGATCTGATTTGATTAAGACAACAATTGTGTTTGAGTACATGCTTTTTCCTTCAAGCCTGTTTTATTGGTACCACGATTTGGTTTAATTTGATGTGCAATGCTGCAAGAACTGTCGTAGATCTGTTTTTTTTGCACCAGCGATAGGATAAATGTTACATCACAGAACATGAGATTTAGTTGTAGAATTAATATGTTTAAAGTATGGATTAATGGGTATTGAACGGTGTTAATTTTGACTATTTGTCAAGAGCATTTTTTTTCCATGACAAAAACTAGACTAAGACTAAAAAAAAAATACATCTATGATGACTAAAACTGACAAAAACTAAGTTTAGTGTTCGTCAAGATGATTAAAACTAGACTACAGTGTAATGTAGTTTTCGTCAGACAGTCAACAAACAATGCAGCTTGTATCTCTTCGGTCAGTCAGCTGTAGAAAACAGGGACCCCAGGATTGGCAGGGTGCATAGAACTCACTACCACAATTTGGCACTAGCTATAGGCAAGAAAATAAATGCTTGGACTAAAAGTTAAGACTAAAACATGAGGACTTTTTTCTGGACTAAAACTAGACTAAAATATCTTGAGTTTTCGTCGACTAAAACTAGACCAAAACTAAAAAGGGTAGAAATGACTAAAATGGGACTAAAACTAAAAGACATTTTTTCTAAAGACCAAGGCTAAGACTGAAATTATAAATAGCTTCCAAAATTAACACTGGTATTTAATAATACAGAACCAGGTTTTCACATATCCAGGTTTCTATCTCCATCCCTATATGATACGATATACAATACACATCTCATGATAAAAATTTATCTTGACATTCTTCTGAAATTTTTAAAATAATGCAAGACAATCATAACAATACATTTAATATGTTTAAGTAACTTAAGAAAAAGTTTCCCAATGAAAGGATGGGATACACAAAAAGTTGACCCATGATAATGCTAATATCATAATTCAGCAGTTCTTTGATAACTTATATATTGCTAGGTAATCACATGATGATAAACACTATATGGACAAGAGTATCCAGTTGCCTCAACATTACACCAACAGGAAAATATGGAGTCGTCGTCTTTGCCAGCCAGTTTTACGCTTGTCATGCTTCATCTTTCAAATTTTTTGTTGTTGGACCTATGCCACTTTTATCTTCTTTTATTCCCTCTCATTGGCTGACATTACCCTTCTTCATGGTGAGGCAGACTGGTAAGGAAATCCTTTAAGATCACAATCTAATTTTAAAGTCAAATATCAATAATCAGCATCAGTGATTAAATAACTGTTTCCCATGAGTCTGGACAACAATATATTTCCATTTTAATAGTTTGTCCCATCTCTACTGGACAGTGACACAGATTTCTTTGGAGACTTTTATCCCAGGTTTCACAACATCCCAGACCCCACCTGGAGAGCAAATTGAAACCTGAGCACCCATCAGAGACCAGATTAAACCGTTTCCAAACATGCTGAAATTTCAGTAATCTGGAATGTAGATCACATCTGCTAATTGATGGATTTTCCAGAGGATCTGAGACTGGCAGGGCTTCAGTGGGCTCCTGTTTATTTTCAGAAGGCAGATGCTTTAACCCTTCTCTTGCTAATGACTCCAAGCCGGTAAACGTTGGAGCTCGCAGAATGCCGTCATTAGCTGTGACACAACTGTCCGAAGGCTTTGCCTAACATTCAGGCACACACTCCTGCCTAATTAGAGAGAAAGATACACTGGGGTTTCTCTTACACATTGGTTTGGCATGAATAATTCAAAGCACATGAAGCTTACTGTTGATCTTTAGGATCTTTCTTCCCATTCATAGTAGAAGCTCCAGTGAGCATGCAGGTGTCTGCCATCCACTCATGCAAATATGCTGACAGAGAAAGCATGGTTAGCTCCTCATCACAGCATTGTTACATACAAGTCAATTACCAGAAATGTGAGAGGAAACAAATGCGGTCAGTCAGTACTGTTCTTATTCCTTCAAAAGACAAAGACAGTGACAAACAGGGAGGAACAAAACAAAGCTGCAACCTCCAATGACAGATCTAATGCTATATTAGGTACTGTGTTCAAAAATGTGTAGTTATGTAATGCATCAAATAAACTGAGATAAAAACTTTTTTTGTCTGGTAAACTTATTAAAACTGTACTTGTATTTTCTTTCAATATGGCTGCAAGGGGGCAATTGAGATATTCTAGCTATACATGTCTAGGGCTGTGGTGTTGTTTATCACTGGATTTGGCACATATATGCAGTCATGATTGGTAAGAAATGTTTGCAGGAAATCCTCCCCTTTTTTTCTCTCAAGAGAAGAGCCTGAAGTGGAAAGTTAATGCAGAAAACTGCAAATTCAGTCATTCCGGGACTGATCAGTAAGTGTTTATCATGCATCATGTTTACTAAAAATGGTTAACAAGTGGAGTTGATTAAAAACAGATCAAACATGAAGTAATTCTAGATTAAAATGTTTCAAGAAGAATCCATTTTGGGTTTAGTTTAATACCTGTAGACATTTAAAGACAAACAATATCCTTAAGACCATTTCATCTTTCTTCCCCATCACAATGATCATCTTTTGGGGCCCTGATGGGAAGCTTTGAGAGGACTAATGTGGCCCTCCGTTCACTAGTTGATGGCCACTTTTGGTCCAGCCTAGAACTCCACTAACTTCTTTATTTGTACAGACAATATCTACAGCTGATGTAGGCAGATTTTTTAAAGCAAAAGTATCACTTGTAAATAATGGCAGAAATTTTGAAATCTGCTGATACCAAATATTTTCTTAAGCCATTATCTGCTGATATCATATGGATAATTTTGTGCATTCCTACTGATGTGCCTCATTATTGTTAATCATAAAAAGAGCATCAGACCTGCCCACAGAGTCAGCTTGGACCCTGAAAAAAACAGAGAATGGGCCCTCCCCAGGTGTGATTTATTGGTAGTATAAATGTGTGTGTGTTGGATCAGAGGTGCTGGCACTCTGGCTAACAGTGATTTCATTTTGGAGCTGAGAAGTGTGTCAAGCTATTATTGGGTTCTGATGTTGAAATAATTAATTTGTGCAACTTCTGAACACCTTTTAACCTCTTTTTCAGCCCATTTTGGCCACTTTTATTTGCCATTTTTCATCCACTTTTTAAAACACTGTTTACCACTTTTTCTGCCTGTTTTGGCCACTAAGAATGAACTCTTGCCTCCATTAACCAAAGTTTTTTGCTTTTTTAATCATATTTCACCACCTCTTCTACCCATTTTCACAGCCTTTAGGCTATTTTGCCACTGCTTAAACCCCCTTCACCTCTTTTTTGCCAATATTTGCCAATTTAAACTGCATTTCATGAATTGTTACTCCCATTTTTGCCACTGTAAACCCAGTTTTGCTATTTTTACACATTACTGCCACCTTAACTCATTCCAATTAAGAAAAGGGTTTACATTCTGAAGAAGGGTACATACTACGGCATAGATGCATGAAAATACATATATATTTATATCTGTTGTTTTAAATAGAGAGGTTATTATTCAGGTTAACACAGCTGAACTTTACCATGGACCATGATTTAGCTGACCTCCGTGGGCCCCATTCTGGCTGTGTCCCAAAAATCTCTCTCCTTTGTCCCCCTTATGGGTGGCCTTGCTGAAAGCATTTTTTCAGATGATAAGTAAGATAACAAAAGGCTTCTTTGGTCAACTGAGTTGCAATAGAATATATGATCATTTGAGTTATTTGGATCTTTTCCTCTACCTGCTTGGCTGCAGCTTTTTCTGTGTACCTGACTAGTGGAGCAGGCAGGCAGTGCCACTTTTTAACAACTTTTCTCCCTTGTTATGTTAAAAACATCCATTTATAGATGTTAAACAGTGATATAATTTAAAGTGACATGGAGTGTCCATTTCAAGACTTCTCAACTCATGAAACAGGGCCTGTAGACCTGAGCAGCATGTCTCATTATCTTTGCAGTGGGTCTGCACTGAATGGAGTTGTTCTGAAGAAGACAAATTAGAAGGAAAAGTAAGAAAAAATACAAAACCTCAAATATCTAGGGTAAAACTAGTTAGGCTGCTTCCCCTCAAGACCAACCGTGCCTGGGTTAAACATGGAGAACAGTAGATCTGCGTAAAAACGGAATTACATTGATAATTTATGGCACTTACATGTAGTTATTCGCAATACTAACCCATGGTATCATATGTTTCATATCATGCAAGCTTAGCATCTGTATGTGTTACACAGGTGTGGAGAAAATGAAGAATATTTCAAACATTTTTGCACGTGTTGGTATTTTTGCATGTCTGGACAGAAAGATGCATGGCCACTGTATGTGTTTACGGATGTGCTGTGTGTTGTGGTTGTAGCAAGCAATGATCTATTTTCCCCCATTACCTCACTGCATACGTGTGGTTCATTTACATTCATGGTTATCCAGATAATGAAGCTTTCAATCCGGGGGATCCTGTGGTGAGAACAATGAACCCAATTACCTCCTGCCGCCTGTGAGATGGGATGGCAGACTCCGAGACAGATGGGAGAGGCTGCACTCGGCCGGCAATCCAATCACATTCATCTCGCTCTCTTCCCGTTTTCCCCCCGTTCATGTGTTCTGCAGCAACTTATCAACAGGCAGGGGCCAAAGAATCTGGGATCATTACATCACACACACCAACGAATCTGCAAACACACATCTGCACAAACACAATCCCCGGGGTCCACTCAAACCCCCCACTCCCATCCGCTAACATGCACCTCAGGTTTCCTTTTTCCTTCAAATACAGCGTTAATCCTCACATGCTTCACCTGCTGGAGACGGAGATGGAGGTAAGGAAGGGTTTTTTTGTGGTCGAGGTAATATCCACCTCAATCTTCATCTCCTCACCAGTGAGCCGGGCTCTGCCTAAGAACATTCCTGATGATTTATGCAAGATACTCAAGTTTCCATTTTGGAGCTTAATATTTCAGTTATAAGCTCGGGCTGAAATCATTCCGAGATGTACTCAGCCAAAGTTAGCCGCTACTTTTCAGCTCGGGTGTGGATGTGCAACATGATGGGAGAAATGGAAATACTGTTGATCAAAAAAGCAGTTAAACAAGAGCATCTTTTTCATCACGCCTCTGATGCAACAGAATGAAACCAAATGAGTGAAGATGGTTTAATACAACCTCTGCTTGTGTCATATTGCACCACAGGGGTTTGTTAGATGACATTGCCCAAACACAGACAAACCAGATTATCAGAAAAGAAAGACAAACAAATAAAAGACCAGAAAGCATAGGTACAAAGGTTGATTAAAGGCTTTAAAGTTACAAAGGAAATGATCATATCTGAAATCCTTTCTTCTTAAAGACCGGTAACATCAGAGCAACTTTGAATTCATTCTTGGAAGCAAAGGAAAAGGTATAATGTAGCTTCTTTAAAGAGGACTTGGCATTCAACAGTAGCCAATGATACAGTCTGTGCCCTCACATAGACAGTGCTTGAGGGAATGTATTCCTCTACTAGATAATTAGCCAGTGATTGCGTGAGAGCTGATACAAATTCTGCATAATACTCCAATATTTTCTGCAGTTTTCATGCAAAATACACCCTTATCTCATATTCTTCCCCCAATTTGGCCCCTAATTTTGACACCGTGATCAATAGTAATTGACTTAGTGATCAATGTGTCTCTTGAAGTTTTCCATCAGTGTATGCTGCCATGGTTGTGTCCACACTACAGCAGGTGGAGTGTATGGTTTGTTAGTGGAGATGTACATGCTAATGCTTGTCTCATGGGTGACATATAGCTGTTTTTATGTTAATGAATGTCAGGAGAAGCGGTATCATTGGTCATCCCTGGACACACACAGGTGTGTTAGCACACACATCTGCCCACCCATGCGTGCAGGCTCCCAAACACACACACACATGCAATCAAATCCACATGCAGACTGAGATTGCACACCCACTGAACCCTTGGATGCATTATTGATAAGCTACTAATTACGCTTGTTGCAATTTCAGCTGACCTTTCCCTGGAACATCCCGGATCATTATAAGCTGCATTCTCTCCTGAAATTGCAAAGGTAATCTAAAGTCCACCTCACTCGCTCCCCCCTCTACCCTCCACACCCCCACTTCCTGTGAGTAACTGCTGGATGAAGATGCGTTTCTACAAGCTGAAAGAGCGGCAGATATTGTTGAGAGAAAAGGCGGCAAAGCAGGAAGGATATCATGATATCATAACACAGCAGACAGCTAAGGTAAATCAAGTTCAATGTGAAGGTGACACAGTTTTACATAACACAAAGTCATCTGTTATGCATATCTCTTGCAGTGTATGGTCAATATTGCACTATGTAGTACCAACCCATTTCTTTAAAGCAAAAACAACATTGTATCTTTTTTTTTAAGCAGAATGAAATTCGATGACAAAATAGTTTTAAGTGTTTCCCACAGAATGGCACTTACTTGAACAGTAGGGATGTCCATCCCACACTGCCTCATTCTATCTATTTATTCATCAGCAGTATGCTACATAATAATGCACAAATAACATCACATATTAAATGTTTTATTCAATATTCCGTAGCAGGTGAGCTGTATGTGGAAAGACTTGTTATTAATGACGGAGTGTGCCACAACCACACAGAGTGCAGGACTACAGAATAAAACTGGCAACAAGATTCTGCAGACAAATGTCAAACAGCAAAAGCTTTGAGACATTGCAAATCACCTTGTGCATTTACAGGAATGATGGAGCTGTGGATATCACCTGTACAGATGAAGACTACGTTTGAATTTTTAAAAAAGGAAAAAATGCCCTTCAAATACACTTGGGTGGCCCATCTAAGTGTAAGAAAAACTGGTCCTTTTACAGATTTCCATTGCAGTAAATACACGATACAAGCAAAGTAATTGGCCACACCTGGTAATTATTGAATTAAAGTGTTTCAATCAGACTTGCTACCACAGTTGTATAAAGCCAAGCACCTAGCCATGTAGATTCCATTTGCAAACATTTGTGATGCAAAATGGGTCGTTCTGAAGAGCTCAGTGACGTCAAGCACTAGTACTGTGATGGATGCCACCTTTACAATAAGACAGTTTGTGAAAGTTCATCCCTAATGGGTCAACATAAATGATATTACTAGAAAGTGGAAGTGTTTAGGAACAACAGCAACTCAGCCACAAAGCAGAAGACTATGTACAATCATAGAGCGGGGCAAATGACTTCTTAGGGGTATGGTGCAGAAAAGTCACCAATGCTCTGCTGATTCCATCGCTGGAAAGTTCTGAAATTCCACTATGAGGCCGGAGCTTCATGGAATGGGTTTCCATGGTCGGGTGGTCAGATGGGTGAGTCTGGGTTTGCGGATGCCAGGAGAACAATGCCTGCCTAACTGGATTGTGCAAACTGTGAAGTTTGATGGATGAGGGATAATGGTATGTGTTATTTTTCAGGGTTTGGGCTAGGTCCCTTATCTCCAGTCAAGGGAAATCTTGATGCTTCAGCATAGCAATACATTTTGGACAATGCTTTGCTTCCCATTTTGTGGCAATAGTTTGGGGAAGGACCTTTTCAATTCCAACATGACTGTGGCTCAGAGCGCAAAGCAAAGACTATAAAAACATGGCATGATGGGTTTGGATAGGAAGAATTTGAAAGGCCCACACAAAGCCCTGAACTCAACCCCATCAAGCACCTTTGGGATGAACTGGAACAGATTGCAAGCCAGGCCTTCTCATCCAACATCAGTGCTCTACAGAATGAATGGGCACAAATTCCCACAGACACCCCCCCCCCCCCCAAAAAAAAAAATCTTGTGGAATTGTGGAATGCCTTCCAAGAAGAGTGGAGGATATAGTTTTCTTTTAAAAGAAGTGTCAAAAAATACTCTCAAAGAAACTCTGGCACCAACATCCATAGACAGAAAAACAGTGTGATCTTCTATCTCGCATCAACTGGAAATAACAGACTTCAGAAAAGGCTGGAGGTAAACTTCTTTAGCATGTAACCCAAGCATGCAACAAAAAAATGAAGTACTTGCATCATACTGCTTAGTCAAATGATAAAAAGCGTCCTGCTCCTTTATGAATGTCTTTAGGTAAAGAACATCTACATTTATGTAATGATAATATGTGGTTGTCCAATAAAGGTCAATGTCCACTGAGCAAGCCATGCTTGAGCTGAGACTCTAGCTGTGAGACACATTTGCTCTTATTACTTTTAACAATAAAGATCTTTTCCAAAATCACACACCCACACATGGATGAGCATGCACTTAAAAAGGTGTTGCAAGTAGTGAGACATACTTTAGCTTCATTTTCTCCAAGCAGAGTGTGGTGATGAAGTTGTAAAGGTTTTTTTCTTCATCTTCTCTCATTTACAAGGTTTGCATATCATTCAGAAAACAGTTTTGTTCAAAGGTTTCTATGAAAGATACATTTAACTTTTCCTTTTATCGTTCCATCTCCACAGCCTTCACCTTTTTACGCACACAAAACAAAAAATTCTGATATTCTCCCTCCAAGCTGGGAGTCTGTAGGCCTAAAGAGTTATTCAGCTCTTCCAATGCAATCAGATTTGTTGGTGATGGGAGCTGACTCGGAACCAAAATAAATAGATAGGATGAGGAAAAGGGCTGGGAGCAGCAGTTTGCTGGCAGCACTGTGAACCAGGTGAGCCAGTGCAGGCAGGGACGACACCAGCCAAAGGATTAATGGTCCCAGGGGAAGCCAAGGTAAGCCTGCTGCTCCTGCTTGACATCTTTGTACTTGTAAGAGCACAGAAATTAGCTAGGCAATGCGGTGAGTAATGGCCAGGGCACCTCCATCAGTCCCATTTAACAATGCATGCAAAGCCAACAGAGGAAAATGCAGGAGGAGAAAAAAGTAAATGGGTCTCTGCTGGGCATGTGCACAGAGTTACATGGAGTAGTTTATCACAGACAGTCTGGAGCTGTGAATGGAGCAGAAGCATTACACTTATAACCTGTCTGTTTAATTACACAGTTTTCACATCTGCTGTATAAATCACTGTTTCTTTAACTATTGTTAGGTATCAGCCCTTTACTAAGGCAGTATTTGTTAGGAAAAAAAGAAACAAACTTGCATGAGAAAACTGAGATACAAAAAATAAATTGCACTTTAAGGAAAGAGAGTTACATTCATATAACTTTTGAAGCATATAGTGTGCACAAAGACTTAATCTTATAAAACATCCGTATACCAAATACCTCAAAGGCACTTTCAGGACAATCCACTTTTCCATTGTCATTTTGTTTGTTGGGACCAGTCATTATTTTTAGACATTTTAGCTAAAATAAAGTGATTCTCAATTCTGCCACTGTTGTTTGTAGAGGAGCAGAAAGTTGCCCAGTGAAGCCTACTGCACATACTCATGACTGATGAGAACGTTGCATACATTAGCTTGAAATGAACAGAAAATGTGTCATTACTAGGAATGCCCTAGTTGATAGACAAAAGATCATTATCAGCCAATTTTCATTAAAAATATGTGATTGGTAGATAAGAACAAATGCTTCTAGTCACTGATCACCAAAAGTAATTACCTGTGGTTGAATACTCTGGTGTCTGCAGCAAAGAAAACTACGGTGTGCAGTATAGTGACACTGCACTGACAGATTTATACTACTTGAGATGTTACTTTGTTGAAATGTTATAATACAATTATAGAGACCTAAAATATCACTTGAGGGAGCACAGATGGCTTAGCCCGGCCCCAAAGCCCCAATATTTTTGTACCCGCTCCTCTTTTGTAAAACTCCTAGATTACCATAACTTTCTGACCATAAAAATAGATCAGATTTTGTCCAACTGGTCACTATCTTGTAAAAAAAAAAAAAAAAAAAAAAAAAATCACTTGATTCAGCAAATAAATGTAATACATAAAACTGATTGGACACAGATAAACAATGGTAAATTATATCTGTTCATGCAATATTACATCCTGATGTTTATAAACAGGGCTGATATCAACCAATTTTGATGTTAAAGTGATACAAATGTGCATCCCTAAATAGTATGATCATCATTATTATCATGGTAATGATATAATTTGCTGAAAATGTTTGAAAAGTACTGCAACAGCATTTGAAATCAACATCTTTAACCTGCTCATCCTGACGTTACCACATACAACAAGAAGTGACACAGGTTATTAAAATTAAAACAACCTTTGAACCATAAATCGTGGCCTCTTGCGCTAGCCATTGTGCCATTTAAATGATATTATCCACATGCCTACACTGAATGTCTTTTTAACCATTTTTTAAATCAATATTTGATCATTTCTGCCACTAAAGCTAAGCATATTGTTTTCCCAGAAGGCTTTGGGAGGGGGTTGTTCACCAATGGCAGACTGCTCCATCATTGCACCATGCAGGTGTGGTCCTAATGTGGAGAAAGAGAGACTGTAATGTGGCCCTCTGTGTCACTGCAGAAAGGAACTGCTTCGAATAAATTCCAGAATTTCCCCTCTGGGGATCAATAAAGTCTTATCTTATAATGGAATAAACAGAGCCAGTACAAAGAAGTGCTAGGAGTTTTTTGTAAAGTGTGTTTCTTTCACTTTTGGTCTCAAAGAGATGGGAATGCAAGTTTTGCAGAACAAAAAAAAAGTCTTGTGAAAAATCCTTTGAGTTTTAATTCCGTTTATTTTTTTCTTTTGTCTTCATAGTACTACAACTTTATTCATTCAAGTGAAATCACTGCAGCACAGATATTCTTAAAGCCCAAGTTGCACTGAAAAGTGGATGTACTTTGCACTACAGAATTGATGTTTGCTAAGTCCAGGTGAGACACAATGGTTAAAAGAATGGCTCAGGGCTTTAAGGGGCTTATATTAACATACTGAAAGTAATGCAAAGACCTTATCAATAGGGCATAAATAAAGGTACTTTGTTAATGAGCTCTTTAAAGCACTTTGATACTATTTTGATACCACATGCTTTAAAAACAGATAAACAAGTCATACATACATGCAGATCTCCTTATTACTTGGAGTCCTTTTTGATACCGCTATAAATATTTTCCTTTTTATTTGGTGCAAAGATAAAATGATAATACATTTTCAATAGAACAGATATAAGCTGAGCAGAGTTGAGCTGATGTTGAACATATAACCGTCTTTCAGCTCGCTAAGTCTGCCAATTAACTTCTATTCTGCTGATTTCACCACAGATTTCATCATCACATTGGTATGCTTTACTAATGGGACTTTAAGTTTGGGAGCATTTTTCAAGGCAATCAGAGCAGATGAGGAGTATTGAAAGCCAATCAGTGTATACACCGCCCATCATCAGAGTTTTTGTCTTTGAAAGCAGACAGTTGAAGGTCGGCTATGAGCTGTGGTACAGATGGGAGAGAAGAAGAGAGAGACAGCAGTGTCTCCTGTCCCTAAACATTTATTTCTTTATGTACCCTGATATTAAAGTGTGCTTTTCCAGAAAGACAGAGGATTGCCCAATATCATGAAGAGATGATCGGTTACAGGAGAAAAAAAGAATTAGAGCATCCACAGCCATGAGTTTAGAATCTATTCACTTTGCATCTTTAAAGAATTTTTTGTGAATATTTTCTCACCACAGTATTAAGATGTTCGAACAGATATCTTTTTAAAGCTCAGACCTGCATGTAGCCACCTCCTGTGGTGTAATTGAGCTATTTTAAAGCCAGTGGCCTTGATACAAACTAAACCTCCTGTATATCCCTGCAAAAGCTGAGCATTTTCCATCAACTCTCACGTAACCAATCCATAAACAACGATGCCAAAGTACAGTAATATGTATGTATTTCCTAGATAGATATAGAGCTTCAATAAAAACCAGGGCCAACATATTTTGATGAGCGAGACAGCGGTACAGACCTATGTGGTGCCCGAGCCCCTCCACATGTTCACACAGTGTGTCAAACAGACACAGCCGTGCTCTCTATTCCACTCAGCAGAGATGTATGTCTCAGCACACACAAAATGACAGGGACTCTGAAATCAGATGGTATCACAACATGCTCTGAACACACTTGTACACACATAAACCCAATTTGCCCTCCTAAATAGGATCCCCAGAGCCTTTGATAGGATGAAGCAAATGTCAGGGGATCACATATGCATAGAATTTGGTTGTTATTTAGAATAAGAAAAATACAATTTCACAGGCCTCTCAAGGTTTCTGCACCAAGAATAATAATATATTTCAAACCATTTTTATCCCACAAAAGATATCAATAAACAACATATTCAAATTTTAAAAAGACATTACAATATGGTGTTTATGAAATATTTACTACGAGTTTGACTTAACCCAGCTTTCCATGAAAACAGATCAACCAACATATCTACACAACAAATTGAGTTGTGCATCGGGGTGTTCAAACTAAAGGTGTTGAAAAAAAATAATTTACCAAAATTATCAAAATGTCAAAATAGCAATTAGCAATAAGCAAGTTTTAGCACCGCAAATGCTGCTGCTCATATTTTCCTTGGTGCACCGTCTCCAACTTCTTGCTACACACAGCTGCTGCAGGAGCTGTGAACCTCGTTAGCCATTCTGTTCGCATTAGCAGCGCTACCTCTCAGCGTCAGTAATGTTTGCGTAGCTATAACCAGTGATGTACCACCAGTGCATTTTTGGTGCTCTGAGGTGTTCAGTCCATACCGTTTTCACTAAAGTGTGAAGGATTAGCATTGTGGAAAGCATGACCTGACTTATTTTAAGTGCTAGGCATGCTATAGTAGTTGTGGGACTTGCAGCTTTTTTTGTGATCTGGGTCTTTGGGCTTGGCTCAAGAAGAGCCAGTTCTTTGGTTCTCAAAGGGCTCATCATTGGGTACTAGTTTGGCTTCATTCGACCTGCCAAATGTATCAATGCCATTACATATGATTGATATTTGTACTGTTTTTTCTTTTAATTCCAATTATGATTATATTTTTTTTCCAATTAATGAAAGTTTCATGTCATTATCTTTTGAAATACACTGTCTCCTAAAAATAAATTGTGAGTCACTGGCTGTAAGACAAACCTGATATAAAACAATGCCACATCATGAAGTTCATGTCCCTAATGTGTGCTGTGCCTGCGGTAGAGCAGTGCTGGGGAGAAAAAAATCATTTCTACTAATCTATCAATCAATCAGATTAATTAATTCATTTATTCATTCAACCTTTATCTAATCTCCAAAAACCATTGAGGGCATTCTCTCATTTTCAGTGATATCAAGTGTACAACCAAAATGCATCAAACAAAATGATACAATAAATATAAACAGCACATTAAAAACAGTTACATTCAAAAGCAGAATAGTTATTATCATAGTTTTAAACTGACCTATAGGAACAAGTGTTTACAGTTTAAATGTTTGTTGTAAAGTGTTCAACCTGGACGCCGCAAATAACACACAGACACACACAAATAATAATAATACTAACTAATAAGAAGGAAAAGAAGAAGAAGGATATAAGCGAGATCTGTATCTTATCGCTCATGTAAAAGAGTCGGCTCTTTGTACCAGCTTGTTCCCAAATGGCACATTACATGGAAACAAGGCACCATCTATTCAGAATCTAGTTGTTGGTACTGAAAGATTCATACCCGAGTGCAAACATAATCTCATTTCCCATGTCTTTATATTTCGTAACGCGCAAGATCAATAAAACCTGGCTAGTTAAAATGCTGTCTATGTATGCTTGTCTAGGGATGCACACGGTTAGCCAGCTAAACAGTTAATCAAACTAGTGAATCTAATTAGCCGATGCAAGTGTTGTAATTCCTATCAATTTAATCAACTCGGACCTGAATTCCTAGACAAAAGTTCTTTAAAACTGCAGTGAAGCCTTCCGCCACTAGTAGCTGCTGAAGCTTCAGTTAATGGCTGCTGCCTTCCTGTCAGAGCCTGCTGGACGCTAACATGAGAAACTAAGTGATTAGCATGTCATAGGAACAGTGCGGCATGATAGGTTTTTTCACTTTAATGGTAACAAAGTGTTTTTTTTTTTTTTTTTTTTTTTTTTTTAGGCTGTTGAGGGCCATACTCATGTTAACCAAACTGAAAAGAGGCAACATTAAGCTCAATGTAAATCCTAAAAGAGGGATGAAGGCTGGTGGAGCTAGCTGCTAACTTTAGCCCCATTCAGGCAGTGACACAATGACCCTGTGATGAATCTGACTGTTTTACAAGTATTTTCTCCTCTTTAGACTTTTAAAGTGAACTTAAAACTTCTTTGGTTTTGTGTTGGAGAAAAAAAAGTGGACTGAACATTGTGTGTTGCTTGATATTGCTTTTATGTTTAATTTTGTGAGTCTTATGATTCAATATGAACCACCTAATCAAAAATTAAATTGGTTTGCTAGTTCTTTTTATTCTTTATTAAATTGTGATTCAGCTGTATGAGCTTGGTATTTAACTGTGCACCCATAACAAAAATGTTCAGGGCTGCTTCCTAACTGAAACTTCATTATTTAAAACTAAAACAAAACAAGTCCAGCAAATTAAAACTATCACAAATGTTCACACACACTAAAAAAGTACAAAACAAGATAGTCTTGGATGGCTTCATGTTTCCTAAATGCCACAACAGGTTAGAGTATCCTACACTTTCATGATTTAAAAAGTAAAAACTAATTAAAAACAATATATTCCACCTGAAAATTCTGTCCTGAGGTTTTAAAAATATGAGATTCCTCCTGGCAAAGATGGACAGAGGAATGGAAGGATGAGAGGTTATAGTGGTCTCCCAGCTGTCTAAGACTGGGGCTCGTCCCAGCACACTGGTTCCCACTAATGACCACAGGCCCTAAATTCTTGCGGCTCCCCTGGGACAACAGCTGCTGCCATCCCCAGCATCTCGGCGGGCTTTGAAGGGGACGTGGCAGCAGTTGAGCTGGCCGGCGTCCTGCCTAGCAGAGCAGCAACAGGGACAGGGGAGACAGACAGGCTTGTTGTGCCAGCAGGGTGGCTAAGCCTGCTGAAAGCCTATCCAGCCAATTACTCCCTCCCAGTGCCAAGCTGGCCCACTAATGGAGAAACAGGGGACCGCACGCTGTTAGGCCCTCTCGCAAGGTTTTTACAGGTAAGCAGTGACACTCCCACTTTAAGTTTTTCCTATCCTGACAGTCGGGACTGAAAGGGGAGAAACGCTCAGTTTGATTTTCTCCAGACCAATTTTGTTTAAAATGACAAACTCCTTTTAGAGCACTTGTTTCTTGCAGTCCTCCACTCCCTCATAGCCCCTGGTTAGGCTTACCCTTCAGACTATTTGCAGCCAGAGAGAGAGAGTGCTGTATAGAAAAAGTAGTGAAAATAGTCAGGCTAGAAGTGGCTGGACTCCTATGGTTAGACCACCTAATCATTCAGCCCACGTTCCTACTGTTCAGATAAGCAGCACAGTGCCTCCAGTGAGCCTTGCCTCCATCGACGGCATACATATACTTTAACACAGCTAATTTGTGCAAGTCTTGCAGCACTTGCACACCATTTAGAGATACACTTCAGATTTCACTAGAGAGCCAGTGGACCGTATGGTGGGATGGAGGTCAGAATAAATAAAGCAGCTGCAACCCAGGAGAATTACATCGAAAATATGTATTGTTTCGGCAAGCACTGTTCTCTGTCAGGGCTGCAATCAGCATTACTCTTACTGCAGATGTTTGGGAATACAGAATCAACAAATACAACCTATTTCTGATTAAATACGCTTATTTAATACTTGGAAATACCTGTGCCTTTCTACAGGGTTTCTAAGTTACAGGGTCCCAACGTACAGAATTAGAGAGAAATTTGGGATTACATTCTGAGAAAATTCATTTTGTTACATGTGACACTTTCTGGACCGTTCTTTCTCCCCTCAGTGTTTACAAAACAATTTGTGAGAGTCGGCTGAACCAACTTTGCTCTAACAATGTGTTATGAGACAGAGAAAAACAAGAGAGAATCAATAGTACCTGTGGTCATGTATAATTTGCAGGGCCAGCACTTGGCTGCCAACAAATAAAGATTTTTTTTTTATCCTGCACGTTGCATTCAAGGATATTGGACAATTTTGTTGGAGGTAGGCGGCTATTTTCACCAAATCCTGGCTGCAGGTCAGACGAAATGATTGAATCTGTGTAAGCTCTGTGGGTGCACACAGCACTGTCCCTGTGTAAACAGGAGGCCTAGTTGTGTTCTTCACACTTCTTTCTGTGTTATGTTTTTACACACTGACAAGATGCACCTTGCACAAGTCCGAGCCAAACCACACTGGTGGCAAAATAAATCTTTTTAATTGCATGGACGGTAGTGTGCACTTCTCAGCATTTATTTTTCATTGTGTACAATCTTTCTCCAACCATCCGCTATGAGACTGTGGTAGTTTGTGTTTGTGTGTCAGGTTGGTTGGCAGGCAGCGAGGCAGCCTTGGCGAGTCGGAGAGCTCTTCTCCCTGAACCAGCTGGGCTCTCCTGCCTCCCTCCAAAGCCGTCAGTGCAGACCACATGGTCTCACCCCCACTCTGAAAGGTGCCATTCAGCCCCACACAACTAGACACACATGGACACGCATGCTAGCACACTCGAGCACACATGGATACAAAAAAAGCACACATAGCTCACACCAAAGCTGAGAAATACTCAGATGGATGCCTGGTGCTGTCAGCACGCAGGGATCAAACCTGTACATCTGAGTCATACATACAGAAAAACTGTGATCTAACAAACAAAGGTGATGTTGATGAAAACATGCAGATCATCTACACTGGAAAATTACTGCAAAATGAACATAGCGTCAGCTGTTAGATAGACTTTACAGAAATAAAAAAATGCATGTTTTAGCCTTGGTGCTGTCTTACTTTTTACAAATAGTTCACCTTTTAAGTAAATAAAGTCATCTGTTGTCTCCAGACAAAGTCTTTGAAAGATCCCCCCAAATGTTGTTTTACGGATAGAAAATGTTTCATTTCAATTTTGCTTATTCTAGTCATGGTCAAGTCATACTCAACATAATGTACATACTCAACCGAAGTAAAGAGTAACCACATTAAGCACAAAAATAATCAGCAAAGAGGAACAAAGGTTGACAGAGCTAGCTGCAAATGTTAGCCACGTTGTACTCAGCATATCAACCTCAACAACCCTGTGATGAATTTGACTGTACTCTAAACATTTTCTCCTCCTTAGACTAGGTTAAATGCAATTTAAATGGTCATTTAGCCTAGTAGGGAAATTATCCTTAGTGGAAATGATGCACCAGTTCTTAGGTGAACTGAACTGCAGCCATTCAGAGAGATCATACATAAATGCAGCTATTTGCTACCAGATTCTTCTGCCAACCTACATCCTTAACTGTGTTGGAATAGGTTGTTACTCTTGGTTCAGATCCAACCAACAAACCCAAACTAAACTCACCAATAAGCCTGGCCACATTACTCATCACACCATCTACTGCAAACAAGGTCTGCCGCCGCAGGTGAGCTAACCCAGCCTTGCATTTCGAGCCAGGAAAATCAGTGTCTTTTTCTAATGTACATCTCCATTTTGACAAGTTAGTTGAATTTGTACCCTTACAGTGCCAGGCTATAATATTTGAGGGCTTTTAAATCTTTGCTACTGAGAAAAAAACAGGTAAACTTTCGAATCAGGCCATGTTCAGTTACCAAGGCATTTGCTCAAACAGCCTCTGTGGATGAGGTCATCAATGTGAAGAGAGATAAAGAGATGTGTATGTTGTAGAGAAAAGGCAAAGACAAGGAGGAGAAAGAGAAGAAGAGCCAGAGCACGATGTTGGAAGGTTCAGGTCACATGGCTGGCCTCAGGACCTTGTGATGGAGGTAACACACTTCCCTTGAGCTACATTTACCCTTTAGCTGCAGTCAGGCAAACAGGCTGAGTGGACAGAGGTATGTAGGGGGAGTGAGGGGGCATAGGAGGAACAAGAGAGACATGCGAGTGGGAGAGAGAAATGTAGCTTTGAATCTTAATGTCAGATCAGAGCTGAGCCGAGCGCTGAGGAGATCTCTCCTGCCAGCAGAATAGGAACATGCATCTGTATTGAAGGTAAAATATTGTGATCTTTGATTATTCCCTCTGTCACCTTTCATTAATGTTACCCAGATTGAACGCAGGGCGGGCTGACATGCACACACAAGGCAGGAATGATTTCAGAGACGCACTGGTGAGATAGCTCAGGATTCTGACAGAAGCCTTTGTTTCCTCTGTGCTGGTTTTGTACTTTACCTCCCTGCAGTTGTAGGTCACATTCATTTCATACTGAGATGAAGCTGTCTGTACACTCTTTTCAGCGTTTTATCTTCTGTTTGTGGGCTCACATGATAAGAATGGCAATTTGCCCTCATCATGTGCAATAAAGCCGGATAGGACATTGATGAGAAGGTTACTTGTTGAATAATGTCAGAAGAAACAGCTTCTTACAAACTCATTTGCACATTATCATGAATGGTGACTATGAGGAGGGGAGAAACAGCTTAAGGAGTTAGAAGAGTAGAGAGTGACATGTACAGTCATCCTGACTTTAGACATATTTATTGAATTACTGATGCCACATCTTCATATTTTAATTTAAGAACTGCTGCTCAACAGGTTTAGTGCCACTATTGCACTTCAAAGAAGTACCTTTATATTCAATAAAAGGAAAATTTTGATTTTTGGAAAGCATTAAGTTATTATGGAAGCAGTAATGTAAAAATGCTATTTTTTTATGCTACTTAATATATAAGTAGCATAAATAGCATATATTATGTATGTTTTCAGTTGGACATATTCTTCCAATCTATCCCCACTCTGCATTTTCCTTGATAACCAAGTATGTAGACTCATTATACCACTGTATCATATAAGAATATGTACTGTTTTTTAATCACAATCACAAATCGTCATCTTGTCCAGTATAACTGCAGTCACAAATTATTACCAGATGTGTCCAGGCTGATGACATGGAACCTAATGATTGGCTGTTATGGCATGCTGCATTATCATTGGTTGGAAGCTTTCAAAGTGAACCCGTTAGCTTTCCACAAAGCCAACTTTGAAAGCTAAATTAAGCGTTATAACCTTATTCATACTACGACTACTTCCTTATCGCTGAATCACCATTTTTCCATCCTCCGTATTTTTTAGGTGACATTGTGAGAAACTTAATTTCTAGGGGCGCTACTCTGCCACAGCGACTCCTGACACAGCTCACCTTGTGTGTGAAATTGTGTGTTTTTTGACATTTTCCTCCATGTGTCTTTGCCTTTTACTGTTTTGTTGAGATGTTTATGGCAACAGTATTATATTTAGCCTGCCTCTGGCTCCTGATCATTAGTTTATGGGACGTAAATGGACTCAATTCACCGCCGACTTATCCGTTCACCATTGACCCAGATAGGCTCACCTACACACAAGACTACCTGCTGGAGGTGAGCCACCTTCAACACGAGCCTGCGCAGGTATCACTCCTCACTAACAACATATCCCGGAGTTACTTTGTACATCCAAGAAGAAAAGGATACGGAGGAAAAGAGGGTCAAGAGGAGGGATACGGAACAGACTGAGGAGGAGAAGCAACCAGCTACCTTAACCTGCTATCACTCTGTCAAACATCAGATCGTTAATAAAACAGCGGAACATTCCACTCTCGTCAGGTTTGATATGGACTATCGGCAAACCAGTCTCTTCTGTTTCACTGAGACATGGATGCCTGAGGACACAGACTTTCAGCTGGATGATTTTAATGTCATTCGCTTTGACAGAGATGCAGCAAAGACACGGAAGTCAATTGGGGGTGGGCTCTGCATGGCTGTCAACAGTAGGTGGGCAACAAACTGCACAGTGAGAGAGTGTGCTGTAGGCACTATGAACTGATGACTATGTCCTTCAGACCATATTACTTCGCTCGAGAGTTCTCCCAGATCACTGTTATTTTAGTGTATGTACCTGGCCCTGACTTTAACTTAGCTGCTGAAATTATAGCTGAGTTTTACAACAGAGCTGTCAATTGGACTGGAGAGCAGCAAATATTGATACTGGGGGATTTTAATAAGTGTGACATCATGACACATCTGCCCAAACAGGAGCAATATGTCATAACCCTGATCCCGAGACAAGGTCAGGGTGAGGGAGCTGGAAAATAATTCAGAATGGTGGCTAAGCTAGCTAAAATCAATTACAGAAATAAGTTGGAGCAGAAATTAACATCTGGTAATGCAAGGGAGGCATGGCAGGGTCTAAACATCATGATGGACAGAGCCCCTAAACCTGCAGTGGTCAACTGCCCAGACCTTTGCAGAACAACCAAACATTTTCTTCACCCAGTTCAATAGCAGCAGCACATCATCAAACTGGACTCGTCCCACTCCCATCTCCCCTGACCCCATCCTCACCATTGACCAGCACCTGGTGACTTCCATCCCACACCGTGTCAACTCACACAAGGCCTCTGGCCCTGACAGGCTCAGAGACAGGGTGCTCAAAGACGGCTCCACTCAGCTAGGTGGAGTTCTCATCAGGTGGTTTCAGCTCCTTCTGGACTCTGGCTGTGTCCCTAACCAGTGGAAGGAATCCTCCATAATCCCAATCCCCAAAATGCTAAGGACCTGAAAGACTTCGGACCAGTGGCCTTGACCTCAGTGCTGTGCAAATGTATGGAGAGAGTTTTGTGTGACCAGTTATCTAGCATGCTGTCACACAAACTGGACCCCTTTCAGTTTGCATATATCCCATATCCCAATCCCATATGCGTGGTGTAGAGGATGCAAGTCTCCCACTTTTAGACACTTTTAGACTTTTAATGTCAGCAAACATGTTACAACTCTGGTTCATATCTCACTCATTGAATCCATTCTCACCTTCAACATGTCATCCTGGTACAACTCCCTCACCATCAAACATAAAACAAAACTCTCCCACATAGTTAATCAGGCCAGCAAAATCATTGGTTCATCCCAAACTCACCTTGCTGATTGATCTATCTATCTATCTATCTATCTATCTATCTATCTATTATTTTGAATAAAAAAATCTTAATTCTATGACGTTTACAGTGTCTCAAATGGCCATGACTACCTGTTGGCTATTTATCAGAAGAATAATTTGCGATCAATGTCTTAACAGTTTTAACAAGTGAGAGAGAACAAATAATCTAATTTATTATTCATAAAAACCAACAAATTAAACTTTCAAACTGAATACATCTTATGCTCAGATGTGTCAATCTTTTGCTTTTATTAACCAATATATTTTTCATGACAAATACCATTATGAAAAAAAGTTAAAAATCCCTTTCTTGACAATTAAAAAGTAACACAATTTTAGAAAAAAAACATGTCACTTTCAATATAAAACATGAAGAATAACTATCTTAACCTGAATGATTAAAGTCCCTGTAAAGTGAAATCCAAAGTTTCTGTCTTAACACACTAGATATGTTGGAATATGGTTGCTGTAAACATGTGAAAACACTGATGTGACTAAATTCTGGATTTAGACCATAAGAATGTTTTTCACCTCTTTCTTGGCTTGGTTTCATGTGGGTGTGGCCAATATGTGGGCTCGTGATGTCAGGAGCCCACAGTGGGGAATATCCCCATTCCTCTAACACTACAATATAAAATCACAGAGCTATTCATCTCAGTACAGTCTGTTGTTAGCTGATGTCACTGCCTTTGTTGAAAGTTAACAGTTAAATTCTTTTTTTCTCTTCATTGTGAGGTTTTGCCAAATCTATCAGCCACAGTGGTTTATAGATTATTTAAAGCATCATAACAGAGATTTGAGCCATAAAACTGACTTTGTCTCTTCTTCTAAGGTCAAACAAAAGGTCAAGAGGCAGGCTAACGGCATGTGTGCTTTCCTAAATTTAGATTGTAGCATTTTTCTTTTCAATTTGAGGGGAATGTTTTTCTCCTGAGTGGGCGTGGCTTCAGCTCATTCAACAGACACGCCCACACCATCCTGGAGCAGATTTTACTGCCTCTTTTTTCATGATTTTGTAGCTTAATTATATAAACTTATGGATGTTTAATTTGACTGAAATTTGGCCTCAGGGTTCATAACACAGTGACCTTTCATACAACAAACCTACATGCAGATTTATTTTCACTTTACAGGGTCTTTAAAATATTTTTCCATGTATCAACTGGGCCCCATTGCGATTTGTCCATATGGAGTTGCCGTAGTCTGTGACGTCATCGGAAGGCAAGACTACCAACAGATTTGTCAGCCCAGACAGATCTAATAACAACACTGGAACAGGGGATTGATCCTGTGACCATCACCTCTTTATATGGGTGCCTGCTCTACCCACTGAGCCAAAACTTTACCCATGATTGACATCTTAGGATCAGCTTTATACAGTTGCAGAAAATTATTGGAAATACATTAAATGTAGGTCAAAAAGAGGAGAGTGAGTTCTGATTTATAAGTTGTTGTGAAACCAACATTTCTTGCTTCTCAGACAAAAAAATATTTTCAGCAAGTCATCTTGATTCTCACAGTGTCTTTGTTTTTTGATAGCTTTCAAAGCAAAAGCTAAAATTTTGCTTAGAAAACTGGAAAGGGAAACCAGCGCTCATTGAAACAGCAGATCTTTAGAGCTATATCTTTAAATAATGTGAATTGTTATGCTTGCATTGTGGGTTGTCATCTTAGGATCAGCTTTATACAATCGTAGAAATTTAACGGAAAAGATTTCATGTAGTCACTAACTTAAATAAATAAACTGATGGGAAACAGTCATAATTCAAATGGTTGTACGACTATAAATAGTCAAATTTGGCAACCAAAATTCAATTAAGATTGGGCAACTCTCCACCATTGTGTCCGAAGCATCATTAATAGACCAATTCATCTTAATGGTGATTGGGAATGAACCATAACATGGCTGCCACATAATGTTTGGTGGCGTTATAGTAGCAGTCAGAGCTGGCATTGAATAAACTAGGAAAAAAATTCATTATCAAGATACATCATCGAGATAAAGATAAATAAAGAAAGATAAATAAAAGCTCCTTTAATAAGATATGCACTTACATGCTAACAAATGACACATCATTTCAAAGCTGTTAGAAACAGATAGTGAGGAAACTCTAAAGTAAAATTTAACATAACCTTCAAAGACATTTAAGTAATAAATGTGCAGTACATCACTGTTGTATGTTTAATGTTTGGGATAATCCCAGGTATAACCCCTCAAAAAATAATTTTAGCAACCTTTAAACAAGGGAAATATTTTATCCAGAAATCAAACTACTGATTGTATTCAATTTCCTCTTACCTCAACTTAACGTAATTGTAAAACTTTAATGATAAGATCCTAATCTATGATTTAATGAAATAAGATAACAGGATAACATAGCAATATTGCACTGCCTAAGGTGAAGATGTAACAATATTATCATGGCACAGCCTGCCCTTTGTTTTTTTAATGAAATCAAATGGTACAAATAAAATCCTGTTTCGCTGTCGTGCAGAGATCCCATTTCTCCAGATAAATAATTCAGATTGTACACGCTGAGAGGCCAAGAATAGATTCCCTAAAATAACAGGAGGATGGAGGGATAGAGGAGAGGAAGGGTGGGGGGGTTGGTGGGAAAGAGGGTGACAGTTATTGGAAAGGTATGACAGCCAGCTAGGCCGGGATTTCGTCATTCCTCATCAACTCAACCTCCAGTCTCTCCTTGACCCGGGATTGGAGAAAACTCTTGACACCACGGCTATCATTACACCAATAATGCCGCCAGAAGATGTTTTCCTCCTGTCTAACACATGATAGGCCCAGATTTAACATGTTCCGCCTGCCGATGGCTGCCAAGTTCGTCCTGTTAAACTGAGCCGCCGCAGATTAAGAGGCCAGATCAGATTAGGGATGCCAAATCGCTTCGCAGAAGTATCCCCCCCTCCAACAGAAAAGAGAAAAGATGGTCGCAGCAGTGCTTCAAGGTTTCACTTTAACATTCAGGAATCAATTCCTGCTTCCAATCCAGTGTATTAAGTTTATGTGTGCCAGCAGTCCAGGCAGGCAGCTGTTGAGGGGCTGTAGCTCTCCCTGAAGCACATTGTGCCTGCACTGCTCCCTGACTCCCTGATAGCATTAATGCCAGGCAGATGTCCCTGAACTAGTCCAGACATTTTCTTAATATTAGACTTGTAGACTGGCCTCTCTTTCCCGCCCTGACCAAATTTCTGCAAAATCTCCTGTGGCTTTTAAGAGCAACACAATATTGACCCACAATATCTTCCACATCAACAACATCCAAGCCAGTCACTTCCCTAATGTAAGAAAATCAATAGGGGACGAATGGGTTTATTCATTTTTTTCGCGTGATGATGTAACATATTTTTGGCTTTGTGACATCTACATTGCTGCAGAGAGAGGCTGTGGATGAAGATTTGCAATAAAATAATGAAAAAGGGTCATTGTGTAGCTCGGCTTTATCAGCTGTTGTCCCTTTATAGCAAATAACATCTGTTCTAGATGGAAATCTCTGCCTTATCAAGGCACAGCTCCACCACTGTCATTAGTCCAAGTCTGACTCAGTGGCTAATCTAGAATGAAAAGACAGTTTGGCTCCTCAGATCTCACCTAATAACTCCCTCTACAATCAAAGCACTCTTTGAAGTCCATGTTCCGTAAAATTGGTTCAAGTGTCAGGTCAGAGTTTCCGCAGTCAAAGGTACGGCGGTCATTTGAAGCCTCACTCTTCTTTATAGTTATTTCCCAGTGGACCCTGGGCTGTCTTTGTATTCTTAAGCAGGCGCCCTCTTCATGTTTATTGCAGAAAAAAAAGATAATCAAGGTAGCCTGTGCATAGACAAAAGACCAAAAGACCATTTAAAATACAGGCTTAGTTTCTGAAGGGGTGTTATCAGGTCCTATATGTAGGTCACCATATATGACATGCTGTCTCCATCTACCTTTTGATACTAAAAAGTCAAAGAGGTGGAGCTGAGGCAGAATGTGAGCATCCTGGCTTACAAAATGCTCACCTGCCAGTCAGCCAAGCCACAGTTATGGTCCTCATTGTGCAAATGTATCCATAACGTTTAGCCCTGATGGATGCGAAGCAGAATTTTTATTTTAAAAAATTATCCACAAGGAAATAAGCTATTACGCTCCTAAATTTGCATGTTTGCTGGTTTGTTTGTTTATTTTTCACAGGCTGTAAAAGTGTTTATTTCCGCTGTAAAAATTTGATATGAGACCTGAGGGGAATTTGCAGCCTGCCTCAAATGGACACACAAGGAACAGCAGTTCTGTTGTACTCATTTTTTTAAAAAAAGTAAACATACAGACAGTTTTCTGATGGAGATTACCTCAAGTTAAAATCAGAGATGGTCATGTGACCTACTGCAGTTTGGAAGATTTTTTTAAGAAAACATCTATAGGCAGTGTATGTTTTATTCTGAAGAAAAAAATAAAAATCCATTAAAGACTAGGTAAAAAGTAAACATTAGATGTTAATAACAGATTTTTTAAGAAAAGAAAATGTATATTATCCAAGTCTTTATAGTACAGAAGACAATTAGGGCCACTGAAAAAAAAAATGGAGATGCAATTTTTTTATTTTTACTTGTGAGAAAAAAACTCAGATTTCTGAGTTTAAAGTCAGAAGATTAAAGTCAAAGTTCTCAGAAAACGTCAGAATTCCTGGCGTGCAGATGGCCTAGCAGTCTAAGGTGCGACCTATGTACATGGGCAGCCCGGGTTCGAATCCAGCCTGAAGACCTTTGCCACATGTCTCTCACCACTCTCGTATTGTTTTCAAATCTATCCACTGTCCTCCTCTGTCAAAAAGGAATGAAAAGCCCAAAAATAAATCTTAAAAAATATCATATCATATTGTATCAGTGTTTCCCATACATTCATTTATTTGTGGCGGACTGCCACAAATAAATTAGGCCCACCACAAATAGATTTTGGCCCTACCTGTTCGCCCTCGCTCTGTGAATGTAGTGTATCGTTAAATTGACTATATCGCGAATATCCGAGTATAGATTATGTGTAAGATTTGAGCCGTCAGGGTGCATGCTGGAGTTTCGCCTCTCCCATTGTCCCTGAATGCATCTCTCACAGCAGAGAGCTGTCTTTTTCTCCTCCGCCCATCCAGAAATCTCCTGCACATGCAGCTGGGTTTTTTTTTTTTTTTTATCAGCGGCGAGAGAAGCAAGGGAGAAGAAGGTAAACAGAGCAGCATGGCGAGTTAGCAGCTAGTTAGATGCCTTTTAAGATGGACAATGAGAAACAGCGCTGGATCTAAGCGTTGAGCAGTCGTTCGACTTTGAAAAGGAAGAGATCTAACTCACGCGGTATTCATTAAAATATACTGCAAGATGACTGTAAGAAAACGGTGGCAGTAACACCACACGCCACTAAAGACATGAGCCCAGTGTTGTTGAAAAGCCAGGATTTATCAATCTTATAAAGACATTTAACCCAGAATACAAGATTTGCCTGGGTGTGAACATTTTGCTGAAAACTTCCTGCCAGAGCCGTACACGTCAGAGAAAAGACGGCCCGGCAGCAGACAAATGTGATCCACTTCTCCACAACTACAGAGCCTTATCTCAGCCTTACAGTTCAAAACAACAACAACAAGTAGTTAAAATGTTCCCGCCTCCTGACAAGCTTTTTCCCCCATGATCACACTGAAGAGTTTCTTGAATAAGGTCTAAAGACGCTCTCATGTTATGAACTTGTTAGAAACTGGTCCAGCGCTCATCAGCGCAGATAACGGACTAATATAATCACAGCTGTGAGCCTGACTTTCTTTACACTGTAAAAGACAGAGTATTTCATGATTTATGTATTTTTGATTTATTAGTAAAAGACTGAGTAAAGTCCATTTGAAAATAAAACTGCTAAATTTGACTTTATATTTATTTTTACTTTCTACATACAATTTTATTAAAAATCCAAAAGAACAGTCTATTTTAATCACCAAACTAGTGTCATTTGGGGCTGAATTAAATACAGCTGCTGAGAGGCCATTTCAAAATATCGCAATATATATCGTCCATCAGGATATATAAAAAATATATATCGGGATATCAATTTAAGGCCTCTTTTTTCTTTTTCTTTTTTTTTTTTTGAGGAAGCCACGTAACATAAACTGCCTAAAGAAAGGGTGCAAACTCTGCAGGAACAAAATTTAACAAAATTGTTACTCCTTTTGATTTAGGTTATTGACTTTATTTATTCAACCTAATTCCTTATTTATTTATTTCTTTAAATAAGCTATTGTATTTTTTATTTAAATGTATTTATGTGAAGATAAGTTTATTTGGTGTTTGTCAACATTTGACATTAAGTGAATGTCGTGCACCCCCCCCCCCCCTCCCCGGGCAACCCACCACCACAAATAGATTCCGGTCCTGTGGGAAACACTGTGTATGTATCATTTTTGATACATACTTTTATGATAGCTGAAAATCGAAATCGGCCCATCAAACTATAATCGTTACACCTTTGATTTAATTACTACAAGGGAAAATTGTTTAAGAAGAACAAAACTTCCTTTGATGCCTTCCTTTGTAGAACCCTGCACTCTGTCTGAGGTAGTCCAACCTAGATCTGTTAAATCAAACATGTTCGATTATTACAATTCAAGATAGACGTAGTCAGAGAAGACAAATCCTCAGCTTGATATTCGCCATCAAGTTTTTTTAATAATTTTACTAAGAAAAGAATAAAGATTTTGCATTAAACACATTTGGAAATAATGAATGAATAAACTTATTAACATGAACAGGCAAGTGTTTCTAATGCTCTTTGACTCAAAACTTAATTCGGCTAACTTCTGATAATGTTATTACTATTCTGCTTCAATACTGCTTTTCAGTTTCTAAACTATCGCAGAATAGGGGCTAACTCAAAACTCACAAGTGATTTCCATACAGTTACGGTTTTAATGACATTGCATGCCAAAGAGGGTAGCAAAATGCCAGTTTTACTCTTACCCCCAATTTCCATAAACAATGCGCGCACCGCGGAACGCCAGCAAATCGTACTGCGGAGCACATCCCTCCCTCTCTAGTCTATAAGAGCATTTCCATAGCCAGCACTCCAGACCAGCAGTGGCGCATGCCTGGACGACACTTCGCTCCTCTTTGTTTGAAATAGGCTGCAGGTCTATTTTCAGCACCGGCCGCTGCCAAACCTCACAAATTCACTGTCGCTCAGAAAGCACTAACCATGGAAGTCACAAGCATAGAACATCCAGTTCTTTCAAAATAAAACACAATGACTCCCGATCGTAAATCATCAGTATATCAACATAACGTCTCATCCTGCTGCAAGAGCAAAGGTCACCAAGAAGTCAGTGGGCCACAGAGCTACAACAGCGTCATTGACTAGGAAAAGTTAACTTTTGGGGAAATTTAGCCAAAGAATTCTGCATAAAACCACAGATCCTTTAAACAAACATTAACCTTTTAACTTCCTGATGTACTCACTCAATGGACTTAAACTGGCAAGGATGATAAATTAACCCCAAAAGGTAAAATTGTCTGCTGCTGATATACTATTCCTGCATGAACTCGCAGTTCTCCCGTGATCTCTTCCTGCTGATCAGGACTGCGCGCCGCAGTGCTGCGCTCTAGACTTGCTTCTAGTGGGCGAGGTTGCTCGCCTTCGGTCGGAGCAAACCCGCAGCGCACACGCCGTAGATGGAAATCGGAGGTTAGACTCAACAATGGGATAAGTACAGAATACTTAAAAAAGGATAGAAGCAGCAAACAATTTGTTTATAGAAACTGAATAAACCAGATACAGATATTATCAGCCAAATATCTAAATAACTCTAGAGGTACAGGTTCAGTTTAAAAAAAAAAAAAAAAAAAACCTCACATTATGAGCTACAGTTGAACCATGGCAAGGCCAAGGAAGTCAGAGCACGACCACATCAACTCTTGTACTTCAGTCGTTAGTATTACAATAATAACTCAGCCAGGAATACACACATACACACACCTGAATCCTTATGAATAATGTTAAAACACTCCTTCTCCCTTCATGCACCAAAGCAAAGGTTGCCCCAATCATCTTTTTAGGCTGCTGCAGTTTTACGGCCCCAGAATGACTGCTTCTCTCTCCATTACCTCTGCACTCGTTTGACTGGCAGATGGGTGGAGGAATGCTGGATGGAGAGTGGGCGGGTGGGCAATCATGGTGCCGTACGTCACAGTGCGTGTGTGTGCAGCAGATGAGATGGGAAAGGCAGGTGAGACATGGCTGGGCCTTATTTAAAAGCCTCTTTACAGTGCCCACTGAACCAACGTTGGCATTCCCTAATGGTGCATCGCAGACACGTCATCCCATGCCACCCCTGTGTCCTCGGTCCTTGTCTGTTGTCATTGCCTTAATAGCTGCCACAGCTTAAGTCGCAGGCATTACAATACACAGCAAAGTTCCACAGAGATTAAATATTCAGCTAAGTACTATATTTTTTGGGGCCTGCAGGAGTACTAATCTCTGTTTAATCCACTGCTTCCGTATCTCCGCTGGAATCATTTTGGTGGAAGCAGGTGTCCTTTCCAGTCCAATGATAGCATGATGCAGTGATTTAGGTGAACAGTGTGGACTGACAGAAAGAGGGTGATATGAGAGGCTAATGGAGTTAATATGCTGAGAAAGGAGAATGGAGAGAAAGAGGTGGGAAGAGTTAGATTAGAGGGACAGACAGGATACAAACATGCGGCTATTTTCTAGAGGCTGCAACTATCATTAGATGTTCAACTGTGAATTTCAATTTCATGTGGAACACATGGGATGGCACACTGAATTTTCTGCCTTAAATAAATTGCCACTGTGTTTGAGGGATGTTAAAATAACCCATATGTCAAAATTTGTTAAACTGCAGCACTGTGCAGAACTTCATATTTGGACCAAAACTTGAGGCTAAAGAAAGGCGTAGATGTGTAGAGGCTACCATCAGGCGGGAAGGAGGATTGACACAAAGTTCACACTTTTAAGCATGACCTAGGGCAGTGATTCAGTGCCATAGGACCCACCACCTACTGTAGTGTGAAATAGGGAACCAAATGACAATACAAATGAAAGGGGACATTAATAATAACTAACTTTCTTGAAAATATTTCCACCCAAGATAACAGGATAAACAAGTGAGGATCTCAAGAAAACAATCAGAATTGACTAATTTTCCTGCAAAATAAAGTATATGGATTTATTTCTGCCTTTCCCTATTTTTTCCTGAAACCAGTTCGTGACCCACTGAAAACAGCCCTGCGACCCACTTTGGGGTCCAGACCCACCAGTTGAGAACCACTTGCCTAGGGTACCATTGGGGCGAGTAGCAGGGTTGCAACAAGGCCATGGACGAGCTGTAGACCATGCTGACAACATTTTATTACTGTGACCGCCAACATAAAGTATTTTAGCAATGTAGACAGTAAACAGGAGTTTGCTTGAAAAACGTAGTTGTTAAAATCTAAAAATTAACCCAATTTGAGTGCCTAGAGCTTATCTTGACTTTGTCTTTTGGTATAAATATGATATTATATCATTTGATGTGTATTAGCATCACATTAAAGTTTGAAACTCTGGTACTGTGACAACCCTGCTGTGGTATGAAATAAACTTGTGTTGTTTAATAAAAGAGTGACAAAAATGCTGAGATTTTAGCTCCCTTGATTCACTAGGGAGAGATTTTCTTTATGTTTATGTCTTAATAAAGACCTGCCCATTGAATTGGCAGAGCCCCTGAAAGACCCAGAGAATGGGCCATCCCCAGTTTGGATTTATTGATGGTATCAATGTATGCATGTTGTATCAGTGACATTGGTGCTAGCATTCTGGCCAACAGTTATCTCATTTTGGAGCTCAAAAGTGTGTCAATCTATAATCAGGTTATGATGTTGAAAGGATTTATTTGTGGTACCTTTTAACCACTTACATAACTTTTTCCATCCATTATTGCCACCTCTTTTTAACGCTTTTATCCCAGTTAGCCCCTTTTTCACCCGTTTCTGACACTTTTTTTTAACCACTTTTTGCCTATATTTGTAATTTTTTTTGCTCATTCATTTGCCAGTTTTGCCCATTTCTGCAACATCTATTTGCAACCTTTTTGCCTACTTAAGCTGCCTGTTGCAACTTTTTTACATGTTTTTGTGACTTTTATCCTGTTTTTGCCCTTTTCACCCATTTTTGTCACTTCCACCCCAATTTTTGCCTCATTTCTGCAACATCTTTCTGTCACTTTTTGTCCATTTTGCCACTCTGAGCCCATTTTTCCCATTTATGCCATTTTTTTTTACTATTTTAACCCATTTTTGCACATCATGCTTTAGCTAAAAAGTCTGACATTACTTTCTAATATTTCAGTGTGTCCATCTACATTGTAAACATTACTAATAAATAGGTAACTTTGTTCAGTGAAAAGAGTTTACATCTGGAAATAGGCTATATTGTCCTACAGCATAAATAAATGAAATTCATGTTTTGTTGCTTTGACAAGAGTGGTTATTATTGAGGTTTAAAATGGAATATGGTCATCACAGCTTAACTTTATAATAGACCAAGATTTTGCTGACCTCCATTGGCTGGACCTGGAAACCTCCATCCTTTATTCACCCTTACAGGCGGCCTTGAATATAGGATAAATTTTAATTTACTTTGTCTTTATGTCATCACTTAGAAGCATTTACTCTTTTGAAATTCGCTTATTTTCTACCACTAAAGTTTTATTCATGTACCCTGTCATGAGATCCTTTAATGCTATGATATTTATCTATCTAATAAAAACACAAAACCAATAAGCATCACCTAAAAACAAAGTAAAGTTAATAAAAGTGGAATAAATCCCAATGACTTCAGTCTGCATTCTGGATTTTCTTGGTGTTTGTGTGTTTTAAATTGGGCCTATGTTTGTGTATGAGCAACAGCAATTTTTGTTGTTCTCTTGTCAGTTTTGGTAAACACAAAAGCTCCAAATACTGTTTGGTCTTTCACAGGGAACAAACAGCACATTTTCTTTCCACACAGAGCGAAGGGGGCAAAGGTCTCACAAAATGAGGACAGAGAATTCAGAGCTGGGAAAAAGCCCGGCAGTAAAGAGAGGAGGACAAAAACTCAAATCTTCTGTTGGCCTAAAAACCAGGCTTCAAATATGTTAAAGTGCCTGTATGAATGATTATTTCAGTTATTAAGTGAAAAATACAGAAATACAGAGAGCCAGTTTACAGTTTGTGTTTGACTCAGTCTGACTCAACCTGAAAGAAGGAAACGAGGTTGTATCTCTGCTGTATGAGTGTTATAAATGCGTGTTTGTGTGTATTTTTGCCTGTGTGCATTCATCTCCAGTCTGCTTTAATCTCCTCCCATCTGCTGGTGGACCTCTTCTCCCTGTTCAGAGGCCCGCTGCACCCCGCCCAATCTGCCAACTCTGACCTCTCTGTGTGCATATATGTGTGTTTATCTATACATTTATATGTGTGTGTCTGCTGTGTGTGTAGTGTGTGCGGATAGTGGGCTGCTTGATAAGCCCGCGTCCTTATGAAGTGGTGTCATTAAGGCAGAAAGAAGGAGCAAACGGGTGATTGCAGTGATTTGGCAGAGGTTGCACAGACTCTCTCCTCCAATCAGAGGCCTCGCTTAGCCTCCTTCAGCAGCACTGCAATCACTGAGCGGCGAGTCCACAGAGGACAATTCAACACACCACTTTATCAGCCTAAGGTATGGACTTGTCATTGCAATTATGTGCCAACATTGTGGATATGAAGGTTTGACATCATTATCACAGTGTCCTTCTTAGGAGGTTCACTGTGCTTTAAAATGAATCGCAGAAATCCAATAATTAAGTCAATGCCTGATCACATATTGATTGAAATCTGTCAGAACAAAATATCATATCTAAGAAATGTATAATCACAAAATGTAAGTCAAATTAAGTATTGAAAACACCCAATAGCCTGCAAAATAGTAGGGGCTGCTTTCTTTAAACCTGTGTACTTTGCCTGCTTGCTTTAAAAAATGGCAAACACTGCAATGTGAACTGGCTGATTTTAGACCCAATTCTCATCTGTTGATAGAAGTAACCTCAGTCACGATGATTTGATAGATCTATAAACAGCCTTGTTAGGTTTCCTGTGGTGTCAGATGTGTCAAAGGGATCCAATGTGCTTTAAGAATTTCCAAGCTGCACCAACTTTATATTGCAAATATCAAAATTATATCATTTATGATGTGATACCCTGTTTTGTTCATGTTGTATCATATGGAACAATGCAATAGCCAACTGGAAAGCAAAGTGACTGTGGAAGAAGCACAACTAAAGCTAACTCACTTAACCCAACTTAACAAACCCAGTGCTCACTTAAAACCTTAGATTCAACATCTGCACTGGGATCCACAAGAGAAGTGTACTCTGGAGCAAATCAGTCATTCTCTAGTGAACTTCTTTGCAGTTCTCTGGAATGATGGATGCAGCTCCCAGGCACCTCTATTTGTAGACCACTAGTGTGAGATGCTGGCTCTGTCAAAATAGTAATTTGCCAGTGCAACATTTATTTATTTATTTATTTTCAATCAACTTCATTCATAAACTAGAAAAGCACTCGGAGAGCACAGACCTCCACCATTAGCCCTATCTCCCAATAGTAAAGAATCCTTTAAAAAATTCCTGGATCCAGACGATGATCTTGATCACTCCCAAAATCTAATCAGTTCTTCCTTATGCCATTTCTGACATTTCCTGAAAATTTCATCAAAATCTGTCCATAACTTTTAGAGTTATGTTGCTAACAAACAAACTAACAAATGAACAAACAAACCCTGCCGATCACATAACCTCCTTGGCGGAAACTAAGTATGGCAGTTACATTCATAAAACAACCACACTACTAACATCACACACCAACCAACATTTCAATTAAACAGAAAAAGGTCCGGGGTCTAATCCAGAGTTGAATTATGTATAGACCTGATTTATAAGTAGTTACGGTGATGATGGCTTGGTTTTCTTTCACAAGCTTTAGTTTAAGCTAACATAGCTGCACTAGCTGTGTAGATAAGCCAATGAAGGTATAAACTAGTCTCAGCAACCTGAACTTTAGTTACTTGAGCTTTAGCAAGCATGGTTAAAGCTAATGTAGATTCTTAAACTATGTAGATAATGTATCTATGTACCTAACATAGCTAAATCTAAAGCTAATATTAGCTACATAGGTAATTAGCTATGTTAGCCAAAGCAAAATCCATTTCAGTAGTAGCTGCAGTCTTTAACTTTGTAAGCTTTTGACGAAGCTTACGTAGCTAGATTGGCTAATGTAGCAAACTATGTAGCTAGTAAAGGTAAAGCAAGTCATGATTCACATAACTACTTCTAAACTGGGTATAGCTTTAGCAAATATAGCAAAAACTAACATTGTGTTGTGTGCTTTAGTTTTAGCTACATTAGTGATAAAGCTACATTACCTACATAGCTAATGTAGCTTCATTAACTTTAGATTTAGCTACGTTAACGACATAACCTTATTAAGCCCACATAGCTTTGTTAGCTTTAGATCTAGTTAAGTTACCTATGTAGCTAGTGTAAATTGTTAGCATTAGCATTAGCTTTGGCATTAGCTTTGTTAGCTGAGAGTTTTTATGTGGGATAAGCTTTTTTCTTGGGGGTAGACTGTTTACTTGGCTTTATTAAATGTTTTATAGTCAGGCTTTTAAAGATTAGATTTTGGCTTTCAACTTTTAGTATCCTGTAGTTTTATTTTGAAAGTTTTAGCTTGTATTTCATTTCTGACAGTGATAGCGTCTCACAGTAGTGGTCTGCAAGGGGTCTGAGATATCTGGTCTTCAGCAGATCTGTCTTGCTCTCATCTTCTCCTCTAAAGATGCATCCTGAATCTTTTCTTTGGTCGAGGCTGCTGCCAAAATGAATCAGTCTTGTGAAGCAAATAAATCCATACAGGAACAAAAAAAAAAAATGCTTGAACTCCAGACTGAAAATATCATCTCTTTATCAACATAACACCCCATTCTGTTGCACAAGCCAAGGATCATCAGTTTGTCATCAGGTCAGAAGGGTAATATGCTGCCATTGTTAAAAAAAAAAGTTCATTTTGGAGGTAGAAAATCAGAAAAAGTGAACCTTTTAACTTTCTAATTGATTCATGCAAGGTAAAAGCAAGACTAATATATAGAAAAATATTGAAAGAAACAACAAATCAGCCTTAGAAAGATACAGTAATCTGTTGTTTCCATATGTTGGACTTGTTAACGTGATTTTGTGAATCTGGCGTGAACTTTTAGTTCTCTCATGATCTCTTCTGCACGTCACTTCAGAAACACATCAAGTGGGTGAGGAATGTGCCAAGTTTAAAAAAAAAGTAGTATGGACAACTGCTGTACATCATCTGCAAGTTTGGATGTATTTAAAAGGTTGAGGGACAAATAACAGAAGGGCAAAAAAGGTATAAAGTAAAAGAAAGAGATGAAGAATGAGTTACAAAGTGCAGAGAATTGAGCACTAAATTGATCTCCAGTCCATCTGTCCCCAAAGAGGCTTTGGTGCAGTAATGAGAACGGCCGACCCGCTGCATACGGCCGCCGTCTCTTCCCCCATCTCCATCCCTCTCTGAAAGAAGACAAGTTTGTTTCTCAAGGTGATTGTTGCGGTGATAAGGGAGAGGGTGTTATTAAGGGTGACAGCAGAGGGGCTGAGAGGCAGTGGCTGACTGGATAACCTTGTCCCCCGTCCCCGCCTCGCTTCCTCCTGCAAGAGCATCTCCACCACCGGCCTGCCCCTGCCCGCCCGCTCTTCTGAACACAATCTGCTGGCTGGAATTACCTCCCGGCCCCGGGAAAACTAAACATGATTTCTGACCTTTCCTTTCTGTGTTCAACAGTAACCTTTGCTGATCCACCTCAGCTACGAGACCATTGCGATGAACAAGAGATGGAGTGGAAGGGGATGTGCGTTATAAAAAGGAGAACGAGAATGATGTGCTGAATTTATGTTTGCATATTTTAAGGGCAAGTTAAAGGGGGTGCCATACTTACAAGATTATGCAGTCAAACACAAGAGCGTTACAATAAATTGAGAACAATCTGGGGTTTTTCTGTTACTTTTCCTACCATCTGAGTATCTGCTGCTTCCATCTGTGTATGTGCTGACTGAGTGGACCTCAGAAGTTGCAGTAATGGTGTATTCTGAAAGAAGAGACACTGTGTTTGCAGAAATACTGCATCTTTAAACCCCCTAAATTCATTACATCATCACTCTGCTTTCTGGTGCTGCTCTATGCTGCGTCAGCAACTTTTTCATTGGTATTATCATTAGGTGTTTGTAAGATAAGGCTAATTGATCTCCACCTACCCTGTGTATTAGCGGATTGTTGTGATCTACTTCTTCCACTGACTCGGCATAACTCACAACAGCCTCAGCACAATCTGACCCTCAGGAGCAAACGCACATCCCTATAGAAATGATCTATTTCCTTCCCTCTCTCTCTGTTTGTCTCTTCTCTTCCTTTGTGCTGATGTAGGGGTGCATTTAAGAGCTTACAAGCAGAGTGACCTGCACATCCCAGGCCAGCTCTGTGGAGTTAGCAGCCTGAACTCTGGGCCTGTGTATCAGTATTGTTTGTGTAAGAGCACCAGAGGGGATTTGGACAAGGAGTGTGAGCTCTGAATGTGTGACCTGCAGCTGGCCTTAGCATTGGATTAGCTTCCCCTGATCCCCACAACCTCTGAACATGCTCCCTACTATTTCCAGATCTCTCCATTTATGCCCAGCCAAGCACATTGAGACCGGTAATCTATAGTTTTCTACTCTCCAAAGGGAGAAGATATACAGTTCAGCTCCCCTCTTACTTACACATTTCTCTGTTTATTTTGCTCTCTCTGGCAATACAAATTCCCTTCTTTCACCTCTCATCCGTCTTTTCACCCCTCATTCCTTCTCCCTTTAACTACCCCTCTCCATTTCTTTCCTCCTCTCTTTTTCTAAAAGGGGATCAGTGGAGCTTAGAGGCCTTCCTGCTTGCTTCATTACAGAGCTGCTCTGACATGGGGAGCTTGTCTCTCTAGTAAGGAAGAGGAGAACAACCACTGATGTTTAATACATGGACCACTCTGTTGTCTTTCACACCAGATAAATTCATCATCAAAAAACTGAGCGTAGAACAGCAGCAGAGCATGTAAACCTGCTCTCTCAATCTAGATTCCCAATCTTTCTGTGTCTTTTTTTCTCCATTTAGCTTTTTGCCTCTCTCTCTCCCCCACCTCTCTCTCTTTGTTCCGTCACATCTCAGTGAACTGGAGCAAACCTTTTCATTGTCCTTCAGTTGGAGTAAACACACAAACACAATGCAACGCTGATGTTTGGCCTGTAAAAGAGAGAAAAAAAAATCCTGACCCATTCCATTTGTGTGTAAATATGTAACCTGTGCATGGCATGTCCCTGTATATGCACAGCACACATGCTCCTATTATCATGTACATCCAACTTCCCACTGTGAGAAAGAGAGAGAGCCGTATGGGTACGTATGTGTTTGCCTGTTTGTCCTCTCTGTGTGGGTGGGTGCGTGGGCGGCAGGCCTGCCTCGATAATGCCAGAGCCTGTTTCTAATCCAGGCCTCCTCAGTGGGCTGCAGCTCGTGTTGTGCCAGGCAGGCCTGCTGCAACACCAACCGAGTCCCAGCTGACAGCGAGCCTGCTCCTCTCTCTGCTTCATGGACAATCTCAGAGCTCAGAACTTTCACAATGGGTTAAGCTGGGGAAAGAGAAAAGCCAAAAAAAAAACAAGTAGGACTTCTGAAGAGACGCACTATTCAGAGTGCCTCGAAAAAGATGGTGTATAAGAAAATGCACTGAATTGACAAGCTTGCAAAAAAAGGAAACAAGAAAGGGCAAGACAGTGATGGTGCAGTGCTAAAGAGGGGGTGCCACCGCTAAAGGGTTTAGGATGAAATCGCAGCCGTTAAAGCTGATTTATCCCGTGTAAGGACGCCAAGCCCTCTAAGGAGGTGCTGAACAGCCCTTCAAAAATGAAATATCAGCAGCAGTCAGTGCCAGTCATCAGTGCCATGTGTGATGGAAAATCAATCTAATTCATATCAGAGACCTGTGAGGGGAAAACGAGTGAGTGAGTGAGGGAGAGAGAGAGGGACAGGTCCCTGCTGCCTCCTCGCTGCACCTCTTTAAACGTCTCCCCGACAGAAGGATCCCAGAGTCCTCTGCGTCATCGGTGACGGAGACGTTGGCAGTGCTGGTGGCTCAATGTGTAACGGCTGCTTTTCTGCTAGATTAGGTAGGTGATTGGCCATTAATATTCATTTCACAGTGTGTCTTTGTTAGGCGGCAGCAGGGGCTGACAGAGTGTTTGGATGGATTTACTCTACCGTATATTTCCTTTTAAATTCTTTAGAGGTTTACTTGTATGGCTGGAGCGAAGCTAGAGTCCTTACATTATGTGCTTGAGCATTTTGGAATTGGCTCCTAATGAGACGCTGAAAATCTCTGTCAAGAAGACGCTCAGTTTTCAGACATACATTTCAGACAACATTTCTACTGTTTGTAGCTCTGCTTTTGTCTTCTTTTATCACTTCCAAATTATTAGCATTAGGAATTGTTGTCATTTAGGTACTTTAGAATAATTTAAAAAATGACAACAGCTTAATGAAACAAAAAATGCAGCATCTGTCAGACTGGGATATATGAAATAAAAACAAGTTTAAATTCATTTTTAAACAATAAAATTATAGGATTTCATCAAAGATATCAGTATGTGGTGGTAGAACCCTGACTTTAGTGATTGTGGCTCAGTAGTAGAAGTCAGTTGTCACAGCCAGAAAGTTGCTTATTAAATTACATGGAAGTTTTAAGCCATCAGCATGCAATTCTCTCTAGAGTTTCACTTCTCCAACTCTCTCGCATCAGGCAAAGGCCCAAATACCTGGGCATGCATTGTTTTTGCTTAAAACTCCCTGCCAGAGTTATCCATGTGAGTAAATGTGACCCACAACTAAGCAGCCTTATCTCAGCCTAACAGTACATTACATCCACAACAGAGAGTTAAAAAGTTTGTGCCTCCAAAGGGGATTTTCTCCTGATGATCACACAGAAGAGCTCCTTGCACAAGGTCTGAGAGATGCTTTCATGTCATAGAACTGGTCAGAAACCTGTCCAGTGTGCATCATCACAGATTACTGGACTAACGTAATCAAAGCTGCATGGATGGAATAGACTACAGTGTTTGGGAATCAGCTGTATCTTAAGATTGGTGAGTATTCGTGTAGGTTTGCTTCACCCTAAATGAGTAAAATTAAATTCTTTTTTTATATTCAACAATAGTCAACATAACAGAAAAGATTTTTATAACTTTTCATTCACAATAAAAGACTACACAGAAGATATAAAAGGGTCTACTTTAATCATCATACTGGAGTCATTTTATGCATCAAAACGATGAATCAAACAAAGTAATTTAGAAGAGAATTCAAAGTATTATGATTAATATTGTGTTTCACGATGTCGCCTAAAAATATTTCAATATTAATTTCAGGGCACATCACCCACCTCTAATGACTTGCAATTTAAGAAGTGCTTCAAGTGGTCTGACAACTAGAAAAGCACTAAAAGGCTCATGGCCTGAAGCATGGATGCTGTGGTAGCCAGTAACTCCATTCTCCTTACTGATTTTTGATACTGAGAAACTAATTTGGTGATCTGTTGACAAGCCATCAAACAAATTGAAGCTGCTTGACTTTTGCACAAACAGTGTTATAATGTTATCCAAAGGCAATGTGAGACACTGGTGAGGAGCATTTTGATGTAATCAAAAACAAAAAGTGCCATCAATGATCTTACTACACCCCAAACCCCATAAACTGTAAATACCAAACATGTCTGGGTCTGAGTCAGACTGCCTCCAATGGAAAACCCAAACAACAAATAAAAGTGAGCAAACTAGCATCACCAGTCAGATGATCACAAACACAACCATGCCTTCATTACAGCCAGGGTGTCATCCATATTTTTAATTTTCCTGCTACTATAGCACACGCCAGGTCAGCTAGCATTTCCGTCATTGTTATTCTTCTGAAGTCACGTTTGATCGTGTGAGTTTCTGTGAGATCTCATGTATGGGAAATCTTCAAAATAAAATCATTGCTATAGACAGCAGGCGTGTGATCTCACAGTCTGGGTGAGTTGTCAGATGAAAAATAGTTTGAGACAGTTTTTTTGTTGTCTGTGGCCTCCCATGATTTTCAAAATTGTCTACGATTGAAAATCATCTCTTAAGTGGCCAGCATGACTCAAATTTATGACGAGCTCTCTTAGAGACTCATTTTTAGAAGAGATTGAGCAGCAAATCTCCTTTTATTAACCCTCATAATGTGTTCCTGTCAAGTTTGACAGATTTAGAAGTTAGAGCTCTAAAAAATTAAGTTAATTTGATCAGACTGACCTAAGATTTCATGACTTAGTCCACAAAGAGGATTTCAACACACAAACTAAATTATATTCATTTGCATACAATTTTGTGCTTTTTATTCAACTTATCTACACCCATGGGGTTCCCGGTCAAAAATTACTGGTCATTAGAAAATGAATGGGGGAACTACAATTAGTGTAAAAAACTGAGCTCAAGTACATCCTCATTTGTCAGATGGACACACACACACACACAGAACACCTGTGTTCCCTGGCAACCACTACGAGAACCTCTGCCCAGTATGGTCTCTTCCCTTAGGAAGCATTACCTGTTGGATTCAATGTCATTTTCTGCCAGGTATTCACACTGTCATGACCTCCTGATGGCAAAGGCAAGAAAGCTTTCTGTCTTTGAATGAGGTCGGATTGTTGAGCTGCATAAGCAAGGCCTCTTGCTGATCAAGCAAAAGTGGCATCAATCTTTAAATGAAGAGCCACAGGTTTCCTATTTCGCTGTGTCTGTCTGGTCTTAATAACAGAAAAGAGTAGCTCCTGGAGGAGTCCACGTCCAGCAGGTATACAGCTCTTTCCCTAATGGACGTTCAGCCTAGCACAGGTGATCTGAACTGTCCCCTTTATAATGAGATTAAGGGACTAATTAGTATGACTGTGTGTTATACTGTGACAGCGGGCACTGAGGAATATGTGGCCCCTATCGGACGAGCGGCGTGGCCCCTGAGAGAGCAGGCCAGACTGGGTTTGTCCCTGGTGTCCCGTACCTCTGCTGCACTGAGAGGCTAATTAATATTTTCCTCATCCACTCTTCCAGCTCCTGTGCACCACGCTGAGTTACAGTCCTGGATTTATTGATCTGGATTTGGCAACAGCAGGAAAAAAGGATCAAATAACAAAAATTTAAGCTTGGCAGTTTTTGAAAATGTGAAACGAGAAGAGCCAATAATTACAGAAGCCTGAAATTATAGAGTGTTTGATGAAATCCTCTTCAATCTTTTAACACAAATAAGAAGCTTGAAAAAGTAGGCCATGGAGGAGCATCAGCAGCACACTCCATCAGCGAACGGAAGCAGCTAAATCAGACCCCCAAAAATTGAGAAAATTGTCTTGCCAATGATGCAGAAGAAGGAACTCAGTCTAGCCAATTAGAGGATGAGAAAACTTGATTAAAAAGCTGATCCACTCACCCACACATTCCCTGTCTTCCTCTTTCCGTTTCCACCTCCTAAAGTGTTAAAGTCACGCTAGTGTTTGATCGCCCCTGCGGCACCACTCTGACCTGTTCATTTAAGATGATGTGCAACTCTCAGGTCTGTTCCAGCACTCATTTGTTCTGCAGTAGGGTCCCAAAGGCTGGCCAGTAAGAGGACCCCATACTGACCAAAGTGCCCTGGGAGCTTTAAAACCGGCCACTCACAACCAAGTAAAGAGACAGCTGAGTGTCATTGTTAATGTGGACACACAGCACCACAATGGCAAAATCAATGGAGCTATAGGGGACATCAATCTTGACAGCACAAGACCCTTTTGCTTGTCTCACCACTCCTCTAAAGCGCTGAAAGAATGGTGGAGAGATAGAGGGAAAATGAAGGAGACTGAATGAAGCAGAGAAGGCAGAAAAAAGGAGAGATACTGGCGAAAAGAATGATTCTTTAACAAAGGAAGAAAGAAAGATACAGTGCCTTGGATGTTTTGCCTTTATTGATTTTATAAATAAATCACAGCCATTATGATTCAGATTTTATGACAAAAAAAATGAAAAAAAAAAAAAAAAACTACCTAATGTCAAAGTGAAAACAGATTTGTACATAGTAATGTCAACTTAACAAGAAAGTAATGAAAAATCAGAAAATTGCATAAATATTCACCCCCTTCAAAGTAACGGACCAGTCACTGCCTAATCAGTGTTCCTGGCTACCATTACACCATGAAGACAAAAGAACACTCCAAGCAACTCAGAGTAAAGGTTCTTGAAAAGTATAAGTCAGGGGATGGATACAAACAAATTTCCAAGGCACTGAGCATCCCCCAGAGTTCAGTTACATCCATAATAAAGAAATGGAAGGAATATGGCGCATGTGTAAATCTGCCTTGATCAGAAAGTCCTCACAAACTGAATGACCATGCAGGAAGGAGACTAGAGGGGTCACCAAGACACCTATGACTACTCTGAAGGAGTTACAAACTTCAGCAGCTGAGATGAAAGAGACTCAAGTTTTTCATCAGTCGAAGCTTTATGGGAGAGTAAAGAGAAAGCCGCTTGTAGCGCCGCATTATGTAATAATGCTGCATTATGTAATAAGGTAATACATTTTCCATCCATCCTGTAATAACGCTGCATTTTCTAAGCCACTAAGCGGTTAAGGCTAGGACAAGGTAGTAGGGTAGGTGTTTAGTCTAGAGCCCTCTAGGGGGATTAGGTTTAGGCATAAGTCATAAGCGGTTAGAGTTAGGGCAAGGTAGCTGGGTAGGGCATACCTTGGAGCCCACACTAAGTCCTATGGTTAGGATTATTACATAATGTGGTGCTATTACATAATGTGGCTTTACACCGCTGTTGAAAAAAACTCATTAAATCTTTAATAGAGTTTGCCAAAAGGCATTCAGGAGACACGTGGGAGAAAGTTCTTTAGTCTGATGAGACCAAAATGGTGATTTTTGGCCATCAGCACATCACCACAAATGCCCCATACCCACTGTGAAGCACAGTGCTGGCAGCAACATGCTGTGGGGATGCTTCTTTGCAGCTGGCCCTGGAAGGCTTTCAAACATAGAGAGTGAATGCAGCAAAATATAAAATATCCTAGAGGACAATCATATTAAAAAAAAAAAAAAAAAGAAAAAGAAACTATAACTGTGAATGTTCTGGAGTGGCCGAATCAAAGCTTAGACCTCAATCCAGTAGGGAATTTGTGGCCCGACCTGAAAAGTGCTTTTCACACCTGATCCCTGTGCAACCTAACATAGGTTGGGTAGTTTTGCAAAGAAGAATGGAGTAAAATTGCACTGCCCAGATGTGCAAGCCTGATTGAGACCTGTCCACATAGAGTCAGTGCTGTGATATCAGCCAAAGGAGCATCTACTGAATACTACCTTGAGGGGGGTGAATATTTATGCAGTTACTTATATTTCATATTTTTGTACCTATGACATTACTTTGTAGAAATGTGTTTTCACTTTGACATTAAAGATGTTTTTTTTTTTATCATTTTTTGTCAGAAAAGTAACTTATATTAAATATGGTTGATTTATAAAATCAATAAAGGGTATATTTATAGGGACCGTATACCCAAAAGGCAGAGAAAAAAGAAGGAACAAATGGAAAATACATGAAAACAATAGATAGAAATGAAGAAAAGCACAAAAAAGACAGATGTAGAGCATGCAGTCCTTCCTCCATCCAGCTCACAGGCTTCTGTCGTCCTTTGAAGATTTTATACATCTGACAGGCGGCCAAAGTAGCAGTCCATCCTCATTCACCCCAAACAGGCAAACAGGTTTTTAGGTAAAGCCCCAGTTGTGCAGCGCAGCAGCTGTATGCATCTGGCAGCATGTTTGCATTTTCTCCCTACTTCTACCACAGAAGAAAAACACTAAACACAGCGATTCTTCCTCTAACAACAAAATAACACTTGCTTTGTTACTGGTTGACACATCGGATGCACATTAAAAAAACAGCAAGGTTCATTATCTCTGCCACTGACTTGAAGGATGCCTCCTCATCTCATTAACATATATGCAGATGGGCAGTGAGTAAATGAAAGACTCCAAAAACAGAGAGAGATCAAAGACGACAGAATTAAGGCCAAGTAATGAGGATCTTGGCAAGAACCCTGCAAATTTATTGATTGTTTGGCAAGCTGGATGCGCTCCGGCACCGTTTTCCCCTCCCTCTATACCATTTACGCTCGTCTTTCAAACAAACACAGAGCAAGCCGTGTGGGCTCATACGTGTGGGGTGCTCTGCATGTCTATGCTTCCAGTATAGAGTCTAATCACTATATAATTTACAGTGCACCAATAATGTACTTGGCATAGGGAACAATGAAAGGGAGATTGGCAGCAGGAAAGCCATTCATAACCCTACACACTTTCAATAACAGACCCTTTATTCAATTACAACCAGTCCAAGGTACAGAAGCAGGATGAGACTTTGTGAGATTAGTCCATGAAACCAGTGGATTTGAACATGAAACAAGCAGGAAAGCTGCTCGAAAGATGAGAGATTATGGATGTTTATAGAAAATGTGTGCCACAAGCTAGAAGAAACAAAGATTTAAGGCATTTTCACAAATGTAGTTCACTTGCTCAGGTCTGAATCATAGACCAAGTTGTGCGAAATTAGTCTAAAAAAAGTGCACAAGCAGTCTTTGCATGTTGATTTTGCCTCTATTGTGACTCAGCTGACAGCTTTCAAACGAACACAGACTGCACTAATTTCGCAAAACTGCCTTTAGTTCATTTTAACCAAACATGATAGGTAAGATGTAAAAACTTTACCTCAAATCTACTTCTCACATCACACTGTTTGTTAGGAATAAATTCAACAGTTTCTCTCAAGTATTTTGTTCAGATTTGTTGGGAATGATCAAATTTCTCCCAATATGAATCTACCTGAGGCATAAGAAGAAAAGGAAATGGGGAAAATGGATCGTCGGCTGAGGAAATCACGCATTGAGAGCAGTGGAACAGATGAGATCAGAGAGAAGGAACGAGAAGTATTAGCCCAGATAAGACAGATGAAAAGAGGACATGAATAAATGATGAAGAAAAGAAGACAACTACCTCCACGGCTCTCACTGTCGGCCGGTTTCACCTGGATGGGGCGTGTCATCTGGAAGAGAGAAGAAGAAAGGGAGAAAGGTTAGCATGGCGGTATGAGCTGTCTTTGCTTCAACACACGGCCACAAACCAAAGGTATGCATGCCCTCTCTTACATACTAATGGCGGATGTGTGATACTGATCAAAGTGCTTCTGCTGGAGAGGGAGGGAACCAAACACCTGCATGTGGCTGGGCTGACTTGTACATGTATTGTTTCAGCAGCCTGTGACGAGTGTCAACTAAGCTGCACCATCCACTGTTGAAAAATAAAGAATAAAAGCCTGCAGTTCATTGGATATCCACTAGAGGGTGACTCCAAAAAACAAGGAATCATCATTTGAGCCCATATTAAAAGGATATTTTTTAGAGCAGCAATAACAGTCCATGCATCACTTCTTTATTGGAAAAAACTGTCCAGTTCTGCATCATAGGTTGGTATGTACTGATACAGTAAACTCATTTTGTGAAATGAATCACAATATCAGGTTTATGATACCATTGGGCTGCCAACCCCTGTTGGTGTGGTTTTGCTGGTTTTGTTCCAGCATGTTCTGAGCAGTGCAGTCAAAATTTACCACTTGCATTACACAGTGATTCAAGTGGAATTTTTATTTGTGTTAGGTCTTTTTCAGTGTGTGACAGTGGCAGGTGCACTTACTTTATATTGATATACAAGCTGCCCTAGTATATAAGCCAACTAATTAGATGACAAAGTAGGCATTAAAAGTGTTAAAAGTGGCCTTCCTGGTTCATACTGTGAGCTATTCTTCTTAACTTTAACCAGGTAGGCCGTTTTAAAGATTTATTTTTGGGCTTTTTTATGCCTTTATTAAGAGAGAAGGACAGTGAATAGAGGCTTAACAGAAGCGAGAGATTTGGGGAGAGATATACAGAAAAGGAGCCACAGGCTGGACAAGAACCTGAGCTGCCATGTACATGGGGCAGGACCTAACCACTAGGCCATCTGCGTCCCAGGTAGGCCATTTTAAACAGATTTTCTCCAACATTATGTGTAAAAATATCAGTGTGGAAATATAACATATTGTGCCTTTAAATATGCATTTTTGTCTACCTAAACTGCCCACATTTGTTTGGATTTTTAATTACATTCCAATATATTGTAACGTCCACAATAATAAAGGCCATGGCTTATTATACATGACACCCTGTTGTAGATGTTGGCCAGGAGGCTTGGCTTTACTTTAACAAAATCCCATTACTGACTTTGTGACTTATGTCGCTTTGTTGTTTGGTATTTGCTAGCTCGATGGCAAGCTAATGGTTATATTTCGTGGGAATGTACCATGATATGAGTTACGCCACTGGTCCCCAACCTTCCTTCTCACATCTTATAAAAGCTATGCCCTCCATACCCCTCCAAATTAAATGTTTTTTTTTTTTTTTTAATGTTTTCACTGACAAAATCCCAACATAACAGGCCTAAATACACTTGTTCTTGACTGACAATCTATGTATAAAGTGTCCATTATTATGACAGTGCACTAGGGCCACTCTAGAAAAAAAAAATGATATTAAAGATTAGTTGTTAATTTTTAGAAAAACTCAAAATTCTGAAGTGTAAAAAGTTGTTTATGAGAAAAAAAAAATATTTTTTTTTCTACTATTAAGGTTATAAATGTATGTCAACCAAGACATAGAATTTTTGAGATGGAAAAGTCCAAAAGTCAGAAAATCTAACCACTGTATTCAATTGGTTTCCTTACCATGTTTGACTTTACACAATTATAAATAAAAAATTTTAAAAGATTTTAAATTTTAGAGTTTCTAATGCCAAAATTTAAGACTTTTTAAACTCATTAATTTCCACCTTTTTAAACTCTGAAATTCTGAGTTTGTTTTCTTGGTAATATGCGACTTTATAATCCCCAAAATTTGGGATTTTTCCCTCAAAATGTTGACTTTTCTGAGGAAAAAAAATAGGGATTTCCCTATTTCTTTTATTTCTTAGGTTGGGCCTAATACTTAGTAAATCATGTTCCTATTCATGATTAAAAAATCAAATATGTGTGCATCTAATATTGACAAAGACAAAGTCCTGTGCCCCTCCTTACAGAGGCCCAGACCCCAGGTTGGGAACTACTGAATTAGGCCACCCTCGACTTCACCTCTTGCCTACATCTCAATTAGCTGGAAGCAGGTTCAAGTCCATATTTCCAATATGGGGACCACCACTGTGTGGTTTAAATGTGCCCCTTAAAAAAACCAATGGGTGATGTCACTGAGATTACATTGATGTTTTATACAGTCTATTTCATAAACAAAATAAATCAGTTCTCTTTCAAACATTAAGTGGAATGTGCTTGTGTATCAGTGTGTCCATATATTTGGTGGCAGGTTCTTAGAGAGGCTGCATATGTGTGTCTAAGTGATAAAGGCCGAGGCAGTCCTAATAAAAGTGAATCCAGCCACAGGAGGAGAGGGATCAATGCGGGCCTATTGATCCAGGCCCTTGGGCTGTGGAGAGCGTCTGGCTGGGAAGGATTCTCTGGTTAGGAGGCTCACTCTAATCCACTGGACCCTGATAAGAATGGCATTGCCTGGATTAGATGCCTCTGTCATCACAGTCTTTGTGTCACGCTCTCCTCCTTTCCCAATTTTAACCTCCTTCTTTTTTCATCATTGTTGTTCAAGTCCAACAATTTCACTACCATTTGTTAGGAGGAAAAGCTTAACGATTGAGCTCTGATTTATAAGAGTTTGCAACGGCATTTGTTTAAATTGAATATGTGGCTCCTTAGCACACATACTGCCTATAAACTCACCTGCATATGCACATTTAAAATGAATGTACTTACTGTAGCAGAGAAATAGCTAACAAGGTAGTTTATGGCAAAGATTTGACACCAGTGATCCTTAATGTTTCAGTGCAAAACAAATAGATTGAACAATAAAAAAACGTGCTTTTAAATAAAACTGAGGCCAAAAGTGGCTCAAATTTATAACAAGATTACTGGAACATAAAACCAGCCTCACCATGCACAGCTATTTACAGTAAACCATTTGTTGCTGCTATTTAATCATCATTTTATTGCTTGAAAATATTTTCCATTACCTGCCATCCCAGTCAGATTATTACAACCATTCAGTATTGACATTTTTATCCCCACATATGTATATTTTGTTCCATTTCCCCATCATGTATCTTTTTTTCTGTGTTCAATTCCAGAGCAGGACTGAAAAGGTCAGATTTAAAGACAGGGCAGTCCAATAAAAGCATGACATGTTCAAGGAGAAACACATAATGGGATTTTAAAATGTCTTAATAACATGCTGATATATGGGGGAGAGGCTCAGGCCCGATTCATTAAGTGCTAAACGTATCCATTTTCACCTTGAGGAACTGAGTAACCTTCCCTCTCTGAAATTATTCCATAAATTTAGCCATCGTAAATAATAACTAGCACCGGCTTAGTCTTTGTAGGAAAACAGGGAGGATGTTATGCTTATGAAGGTTGAGCTTTTTAGCTCCTTGTTTCTTGGCTCTGTCCCCATCCTCCTCCTTCTCCCTCCACATCTACAAGTGCTTTTTTCTCCTTGTACAACATGAGCAAAGTAACCCTACAGTATGCTAATGCCAAGCCACAGGGCGAGCTGCTCCCCAGCATGTACGGATAGATTACAGAATGAACCGCGACACTATCGCACACGTGTTCAAAGCAGACCTCTGAGGAAGAAACACCTCGGATTGCGGGGGTAAAAAACATCCGCAAGACAAATTCACAGATAGCTTTACAACCCCGCGCTTCTTCACAACAAGACAGCAACTCTTTAAATTTGCCTTTGACATGTCAAACGGACAAAAGATGCTTTCACCCTGACAGTTGATATTCGCTCAAGAGTACGATGGAAGAGGCCAAATCTGCGTCTGTGGCTCCTCTACCATGCTATGATCTCAACCATCTCTGCAGGGTGCCTGTGTGTGGGAGGCAGCTCTTTCTCCCTCTAAAGCTAGTTACTGTTCAGCCTCCAACATGCAAGCTTAATGGTCTATTTATTTGCCCGAGAGCAATGCATTATGGTCCTCCTGAACAGTCACCGCTGAGGTCTACAGTTTTATTCTATTCCACATATAAAGGAAATTCCAGCCTTAAACAAAAGCACAGTAAAAAGTACTATAAGCTAACACATGCAGAGACATGGTAGCTTTAAGTGTAATGTGTTTAGTGCTGCTGTTGCCAAGGAGACCATTCATTAACTCCAACTACTGAGGGCATGTTTTCAGTCAGGCTGTTATAGGCTGAAGATAGAGGCTTCTCAATACACCTACAGTCAACAGAGTGAAAAATTAACACTGCTGCTTGTATACTAACAGCAACATGTGTTTTAAATGCTTGAGTTTAAAACTCTCCATCCATTAAGGCTGGCTAGGAGAGAGATTGTGGCGGTGGACAACAAGAAATGGAGAGAAAGATAAGTCTTTGACTCCGTTCTCCAATTGTTCACTTTAAACCTCATTCTTAAAAAGCTGCAGAAAAACTGCACGATACAAAGCATGTGGATTTAAAGAAAAAACGCTGACCCCTAAACACCTCTGCTAAAACATGCATCACTTTTCTTTGAGAATAACTTAAACTTGAAAGGTTCTCATGTTCTGCCACTTTTCCATTTTGCTTTTCCTGAGGACCCTCATGGTTAACAAGAGCAGGTTTAAAAAACCTGCCTTGAATACTATGAACACTGCTTTTATTCACCATTGCTAGGCATAACTGAAGAGATCAGTGACTTTAAGTATGGTGATGGATGACACCTTTGCAATAATGTGGTTTGTGAAATTTCATCTCAGCTTGTAATTCCACAGTAAAATGTTAATGATAGTATTAGAAAATAGAAATGTTAAGTCACAGCAACTCAATCACAAAAAAGGAAAACCATGTAAAATCACAGAGCAGGGTCAAAGAATGCTAAGGTGTATGGTACGTAAAAGTCATCAAGACTCTGCTGATTACAGCTGAAGAGCTCTGAACCTTCACTGGCATCAATGGGAGCTTCATAGAATGGGTTTTCATGGCCAGGCAGCTGCATGCAAGCCTAACATAACCAAGGCCAAAGCTGAGCATTGGATGACACTGGACTGTGGAGCAGTGGAAATGTGTTCTGTGGAGTGAATAATCATGTTTTCGTTTAGCAGTCAGATGGATGATTCTGGGTTTGGTGGATGCTGGGAGAATGTTGCTTGCTTGACTTCATAGTACCAAACATTTTGCTATGCTTCCAACTTTGAAGCAACAGTTTGAAGAAGCTCTTTTCTATTCCTACATGACTGTGCCTCAGAGTAAGGACTACAGTGACATTGTTTGATGAGCTCAGTGTGGAAGAACTTGACTGGCCTGCACAGAGCCCTGACCTCAACCCCAGCGAGCACCTTTGGAATGAACTGGAATGGAGATTGAAAGCTAGGCCTTCCAGTCCAACATCAGTGTCTGATCTCATAAATTCTCTACAGAATGAATGTGCACAAATTCCCACAGAAACAATAAAATAAAATACATTCTGGCTTTGTTGAAATAAACAAGTAAATAATGTAAATCAATCAGTAATCAGTAATCAGTGATCAGTTTTAGGATGTCATGTTGGGGTTGCAGGCTGCAACTTCAAATGAATGGTAGGGGAGACTGATGGTCATACTCTTGGAAAAGCATTTTTTTTGCTGGCCCTTATATATATTAGTTAAAGTGTAAAAGGGAGTAGTTTAATATCAGGTTCTTTCGAGCCAGGTAAAACTCAGTGTAGCATATCTCCTCTTCAAAGAGGGTGATCCATATCACCTAAACTCCACTAGAGAAATGCTTTGTATGGTGGCTTGGGTCCTCAGTTCAGCTAGTCCAAAATGCAGCTGCTCGCCTCCTAACAGGCACAAAAAAGAGGGACCATATTACTGCTCTCTCTCCTGCTTCCTGTTTCGCTACAGGATTGAATTTAAGATTTTTGTTAGCTTTTACAGCTCATCATGGTTTGGCACCACCATACTTGTGTAAACTACTTCCTGTTCCCACTCCGGCCAGAGCGCTGAGGTCTGCCAACCAGCTGCTCCTGGATGTGCCCAAAACAAGGCTCAAAACCAGAAGAGATGGAGCTTTTGCAGTAGCAGCCCAAAACAGTGGAACAACTTACCCCTTTACATTAGATCAGACCCAACTCCAGAACTTCTCAAATCACAGTTGAAAACGTATCTCCTCTCTTTGGCTTTTGTTTCAAAATGAGATTGTTTTACCCCAACAGATTTTACAATTACTTTCACTATTATTTTATGATTTTTTTAATTTGAATTGATTTTATTTATTTAATATTGTGCTACGATGACGTATTCTTGATTCATGTTTATCCTTTTAGACTTTGAAGCACTTTGTCAACCCTGGTTGTTTTAAATGTGCTATATAAATAAAGCTGAATTGAACTGAGACACTATTTAGGGTTCAACTGAACAAGTAAGGCACACAGTAGCATTGGAACCTCTATGTAGAAACTGTTCTTCATCTTTGTCTGTAATAAATAAATCAAAAGTAAATAACTCTTCTCATTCCACCAGCCGAGCTGCTCCCAGGGCTCTGACAAATCTATACTTTCACATGCTTTTATTTGCCCTACCAAGACTCCAGCCACTTAAATTTTTGTTTCATATGAAGTCCTGGCCTATGCTACATAATGTAGTTTTTAAAAAGCCTGGCCCAAACATACATGGCCTGTTGGTTTGTATGTTTTTGTAAGTATAAATAATAGCAATAGCAATAAGTTAACACAATGTCGATCTAGGCTTTCTCTGCCTTCATCATAATTTAGTATCCTGGTGCAGCATGGCTGCCGGGAAGCAAACTTCTTCCTATGATTACTGTTAAAAAAGGATCAAAGACCTTGGGCTCCGGCCACAAAAGACATTCCTCTGCCTGACTTTAAATTACAAAGAGCAAGTCAAGGAACTGCAGTCCAGACTTGGCCTGTTAGAAGTGAGGAGGATTTAGAGTCTACTGTTGGCACTATCCACGACAGTAATGACTTCATGACTAGTAGAGTTTAGCAGGATTGAGCCGTATAGAATCCCAGACTCCACTCTACTGAAACCCCACAGAGGGCCAGTAGCAAGACAATAATACCGCTTTGGAAAGAGTTTCAAAGACCTGGTGCAATTCCAACATCCAAAACTTTGCAAGTCTTTAACTTTCATATTTTCCAAAAGGAGGGACCTCCAATGCAGGAGAATTTCCCAAGTAGAAATAACATTGCAGCAAATCTTGTCCTGGTTTTGTGAAAGCTCATACCTCAGCAGTAAAAATCTTTTTTTCTTTTACAGCAGCATTTACTTACAGTGCCTGCAATAAAATAAGTCTAATAGCCATACAATACTTGAGACGTCTGCTGGCTTTCATTCAGGTTTAATATAGAGTAATGTTTGTCCCAGGATCATTAATACATATTAGAGGGCCATCAAAGCTCATATTGCTGCACTGCTCGGTAACAGGAGCATAAACAGTCCCCCACTGACTGGGCCGTCTCTGCTGATATAATTAATATTTCCAATTATTGATCTGAGGGAGTGCTGAGTGGTGGCTGTCCGGGGGCCCAAGCTCCAGCTAATAAATCTGTACTGTACACAGTAGCAGGAAGAAGGAGGGGGAGACACAGTGCTATGAATTATACTTATGATGCTTTTTCAACAATCACAATAATTACTCATAAACATTAGAACATTAACTAAAACATTAACTACAAAGGCCTTAGTTTACTTGATAAATTCAACTTTTTTAATGTTGATAATCATTCAAAAATGAATCCAACTTTTGCTCTAGCACTGCTGAAGCATCACTGTGTCTTGTAATGAATGATAAAACGATTACTGTTTCCAGATACAGGTGCTTAAACAAAGACAACCAGGAACTCATAAAAGGGGAGGTAATGCAGATTTTTCTGTCATTTGGTTGACAAACTGTAAGGAATTTGTAAAAAAAAATAAAAAATAAATTGCATAATGTTTTTGAAATTAATTATCTCATGTGAGAAAGTAGAAATCAAGTCAAATTTGTGTTTTCCACTTACATATTAATTTCCCAAAGCATTTCAGTAAAATTCCAAAATCAAAGATTTAACCCTATTAATTATCAAAGAAAAGTTTATTAAAATACGACTGATCCTAAATGAAATGTGCTGCAATTAGGGGTAGCACTTTATATCAGTGAGCCCTGATACCTAGAAATTTTAGAATATTAAATGTAATTATCTGTAATTTCTCAAGAATAAGATGATAATTACCTAGAATTTAGCTGGCATTTTATAAAGTAATAACCTGGAAATATTAAGGAAGTATTTACCTAGTAAAAGCTACCCATAACATTGTGGTAATCATAGTAATGATTTATTGTAAACATAATTCCATTTATCATCTCAGCTTCTGATCTAAGTGAATCACCACATCCAGATTTATGTATATTTTCTGATTACATGGAAAAGGTTGAAACCAAATCCACACACTAAACATGTAAGAGAGAAAAAGATCTCTTCATCTGACCTTCTCATTTAAGTCTGATCTTTGATGTGTTCCTGCAGCTCTCCTGCCCTGTATAGATAAACTGCATCTGTGTTAACATGGTCATATATGTGCTTGAATGCAATGTGAGAAAGCGTTAGTGCCAGGGAGTTATAATTTACCCACATGTGAAAATGTGCTGGCGGCAGCAGTGTGCCGGTTCTGATAAGAAGCATCAGTCAGGGCTGAGGAGATGGCAACCACTATAAGCTTTGGGATTCCTATCAGAACCGACAGGATTTAGAGCTAGAGGCGCTGACATGGACTGACAGACACCTGCAGACCTCAGCTAGTCTGTGTCACATTTAGAGGTATGAAACTCTGAAATGCTGCATCTTTTCTGAATAAGAAAAAAATGCTTGTGTTATTTCCTTTTTGCTTTGTGGTTAATTTGTTTGAATGTGGCTAAATCGCTCCTTTTGGAACAAAATTGTTGATTTCCGTCTGTTACATTGAGTTCTTCTTGTAGTACACAAATTATCATTAACTCACAAACATGTGCGATGTGTAGTACCATTATTCCCAGCACCACGACTACATCTCTGATTAAGACCATTAGACCTTCTGTTGCCTGGTGCCATCCAAGTTCCTGTTTATCTCTTCCACCCAAAACACTAACGGCCTCCCAGAAACAGCCTGAAGTTCATCTCTCCGATGCTTTCCAAAAGCCTTTCCAGCCCTCTCTATTATCATTGCTTTACTAGCTCAAGTGGTCGGCCAGCTGTCTGACTGCTACAGCCCTCATTACGCACACACTAGAACACAGCTCTCATCAAGATTTCATGAAGGTGAATGTCACACATCAAAACCACCTCATTTGTGGCGCCCCATGACTCAGCACACCGAGCTGCGTGGCTTTGGCTGATGTTGGGTCTCATCAAACTCTCTATTACTTCACATTAACTACAAATAAAATGTAAAAATCTCCCTTTCCAACTATGAATAATCTCTTCATTGATTCAGCCAAAGACTGCATAAAAAGATGGATGACATGAAAGCTGCCTGAGAGTGAAGCCAAAACATATGGAGCGCCCCTGTTGGTGCAGTGTAGCTGAGGAGCTCTGCCTCTGCCTGTGTTGATGGGAGATGGATCAAAAATCCAAATCTAAATATACATCAAATAAATGTTTTGAAGAACAGAGTCCATTACAATTAGTTCTTATCAGTTCACACCAAAGGGCGAGTTATTTGGAAAAGTTTGGTTTAAATTACTTATGTAATGCAAACATGTGGAGTAACATACCATTTTTGACTACTCTGTTGACCAATGTGGATACTGTCACACTATCTAGTGGATTAGCAGAGTAGAGGAGGAACCAGGAGAGAAAACACTGAAATTTCTATAAGCGGGAGTGTCCTCTTCAAAATGAAACCACATTTTTTGACTGTGCAGACTTGAGCAGGCCTGCCCACAGCATTGGCTGGGCCCCTAAAACCTAGAGAATTGGCCATCCCCAGTTGTGATTAATCTACAATGTCAATGCATGTGTGTCGGCCCAGCAGCATTGGTCCTGTTAGCATCCTGGCTAACAGTTACCTCATTTCGGAGGAGTGTGTCAAGCAGTTATTGGATCTGATATTGAAAGTGTTAAATTGTGCCACTTTTTAACCCATTTTCACTACATTTTCAGCTCATTTTTGCCACCTGTGACCGATTTTCAACTATTTTATTTGCCACTTGTGACATCTTGTTGCCTCTTTAAACCAATTTTTGCCACTTATTGCCATTGTTTCAGCACTGTTAACCAGTCTTTGCCAATTTATGATACTTTTAATTCATTTTTGCCACTTTAGTCTTCATTTTCATTACTACTTGCCACTTTTAATACCTTTTAGACACTTTTAACCCATTGTAGCACATATTACCACATTTAACTCATTTTCACCAACTTTTTGCAACTTTAAAGACATTTTTGCCACTGTCTTGCCAGTTTTTACCCATTTCACAACTTTTTTGCCACCTTACATTTTTTTAACTGCCTTAAACACATCTTCCTCATTTGTGGCCCATTTTTGCATAATTTCACAAACATTTTTATTATTTTTTCCATTAAAGTTGTATGAGTTTATTTCACTTTGTTTTCTAGCATCCTGACATCTTACGTTACTCTCCATGTGGTTTAGGCCAATGTGTCAATCCAGATTGTTATCATTTCTTGAAAAAAAGTTATTTGGCTTTAAGAAAATGAGTTTACATCTTGTTTACAGCATTAAATGATAAATTCAGTTTTTGTTTCTTTGATAGGAGTCATTATTCTTCAGGTTAAAAACAAAGTATGGTTATCACAGCGTAACTTTATGATGGATCCTGATTTTTTTCTGACCTCCAAGGGCCCCCATTTGGCAGGGCCCAAAAAAGCTCTTTCCTTTATCCCCCTCATAGGGTTAAGGATTGTTGCCATTTTATTGGTAAGTTTAATGCAAATTTAGGTTAGGTTTTAGGTTTTACTGATGTGCACTGATTTTATTTTGGTTGAGTACACAGCTCTTCAACCTCTCCTATATGGAATCAGTCCTCCTTAAACAAAAAAATGTTAAAATATATGTTACAAAGCTGTGTCTGCCTCTAAAAGCAACACAATGATTCACTTAGGCTCAATCCTTTAAAATTCTTGCACAGATGCAGATGTGAAATCAGTAACTTATCATATCTAATAATGGGGATCTGGGAAGGTGGCTTCACTTTAGTACAGTGAGAGTATGTAGATGCTGTATGAGCCATCCATCTGTATAGTCAATAGATCCAACCCTTCACAGAGTCCATGTCATTCTCCTCACACTCTGCTTGTCCGTCTGTTTGATTATGTTTCCCTGTCTCATGGAGTGTAAGCTCTGTCACTATGAGAGAATTGGACTCCCACAAGACTTGTGCAGTGGACGATGGTATGTGGGTGACAGAAACAGTGTGCAATCATGAGGGGGGGAGTAGATAGGGGGATTGAGCTAATGCCTAAATCCTGTCCTACTGAGCCTGTAGCAGGGCGCCCAAGAGATAAAGACTAACAGAGGGAGAAAGGGGTAGGAAAACGATCAGAAAAAAGTGACAGAAAGGGAAACGTCAGAACAAAAAGGCTTGTGATGATGTAAGGAAAGGAATGGGTGGGGGTTTTTTTAAATGAGAGAAAGGAGGCGCAAAAAGACAAAGAAGGAAAAAGCTCCCCCTCCTCCTCCTCGACTTCCTGACTTACGAGCCACACTTTGGTTATCAAGAGAAGGGCATCACTCCCAGACATCTTTGGCACAGCCGCTTTTCAAGCCCAGAGAGCTATTGACATGGCGTGTTACTGTAATGCGTGAAGCAGTGGGAGACTCATTGTAAATCTGTGTCAACAAATGCTGGAGCAGCAGCAGGCTCAATCTCCCTCTCTCTCTTTTTCCGTGTCGGCCTCGCTTTGCCCCTCTCTTGCATTTACCGACCTATCTAATGAATCTTATCTGCACAGCACACTGGAGGCTTAAGCTTTTGGTGGGCTCACATCTCTCCCACACACACAGACAAACTCCCCTCTCTCTCTCTCTTTATTTCTTATTCTGCACACTGTTTGATGTAGTTTACGCTCTTCACTTCATCTTGAGGAACTGTCCTTAGAAAGATAAGATCATGACGACAGACCAAGCCCAGTGGCTTAAGAAGGGCAACATCATGCCAATCCCAGCGTGCACTGCAGCGAGGGTCCGGGGCGAGCAGGAAGTAGCGAAATGGCAGAGGATATGCGGCGTGACAGAATTACAGATCTTGACTTGTGTGAGGGCTTTAATGCTTAAAGGTGCCCTCGTGCACTGACGCCATGTTCCCTATCTGGCTCCTGCCTTGATATTTGCTTTGAAGATTATGTCCTGTCTGACCGTCTGTGAGTTACAGCAAAGATAATGATGTACAACATCATGCTCAGCCTGTGCACACGCAAGCACACCATCCTGTGCTCACTTCCAGCTCGGTGATATGACCTTTAGCTCACAAGATCCGTCAGTCCTTGTGATATTGAACAATAAACACAAACTCATGAATTATGGCTGTGTAAATTGTTTGCTAAAACACAGAATCAGTACTCAGCTATACATCTTTGAGACTAAGAAAATAAAAAAATATTCCACACGAATAGTCCTGAATTAAATATTTATGGATTCTGTAATCTTGTTTCATCTGCAGGACATTTAAGGGTATGCATAGATGCTGTCAAATGTTTGTGTTCTGGATCGAATGTTCCTAAGACTGAGATGAGGACAATATTATTAGCCCCCCTATGAAAATTAATTTTTTAAAAGAAATTCCAATGTGCTAATAAACAGAGGAATTTTTAACAGCCTTTTCAAACAGCGTAGTTTTATTTTGGGGGCTCACATTGTATTACTTTGCACACAGACACGGAAATATATCACAAAAACTGAAAACCACCAGGGTTCAAATTATTAGCACCCTTTAGAACTGACCTTTCTGTTGAGCCATAGCACAAACCACTGCAGTGCAATGACCTGCTTTAACTTTGTAATGCTCAAGTCTTGTAAAATCTAGCTAAAACTGAGTTATTTTCCAATTTATACACAGTATAAAAATGTCAGAAAAGGTTTGCACCGTCACTGGAGAAAGCACTGTGAAAAATAACAAAAGATTTATTTTAGACTCGAGAAAAATAATTCTTTATGCCCACAAAGCTAAGACAGTCTGACCGCAGACCATTCATCTTAGATGGTGTATATCTCAGAACAGAAATAGCCGATTAAAGTTTCTTAACAAAATTGGATTAATCTCCAGTTTATGGTTAGGGAAAGGGTTCTGGTAAGTATTAAGATATTAAAAGTTAAAAGTCAAAAACCTGAACTGCAAAACCTGATTACAAAATGTTTAATACAGCCGAGTAAACAGCCTGGCTTACAGGAAAAAAGCTTGTCTTCCATGAAAACATTCTAACACAGCCAGTGTAGCTAATGAAGCTCTGTTAGCTGTGTAAGCTACTTAGATAATGGAGCTACATAGCTAACAAGGCTACACAGCTTATGAAACTATGCAGCTAGAGAAGATCTTAGCTAAGGAAGCTAACGCTAAGCACATAATAAAGCTAAATAAGCTATATAACTATGTTATCTTTGTAGCTAAGTTAGCTTTAGCTATCGTTGCTAGAACTCCTGTGGCTGATTTTTTTTATTATTTTGGCAACTATGCTTACAATGTCTTGAGGGAGTTGGTATGAAATCATTCTTTAAACAATGCTAAAGCTTACTTAGCTATAGATAATGGAGCTACATAGCTAACATAGCTAAAGCTAAGCACACAAAGCAGCTACGTAAGCTACATATCTACAAGGTTTGCATAGCTTAATTAGCTTTAACTACATTTGCTAAAGCTCAAATTGCTAAAGCTTACACTGTTAAAGCTCCTGTTGCTAAACCTTTATTAAATTATTTTATCAACATATATGCTTTTTAATCTTTCAAAAGAGTTTACTGAAATTCATTCTCCAACATATTGCTAAAGCAAACTATGATAGCTAACGGAGCTATATATATATTATAGCTAAAGCCAGGCTCACAAAGCAGCTATTTATCTACATAGGTGCATTAGCTGTGTAGCTACATTTGCTTCTGCTACATTTGCTCAAGCTAACTTAGCTACATTGATTTAATAATGTTAACTACATAGCTAGCATAGCTAAAGCTAACACAGCTAAAGTGAGCCACTGTTCATGTAATACTTCTAAAACAGGTATTTACATATTCCTGGGTTAGACCTCTAAACCTTTTCCTCTGTTTAATTTATGACATGTTTCCTAGTCTGTAATGTTTGAAATGTGTTATTTCATGAATAAAGCAGTGATGCATGATATTCATACAGAACAAGCCTGGCAGAGGTAGGAAGAGAAAGATATCAGAGACTCTGGAAAGAAAACTAGTGAGAGATGTGTTTGAAGACCCCATAACAACTGTGAAGATACTAGTGAATGACTTAGCCAAGTTGGGAAATGTAGTTTCAGAGAAGACGATCACTAGAGCCCTGCACAGGAATGGACCAAGAAAAAGTCAATTTCTGCAGAGGACACGCCTTCAAGCCAGACTGAAGTCTGCTAAGGACAACCTGTAGAAGGATTACGCTTACTAGAAGCACGTACTTTGGTCAGATGAGACTAAACTAAAGCTCTTTGACCATAGAGACATTGCTTATGTTTGGAGAAAGAAGGGAGAGGCATATACCCTAAAGAGCACCGTCCCCACAGTGAAATAAGGCGGTGGGACTATTAGACTGTGGGGATGCTTCAGTGCATCTGGAACAGGGAATCTCCTAAAGATGGAAGGAATCATGAAGAAAGAAGAATATGTGAAGATTTTGAGAGAAAACCTCAAGCAGTCAGCTGCAAAACTGGGTCTGGGTTGTGTCTTTGTCTTCCAACACAACAAAACATATACGACTCCTGGTGAAGAACTTCCTCCAGAGGACCAAAGTCACAGTTAGTGATTGGCCTGTACAAAGCCCTGACTTTAATCTATTGAAGATCTGTGGATTGATCTACAGACCAAGGTCCATGCCAGAAGACCATCAAATCTGGACTGTTAGCCCACCTATGAGATTCTCATAGGGGCCTAATAATTTCATCCTCATCTGTATGTGTGAATCTCTATCTTTCCTTCATATTAACTTGTGAAGAACATAATATATAACATGTTGTGAGGTGATGATACAAATTCCGTGTGCCTTCTTTTTAAAGCTATTTCCTAACCATCTTTAATTTAGCCTTGCTCTGTGCCAAAGCCTGCCCACACAAATGAAATGGCATCTTTTTTCTTCAACATTTGAGCTGCTTTCTTTCAACCAGGCCTGCACAGATACTAAAAGAGCTTAAAACTGTTAGATGGAACAATGCAGTACGGATTAAACCCACAGAAATGACGTAAGCACAGTGATAAGTTGTTTGCACTCAGGATTACCTCTGATTCATGCTTGTTCTTTCAGGTGCATTAAAGTGGTGCTACAATTGACAAGTTCATTACACAATCAATTTACTCAACTTAGTGACGTTTTCTGTCAGTTGCTTTTTTGTAAATGTTCCCCCTATTGCAGCGCCACACTTGCACAGGTCTATGCATGGACACACACACACTGACTCCAAGCAGCAGGTTTCCTTTACCCTCCGTGTTGAGCCCAGAATGCTCCTGCTGCTGTCACAGCAACTCGGGGATTGTGACAGATTACGGCCCGCCGCCCTGACCAATAGGAGAGGAGAAGTGTTGCCTGCCCACTGACTCATAATTCTTGGCATACCTATGCCGAGTTGACGTTTCTTTAATGGTCCCTGGACCTCCAGTAGGCATCCTTGTCCTGAGCACTATGATTGCCTATTAGCAATTCACCAGCACTTGCACTTTTCATACTGCTCCACTCCCTGTGCCACCTCTTCCAGGAGGTCAGAAAGAGGGAGAAGCCAGAGGAGGATGGAGATAGATGGAAGCAGGGAGAGAGATAAGGAGGCAGCCAAGCATGCTGGCTTTGAATTGGAGAGAGGTCTGAGGGGTGCCAGGGAAAGACAGACAGGAAAAATGGAGACAAAATATAAGTCGAGAAACAATACTTCCCCACACTTGGTGTATCTTTTCAGAAATGCTGCAGAACTTCTCCGTTCAGTCTCATTAACCAGACACATCTGCCATGGCTGATCAGTGTGACATTCTGGTTATTAATGATAGGATGGATAATTTGTTATCCTATAGGACTGTTATTAAGTTTGTGAAATCTGGACCCAGTATCCCATTTGTGCATTCCTTTATGTGTGTATTGCTGTGTGAGTCTGTGTCCATCAAAGGGCGGTTTGCGAGAAGGAGCCAGAGCTCACAGGATCGACACAGGGCCAGCCTGCTCTGTCCATCTGCTCTGAGCTTCATTCCCAGCATATCAATACCCCACATCCCATACACACAAATACACAAAGAGACACAAATACACACCCACACAACATTCTGTCACCTGCGACTTCTGCTGCTTCCATCACTCTTCCACCACTCAGCTCTTGGCTGTAAAGCCTGCTTATGTTTCATCCTGACACTTAGAGAAAATCCCTGCTTGTCTATAAGCGCATTCAGCACCAAACAAAAGGGACAGGCCTGTCTTCTAGCCTTCCTCCAGTCCCCGCTTCTCCTCTTCTCCAAGTCTGATGCTGCAAAACAGTAATACTGTTTGCTAAATAAACACAAACCCCTCCCACTCACTGCCGAGTTCAACCTTGAACCACACAGGACCCGAGATCTGGACAAGAGGTACACCAGCCTGACCTCTCACCATTTCTACCAATCTGCAGCAAACACACTCTGACGAAGTGAGAACAAGAAGCAGTGGAGCAGAAAACACATTCCAAGTGTCTCTGCACACACTCTCACTCCACACCTCCCATGGCCTTGGGTGGCTTATTTCACTGGCAGGGTTTGGAGTGGTGAGAAGGTTTGAGGCAGCGTTGGATGTCTTTTCTGTTGGGTGGTGAAAGTCTGAGCATAGAGGGATTAAAAAAGTTTCGTCACGTGCTGTAAGACTGCAAAATTGGAAGTCATGGGAGACACAGAGGTTTAGATGGTCCAGTATCAAGTGCTCTGTGGTTTGGGAAACGTATGTCTTAAAGCACATGGAATGGTGTAGGTATTACTAATTATAAGGTGCTATTCTTACCACCACTCAAGTGTATATGCTCTTCAGATTAGGTGATATCAGTCTGGCCAGTTATCAAGGCTGATTTTCTGTATCTTTGCTCTGGTTTATGGATAGCTGATAAAATGAATCAATCATTTGAAAGGAACCCATGCAATCTCAGTTCTGCTGAAGCTTGTAACTCCTTCACAGTAGTCATAGGTGTCTTTGTGACCTCTCTCACTAGTCTCCTTGCACGGTCACTGAACTCTGGGGGATGCTCAGTGCCACAGAAATATTTTTGTGTCCATCATCTGATTTATACTTTTTAATAACCTTCTCTCTCAGTTGCTTGGAGTGTTTTTTTGTCTTCACGGTGCAATGGTGCAACTGATTAACCAGTGTCTGGACCATCTGAAAGCCAAATTATATTGACCATGATTGATTTATAAAACCAATAAAAGGGTCAACATTCAACATACTTTTAACAGGCACTGTAAGCTACAGAAAGTAAAAATACATTCCAAACAAAAGCTCAAGTCTCAGAAGGATATGATTGTGTGACAAAATCATGGAATCCAAATTTCAAGCATCAGACTGATATTAAAGCTATACATGGGTGCAGCTCTTTTAATAAAGGGCCCGGAAATGTTCAGATCAAACTGTGAAAATCATGGGACTAAATCCTAAATTTGCTTGACTGTAGCACACAATAAGAGAGAAAAGACAAGCACCATCAGCAGTAGCATATCGAGCTTACAGTTAAACAGTAGCAACATTTGAAAGGTGCTATATTATGCCTGGACAACACATTTAAATTTTTGCATTTTCTGCTCCTGTGGCTAGGCTGTACTAAATGATCATAGCTGATAAAAATGATTGCATCCATCCAGATCTAAAAGGAGGTTAGACACATTGGAACAAAGTAGAGAATAGTTTGGACCTTCCAAAGAGGACATAAGCAGACTGCAGCTGAGAGATAGGCCATATCATCCAGTTATGATGCTCTAGCTTTAGATGCAGCTGAAATGCCACACACCTTCCCTTCTTCCACACCAATCTCCTTATAGCATATCCTCCTCCAGTTTTACAGCAGCATCCTTGACAACCCATCCCCTCACTTGCCCCTCAAGCCTCCCTCCATCCAGGGACATTTGTATGCATGCATGTATTCATGAGCTGGTATTAAATTTAAATATGTTTTTTACAGTCAACAGTCACTGATATACAGCTAATGCAGGCCAAGTAAAAAAAGAGAAAGCGAGAGAGAGAGACAGATTCGGGGAGGAAGAAAGGGAGAGAGTCTGTGCACTCTGGATGAACTCAAGCTAAATCACACTCAGAAGCCTCCTACACTTCCGCCCCTCCTTGTCTTTGCTTTTATTATTTATTAATTTATTCATTTTAATGGTGTTCATCTGAGCACATTCGTCTAACAATTAGGACTTAAAGGTTTAACATGGTGCAATATAGGACCTTAAATCCTGCTGAAATTACATCTGGGATTTGAGATACATTCTCTCTCTTTTTCCCTCTTCTTCACCTCGCCGGTCGTGAGGTTGCTGTTGTTCCTGTCGATTCAGGAGGTCAGGACTGTTTTCTTCCATTCTCTGGCTCTGAGGGCAGTCCTGGGAGCTCTAATGGCTTGCTCACACTCTGCTTTGCATTATTTCCAAACTGCAAATACCAAGGGGCCATGTCACCGAGAGACAGAGTCATCCTAAAGCACTTAACAATATAACCTATATACACCAGCATGGACAGGACCACATACATAAAGCAGGAACATAAAGCGCACATGCACTTCTTTGACAGGACATGGAGGGGGGCTCTTAGCTCAAGAGGAGGGGGTCACACAGGGGACGCTTTATTTGCTCTCAGACTAAACCACCCACAGAGCTCAGCCAATATGCTGCTGATTCCAGAGTAAAGAGGGCAGAGAGAAAGAGAGAATGAAAGAGAATGAAAAGGGGCCAAAGAAACTGAAATCGCCTCATAGTTCATCTTCATCTGGGTGCCCTGTCCCAAACCCCAGTTCATGAAATAAGTCCTGCTGAAAATCAATGGCAGTCCGAGCCGTGTAAAGGTCAGCCATTCAGCGGCGCTGGCCTTGGTGGACCAGTCAAGCCCAGGCTTGTACTGTGAAGCTCAGCTAAGTAGAATTAATGGGGAGATCGATTATTCTGCACACAACTTAAATTGAACTAAGCAGAGAATCATTTTAAGGCAGGAACTGTAGCATGACATAGAATGAGATGCCACATAGCCAGCCCCAGAAGCCATTTAGCAGGCGGGGGGGAATAAAAAAGAGATTTTTAAATACAGTATCTCCCACTCTCTCTTTTTTCATTTCAACTCCATCTCTCACCTTCGGCCCCTTTCTTTTCTGAGCTCACCCTCCATGCAGCCACCTCCTGATAATTCCCTGAACCCTCCTGAGAACTAACTCATACATTTGATACATACAAGTACTTTTCTCCCCCCACCCTTGTCTCTCTTTCTTTTATTTCATGTCACCTCCAGCACCTCATTCTTCTTGTATTTTTCTCTTGTTTAAAACAAAATCAATATGGAACCGGAGGAGACAAATCAACGTATGGTGGCACTGCAGGGGGAGGCCCAGCAGGCTCCCATCTCACTGGTTGGTCACATGTTCCTCGCTCTCTTGCTCCCTCCAAGGTGTGGGGAAGGAGGGGGAGGGGCAGAATAAGTGAAGGAAGGATGGGTGGAAGTAGAGATGTAAGGTTTGACTTATGGAAGGATGAAATGATAAGAGACCAAAGGGCTGGAGAGGGATGAAAGGGAGCTGGTGAGGGATGAAACGGCGCTCCAATGGGAGGGCATATGGAAGGAGAAATAAATGGAGAGAGGGATGAGAGAGGAGAGGAGAGGAGAGGAGTGGGCGGCAGCAGTGGGGGTGGAGGTGATGGTGGTTGGAGGGTGGGGGGTGCATATCATGGAAAAATTCTGCTCCAGTGACTGGAGTGCAGAACGGGAGCCCTCATCTATAATGTATATCATGGATCCGTGAGAGATTTTCATACATATAAAATGGAGCAGCACCAGGAAGTGTCTCGCTGCCACAGCACAGCCGAGAATCGCCCGTGGGGGCAAATTCAATATTCTGTTCTGTTTGTACTTCCATACTGTTAATTCATATATACCCCTGTGTTCCTCAGCGTTGCTTCATACTGTGTAAGTCAAAAAGGATTAAAAGACTGTGACTATATGTAAACACTTTTTATTCAAGATTATTCAAATATCTCCTCAACCAAAGAAGACGTTTTATGCCTATTTAACCTCTTTTTGCATTTAAAGAGGAAGCGCTCTATGCTAACAACCTAAAAACAACAACAGTATCAATTCAGGAAGACTCACAAGTTTATGAAACACAGCAGAGAGTAAATGCAGTAAAGCGATTATATATCCATCATAAGCTCTCCTTTCCCTCCAGACTTCTTTCTAAACAACTTGGACAGCCGACGCAGGCGTCATGTGGGAATTGTGAAAAAATGAAATAAATAAACATGACAAGTGGCCACTTAGCCACAGCCTCCCTCATTGAAACCTGATGAGGGCCCTGTCTCGGCTAACTTCAACAAACGCTAAGTGACATGCTTAAGTGGGTTCAGGTTGCGCATCCGGGGTAATTCAGTAAAAATACAAATGAGTCTGGCTGGGAAAACAGATCACTATGCACTCATTCAAAATAGAAGGAGAGCAAGAAAACTTGCTTTCCTTTTCTCTGTCCTTCAGAGGATTCTCGCTACCTCACATCGACTGCCTGCTACACAGCCCTCACCCAGCCATAAACAGCACTATATAGACCCAGTGATTTCCCTCATTGGGAATCGATAACAAATAACCTCACTTTTCACTGGCCATTATGGTCGGTGTCGACCATACCCAGTTGTCTTTATCTGCACGCCGGTGTCACGCCTGACCTTGAGCTCTGTGCTCTCCTCTCTCTCAGTTCCCCAGGTACATTTCAAGCGCAGGGCCCGGCCCTGGTTTTTTGGAAAGGTTCAAATTGAGCCCGATGGGAGCGAGAGGCAGGGAGCAGCCATCTCCCATGACAGATCAATGGTAGGTCTCACCACAGGGCAGGGGGCCAGCGCCTTGCACAACCTGCTAATAGAATCCCAATGTCATTGCTGACACTACATGGCCAGGGCTGCTGGAGGTTGGCCTGAGGTAGGACAGTAGAACGGCTGTGGTTCAAAATGCCCTCAAGGTCTCCATGTTTCATATCCACTGGCATGTATGTACATGATGTCAGTGAGGGTGGGTGCAAGTGGGATACTAGTGGTTGTCAAGTTTTCAGTTTTTTTAGGCTTTTTGTTAAGTTTCAGAAAGATACAATACCTAATGCCATATGATGTAATGCTCCTTTTCTTGATTATCAATCGTAAAGGGAAAATGCCTTAGGAAAATCAACATATTTCAGTCTTCTTAGCCAAAAGCTGCAAGACACTAAGAAGTATCAAGGTGAGCACTTTTTGTACCACCATGTTGCCAACACATTTGTGCAATTGCTGCTATAAAACTGTAGGAAGATGTTCAATAATGACTTTGCTTTTACAAATCAAAAACAAGAATCAATCAGTGTTGGGTGCAAATTAGGAAAGGGCAGTAATACGGTAATACCATATTCAAAAATAGTCATGGTATTTCTTTCATTACTACCATGAAGGCAGAGATTTGTAATGAGCATATGCCTATAATAAATACCTCAATAATGTATGTCTGTTTCCAACAGCAGCACTACTGCCTGTGTGTGAAGATGCTTTAAAAATTATTGAAGAACTCTTGTTAATGACATCAGACTATTGATGGAAGAGATGGTATTGCACTATATATGGCATGACATGGCATGGTACAATAGAGGTTTGTCTAATGCCACCCTCTCTAAAGTCAAACTCTTAAACATGCACCACTGGTTGTAATGTGATCCACAGATATGTAAGTTTAAAAACACTAATTCTTCTTTCTTTCTTTCAAACTGATCTGAATTAAAACCACTGGACATTTTTAAAACCTTTAAACTTGCATTAACCTGCTTTTATGGTATTGTCAAAGTTAAAAGGTAGCTGTTGTTTATTAAGGGTCCCCAAGTAGTCTGTAACTCTTGAAAAGCTTCCTCTCAGCAGCTGAGAAACTTCTCTGTGATTTGCAGTTTTTTTGACCTGTTTTTTTTTCTTTTGTTGTTGTTTTTGGGTTTTTTTTTTTTACTGTAATATTTCATGTCTGTAACTCTGTTCATTGTGCTGCTGCCCTTCTTGTCCACGATACTCTTGTAAATGAGATTTTTGATCTCAATGAGGTTTTCCTGGTTAAATAAAATTAAATAAATAAATAAATAAATGAGAGGAAGATCAGGAGAGGAACCTGGGGGCAGTGCTAACTCCCCACATGACACCATGAGGGGAAAATGTGAGAACGGCTTGTTTCAGCATACATTTTCTGAAAGCCGGTGGGGGGGGTGGGGGGTACATTTTTCTGGTACTTGAGGGGATTGTGGACAGGCCAGGGGCACAGATTTTTGTTGGAAAAGCCTGAAAAAATGATTTTTGCATAATCTGTCCCTTTTAATTTAAGAGAAATTCATAACATGCAAAGCCTGCAGGTCCATTTTTGAAAAGTTTTAACTATTAATCCTGATGCATTAAATATCAATGCCTATGGATAGTTGGTCTTGTCTAGTCATGGCTCAAACATGCATTTAACAGCACTTCATATCAAATATTCATACATTTTAATAATGTGTCACACCCTCATTACTTCACGTTCTATCACTATTTCAATGAAAATAAAGATAAAAGAATCAGTTTAACAAGTTTAAACTGTCTTTATATGTTACACTACAATATAAAAAGCTGCATCAGTTTAATTAACTTTAACTGTTTGTCATCCTCTATCAGGGATATAACCAGGGAGCTAAAGAAATCTGCATGTCAATAAAAAAAATGCTATACTATTCTGGATATTATGTCTGAAATGGTGTTGTGGTCATTTCTTGTGGTCTGACAGTGTTCGACACATATCACATCTTGTGCTTTAAGCAGTAAGTCTGTGTGTCAAACATCAAATTATCAACTATATCTCTGGTTTTTGGAGTGAACAAAGTGCTCTATTCATTTTCCACTGTTAGGTTACTAACAATAAGTTTCTAATTAATGTGAAATGCAGCCAACAGCTGATAGATGAGTGAGAGTTGTGGTGTGAAGAGAAATGTTAGAGCAGCAGCAGGACAGGAAAGGAGCAAAAGTTGAGGAAGTAATGCACGTCATCACTTTGCAAGCCGCCTCTGTATGCACTAATTTACCACTATGTTCTTCTATTTAGCAACAGTGAATTTATTTAACAGACGATTCATTTCCCTTGGTTTGCCAGTAACATGCAGCTCAAATGAACGCGTGCAGAAGGCAATATCAGCTGTGATTTAGAGCGGTGAGGGAGGATCAGCTGTGCAAGACACTTTTCAGTGCGACGAGAAATCTTGTGATGCTTTAGTCTCACAAGATCTCTTGGCATGACGTATTGTCACACCCCTTCATGGCAGTAACACCGTGGCAGAAAAATTAAGTAATGTTTAAATTGTATCTAATAAATGGATACAGTCTAATCCAAGAGCCAGAGAGCTTTGGATGATTTTTGACACATCTCTGTTATTTGAACAATTGATTGTACCAAAAGGTACCAAGTATCACTTGAACAGCTACATCTATAAGATGGATTCAAGAGAATTTTTCCATCATCACCATTTACACTGCAAAAAATTAGAGGCCATGTTTTGATAAAGAAACACAGCCAACATTATACCGCAATTCAGACAGTGTTCCTTCAATCTTTGATAATTGTAGACGTAAAATGTTACAATATTTACTGCCACGGACTTCTATTTTTTTGCTGTCGTACCAACAGAATTTGATTTTCACTACTATTATGGAGTAACATGAATTCTTGATAGTTTCAAAGTTTGAAGTTTAGGTGTTGTGACAGCCCTAATGCATGCAAAAAAAATCTGTGATGTCAGAATACTGAGGCTGGGTTATTATCAACATTTCAAAAGTACATTTTTTTATTAAATAATGATGTGCAGAAGAAAAGCATCTTTCTATAGCTTCCTTATACACCCCCCAAAGTCTTTGGTCCTTTGCAGTCTCTCTGCATCTCTCTTAGAACTAAATTTAGACTGTTGCTTCCTCTCCTTGTGTATTTAAATGTAAAATATATTTTCTTCCTCCCCCTCGCAGTTCAAAGATACAGTGGCAATTTTAGGACTTCATTAACATGGTAGACATCCTGCCACAGTGCAGAGCAGTGGAACTCATGATTCATAGCACAAATCATTTCATATGTTCCACTTCTAGACAAGCTGCAGAGGCTGTTAAGGCACTATAAACACCTTTAACACACACTCACACACACATGGCTGTATGAGTGAGCGATGAGTGCAGGAGAAATCTTGGTCACCAGAGGAAACATGTCTCGGAGAGTCTTAAGAGCTCCTGATGAAGATGAAGAGAGGATTTAGACCTTTGCATATTTTACTCCCACTTTTACTCTCTTGGTGTGCTTCTGTGTGTCACACATACCCTGCATATATAGGATAGGACTTGAGAGCCTTCTCTGCTGCTCTTCTTTTACTGGATTTTCTCTTCAACACCCACACTGAAGTTCTGCAGCTTGAGATATAAGTTTCAGAAACTTTGCACAGAGGCTGAAGCTAAACCTCACATTTGTGGTCATGTGAGGACACCGAGAAAAAATGGTGCTTCTTACAGTTATAATGCAAACCCTGGGGCAAATGAAACTTCTCCAACCAAGGCACATTTTCCCACTTGGTTTAATCACCCATTGACCCACCCAGGCCTCCATTTTCATTACCTAAGAACAACCGAGTTCAAATCAGGGCACTTTCACTCCAATAGAGGCCAATGGCAAGTGATGACAAAGAATATCAGAAAAGTTGAGAAGTAAAGACAAGAGTCTGATATACAATAAAGCTTGGGTAATAATTGGGTTTTTGAGGCCAGTCCAACCAGTCTGATTTTGTGCTGCACAATACTTCAGTTGTTATCAAACCTAATGCCAAGACATCCTGCAAAAGGCTTGTTATGACCCAGTAGAATTAGTCACTTTATTGATGATGTCCGTAGAACAATGGGAAAGGATCACCTAGAATATCAAGAAAATTCAAGTTAAAGAAAAATCCTTTCTAGGGCTTGCTGATGTAATTGGAGGGTAAGTATCATCAGCCTAAAAATGAAACAAAAACAGTTGTATTAATCAGCACTGTCTGCATAGAGGCATACAGAAAAGGAAAGTGGGACTAAGACTGATGCATGAGGCACACCACTTGGCAAAAGAAAACAGATTGTTTTTTTAAAGAACCTCCTCCTTAAAAAGTAATATGAATATCATTATGATTCTGTTCAAGATGCACACCCTCAGTGTCAAAGTCAAGTATGATTCTCTGATCAGTCCCCTTAAATGCAGCACTTAGGTCCATGAATACAAGGATAGAGCAAATTCCAGCATCAAAAGCCTTTCAAAGGTAATTCAAAACAGCCCAAAACTTATTTCATACTTCTATTGAGCAAATATAAACTTAAAAAAAAACATTCTTCAAAAGTTGCCCTTTGCTTGTATGAAAGCAGCTACAATAAAGTCTAAAATGTGAGTTGTATCAGAGTAAAAGAAGCAGTCCGTTTTTGAAGGTCTCATCCAGACACAAACGTTTGAGCTGTCTGCCAGTGTGGTAATTTCAACCTAGTTCTGGAAAGTCCTAAAGATGCAGTCTCTAGGCTGCTGTGAAGCTTTTTTCGCAAGAAATCATTTTGCATATCTTTTAACGAAAAAAAAACATGCTAAAACTTAAATAAAATCTGATTAAACTTCCATTTAGGGTTTAGGTAAGGGTTAGGATAAAAAAAAAAAAAAAAAAAAGTTAAAAGTTAAAACCTAACCTGCAAAACCTAATAACAAAACATTACATAAAGCTAATTAACACTTTACTGACGGGAAAAAATAGCCCTGAAAAGATTTTAATACAGCAAGCTGAGCTTACGTTACTCCATGCAAGCTACATACATATATTATGTAGCTGCACAGCTAACAAAGCTAAAGCTAAGCTCACAAAGCAGATATGTAAGTTACATATCCATGTAGCCAAGTTTGCTTTAGCTATGTTTGCTAAGGCTTGTGTTGCTAAAAGTAACTTAACTATATAAAATGATAATGAAGTTACATAGCTAAAATAGCTATGCAGAGAATGTAGCTATGTAGCTAATGTAGCTAAAGCTAAGCTCACAAAGCAGCTATGTTACCTATGTAGAGCTAACGTAGCTACATTGGCTTATGTAGCAATGTTAATTACATAACTAGCATAGCTATGTTAGCTTTAGCTTAAGCTAACAAAGCTAAAGCAAGCCACTGTTCATAAAAGTACTTCGAAAACGAGTCTACACATAGATAAATCCCAGGTCAGACATCTGACCTTTCTTCTCTATTTTATTTATGAAATGTTACTAATGTAATATTTGTAATATGGTTATTTCATGAATGTAAATGCCAGACTTCGTTTATGAATAAAGGTGATCTTTAAAAAAATTAAACTGTATCAGCAAATTATGGCACTTCCTTTCTGACATTAACAATGTCTGTCAGAGTGGCTGTCAGAGATGTATGATCTGCAGCCAGACCCCTTTCATTTTGCTAGGTACTGGTATGGTAGTTGAGCTCTAAACTTACAGTTACACTGAGAGTTGTGAAGCACAGACTCAAAAACATGACCAATTTGCTGAGAGTTGTGCTCAAATCTGCTGAATTTACAGTAACTGAGGAGCCTTTAACAGCACATCAGCTTTCTATAATGTTTATTTACTGAACAACCAACGCTTTCTTTAAATACAGGACTATGACCCATTGAGGTAGAAAAGCTGTTAAGAGGTGGTGCCACTAGTCAAGTCTACATACTATATTCCAGCATATTTGGTATAGTGAAGCAGGCACTTGCAATACACAACAAATGGGGGAAAATTTTCAACTTTGTCAGGTAGTTGATGGTGATGACTGCACTTGTAGGCATGACAATGCTTGCTCAGCATTTCGAACAAAGTTCACTTTATGATGAAAAAAATGATTTGCCTGCATTTGTATTGGTCTCTCTCTCTCTCAGTGTTCCACTTAAAAAAACAAGCAGAATGACTTGATATCTCTTCTACTGAAGCCCACATTAGGTATCACCGTAGAAAAATAGTTTTCTGCACTAGTAACAAGCACATATACAGTTGCAATTATTAAGATACTGAAATAGGGAATAAACAGTATGACAGCATATTCACGCATGCATGAGAGCACAAAAACAAAACTATTCCAGATGTGTTTGCAAGTCTGGCTCCTTTCACTCAAAAGTAAACTAACAGGAACGCACACAACAAGCAATCACATAAACACACAAACATATGCATCCACAAACAAACGCTGTGACACTTACTTCTAGACCAGGCAAGCAAAGCGGAGTTGCGTGTGTTTCTGCCTGCATTAATTCTGTTAATGATCACAGAGGGTCAGCCTGCCTGTGATCCCTGTCCTACCATTAAACAAATAAAAACAACACTGATTACCAGGATGTTCACTGGATGCATCAATCTTGAGTAATTAGAGACTAGTGTTTTGACTCTCTCCCCTTTTCTTTTCCTCCTTTTCTTTCCCCCCTTTCCCTTATACCAAAGTCAGGCAGCAACAGCAGGCAGACTCCTTTTAATGAACTAATAAGGGTGCGTGCTTGGCTAACCAAGAATGAGACAGCAAAGAGACAAATAAGGAGGAAGCCCGGCTGCTCTACCAGCTAAATAAAGCAGCCACAAGCACAGGATCTCCTGCATTTCTCCCACAAGGGTTCATCACTCTGTTTCTAAAGGTAGAATACTGACTTCTGTGTGGAGATGCACAGGGCATGTGTGCATGTGAAGAGTGTTGCTGCCTGGAAAAGGACACAGCTGTCACATTAAGATCATGCAGGCCTGTAGCATTAATCTGTCTTGTAAAACCTTGAGACCTAAAGTACTGCGGTACTTAAGGCTATAGCGAGTGTGGGTGTATTTATGTGTGTCTGTGTGTGAGAAAAAGAGGAGGAGAACATGAGTGGTTGCATGCGTAAGGAAAGAGTGAGATGAAGATGCTAGCAGGACATATGGCTCTGGATTCTAATCCAGATGCTCACGCAAACCAATGACGTGACACTGCAGTATGAGCAGAGAACGTGATGGAACAAGGGAAGGAAACAGAGTGGGATGAAAGTCAAATTGTAGGGTCTTAGATAAGACATAAAGTTAAAAAAAATCAGAGATGTGGGTGAGTGATAACAGGATGTTGCGACCAACATGAATAATGCCTGATGATGAGCTGGCTTGTATACTCTGCTGTGCTGAGCTGTAATATTGCTGCACAATGATGTATGCAGTTGCGTGCTATTCCAACCTGACTGGCTTGTTTCTGTGCTATGCTGTGCAATGCTGTACTGAGCTGTGATAAGCTGGATATGTTGTTTCTTTGCTGTGCTGTCCTGGGTGGTGACAGCCTCAGCCACTGACAGGTCCTTTAAATTCACCACTGCCAATTAGAGTCACTCCAGACCTGGTGTTGGGAGCGTGGTGGGAAGGAGGAGGGGAAGTGAAAAAACTGCTGGGACGATGGTTGCAGGCCTGACAGGCCTGATGTGGAGATGGAAATGCGGTAATTTGGAGTAATTCGGCAACTCGCTGGCGCTTGCCTTGCCTGCCTGTCTGTCTGTCCGCTGAAATAAATGGGGTCAGCAGCGTGTGATCGGCAACTTTCATTTATATGTAAATGACCCCATCGTTGGTGCAGCAGCTTCCACAGCAGCTGCTGCTAAGTCTGTACACACACTGAAATGTTGAGTCTGAGAGAGAAAGCCAGGCTGAACTGTCTATCTGCTTGTTGGCCTTTAGCTTCATTTCTCCACTCTTATTTGCATCTCTCTTTTGTTCCCTGTCTCTGCATATACTTCACTATAATGATAATCTACACATGTACTGGGAATATCATCATTAACTTTCTCAAAGTTGAAATATCAACTTTGTATTGCTGACCATTATAGATTCTGATCAGGTCTTTGCATGTATAACAATACTTAATCGTCTGACCATTATACCAACAGGGACTGTAATGACATTGTATTCAAATGTGCTTTAATATGGAGTTGGCCCTCTTTTGCAGCTTTAACGGCCTCTACTCTTCTTGGAGGGCTTCCAAAAAAACTGCCAGTGTTTCTGTGAAAATTTGTGCCCAATCATTCTGAAGAGCATCTATGTGGTCAGACACTGATGTTAAACAAGAAGGCCTGGCTCACAATCTCTGTTCCAGTTCATCCCAAAGGTGCTCAATGGATTTGAGGTTAGGGGTCTGTGTAAGCGGCATGGCGGTGCAGTGGTTAGCGCTGTTGCCTCATAGCAAGAAGGTTGCTGGTTCGCTTCCCCAACAGGGACTTTCTGTGTGGAGTTTGCATGTTCTCGTGCACGCGTGGGTTCTCTCCGGGTACTCTGGCTTCCTCTCACCACCAAAAACATGCTCGTTATGTTAACTGATCACTCTAAATTGGCCATAGGTGTGAATGTGAGCGTGTCTGGTTGTCTGTCCCTGCAATTGACTGGCGACCAGTCCAGGGTGTACCCCACTTCTCGCCCAATGACACCCCCAACCCGGAACAGAACAAGGGGTATAGAAAATGGATGGATGGGTCTGTGTAAGCCAGCCAAGTTCTTCCATACCAACATCGTCAAACCATGTCTGTATAGTCCTTGCTTTGTGCACTGGGGCACAGTCATGTTGGAATAGAAAAAAGCCTTTCCCCTTTTCCTTTCCCAAACTGTTGCCACAAAGTTGGAAGCATAGCATTGTCCAAAATGTCTTGGTCTGCTGAAGCATTAAGACTGCCCTTGACTGGAGATAAGAGGCCTAGCCCAAAACCCTGAAAACAGCCAAATACCATTATCTCTCCTCCATCAAACTTCAAAGTGGGCACAATGCATTCAGATAGGTAATGTTCTCCCAGCATCCGCCAACCCCAGACTCGTCCATCTGACTGTAAAGTAAAGTAGCGTGATTCACAGAACATGTGCTCCACAGTCCAGTGTCAGTGTGCTTTACACCACTCCAGCTGAGACTTGGCATTGGACTTTGTAATGTGAGGCTTGCATGCAGATGCTCAGCCAAGGAAACCCATTCCATGAAGCTCCTGCCACACAGTTTTTGTGCTTACATTAATGCCAGTGGGAGTTCAAAACTCTTCAGCTATGGAATCAGCAGAGTGACTTCATGCACCATGTACCTTAGCAAAATAGAGATAAAGTAAACTAAAAAAAAAACTAAACTAAACTAAGCAGTCATTGACCCTGCTCTGTAATCTTACATGGTCTTTTTCTTCGTGGCTGAGTTGCTGTTGTTCCTAAATGCTTCCACTTTCTAATATCCCTTACAGCTGACTGTGGAAAATCCAGGAAGGATGACATTTCCTGAACCATCTTATTGCAAAGGTGGCATCTATGACTCAGTCAGCTGAAAGTCACCAGTTAGCACAGTCACCATGTAACCTGAAACATCAGAAGCGTTACATGTGTGCACACTTGAAATGTTGGAGAAACAAAGTGCAGATGTGTGCTCTGACCACCAGTCATCAGGCGAATCCAATGTTGTTAATATTATGTTAGTTCTGATTAAAGTAACCTCCTCAAGTGTTTCCTTTTTTTTTGGTTTACATCCCACACATCAGGTAGTTTTATAGAGCTTGAGCTCTCTTGTGTGTCCTCAAGTAGGGTCATCCAGTAACACATGTCATATATGATGACACATCTGTGAACACAGGGAACAGCTGGTTTATCCCTGTCCTAAGAGAGCAAAATCATACTAAAATGTATCTCAGATCATTTTTTTGTGATTTACAAGTTAAAAGAGTTTACAGCATAAAATGGACATCAGAATTATTAAGATTATTTGACTGTACTGACCCTGTTTTATAAAGGTGCCATGCCTCTCCAGAGACATGCTGCATTACTGTAAAAAGTGTAGCATGAAGCCACTGTGAAGAGACTGGAGCAGATCAGATAGTGTGTTGTAGGGCCTGGAGGTGTGTTTGCTTCATTACCTTGCTAGCCATTGTGCTGATGCAGAACCGGGTCCTGTAAATTCCTGCCTGCTTGTGACACCATAGATAATTACACTTCCATAAATAATGGAGTGTGCCTTGCCCACTTCCTATAGAACTCTTCTAATGAGATTAATATACAGGGAGCAGCTGAAAATACTTGGCAAGTGAATCTTAAATCTTTTCTCTTCTTTAATTTAAAGGAATAATCCACCTCAATATAAAGGAACAATATCATGTACAACTACTGGCAGTGCAGTATCTATTTCTAAGGCAATTTCAATTTAATCTCCTCTACCACAAATTGGATTATGCGATAATACCATGAGCCAACAAGCTATCTGCACCTCTGCCTCAAAAAAAAAAAAAAAAAAAAAAAACAGTTGATGAAGAAAACAAGGTTAGCAAAAAGGGAAAGTTAAAGGGCCAAACAAAAGGTAAAAGTTACTGTAAAATCAGTTTGACATAACCATGTTTTGCAATAGATTTCTTGAAAGGAAAGACATTAATTTAAACTTTTAGAACATTTTTGGCAACTTAGTAATACAGCAGAGGCAAAAGAAAGAAGGAAAAAGAGGTGTTTCAAAGCAATGTAGCAGTCAACATCTGCTCTGGGCCATGTGGCGAGGTGCTTGAGAAGAGATCACTCTCCTGAACTCTCCTCAAATTGACAATAATTGTCAATGAGTCTTCACATCACTGTGGAAGAATTCCGGCCCACTACTCTTTGCAGAATTGTTTTAATTTAGGGTGCTTTCACATTAGGGGCCTGATCCTGGATCGGCATGCACTTGAAGCCAAAGTCCGGTTCGTTTCGGTAGTGTGAATGCAAATGAACCGGGCCCGGTGCCCACTTGGGGAGGTGGTCTCAGGGGCGATTCAAGTGGACTCTCACACAGTTTGGATGAAATGTGAATGCAATCACGCCAGGATGCGGGACAGAGCGCCATATCAGCTTTACGGTGTTATTGTAAAAGCTAAACTTCTTTCCACTGGCAGCAATTTCTTTACATTTTTCCTCAATAAAGGGCGGAAATCATCAGAATCCAGTCAATAAACAGTCTGTTGTCACTCACCTTAAAGATGAACACAAGTTGGAGTCAGTGAGAGGAGGTGCAAAGGCAGTAAAATTCTCCTGTCACCTCAAAAACCGCTGTATCTGCGCAGCGAGAGCCCATTTTACCTATGAGCTGCACACAGATGTGCATACACGAAGAGCAAAGTTGCTGGCATCTTAACAAGTGATTTTAAATTCTCCATAGCTGCAGGATGGACTTTTTGCTGGGTCAAACAAAAACAATCTTCGCTCAGGTCATGACCCCATTGGTTGCCATGGTAGTTTCTTCTTCTTTCTCCTCCTTGGCGAGGTTGTAAATCAGCTATGTGCATACAGCCACCTGCTGTTTCAGACTGAGTAAATATGTGGGCCCAGGCACAGTTCGATGTTGCTGTGAAAGCAAGCCAGAGGGGGAAGGGGGAGGGGGAGGGGGAGGAATCAAGCTGCGGCGCAGTTCAAAGCAACTTGGCCTAATGTGAAAGCACCCTTAACCACATTGAGGGGTTTTTGAGCTTGAACAGCCTGTTTAAGATCATGCCATCTCAATGGGATTAAAGTAAGGACTTGACTTGGCCACTCAAAAAGCTTCATTTTTTAAAGCCATTCAGAGGCGGACTTGCTGGTGTGTTCAGCACAACCCAAGTGTGCTTGAGCTTGAGATCACAAACTGATGGCTGGACATTCTCCTTCAGGATTCTCTGGTAGAGAGCAGAATTCATGGCTCCACCAGTTACGACAAGTCATACAGGTCCTGAAGCAGAAAAGGATCCCTAGACCATCACAATGACTGTAGGTATGATGGTCTTTGTATGAAATGTTTTGTCAGTTTCACTCCAGATGTAACAATAGGAGTGTGCGGTATATGCGGTAGACGGTATAAATGATATAAATTTGGCCTACGGTAGAGATTTGGACTCTACCAACCAATCGCGATAACGCGAAGGAGGTTAATAACACTTGAATTTGGAATAAAAGGCATTATCTCTTTTTAATTTTGTAATACCGTGATATAATACCGTATCATCAAAGGCAAGAAAAATACTGTGATATGATTTTTAGGCCATATCGCCCAAGCCTATGTAACACCTTCCAAAAAGTTTAACTTTTGTCTCATCATTTAGCAGAAAATTTTCCTGAAAGTCTTGGGGATCATCAAGATTTTTTATTTTTTATTTTTTATTTTTTTTGGCAAATGTGAGATGAGCCTTGGTGTTCCTTTTGGTCAACAGTGGTTTTCACCTTGGAACTCTCCCTGGATGCCACTGTTGTCCAGCCTCTTTCTTACTGTTGAATCATGAACGCTGACCTTAAATGAGTCAAGTGAGGCCTACAGGTCTTTAGATGTTGTTCTGGGTTCTTTTGTGACCTTCTGGATGAGTCAATCTCAAGTTTACTTCCAAACATGCCTAAAACTGATGCACAGCACAGCACATATACAGCAATTCGTAGGCTTGGCTGTTCGATCAACCTGACTGGGAGCAACTGGGCCCGTTGCTCCTACTCACTATGAAAGTGACCACCTAAAGCCCGGTTTATACTTTGGAATCTATCTATTTAAGGGACTTCTTGTCCTGATACAACAGGTCTGGCAGTAATCAGGGCTGGGTGTAGCTAGTGAAATTGAACTCAGCTTCCCAAAAAATGTGGTTTATCATAGTTAAATCTTGATTTCACAATGAGGGCAAGTACTTTTTCACATAGGGCCAAGTAGGTTTTGATGGCTTTTTTCCCTTAATAAATGAAATCACCATTTAAAAACTGCATTATGTATTTATTCTGGTTATCTTTGTCTATAAAAAAATTTAATGATGAACTGAAACACTGAAGTGTGACAAATATGCAAAAAAAAAAAAAAAAAAAAAAAAATCAGGAAGGGGGCACATATGCACCTGTATTCACCAACTGTAATGAATATGATGCAATTTTCTGTCTTTGGAGTGGTGCATAATTTTTCCTTTCAAGTGTGGAAGCTGGTGATAGTCCTCTTTTGCTTGCATGGTTTTAAAGGAAACCACTCTCTACCCACACATAAATAGCAGATCCTCACAAAATCTTGAAAAAAACTCATATTTAATCTTTAATTGACATCCCTGGACACGTTAAAGTGAGCTTTTACATTTATTGCTGCACCGCTGTTATATTTTCTACAGCCTGTGAGTAATGTTTATTTGTCATAACTTATTCATGAAAGAGATGCCTTTGATGGTGCATTGATTTCATTATGAAAATCTTTAAGCTATCTTTCATCTGGAGAGCGTCTTTTATTTATGTCTGGTCTTGAAAGCTGAAATGTGTGGGAAGATCTAATATGGTTCTTTTTTTGACTGAGCTGTTTTGGATTAAAGCTGAATAAATAATTAATGTTCAAATAGATCCATCTGCTATACATATGGAGTATGGCAGAGATACAGAAGAGAGCCTTGCATCTCTGTTGAGAGAATGAAATACCTTTTAATAAACTTGTTTCTTCTGCTCTTTTTTTCCTTTAAAGTGAGAGATCTGAACATGCCCCAAAGTCTGAACCAAGATCTGTTCAAAGTCTGATGATAATCCTACAGAAGATGTTTCAAAGGCAACTTTCAAAAACTTTATCTGTCGTGCCAGATCTAGGCTCTGAGTGTGTGTGTGTCTCTCCATGTGTGTGCGTGAAGTCATCAGTAGAGCCTAAAAGAGTTGTGGGCTTTTCTTTAGGGGTGTGCCGTTTCTCTCAAAGTAGTGAGCATGCACATAAAGTACTATTCTGCAGCTGGTAGTGATACCTTCAGTAGTTCTCAACAAAAGCAGAAACATTTCAACATGTGTGTATGCAAGCAGGCATAGACTCATTTGCACATGCAACAAAAACATTCTCACAATTTTTTTCTCTGTTAAATTCACAACTGCCAAGGCGTCAAAATCCCATCACAGAGAAACGGTGAGTAATACAGTACATTTGATTTGCTTATACTCACACAAACCTGAGCATCTACAACTTTAAGCTGTCTTTTCTATTGTGTTGCAGCTTCAGTCATGTGCATATGTTTTAGGCATTTATGGTACTAAGGATTCATCACAGAGCCTGATGTGCTACAACCAGGGACATGCGCACCACTTGGCAGCTGAGGTCAAGCTCAACAGTGTCTCTTTTGACTGGGCCTTTTCAGCCCAAGTAATATGCCTGGAGACTGTCACCAGTTTACAGGCCCTTGGGACATCCACAGCACGACCAGAGGCTTTTGGCGACCCTACTACCTGCCTAAACGGTACACTAGGCCATGTGTACTTGCAAACACAAATTATTTTCCCATGCACCATGTAATATGCAAGGACATCCAGAGCATGGCAAGGGTTGTCAATCCTACTTCCTGCCCTGTGGTGCTCTCAGGCGGCTTACTCACAACATCAGCCCAACCATGCCTTAGACTGATGCACAGGGCTGTATATGTAATTGGTAGGCTTGGCTGTTCAAGCAGCCTGAATGGGAGCAACCGGTCCTGTTGCTCCTAGTCACTTGTGACCACCTAAAACCTTGCTAATACTTAGGTGTTCAATCTGGGTTATACCTTCAACACAGTGACCCACACTGCTGTGAGCACTACATATGTGTGCGTTGGTATGTGTGTGTAGCTCTACAATACTCCACCCACTCTCTGCTTGATTGTGCATAGGAAACATGGCAACTGAAAGTAAGATTACCTGGGCCTGGAGAAGCCTGGAATTAAAAGTGTGTTTTTGTGTTCCTAGTAATTAGTGTCTTTATTGAACCAAAAGCGGCAAAATGAATTGGTCGACAGACTGAAATTTGCATCGAATAGAGTCAAATAAAATACTTCGGAGCCCCTGCTCCTCTCTTCAAAAATGTCCAACTGGTATAGTCCACTCCGAGCGCCCCAAAGGAGAGCAGAGTCGGGAGGAGAGGGGAAGGCGACTAAGTTGGAGGAGTGATGCCGCCACAACACTTTAAATCAAGTTCTCTTGTTAAAGAGATAAGAGCTAATGCCTGGAGCAGTATTGTGTTGTATAAAGTTAACTAATCAGTATAAATCTGAATCAGAGGAAGCAACATAGTCATACTTTTCTCTCTGTGGTCCTGATTGATCATTTTTAACATCAACAACATTAGTTACCACTGACATTAATTGATTTCCTAATAAGACTAGACTAAGAAAGCCTATGCATCCCTGTCCCTATCTCTGCATCTGCAGCACCTAGACACTTACATTTTTGAAATTACATCAGAATTTCTCTACAAATCCAACAGATCTATCCATCTACAGTATCTATTCTCTAAGCTAGAGCTGCAGAAATATGTCCTTTATTTACAATTTGTTTGCTTCTTTTGTGACTATCTTTATATGATGTCTAGTCTGTAGTTAATGAATGTAATTTCAATACCACAGTAATAATACCGCTCATTAATATTGGAAAATTATATTCCAAAACTACATTAAAATGCTTAGGTATTTGTAAAATGATGTGATATTTTTTGCTTGGCTGGCTAAGGGGGGCCCTGTGTATTTTTCTTTCCAGGTCCCAAAATACCTAGCTATGCCCCTGTGCATAAATGGAGTATGCTACAATGTAGCTTTAAAGCAGAGGCATAAATCAGGCCTCAGTATGCTGGGAGATTTTCTGCATACACCTTGACTGCTTTCTTTATCCTATACTCCAACATATGCATAAGCCACACTTCACACACTCTGTGACTCCGCTGACATTCACATCCCTTCCTCTACAAAATTTAGTTCATATTTTTGTGTATAAATCAGGAATTGTGATGGCTTGGCTCTCCCTTTATTTGCCATGGCCTTTGAGCCTGTCATGAAAAATCATGTGCTCATCTGAGTTTTGAAATCAGGGCCTTTTGCACCCCAAGAGAGGATTATATCCCTCCTATCAAAATTTGCAGATTTTTACTTTTAATTTAAAAAGTATTGCACAATGGTAGACTCTATAATATTCAGTGACTTGAACTACCAAACATGTATGTTGATCATTTTTACCACTATAAACAGTTCCTGTTATAAGTACCAATCACTTTTAGAGACAGATAAGTTCCTGCTTAAGCATGAGCGTGCATGTGCCCACTGAACTGAAAACAATTGATGGTTGTATCATCGGAGCACTCTCCTCACAGTGTAACACGGTGACACTATAAACCATGTTTGCCTTTCAACTCAAACCCACGACCTCTCCAGTATCCCGTCACTGGCTGAGGTGGAACCAAAGGAGAAAATAGTTCCACTGATTGCCTGAATACTTGACCACAAAGTCTGGCTGTGGAGAGGAAATAAAAAGAGGGCCTAATTAAAATTTCAGAGGTACCAGCTGGGTGTCTGATCCCCCCTCCTAGTGTCTTTGTGTCTGGATTGAGACACACTCACCTTGATTTCTTCATTTATTAACCTTGACAGAAACAAATCTGCATCCCCACTCACAGTGTCACAAAGCGTGGATAATGGGGCGACTATGCAAACATACAGTACACACAAACGCACACGCATATCAACATACATACACTCGCACAAACAAACATGATCTTACAAGCACACACACTGTACCCACAGCACCTGCTCACACACACCCTGTAGGCTCCGACAAGGCCGTTCTTTAATGAACAGCTTAATGGGCAAAGAAAGATACAACAAAGCCGTCTGGGAGGACTGTTTGTAGTCAAGTGATCAAATAGGCCCGGCAATGATATCCCAAGCATGAATAGTTATAATGATAAGCATGCATGAATAAAAAAACAGGTTCATTTTCATCAAACCAAAGCAGCGCTTTGCCACTGGTGAAACATCCACTGGCTGGCAGATCAGCTGGAAACTCCAGTCGTTCTTCATCACTTCTCTTTTGTAAAATAAAGCTGATGAACAATTTTAGTGCCACTTTGCATTTTTACTTACTTTAGCAGCTATTTTTCAGAATTCTGTTTCTACACAGAACCTGCAGAAACAAAGTGCTTACTGAGAGCACATGTACTGACACTGTCTTCTATTGACTCAATTGATGAATCAGAGGCTGTTTACCTAACTGTCCAGGAGTCTGCAGTCTTAATCCTCATGTCTTTTCGAAATTACAATAAAAAAAAAACAAGCACAAACCACGAATATCAAACAAATCATGTATGTGATGTGTTTTTGTGTCTCTCTCTGTTTCTTTGTTTGTGTCTTTGTTGTTTCTTTGTTTTGGATTGTTTTGTAAGCGTGCTTGTCATCTCTGCAAATAAATTGTTGTCAGATGAAGGATTTTACAGCATTCAGAATAAAAGAGCATTTGTTTACAATTTCCACAGACAAGACTGAATGACTGGATAAGGAATAAAAGTGATTAATCTTGTTGGATGATTTTCACTAATTTTGAGGACACTACTAGGGATGTGTGAAGTATTTGTACTGACAAATTTTCAGTTGTTATTGCAAACATTTTATTTAGCTAATTTTACTATTCAGATGAAATAATATTAAGTGATAAAATCAACTGATAAGAGAAGAAGAGAAGAAGAAACCCCAGCTTGTAGCAGCAGAAGCACAGAATAAACATGGGGCTACTGGTGTGGGAGGTTTTCAGAGTTTCAGAGGACATAACACCAAAGTTCTGGTAAAACATGCTTCACAAAGATCCAAGAGGGACAGAAAAAGTCCTAAAGTAAAAAAAAAAAAAAAAGTTCAAACCATCAACCATTAATGGAATACGAAGCAGCAGTATAGTTGCTAGCATTAGCAACTAGCAGTGGCTGCTAGCATTAGCTGCTAGCATTAGCACCAGGCTGAAGACCAATGCTAGCAGTGCCGAGTCAACAGGCAGAAACTGCAGAACGTTTCATAGCTCCTGTGCTCTTGCTACTGGAGGCAACTTTTCCCTGTGGTTTTTATTGTGCTTGCTTCTTTCCCTTCTTAATTGTCTGTTTAATAGCATTTAGAAAACGGTTACAAGCGTCACTGCCAATAGCTTAGCGGGTAAATACTACATGTGTGACTGCCTTTTTTTTTTGTCATTCACAGTAGATGTGTTCATCGTGACTGCATGTACTGTAACCTTGCAAAGCAGATGGATTTACCAGACTCTGTGTCTGTCATCCAGCAAATCCATCCTGGAAGCTCTTATCCACAACATTTGTGCCAAACCGAACAATGTTTGGACCAATCAGCATCATTTGAAGAGAGTGAGGCGGTAGCTATGGGCGGGGTTTAGTTGTACTTGAAGCTGTTTGCAATGGCTGCCTTCAGTGTGGTGATTAGCTCAGATATACTGTAGCTCTAGTATACTGTCAATTCTACCCAAACTTGACCACATTTCTGAATGAAATAAAGAATTAAAACTACACTAAAATCTTTTAATGATGGGAAGGATGCCTCATCTCTTCTGCCATCCTGCTTCGTCATGGTTTTGTGAGTTTACTGGTGTTTCCAACGGCTGCCACCGTGGCAGCTGTTAGCTTGGATATAGCTGTAGGAAAGCGGTAGTTTAATCAGAACTGGATCACATTTCTTTATAAAACAAGGGCCAAGAGCCAAACTTAAAGCTTGTCTTGACAGAGAAGACTTTTTGCACATCTTGTGACTGGCCTTGGCAAATACTATTCACAGAGAAGCTCTGCCTTTAATAATCTACGGCATCGGTAACCTGTCAGCTCAGGATAAACGCATGCGTATGTCATTTTGTCTTGTCGCTCTGATTGGCCTGTTCCTCCGTTCACCTTACACAAAATTTTGAAAAGCCCTGCCCTTCCCAGATGCTTTCTATGGGAGCTTTTCCAGATGAATGTGAAATACATTCAAATACATACGATATTTGAAAGAGCAGATCTGGCGTGTCAGGCCACTTTATTGAAGACTCTTTAGTCACAACAGAAAACACACCTCTACGTGTCATAAATAAGACTGCCACTTTTTAAAATAAAGTCTTACTGTAAAATCAGTCAATTTAGTATTAAACATTCAGCAAACAAGTGTGCTACATCCTGGAGGGACTGATTTATGCCTATATGTTCATGTTTAGCATTGTGGGTACGTGTGAGGGGAGTTCCCCAAAGACAAATTGAGGGCCGCATCTTCATTTGGTCTGCCGGATGGCGACCTTGTAGCACCATCCCCGCGCACCTCACGCCTGCCTAATGAAGACTTCAGGGCCAGGCAAACCGCTTCTAATAAATTGCTGTGCTGTGACTGAAAAGAGGAGGTTTCTACCTCACACGCACAGGAGTAATGAAAGGATAGGGGAAACATTACTGTGCAAGGTTATTATAGTTAACTAAAACTAACTAAATAACTAAAACTAAAATTCAAAAGTCATTTTAGTTAACTGAAACTAAATAAAAACGAAGCTTTACCAAAAAAACAAAAACTCACTAAAACTGTATAGTGCACTTACAAAGCTAACTAAAATAAAATAAAAATGGAGACTAAATATCCTTAGTTTTAGTCTTTGACACAACCAGATTGACTGGCACCTACACACAAGTCTGTGTAGTGTAAAATTGCCTGATCTGATTGTTAAGACTTCACACAGTGGTAGTTTTATGTCTGGAGTTGTATTCAAACATCATTATAAAGTAGATAAAATGATAAGTGAAGAGTAGCCTGTTTGAATATGTTTTTAAAAATGTGTGACGCACACCCAGCCCTGACATCTATCCGTAAAAATCTAAAACTAAGACTAAAACTAATAAAAACTAAACTAAAACGAAGCATTTTTGCAAAATAAAAACTAAACTTAACTAACAAGCCAGCAGTTAAAACAAATCAAAACTAAACTGAAATCGAACACAGAAAGTGAAAACTAAATAAAAATAGAAACTAATGAAAAATCCAAAACTATTATAGCCTTGATACTGTGCACACACATTAAACACAAAAGCATACTGTACACATATTAATGCATTAATTCTCCTCTCCGGCTCCAGATGTGACTAACGGTCCTGTGAATGCCTCCTTTCAAAGGGCTGCTTCTCTCACAAAACCCCTCATGAATTGGTAAACCTTCAGTGAATACAAGATAATCAAACTACAACTAACCTACAGAAAATGAAATGGAAATAGACTGACCAAAGAGTAGATTCTAAAAAGCTAGTGATCAGGTGTGTTGAGAGCTTGAAGTCAGTTTTTTTGTTGGTGCTTGTGTGTGTTGACATTAGCAGTCAGCACAGCGACCTTTAATAGAGTTTCGACGTTACATGAAGTTGTCTTTTTCCTTCACTTAAAAGAGAATGACATTAAATGGTCCCCACAGGTCAAAGCGGGTAACAAACACCAAATAAAGGCTGCCAGGTGGCTAAAAAAGGAACATTTTCACTCTTTGTTGTAGGTGACTGTGTATATGTGCATCTCTTTATAAAATAATACTGTAGGTATAGACAGCACACAGAGAGATATTGTGCTTGGGTGGTAGGTATTATAGATTTTATTTTTTGCATGTTTCTGCACTTTTGACAGCATTCATCAGCAGAACTTTGCAAAAAGACATTCAAATAACATCACTTGTACTTTGAAATGTTTCACCTGACATTCTGTAATTATTGTAGGGGAGCTGTGTGTGTAAATACTCATTGTTAAAGCACAGGTTGACATCATCAACAAAAAATGTTCAAACAAGACATTGTTTTCATCTCCTTGTGGCCAAGGCAGTGGTAAAGGTAGTGTTGTAGTAGTGGGACTGGCAGAAATCTTTCATATTTTAACTATTATTATAGGGGCTTCTCCCTTTTTTGGGAAAGGACAGCTGAAGAGAGAGAAGAAATATGGGGAGAGAGTGGGGGAAGACAGGCGACAAACAGCGGCAAGGTGCAGAATCGATCCTGTGACCAGTGTCACCTATTTTATAAGGGTATAGGTTAGGGTTATAAACTTTTGCTTACTGAGCTAATTCAGAGTATGGGGTTCAAACTGATGCAGAAAACAATGACATTTCACCCCAAAAATCAAATCAGTTCACTCAAAAGTCAGGTTTATTCCAAACTTGACAAAAAAAAAAAAAAAAACACACTGCCTTTCTTACTGTGCTCAATAGGTTTGAGGTGGTAGAAACTTCGACATTGTATCTTCAAAATCTAATCGATCCATCCTTAACCTTAAGTCAGAGTGGACATTTAGAGAAAATCTGTCTTGAGAAAGCACATTCACAAGAATGTCCCAGACATCATCATTAAAGTCTTTACCTTGTAAGTAAATCTTAAAAAGAGGTGGTTGTCTGATATTGTGGCCCAAACAGTAATCTGAAAATCATTTTTACCACCCCCCTTTATATTCTCTATTCTTCTTCTCATTTTTCTTCCAGTCATTGTTCACTTTTGTGTCTCTCTTGTGAGCTTGACAGATCTGTTAATGCTGCTACTCCTCTGCTATCTCCATGGAAATTAAGTGTAAGCAAGGAACAGGTTGAGAGATAGAGGGATACAGAGGAGGAGTAGTGATGGGCCGAGATGTGTGCCACGCGCTCCAATAGACAGACCTTGTTGCCATTGGCCACTGTAACAGATCCTCGTCTCTGGAGTTTTAAATGATTCAAACATTTGCCCTTCGCTGTTTCTGTGGTGGCCAAAGATGTTCCATGTCTCCTACTCTCTGCTACGCCTCCCTCCTTCTCTCCTCCTCACTGTCACTCAGTCTACAATGCATATGCACAGATATGATGCAACTCTGCAGAATGCTTTTTCTCATGCAGGGTATTGGATTGGCAATTTACAAGTTTCAGTTTTCAAGCCTGTGTGCACATATTTGCCTTAATGATACTTTAATTAAAGCGGTTAATTCATGTCACATAGCAGGATTTCTATCTTAGAAACAAGATTTTTTTTGTTCAAATGTGCAATAAGTACAATTTGCACCTAGACATGGAACAAAATGAACCCAGAGGACTTGTTTTAAGTAGATGTATGCTCTAATAAGCATCCATATGCACACAGCAAAAATTCCTCCCATGCAAAGACAGCTTATTAAAGGCTTAATACAGTGCAAATTTGCCCATACAACTTTTGTGAAAATTGGCTGGAGTCTAGCAAATAAAGCAAAAAGCAGCCTCATAAACCTGAAACAATTATAACCCATATCTTGAACCTGCAGCCAGGAACAGAGAGAGATGCATCTAGATATAATTGGCAGTCTTTCCTCAGCTCTTGGCAGGCAGGAAGGTGGGCTAAAAATGTGAGTAGAAAAGTAGTGTGTTGAGTTGACAGAGCTCCAGAGAGGTAAGTAGTTCATTCCTCAGAATTAAGCAGCGGAGGTGAGCGGATGAGACGAGGCCAGAGGTGCAGGGGGCAAAACAACTCTGCAGCGGTGCAAGAAAACTCCCAAACCCTAATAATGACTGACAGAGCAACAGCAGATGAGCTTGCAGTAAATACATTAATTACACACACCAAGGCCGAGTGGAGCTCATCTGAGCCGAGCTGAGCCGGGCCGAGCTGGGCCAAGTTTTCTCCAGCTAAGCTGAGTTAGGCCTCGGTGCGGGGCTGCTGGAGGATGCTCAGTCTCTGCAGAGTGAGCTTTGCAATCCCCAGGCCTCATTATGGATGCAGAGAGGTTCTGACTCTCATCACCTGTGCGCTTTTTATATCTGGCATAATCTCTTAGTAGATATTTCTTACATCCAATAATGAGCAAGTTATTACTCCATACAACAGCGGGAAGGTGAAGAGAAGGGAGCCGGGGAAAAGGGAAGGAAAGAAGAAATGAAAAAAGTGAGAAAATATAAAGAGAGCTGCAGTCAGATTTAAAAGGCAGTAGAGATAAGGAGGCATCCCTTTTCAGTCTGGTTGTTAACATGAGCCGTGTTTACAGCATTATGACCCCGGCAAAATCAAATAAGATGACAGCCTCCTGTCTGCTGCCTTCTCAAGCCTCGGAGGGAGCGAAAAGGGGGGAAACAGGAGCACAGAAGGGGAGCCTAATAAATACATAAATAGGTGCATAAATAAACAGAGCATCAGACCTCTGCCTGACATGGCAAGAGACAGCACCTGAAGCATTGGAAGACGAGTCATCCTTCTACTCCCTCTTTCTCTTCTCTGCTGTCTGCATTGATTGATGTGGAGCACAGAGATCAAAGGCTGCTCAACAGTAGTGCTAAAGAAGATGGAGGGATGGAAAGAGAGAGAGGCGAAAGGAGAGATAAGGGTGAAGCGGGGAACACGGAGTAATTGAGGCTCCACAGGGGTGTCAAACTCAAGGCCTGGGGGCCAAATCCGGCCCACAGTACAGTTATACTCGGCCCACAAGATCAAATCATATTTTCATTATAACTGGCACATCAGTATGAGGCCTGCTGATTTCCTCCAGTTTAACAATGTAAAATTAACCTTGATGATTAAAAATATACTTGTTAAGTCATAAAAATGTGATAAAGTAAAAAGTAAAAATAATGATATAGAAAGTCAGGAACGTCGGAAAAGTATTTATTTGTGTTTTAATTTCATATTTTCACATTTGGGCATCTCACAATTACGAGTTAAACTTATGTTTTGGTACTTTCATCTCACATTTTGACCTTTTCATTTCATAATTTTGACTTTTTTTCTCATATTTTGAACTTTTAAATTCATAATTTTACATTTTGAGTCATATTTGGAAATTTAAACTCCTGATTTGGAGTTTTATCTCACATTTTCACCTTATTAACTGCTAACTTTGACTTTTAATCCCATATTTGACCTTTTAGACTCACAATTTAAAACTTAAACAATATTTAAAACTTTTAAACATATGATTTCAACTTTAATCTCTTATTTTGACCATTAAAACCTGTGTTTTCACATTTTATCTCATAGTTTTACCTTTAAACTCATGAATTCAACTTTAATCTCATATTTTGACCTTTCAAACTCATTAATTCAACTTTTATCTTATATTCAACTGTAAACATCACTCCGACCCTCATCCACCTCCACTGGCTCCCTATCAAGTCCCGTATCAACTACAAAGTCCTCCTCCTCACATACAAATCTCTCCATGCTCTGGCTCCCCAGTACCTTTCTGATCTCCTCCATCCATACACACCATCCCGCAACCTTCGATCTTCAGACACCGGCCTACTTTCCATGCCCAAAACCAAACTCCGAACCTATGGAGACAGAGCCTTCAGTGCTGCAGCTCCCACCCTCTGGAACACTCTTCCTGCAGACATTCGTAGCGCTTCATCTCTGGATATTCAAAAAACGTCTCAAGCACCACCTGTTCACCACAGCCTACAGTCTTCACTAAACCACCCCTTACACTCATCCTACTCCTCACATAGTTCGTCCATGTCTATGTGGTCCTGTAAAGCGTCCTTGGGTTTCTTGAAAGGTGCTATATAAATTCAAGATATTATTATTATTATTATTATTATTATTATTATTAAACTCATAGTTTCAACTCTTACCTCATATTTTGACCTTTTTAAACTCATTTTTTTCAACTCTTACCTCATATTATGATCCTTAAAACTCGTAATTTTCAATTTAATCTCATATTTTGAACTTAAAAACTCATGATTTTGACATTCTATATCATATATTTGCCTTTCAAAAAAAATCTGAATTTTAATTTTGTGTTTTGACCCTTTGAACAAACCTAAAATTGAATTTTTATCTCAGATTTGGAGCTTTTAAACCATTGTTGATTTTTTTGAAAATCTCAAAATCATTTATCATCAGTGCTAATTTTTCTCCATGAGGTTCACAGTTTTTGGTTAAATGTTGACCCTGTTAGGCTCTCAGGTTAGACCTAAATTCAGAATCCTGCCCCTGCTATGACTGACGTAGACACCCCTGCTCCACACAATGACCCTCTAACTCCAGGGATAAGTCAGACATTTAGGCCTTCAGAGTCATAGAGGATTCAGTCATTCTGCCCTCCCTCCCTCTCTCTCCTTTATCTTTTCTCCTCTATCCTGAAGAGGAGGAGCAGAGCCAAGCACCATTAATCTCCTATCTAATAACACTGGTAATGTTACACATTATTGGAAAGAGATGGGCAAAATGAACCAATAAGTTATCTGATATGGGTCTCCCTTCTCCACACTGATCCCAAGGACGTTTAGGCAAAAGAAGATGCAGCAGAGACAGAGAGGGAGACAGCGAGAGAAGGGGAATTAGTAATGGAAAAAAGGTGGGCAATGTGAAATATTTCCTGCTATCGACCTCTTGGCCAGGGACATGCATAGATTTCTGTATGTGGAAGATAAGTGTCTTTGATAAAGTAGGTTAGCATTGATTAATCCATGAAATCTCGGGGCTGTGGACTTGAAGTTAATGAGTAAGGTTTTCTATTTTCTCTGCAATCTCTCACGACATACAGCACAGCCCGGGGACCCTGCGGCCGCAGCACCCCTCATTTTAGATGTCTGTTATTTTGGGCGAGGATGGCCAATCAATGAAGTTGACATTTGTTACTGTGAAGGATTCACAATGCAATCACAGGATAAGGGTTGTAAGGGGGCCTGCTAGGTGCATATCCACAGGGTGGAAAGGTCAGTGCTAATCTAAAGGGAACATGAGTTATTTATCCATACGCACCAGAATAAAAAGAAGATGAGAGACACAATCTATATATACTGCCCATAGGGGGTTTGCACATGCAGGCACACACAAACAAAACGCCCTATCTGCCTCAAAGTAATTTCCACCCTATTTCAACTGGTAATAAACATTGTGCATCAAGTGACCTATCTCAGCGCCCATAACTGAGTTTTGTAGCAGCACTCAACGGCTCACAAGGGTGAAGAAATCTGCATTAAGCACTCACCTCTGTATGAGGTTAGGCTGGAGATAACCCTGTTTGAAAAGTCCATCTGCATCATTTGTGCAGCGTGTTTTCCTGCCACATCTAATGTAATATGACAGTCTTTTTGCATGCAGCTGGAGTGAAGGAAAGCAAAGCAAACAGCACAATGGCCGTACACATCAGTCACATTTAGAACAACCTTGAAACAAATAGCACCATGGACGCATCCTCAGGCACAGAACGCTGGGAGAAAGAAATCAAGGGAGACAGACAGGCGGGCATTGCAGGCAGGCAAACAGGCAGCTTTCTCTTTCTTTTTTCTTTCTTTCTCTCTCTCTTTCTGACTGTACATCAACACCTCCGTAGCCCACACTCGTTCACATTCTAGTCTCTCGCTCCTCTCACTCACATTAATCAATTTCTCTCTCTCTCTCTCCGCTGTAAATCATCTTGCTCTTCCTCAACCTCAGCAGCTGTGCGGAGGAGGTAGAGTGGATGTCAAAATATTTGGCAGCCATCTCTAGTGCCGGTGTAGCATTTTAACCTCCATGGTTATTACACATACACAGGTTTGTCTGACATCCCCCCAGGCATTAGCCTTGAAATCTCTCTCTCTCTCTCTCTCTCTCTCTCTCTCCATTCATCACATCATTATCCTTACAGCAAGGATACACAAACAAAAAGCCCACCCCCACCCTCGCTGCTTGGTGCTCTGTGAATGGCTGACGCCAAACACAGCCAGCCCCCTCATCCACCAGAGTTAAAAAAGTGGAGTAAGGCAGAGGGCTCACCTTTTCAGTTCGCTGCAGCCGTTCAAGTAAGGAAGAACAAGTAGTCCACTAGATCTTAAATCTTCTGTACCACACCCCCCCACTACTCATATACACACATGTAGCCATAAATAAACACTACATAGCTATCTTTTACACGCACACACTGATATCTTTAGCAGCTAATTATCTAATTCCTTCCTTCAGTATTGGCATTGTGTGTGTAAATCACAAGTGCAGCAGGAACTACCTGCCTAAGGCTCTACCCCTGTCATGCAAACACACACTGCATCTCCGTGCTTAAGTCTTTGTTTCAGTGTTTTTCACACACGGGGTGTAGGTTATTCCAGGAAGTGAAGAGAGCCCCACAGGGCCTGCTGACAGCTCCTGTAAATCAGATGTCATAGAAAGATCTAATGGTGCTGCATTGAGCTGATATACATTGCTGTAGTGTGCTGACAGTTGCATGTGCTGTGTGTGTGCCAACATAGGTAGACACACGCACGGACACAAAAAGCACAACCAGCATGTAAACCCTAATGCAGTAGATAACATAGCGTAAATGTGGCTGACAGATGCCTTGCTCAGCAGTACAAAGGCCGTATGTCCCGTTTACAGCACTGACTCCGTTTTAAATGACATGCCATGGAGAAATGCACACTCTAACAGCTCTTAATATCCCCAAAAAATGAATAAATGGCTTTGCACACCTCCTTAAGGCCAGTGTTGCCAACAAAAAAATCAAAGTAAACTCCCCCAAATCTTGCTCAAAAGTCATTTATTTGAAGTTTCTTTATCAGGATAAAGCCCTTGAGATGTTTTCAAGGGGGTCGCAACATAAATCCAATCAACAGATGTAAAAATTTCAACTGTAAAGATGACACATGGGTGTTGACAAACTGTGTGGTGTGTTCCTGCAGAGCAGATAGAGAGAGGAGATGCTTCCAGGACTGTAATTGAATCAAAAATAATGAGGATGTTGCACTTTATATATGAGGTAGTTCTGACTATCAACAGTAGGTGGCAGTATAACACAGCAAGATCCTAATATGTAGATGTGATCTGGGCAGGACTGATATTTTTATCATATAAAATTGAAAGAAGATTGGACATTTTATATTGAATGTGTTACTGGCTTCTTGCAGCAGGTGGCGCTACAGCAAAACTTAACCTTTGAATGTGTAGAGGGGCAGACCTTTATCATAGGCTACATGTGAAATAATAATGAAATTAGATGTGGTATATGCGAGTCATGCCAACTTCCTGTCAAATTGGCGAGATATGTATGGTAATGCACATCATCACCATTGAAACATCCCTTAAGGAAACATGCAGTGTTGTGGACAAATATTGAGGTTGTTATCAGAAAAAACAGAGCTTAATAGAGTCAGTACAGCAAAAGAAATAAAGAACTGGGCTGATTGTGTCACTTCCTGTTGCCAGTAGAGGGCAATGATGAGATGTAGGTGTGTCCAGTGTGATACTATTGTGTTGAATGAGAATTCTGAACAACACAGAATGATGTATGCAAATATTACAACAGGTCCAACCCATCTGGCATCATCAAAAACACCTTATTTTGAAATTTAGGATGAAGCTGGTGGACTTCCTGCTGGGATTTCAGCATGAGTCCCCAAAAGCTTTTTTTGCAGGTCTGATCATGACCCATATGCTCACTGAAATGTTCAAGTGAGAGAAGGGGCACTGTGACAAAGTGATAATATTGATTTATTAATGTATTCGGGATCAATGTGTCAAAATTCTTCTGAAGTTTGGTGATGATTGACAAAAGCACTCAAAAGTTATATGGCTTTATTGGTGAATTTTCACTGTTGAAAAACTTACAAAAAGTCATGCAAGTTTCGACCGTGGCCACGCCCTATGGTAAAAACTCACAGTTCACACGACTTTAGACCCCATGTTTTCTAGTATGAGCAAAAAATTCTGGAGTTAATCAGATAAGATCCCTGATGTTACGTTAAGTTACACTAAAGCCCCCAGATAAGCCCCCATAAAAAGATAAATAGGGGAAAAAATTAAAGGGAACTCAAACATACACATTCACAAAAAACAAGTTTGTATAAGGGATCATTGCAAAGCAAAGATTCTAACTAAACACATACAACATACAACATACTGAATGCAGAGATTGATCTAATATGAACAGGAACATCTTTGCAGTTCACAGGAGCTTTAAACCTAAAACTTTTTTCTTCGCCAGTTTTCTTGACATGAGGGGCATAAAAATAAACCCAAATTGAGTTCCTGGTATTGCAATTTGAGGTTAGGGGTATATATGTTACAAATAAGAAGGGTGAATTGAATGCATTTAAAAAGAAAGAGAGTCAAATGCATTATTCTTCCTAAACTGAGAGATGGCTATTTACGTTCATTGTACATCATGCAGTGACAAATGGACAAGTACAAATCTGCAGAGTCCATTGTGTTAGCAGTGTTAAGAGGAGTGAGGTTGGATTTTTGGTTGTGAAGATATGAAATGAACCACAGTACAGTGTTATAAATAAAACCTACTGCATATAGCCTGTCTGAAAGTAAATGATGGTCATCAAAATCAGGCTAAATCAACTAAATCTGGTTTGTCTAATAGAGGTCTATAACCGAAACACTGCAAATAAATGACTTTTTTTTGCAAGCTGGATAGCGTACATAAAACTTCTTTTAATCTATTAGAATATAAAATATTTGGAGCTGGAAACTTCTCCAAAAAAACTGTTTGTCTTCCTCCAATATGTGCACTTCCAGGGCAAAAAGGAAGTTTTGTAATCTTTTTCCATTTTCCCTACAAAAGTAAAATGGATTAATTTGTATTTTTGCAGGTTCACTTCTTTCAATAGTCCTCTTTAGATAATAAGCGGTACCATGCAAGCCGGGAGGTCAGTGCAGTAAAGAATAAATTAAATTCAAGAACCCCCTAGATACAAGTTAGTTCACACAGAAAAATAGCATATTTTTAACATCAAAACTTCTGGAAGAAATAAGATGCAAAGACCGGCTGACTAAAATAAAGACCTAAATACATGTTTTGTTACACCATCACAATAACTGCACAAGTGTCTGCATGCACACATGCATCAAAAAAGAGAAGCACTTATTTCCTTTTGTGTTGCTTTGTAAGACTGGATCAGGGAAAGCCCAGGAGTCACTGATGGCACTGTTGTGGTTAAGAAACACAAACATATCTTCTCTTTTCTGCCCCATTAAAACCTGTTCTCCTCTCTGGTGCCCTATTATCACCGATCCTCTTTCATTCTTCTGTGTACCATCAAAGATATTTCCCTGTAGTGCATAATAGACTAAATACCACATAAAAACACTTGTTAGCACAGTTCTAAGGATTGTGTGAAGCTACCACAACACTCAAAACAACATAGTATGGCATGGCAGTAAAGCAATAACAACTCACTGTGATGGAGGATGGGTTAACATCACACTCGAGCATTATGCTGGAGTTCCTATATGCCGCCTGTATAAAGCTATCTGAGGGCACAGGATTTCAAGTGGATTAGGGAATGTTCCCAAAAGAGCTTAGGCTGAACTGTTGACTGAAATGTGGTTTAATGCAGCATTAAGAAGACTGAGTGATGAATATATAGTGGGAAATGATTGTCTGGTATGTTATGAGATCATATTCAAGTTTCTCTGCATGAATAATTTCCTCTGGTCTCTGTTTCAGTCCACAGTTCAAATATTCCTACAGATGCATGAATGAAACATGTTTACAATGGACACTATTTACAACTATAATGATAAGAAGTGGGACAAATATTAATATGGCCAAGGATCTGATGACAAGAGAAACATGCCCATTCACAATCGCATCCTCTTCAATTCACTCTGTTTTGTAAATGGGAGACAGGTGTCATGACACCCCGCTTGATTTGCAGTCATTTGGGCTAAATTATATCAGTCCACAGGCCGCTGACTTTTGAAAAAGGATATAATCTTCTTGAGATCATTCTCAAGTTAAAATTGCCAAAACTGCAATGCTAATTGTGTTAGCATTTTAAAGGCAAATTCCATAATGTATTGTGCACGTTTATATAAGTGGCGTAAAAATGTGTCTGTTTCCAGCAGCAGCACCACAGCCTCTGTTAAAAGATGATATACATGTGATGACAAAACTTGTGTAAAGATGTAGACCTAATTTGCCAAACAAATAACCCATCAAAAAAAAGGTACACTCTTCATATATGCTTATTATCATGACGGCACTGCAATTCCATCTAATGTCAAACTGTATGGGGCACTATGGTAATGTATGGTTTAAAAATGCTTTGATTCTTCTTTGTAGGGGCCAGAGAAGATGGTGGCATTTGTGGATCGTGTTCACATGCCGCTTCTCCTTTGCATGATACAGCTTTAACTTGCATTTGTGGATGGCATGGCAGACTATGCTGACAATGATATCTGAAAGTGTTCTTGAGCCAATGCAGTGATTTCCAGTGCAGAATCATGCCTGTCTTTAATGCATTGCTGCCTGAGGGCCCGAAGATCACGAGCATCCAATATAGATAAGATATTATGTACTGTGGATGGTGGGATATACAAAGTTTTCAAAGTTTCATGTAAGGGAACATTCTTCTGAAATAGTTCCATGAATTTTATCAGATCCTGTTTGATGATAGTACTTATTAAAATTATTTTGTTTTAAATAACTTCTAAGCAAGAGAAAGGGGAAAAGAGGGCACATGCGCATCATTGTGCACAGAGGGAGAGGAAAAAGAGGCAAAACTTCATTTTAAAAGTCTTTCCTGATGTGAAAATGTTAAATGTGATATGAATCAGTGTCTCTGTATTAAGGTTTTATGTGCTTTTATGTGTTTTTAGATCCTGACCATGAAGCATTTCCTCAAAGGATTGAACAAAGCTTGTGGCTCATGAGGCGCATGCTCTGCTCCCTGGGTGCTTCTGTGTCTCTGCACATTGGCAAAAGCTTGGCTCAAGCTGTTTTTGTATACTGTGTCATTTTTGATCACGTGATGGTAAAAACGTAAACCATGGGAAATATAAGGGAAGGTTTTACAGTATTAAAAATGTGATACCACTGAATCCTAAAACACAGCTGATAAAAATCTGCTACTGACACCATATTATTCAGGTCAATAACCTATGCAATGGTGTATCCTTATGTAATAATAATAATAATATAATATAAAATAAAATAAAATAATAGTATAGTATAGTATAGTATAGTATAGTATAGCAAAGTAGCCTATCACACCATGTTGTACCATATCAGATAGTACAGTAGTGTATTATATTGCATTGTAATGATGCAGGGTTACTGAGAAGGCAGACAGAAACTGAGACTTAAAGTTTGGGAAGTGTTAAGGTTCAGAATGATATGGCTGTAGCTGTCTAAGTTAAATTTATAATATTCCCCATCTGCCTGATGCATACTTATGCACATCATGCGTCAACCTGACAACTGATTTGACAGAGGAACCAGGCACAGAACGGGCCGACCTGTAGGCTCACCACCCCGAGCATAAATATTTATAGAAAAACCAGGAGGCCAAGGAGACTCATTATAACCTTGTGTAAACCTGAGCACAGCATCCTTCACTCAGAAATCTTGCTCTTCATCATCTCAGATAATAGTTAACACTCTAGGTGTCATTTGTAACGAGAAAAAATAAAGTAGAAATAAAAGCGTGCAGAGGTTTTTGGATACTACCGAGGGGGGAGAGAGACTCACTGGAAGCAAGATTGCAAGTGTGGGGGTGTGAGATGAAACGGTTGGGGTGAGGGGGGTGAGTATGGATGGTAATGAAGTATGAGTATATGGAGCTGGTCTGAGAGACAGAGCTGGATGCAGAAAGCAGCTTACTCACAGTGCTAGTGAATCATTGTGCCCTGCCTGATAAGCTGTGACTCACTGAGAGGAGGGGGCAGTAGAGAAAAAAGAAGAGTGTAGGTGGAAAACGAGCAGAGCGTGCGTGTTTGTATGTGTGTGTGCCCCATGTGTCTACAACTTAGCTGGAGCTCCATACAAACTCACTGCTTTGGCTGCAACAACATGGACAAATATGAGCGTATGGCTGCAGTGTGTGTTTGCATGTGCTGCAGTGGTGATAGTGAAGGTCAGTGGCGTGGGTGTGTCTCAGGCCTCCCAGCTGTGGCCCGGGGCTAAGGAGCCATCACTGTCACATCTCTGTCTCACTGCTGTGTGTGTTCTGTGAGCCCTGCAGCATGGCAGCACTGACTCACACAGCCCTGTGGCTCTGAGCACACAATCACACACACACATACACTCAGTGACACAACACATAAACCAACCCCAGGATACAAAAGTACACGCAGACTCAAAATACAAAGAGAGATGTCACAATAGCATATATACTGTGCATGCTCCATGCAGCTTTACTTTTGCAATGCACACTATCACAAAAATGCTTTACATTGCTAGGATTGGAAGCATAAAGCATGTCCCTTCTGGAATATTTGAACCCAATGACCTTGTCCACACTCATTCAATCACTATAGTGGAGAGAGAGAGAGAGTACAATTAATCCAGCAGCCAGCTCCGTGCTCTCTGCTGGATCGTCGCAGGCTTGCTCTCTGCTGTATTCAGCAAATATGTACAAAGAATCTTGTCTGGAAGTTTTGTGCTTCTACAAGCACAAAGTCAAGCAGAGTGAAGGTTTAGAGGTGAACATGAGCTGCTCAACATGGCACGTATATCTTTGTATCTATACCTCTGTCTCTGTCATTTTCTTTGATAACTTTGCATCTAACAGATTTTAAACTGAGGTCAACTGAATTTCCACGGATCAGAAACATACAGCTGAAAAGATGAGATATTATCAATATAAACATCAAAATTTTCAATTTCATGATACTCGACAAGGGTGTGTCCTGTTCCTTTTAAAGGTCACATATTTTACACCTGAAAGACAAGTTTATATTGATCCCAGAGGTCCCTCTAACATACCTGGGAAGTTTGTTGCTGAAAAAAAAACACTCCAGTTTGGGATTTTTGAATGTTAAAAATTCCTCTGTTTCAGCCCTGTTCAGAATTAGCCTTTTCTGTGTCTGTGGCTTTAAACTTTAATGAGCAGTCTGACTCCGCCCCTGAATCCACCCCTCTCAGAAAAGGGGTGTGGCTTAATGAATGTGGCTCCCCTGATCCTCCTCTGAGGATCAGAAGAAGAGGGCGCAACCTTCTTCCAAGTGGGGAGGGACTACTGAACCTGGGGGTGGTGCTAACTCCCCAAATGACATCATGAGGAGAAAAATCTGAGAACGGCTTGTTTCAGCACACATTTTTGGAAAGGTGGAGAAAGAGAGGGGGTGATGCACATGTGCCCTCTTTTCCTGACTTTTGGGGGATTGTGGACAGGCCAGGAGGACATTTTTTGTTAGAAAAGTGTATTTTGCATACGATTTAAGGTATTATTCTGCCTGGTTATGGGTATGTAAATTATCTATGCATGTGCAGTGCTGAAACAGGTTGGTGTTTAATTGTTTACATGTAACTTGCTGACAGGGAGAGATAGAGACAGCGAGAGTGAGCATGTCATGTCAGTGTAATCAGTATAATCTGGTGTGCTTTACATGTGATTGACTGTGTAAACAGGAGCTAACGATACACCTGGTTATGTTAGATTGCCTCCTAAAGTAACATAAGTCTCACTCAGAAGCACTCAGAGTGTGCCCATTCAAGGTGTTACTTCTCACTTTGCTTCTTTAAAAATTTTTCCCACACCACGCCACAGGTAATGTGACAACCTTTAGTGTAATGTTGTTAACTATGACTCAATATGCTGATAAAAAAAACAGTGAAAAGCCCACAGCCTGTTAAAGTGATGTACTCTATACAAAGAAAAACAGCAGGGGGTTGGGTCTCCACCACTCCCACTAAAAAACACATCCATGTGACCTTTGGACATGTTGACTTGAAATAGGCCGATACCATAGCACACACCTCAGCGTCCCTCTCCCAGCCCTCCACACCCTGGCCTCTTTATGGCCCAGTGCATGGCACATAAAAAGGAGAGCACATTGCACAATTACTGCCTAATTAACTGGCCGATATTTTATGTGGTCGGTGAAGCTGCAGACAGACTGCAGATCATTTGCCAGGTTTTGTTAGCGGATGTGTCTTACTGAACTGCTCAGGCTGATTTACCGAGCTGCACTACTAATGTGTGTATTGTCTATATGTGAGCTTAAATAAAAGAAGGCACATACTGTATACCTTTGGAAAGACTTGGTAATTTGTCTGAGTCATGCTTTATACCAAACATCATCCCCCTTTCCTTCCCTTAAACCGCCTCTCTCAGCCCTTAACAGCAGCGGGTTTGCATTGGGATTTGAGGTGTAATTAAATTCAATAAATACGTGAAGGTGAAGAAATAAATCAAGCGGAAACTGATAAACAACAGGAGATTAAATGCCACTGAGCCGTGCAAACAAATATTTCAATAGTATTTTCAACAGAGGGCACTCAGGGCCCCCTGCAAACCTCGAAAACTTTCAAAACTGAAAGTCAGCTCACCATGGCTGCTATAATTACATTTGATGCCATCGTCCTCTTTGACATCATAATAAGGCACACAATAAGGAAATAAATAACCATTTGAAGGGCGTAGATTGTAGGAGATGACAGGCTATGTTCCATGCCCTCTGTTGCTCACTCACCTCATCATCCTCATGCATCATAGCTTATTCTGAGGCCAGCAAGCCCGTTATTAATGATTATTGAAGTAGCAATTAATGCTGCATAATACATGAAGTACAGCTGTGCAAATCTGAATAAAGTCTGATTAGGTGCTAAAGAGGGTAGGAAAATACTGCCGGTGCATGTTAATGCTGCCATTTTTTAGTGAAGAGGGTTAGCAGGGGGCAGCGCTTTGTGCTGGACAGCTGATGAAGCTAAAAAAATTACTCAACCAGTCCTTAAAATCAGTCACCCAGCAAAGACCAAAGCGACTCAGAGGGAAGGAGGCCATAGTGCCCCATGCTCCTATTCAATTTTAAGCAGTGCTTTGGTTCACACACTGATTTGCTTGCTCTACTCCATACCGCACCATACTGCCCTCCTGGGCATAACAAGCCTAAGTGCTTAAAGTCCCCAGAATGGAAATGAGGTCTTTTTCTTTTTTAACAGGCATCGTTCAAGGCCACACCTGGTGCACTGAAAGCACCCGTGTCCGATGCTAGATGAATTAATGAAGGATCCTAGCAGCACGGAGGTCAGTCTGTGACTCCAGTTGCTGGTTCAGACCAGGTATGAGAATCCCCTCAGAATTGTCTGAATCCATCTACATTGTGTTTTATTTGTAGGTTCCACCATATTTATCGAGACAAGGGTTGTCACGATACAAGAGTTTTGAACTTGCGTATGATACAAGTGAATATCAAACAATATACATACCTATTTCAATACCACTGCAACAAAAAAAAAAAAGAAGTCCTGGGAACATAATATGGGGAACTTAACTGTTCTCAATTTTTAAAAATTGCTACTGAACTCCTGTACACTGTCTAAACTGAACAAATTTGTTGCCAAAATGTCAGTAGAGTATTGTTTTATAACTGTGACAGTGATGTGAACATTTATAATAATCACAGCGCATGTGACCTAAAGCCCCTAAAGTGGGACCTGCCGCCACTTCTGTGCTGTTTAAAGTAAACCAAACCAGTGCATGTTCTTGTATTTATGACTAACCTTAAGTAAAGTCTGGCTGATATCTCCATCAATAACCAGAGATATGAGCACTGTGTACCAAAGGCTAAAGCAGACGCTGCAATCACAGATACACCAGCATGACACTCGAGGCAAACCATAAAGGCTGGACTTTGAATGATGTTAAACATCCTATATTGACTTACAGATGGAAACAGGGGGAAAATAATGGTTTGACTAGAAATTTAAAGCACATAAACATAAGGGTTGTTCCTAGGTGAATAATTTCCTTTATCGTAATTTATAATCTAAAGTCTATAAATGATAATCATATACAATATAATCTTGGGTAAATACATTCTGTCAACCATCTTCACACTGCAACGATAAAACAGCTTCACACTGTAACGATGCAAAGATGGTTTACAGAATGTGGCTAACATTAGCAGTGCTAGCACTGCTGGCCTCTGATCCTCTGCAGGTTAACATCCACATCAATGCTGCTATCACATGTGAGAATAACCTGACACCGCCTCTGGAAACTTTATCACCATTTTCCAGATCAAAATGGGGTAAACTAAGCTGATACAATTAGATTCAATCGGTGCTAACATTTAATGGTTGTGTTTATTGTTTACTGGGGCAAAGTCAGGCATACACTGTACAAATTTCATCAGCCACAAATTCTGAGTCACAAGACTCACTTGGAAGTCACGCGGACTTTCAGACCAATCATGCACCATTTGTCATGCTGTGTACAGAGGGATACATTAGCTGTTTATGACCTGACTATGGCCCCACCAACTGCTCCCTACTGGTTGGATGGATTTCTGACATGATTTATATTATGGTCATACAACTCTAGACAACTCAAACAGTGAGAGCAGATCCATGAGCAGAATCCTCAACTTTGGGGTATTTTTTCCTTTGTGAAGCGTCATACAGCATCTTTAACCATCATGACAACTGCATGAATGACTTTCTAATGCCTACCCCCCCCCCGCTATAATAAAGGAAATAAATGAGCAGGAAATAACTTTTTTAAGCAAAGAATATTGAAAAGTACCAAAGTATCAGCAACTTCGCCAGCTTTAACAGAGACATGCTGTCTAAGAAAAGATTAAGATGACAAGGACAAAAATGCTTCCACTCTGGCCCTTTGTACACGATCATCCATGTTCATTCTTCCCTCCTATCCTCTCTCTCTCTTTCTCTGTTTCCCCTCTGCTCTTTGGCCACTCAATAAATCTTTAATTCCTAAAAATACAGTCTAGTCTTCCCGCTATATCTCTCTCTCTCGCTTTCTCAGGCTCCCTCGCCCACTCTTTCCTCCTCTTTTCTCCTCCTCTCTTGTCCGCTTTTGAACAGCTGCTCTGCCTTTATTATGTTGCACTCTCTCTCTATCCCTGTCTGGCCTTTCACTCTAATCCCCCAATTGCCTTTCACACGCACAATATTCCCCCCGAGCCCACTCCCCCCTTCCCCATTCCTCTGACAGTCTTTCACATATTAGATTAGGCTTAGCTTTGTTTATTTATTTATTTATTTAGTGGAGGCTATTGTCTCTAAACTTCTGCCAACCTAAATTCTCTAGAAAAAAAAAGCCTCTGACTGCTATTTACAGCTTCCTTCTCTTTTGCGGCTGCAACATTCTGTTACATATCAATTTGGCTCTTGTGTGCTTTACTGCAATCATTCTTTGGTGCTTTTTTTTGGCAGCCAACACAGCAGCTGAAGCAGCGCAGCATTTCAGAAAGCTCTGTTTAATGGAGACTCACAGCATTTTGTGGTTTCCAATCATTCGGTGGTAAAAGAAATACACGGTAGCAAATGGGCTGAGCAGTCACCCATTACGCCAGCCACCCGTACCTCGGTCTAATTGTGGTAATGAAGTCCAGGCTGACCCTATAATGCAAGGTCCATGCATGCTGCCATCCTGACGCTTTTATAGACCTGACCTGAGTTATGACCCCCTCTCTGATAGGCTAGTGGAGGGGAAGATGGAGAGAGGTATTGGAGAAAGGTGGGAGGAGGATGAGAAGAATAAAACAGCCACTAGAGAATGGAAGCGAGAGCGACAGACTGCTAAAAAAAAGTCAGGCAATGACAGGCGGACAGTGGAAGGGGTTTCCAGTAAATCATTATAATGAAATGAGTCTTTTACCTAAAGGACAGTGTAGCTCCAAGGGTCTGTTATTGAAAGCTCTGTCGTGGCCCGGCCCCACCCTTCAGCCTTGCCTTTGGCCCATTAGCCATGGGGCTGGCCTTCCATCTCTGTTCCTATCTCTTTAACCTCTGTGGTGAGCAGGCCCAATCAGGAATCAATAGGCATGTCAGGGAAGCAACACTGCTTTGACACCAGTGGATACAACAAAAATGTCTATTACATGGCAGCTATCTCCATTACCGCTGAGCAACCTGGGCTCAGAGAGGCTGGCTGAGGAAATCAGAGAGGGTGCTGGTGGTGACAGGTTGTGAAACTCTAATTCAGTGCAACATGTCTGATTAACCTGCATCTCTCCACTGGGATCTGCTCTGTGTGTCTGGCAGAGGACAGAGCACAGAGACTCTCATCGCCCAAAACAGCAGAGATGTTTACTAGCTTCACTCACAAAGATATACTTCCCAACAATATACTTCTCTTCCCCTATTGCAGTTTACTGATAATTACAGGGAAGAGCTGATGGAATCATTCTTTATTATCATAATTCCAGTAGGAAAGAGCGAAGTGGGGGGCAATCCAGGTAGAGCCAGTAAGTGCTCCTGGCAATAAACAAACAGTAATGCTGAGACATAAGTCCTTTCAGCATCCTATCAAATTGGACATGTTAACATTATTTTCAGCTGAAGACAGAGCAGAGGAGAAAGCCAGCAATATCTCATGATCTCTAAAAGTTTTTCCTTATGTCCCAACCTGCAGCCTTCTTTTCAGCTCATCTTAGCAAATAGCAGTACTGTGCTGAACTTTTAGGCATGTTTGGGCCACAATGTGTAGCTGAAGTAACATGCTGACTTGGTGAGTAAGTTGCAGGTGGGCAACATCGGGCAGGAAGGATTGACACAACCCTGGCTGTACTCTGGATGCCTCTGCATTTTACCAGGGGCATGAGAAAATAATCTGTTGAAAAATAAATTCTATTCACCTTTAGGGCGGAGTAAGGGGTAGGTGTGGCAAGTGAGCACGGCCTAGGCCTAGGGTACCATCCAGGCGGTAGTAGGGTCGCCGCGAGCTTCTGGTTAGGCTGTGAATATCCCAAGGCCTGAAACCACCAGTGGTCTCCAGGTACATAACCAGGGTAAAAAGACTCAGACAAAAGAGATGCCGTTGAACTTCACCTTGCCTGCCCCCTCCTCCAGCCCTGGATTGTTCCTAGGGGTCGAGCGATTATCGGCCTGAACAATTACAGACACCGATATTTGATGGATTATCAGCATCCAGATTTGATTTTGTCAATAATTGGTGAAACTAATTAACCACAAAATGTCCTCCGTACAACACAATCTCATTGACAAGATGTCTCATGAGTATCAGCGCATTAACACTTAATTGACATTCCTTTATTTATTTGATCATGCAATTTTTCTTTTGCCACATTAAGTACATTTTGTACATCATAATAAATGCATATTGGTTCCAAATATTAGTTTTCAGTCTCATCAGTCGACCCCTAGTTGTGGCTCATCAGGCCCTATAATGAATCCTTGGCACCCTACATGCTTAAAACTTATGCACATGACTGCACACTGCATGATGTGTGAAAATAATTTATGCTGGAAAATTATAGCCAGGGTGCACAGTTTTTGTGTGTTTTATAGTACTATTTTCATGTCAAGAATAGCAACTAATGCAAGGAGACAAGTCTTCTCCATTTTATTGTAAATTATCACAGAATGAAAGCTATTTTTCAACACAAAGCAATATAAAACAGACTTTACATCCAAGACAAGCAAAGGTCCTGTGGGCCAATTTTCTTAACCTCAACAGTAAGACCACATGAGAGAACCTCTGAAACTGAGGGCACTGTGGGTGCTGCCAGTACTAAAAAACTCTGTTAGTGGACAAGGGCTCTGGAAATAAAACTTGTTTATGAGAAAATACCCATGAACCTTAGCTGCCATTTCTAGAGCTGAAACAAATCAGAGGGGCAAAGCAAATGAAAAAAGGTTTGAACACAACTTTAAGTTGCAAAAATTATGAGATTATCCATAATACCATAAGAATACTGCTTCTTTTAAGCTTTAGGCTGCATTCAAGTTTTCCCAAACATGTAATGTAAAATCCCTTCAAACTGACTTTTTTATCTGATGATTTATGCAGTAATCATCTCCCAATCTAAAGGGAAAATTAATGTGTCTTTCACTTTCAGAACCAATTAAAAAAGATGCAACTTCCTAAAAAACTAAAAGGAGGGAAAGAGAAGTGGGAAAGAGCAGTTTTGCAACTGTAGTCCTGCAAAAACAAAAGAAAAAGAAAAAAAGTAACATTGCTCATTTGCAGCTGCGCATTTCCGGTCTCAGCTTATAGGGAAAAAAGAGTAATTTGTGATGTTTTTCTGTTTCTTCATGACCACAAATGGTTGTAAAGAAGACAGATGTAAATTAAAACAGAAGTGAGCCACTGCAGTGTATAGAGATTATAAGTGCACTCAAATCCTTGTTTAAACTTCAGTGTTGAATCTACAAAAGTCATTATGAGAACTGCATTGCATTGATGATCTGCAGTACTCTGCAATACTCCACCATAACACTACTCGAACATAGGAGTAGACCAAATATTGGCCTGGCTATTGTTTCTGAGGATGGTCTGATCAAGGCAGATTTACACATGTACCAAATTAAGTCCATTTCTCGATGATGGATTTAACTGGACTCCAGGGGATGTCTTGGATTTTTTTGCATCCATCCCCTGACTTATACTTTTTAATAACTTTTCTCTGAGTTGCTTGGAGTGTTCTTTTGTCATCATGTTTAATGGTAGCCAGGAATACTGCTTAACCAGTGACTGGACCTTCCCCATTCACTAATTGTGAGACTACTAGCACCAATCTCACCAGAGAGAACACAATATGTCTATAGCCATTACTCATAGATGGGCAGTCGCCCATTGCTACCTAGCGGACCAATCACAGGGCTCTCTGTCTGCATCATGTTGACATGTAGAAACATTTTGGAGGTGGTTCACATTGGCTACATGCGTCGTATTCTGCGTATAGTTCAGGGTTAAGTGGACCCACAGCGTATGCTACAGTGCATATTTGACGCAGAAGTATAAATCAGACTAAGATCCATGCAGAGGGAGGCCTGCAGTACAGCAACCATAAAGCAATGTGACACTGTTCATTGGGCGTCACCTTGGCCCAGTAGCCTTGATCAGTCAGGGCATCAGTCAATGTTTAATTGCTGAAATGTAACCTGTGGGTGGGAACATTTCCGCTGGTGGATGGGAGACTCTTTCCCTGGTGAGTTAATGCCATGCTGCACTCTGCTTCTGTCCTGCCTCTGGCTTACTTTATGACACTCATTTGCCTGATTAGCTAAACAAATGCTGACTGCTCCCTCGCTCACCTCTACAAACACACACATGGACCTCTGCTCTGCATTCACTGTCTCCGTGTTGACTAATTCATGTGTGTGACACACAAATACGTGCACTCATATTTCTATGCACAGAATGAACAACGTGCAACTGAAAATGATCAGCTGTAAAAGTGCTCATAAATCATTGCAGGGTCTGAATCAGCAAACAGTCGCATTAATCAGAGGCTTTAGCACAGATACTATACATTAATTTTATCTATTTATCTTCATTTAATATGTGTGGGATGAGCAAACTATACCCGCTCTATGCTTTATAATGTATGGTGGCTCCAAGATGAAATAAAAAGATTCAAGCAATGTTTTTTATCTCACACTCTGTGAACATAGCATGCATGTTTAAGGTATGCAAATGACCATTTAGATCCTCCCACCATCAAAGATTCGTGGCGTAACGTTTATCTTGGTAAAATACAACCTTTGATGCACTGAGCTTCAGTGGTAATGAAAGCAATAGGTCTCTGTGAGTGGAGATTGCTTTTGCAGAGCTTCATTTTACAGCCTGGTGTTGAATACACTCCTCTGGCAACTCCTCTTGAATGTTTCATCACAGACCAGATCCCTGGGGTTGGCGCACACACCCCCCATCGCACGTACGCATTCACTATGAGCAGCCTTCACATCATGCATGTGGAGGATATGAGAGTCAACTGGATGCCATTTCATCTGCTAGGGGAGCGATTTGATTGCATATTCAATGTGGGAGGATACAAACATGATAGAATGTCAAGCTGGGCAGCTACAGTAGTTACAGTCGCTGTGGTGTGTCCAAATAGCTTTTTGAGCTGTCAATTTATGCCTTTTTTATCCACAGGGAAACTTTCAAATACACTCCTAATGTGGCCACACGTACACAGCATACCTGGGAAAACTTGTCATTATAACACTGGAATATTTCATAAGATGGGGGTTTCTGTGATGCATTCAGAGATTGGGGTTCACAACCTTGGTTTTCTCATTTGATACCAAGTTTTTTGGCATGTTTAATACATTTTAGAAAAGTAAGAAACTTCAGAAGGTCAAGCACAACAAGTCTGAGTTTTTCATTCCAGAAAAATCAGTCATACGATCTTAATATAATCATTCCCTCCATAAGTAAAAGCCAATGCCAAGAAGATACCAGATGGCATTCAGAGAGAGAGAGCGATTGACGCATATCAGTACAAAAACAGAACAATTTTCTCCAACTCAGTAGTTCAACAGGACTGTACAGTACATCTGTCTTCTAGAAGAGGCAGACGAGACAAAATTAAGCAAAGCCGGAGAAGCATATCTTTCAGAATACTTCAGATTGCAACCAACTACCTGGGAAAAGTCTGAATGAATGGATAGGGAAAAAAGAATCACACATTTAAAGGTACAGTGTGTAATATTTAGCCTAGAAGCATTTAGCAAAACAACTTGAGCAAAATGATATGCAATATTTATAAACAGACCTATGTAAATAAGTATTTAATCACTTACATTTATACAACTGTTTGACTGAATGTGCAAAAATCAATATTCAAGCATATTTTTATATTTCCTGTTAATTTTCACAAACAACCAGTTTGAGCACTGCACACACGGCATTTTTCTCCAGTGAACCAACCTTTGTTGTGTTGGTCCTAGCTGGTCAGCCACACTGCTAGCATTAGGAGCGTTAGCTGTTATTGCCGGTGATGCAGTATCCGCATGCACAGGCATATACATCCATGCAAGTTCTAATCATTTCTTTGCCTCTATGCCTGTGTGCCTGTGTAAAGGCAAAGGTGTGTGGGTGTGTGCACTTTGTTTGTGTAGAGTCAGTGGAAGGAATGTACGGTAACAAGCGGGGAGCACGTGTGTGCTGCTTCCTCTGAACTCGTCTTCAAAGTCACACTGCTTGTTCTTTTATCCGGCTCCACACTGGGTCATAAATTGTAACCCAGAGGTTTGCCAATAATAAACAGACATACATACATAGATATATAGGACAAAAATAAAACTGAGAACATGTGAAAAAAAAATTAATTATACATAAGCTTAGGAAATCCTAATGAATGTTTTCGAACTGAGTATTTGTGAAATTCTCATAGAGATGCCATGTTGTATTAGCACTAGTTTGTAATGAAAACATCTATAAATATAACCTCCTCCCCTCAGAGTGAAGCTGTACTGTGGTGGTGTTGGCAGGGGTTAGTTTGTGTGTTTATGTGTGTGTGTGTTAAAGGGGTCTTCTCTATTTTTTATTATGTTTAGTTGTATTATGGTGTTTTATTCTCTTTCTTACTTTAGTGTGTGGGGTGGGACAATACATGTTTAAAAGGCATAAATTACACATTTTATTTTTGCTCTGTTTCCCATGATAAAATGTTAAATTGGGTTGTTTTTGAAAGATCTAGAGACATTAAGACATTATCATGGGAAACCCAGCTTTCTAATCCGGGACAACAAAATAAAATAGTTAAAAAACAAACATTGTTGACCCATTGTAAAGAATCACCCAAGGCTTTTATTCACCTGCTAAAGCACAATGATTTAAGCATGATTTTTTTCATATATTTTTGAGCTTTTAGTCTAGAGAGGAAATCAGTGAATATCTCGAAAACAGGGATGAGAAAGTGGAGGAAAGACATGTTGGAAACAAGCCACAGACCAGACCCCAACCTGGCCGCCTGCATACATGGAGTGCAACCTAAATGCTAGGACATCTGCATCCTGATCCACAAAAAATGTGCACTATTTATGAGGGCTGTGAATCTTTCAGTGTCTAACAATTAAAACAATATTGAATTCCTTGGTTAAGAATTAAATTAAAAATCAATTTTTCGGGCATGAAGATGATCAAGTGGTTTAAGGCGCCACCAATGTACGCGGGCGGCCAAGGTTTGAATCCAGCCTGTGGCCCTTTACCGCACGTCTCTCCACACTTTCTTCCCTGTTTCCAAGTCTATTCACTGTCCTTCCTCTATCTAACAAAGGCATGAAAAGGCCCATAAATAAATATGAAAAAAACTCATTTTCATTCAATCCAACTCCCAAATTATAATTCATTACATACGTGTTATAATTTGATGGTTATTTAAGATTTTTACAACCACTGTTCAGGGATTTTAGTACCTGGGTTAATTTCTCCTCATTTCTATCTTATTTTTATATCCCATTTTATAAACATTGAATAAATCCATAATTTTTTTGATAATCTCTTTGATTTCTTAACAACAGAATATTAACTTTGTATGGTTTTCAATTTTAATTCATAATGTATTACTTTGCCTTTTCCATATTGTCATCATTTTTGGAAGTTTTCATTTGATTCAGAATCATAGAAATCATTTTTTCTGATTCTGACTTAAACTGATTTTTTCCAACACACCCTTAAAGTTTAGCAGCTTTGTGCAGTTTGCACTGCAACTAACCATGAGGCCAATCAGTGACTTTGTGCCAAGATGACAGTAGACACAACAATGACCACATCGGACAGAAAAAAAGTAAACTAAAATTTTCAGACTGAGAACTGAAGAATTTTTACTGACAAGGAGCAGATACATGCATTAAAACTCCAGCTGAGAAATTACACTTCAACAGAGAGAAACATAGGAGCTGATTTTTTTTTTTTTTTCTGTGCTGGTGGCTCAAAACACAAGATGCATATTTACTACTTTCTTATAGCAGCAGAACACCTAAAGTTTGGCACCTTAAAGCAGGGGCCAACATAAACTCACACTCACACACATAGAAACACACACATGGAAAGGAATTATCATTATCACATAATAATGCCAAAGACCCACCCTTAAAAACAAAACTACATGTGCTCTTGAACATTGAGCTGCCTGCATGTGGTGCTGACTTTCAGCACCATGGACAGCTCCATACTTTACGGCACTCAGTCATTTAACTGTCAAGTAAGTCTTCTTTTTATAATCAATAATCACTTAAAAGCCTTTGGGGAGACTGATATGGTTATATATAACTTATAGAAATAAATGTCAAAGTTTATCTAACAACCCATCGTATTAATTTAATAAGATAAGAGACAATGAGAGAGGGAGATTGTTCGCATTATTCTCCGAGTAGATGGACAACCATAAAGATAGCAAATGCACAAGATTGTTTTGCTGCTCCAGTTTACATTTTGGTAAAATCTATTTACTTTGCAGTCATTTTTAGGATCCCTTGGAGTAGCACCTCTACCTCCAACTTATAGTCGGTCTAAGTGTTAGTGTCTTAGCCTTTTGCATCTCTACATCTCAAAAGAAGGAAGCATATGTGTCAAAAGGCTAACTACTGGCCTGAGATGTACATTAAGGCTAACTTTACTTTGCTTGTGTGCATGGGGATTGTACTGAAACAATGCTATCCAAACACTGAATGTTTTCGGAAAAGAAAATGAAAAAAAAAATCAAAAATTAAAATTTTCAGCAGCTGGACTTCTGTCAACAAAAACAGAGACCAGGGGTCAAAAGTCAGTTGTTAGGGTGGGGAAAAAGCATGATGGATTAAAACCTCTGCAGATAATGCCATCATAGTGAGAACTGAAGCCACTGCTCATAGGCTGTGACTCAAAGCACAAAATCTGCCCACACTAATCCCTACACACATGAACAAAAGTTGAACTGAAAGTCAGATTGTTACATTCCTTCCACTGTTTGTGGCCAGTCCTTTTATTGTATGTGTTGTGTTAAATAAGCATGTCGGATGCCAGAACAAATGAGTAAAAAGAAAGATGTAAGAAGGAGGAAACAAAGGATCTGAAGCTTCAAAAATCAAAATAAAGACTGAAGCATTCAGCTTTTAATTAACATTAGCCGTATCAGCATGGGGTAATTTAAATTGTCGTTTGGACTTCAGAGAGAAAGATACTTTATACCATTCAGCTCAGCTGATACACCAGTGGTACCAGTGGAGTCACTATTTCCTGCTTTAATTTGATCTCTTTGTCTTTGTGTTTTGCTTTGTTTTAAGAAACACATGGTGCTTTCCTTCCTTCCTTCCCCTTATCCTTTTGATCCAGTCCCCTTTTATTTTCACATTCCTTTTCTTTCAAGCGTTTTTTTCCATATTCTTTTTTAACCACGTTCTTTATGTCTTCTTGCTCTCAGCTTTTTCTTGTGCTTTTATCTCCATTTCATACAGAATAACTGTGACTAGGGTGAGTATAATGAGGCTGGTTCCTCTACAACTTCAAACCTTCCCTTCACTCGTTTGCCAGGGTTTTAAAACAAACCTGTAACAAATATTTTGACATTCAGACACAAGGGAAGACGACTACAATGATTCCAAGCATTCTGGTTTATCTTCTATGAAAACAAAAAGGTAATAAGAAGAATTCTCTTTAAAATCACCATGGAGTAAATGAGGTAGAACAGCCAATCAAACCATGATATGCTTTTCCTTTCTTTTAAACTGTTCTGATCTTTCTGATTCTAATATTAGCTGTTCACTGAGGAATTACTAAGCATGGTGCTGGAGCTTATTTAGAATAAGTAATTAAAGGCAAGAACGGGCTCTATATGTTATGCTGTAAATGATTTAGCAGGCCAGCGTAGTACCACAATGTCATGGATCACAGTAAATTGGCCCAGGCAGCTTATTGTGCAGATGCACAGCTACTGTAGCATGTTTATAACAGTAATTGCTATGAATGAAAACGCCCATGGTACGGCCTAACACACCACTCCACAATAAACTTGATTATTATGGTAATTATATAAGTATAAAACACTTTAATGCAAGGGCCTAGATTTATCATCACAATCGCTGTAAGTGCATTTACACAGCTGGGAATTGGGACTTCGGTCTATTCAAAGGCCAAACCTTTGAGTTGATGGGAGTTTAGCGAAATTGGAAATCCATCTGGAGAAAAAGGCAACTTTTCTTACCATTGTGATCATGATCATTTTTCTTGTTCTGCTATTGATTTTGCTACGGATGCTCTGGACGCTTTTTTTCGCTCACAAAGACAGCGAGGCAGAGGGAGTGGTAAAGGCAGGATGAAAAGATAGAGGGATGCTGGGATAAAGGGGGCAGAGGAGGAGGGTTGGTGATGAGTCTCGAGTCGCTCTGAGCAGTAATGAGGAAGCAGTAAAAATGAGACGGCATTGTGTTGTACTTTAAGGTAGTTCATCTTTAAAATGAATAGTCCCTGAAGGGCCGGGTGGTTAATGCCATTTATTAATAGACAGACAGGGCCGGCAGTTTGGGCTGTGGCCCTCTGAGAGTCCTTATAGTTAGGATGGAGAGAGAGGCAGTGTGAGTGACTAAGTGATAAAGAGTAGGGAGCATGTGGGGGGAAGGAGGGGGCTCGACTGAGCAAATGAAGGACAGTGTGGATGGAGGGAGAGTGCTGAGGCTGCTTTCTGAGGCAAAGAATGAGCTGTGAGAGGAGTTTGAATGTTTCAAAATGTAATTAAGAAATCTGTGATTAAAAGAAGTTGGCATTTTTGTGGGCATCAACATTCTGATGCCATGTGAGAGGCACTGTCGTCTTTCAACCTCTTTCCTTTAGACCAGGGGTGTCCAAACTATGGCGAGCAATTCATTTTCAAAGGCTTACAGAAAATTCTGAAGATAAAATGAAATTGCACTAATCAACTTTCTTAAATTATCTTCTCTACCTCATGTAAATCAGTCCACATCGATCATGTCAAGTCAGCATTCTTGCACCCTTTGCACATACTGCAATCATACTATCAATGACTTGTAAAAAGTACTTAACATACTTAAATCTTAATTTCCTACTAAAATCCATAATAAAATGCCTATTTTTACATTTTTTTTAAGAAAATGGGAATAAAGTTCTCCAGACGCTGTGTCAGATTAAATTCAGAGCAATCGGAGCAATGAGTGGTGACACTCAGCACAGGAGTGTAGACATTAACCCGCAACAAGGATCATAGGCTGGCAGGACTAGCACTGCTAACTTTAGCTATATTCTGCAAACCAACTTCACACCCTTGCAGTGAAAAGTTGATGTCTTTAGACTAGTCAGCTAAACAAATGAAGAATTTCAGCAACCAGACATGAAATTATTCACCTAGGAACATCCCTCATGAATACTTCATTCCTTTTATGTACACACTGTAATGGGGCTGGTTTTTAAAAGATTTATTGAGAGGCGTCTGCTCTACCAACTGAGCTGGACAGGCGTCCAATTCACCCATCCTAATCAACTATTGGTAAAGAGTTCTTCATGAATTAGCATAATTAAGGGCATGGCTGATTTAACTGAGCATGTTGTAGCAGTTCATGGATCATAGGGTGCCTGACCTCCAGCTTCTCAACTGTTACTAGACTGATCCAAATTTCTGCTGAGACAGCATTTAAGAAACTGCACCTAACTGGTGACATCATTGACTTCACGTCCATGTCTTATACAATCTAAGTTATGAATGGTGGATTTGTATATTTAAGGTATGTGTTTCTGGCATACAGCAGAACATAGAAGAGGAACATGGAGCAGTGCCCTGACCGACCATCAGCCCCCACACACCCCTGTTAGCCCCTTCAGCACCCCACCATTTGTAATAAACTGGGGGGGGGGGGCACCACACAAAAGCTGGGCTGTTTTCACCCTAAGCTGGAGCATCTTTAGCTGCCTCTCAAGACACCACACAGCGACAGCTCTTGCCAAATAGCTTTCATTACGTGGAAAGTATCAGTCTTGATAAAAGATCCAAACAAAAGGACGAGAGGTAGATTTACTGTGCTGCTCCACCTGGGCTCTGATAATATTGTTGGTGTCGGGGAGTAAAATATCACCACTGCCATTTGCACTCATCTAAATCTTTTGAGTGTAGACCGTGTCAGTGTGCAGCTAGCTACAAGCCATATTGCTATTGATTGGTGGAATGATAGAACAATTTCTTACCTGATGTTGGAGGTGCACCAGAGGGGACGGCATGGGGGAGAGAAAGAGAGAGAGAATTTGATTAGTGGTGGCCTTGTTCTGTATACAGTACATGCTCAATAAGGAAGTACGAAGGGGGGCTGAGTTCACCACATTATTACACACTTGCAATCAAAGTCTGCAGACTCCACCTTTAGAATCAATTTAAGATTTCCTCAGTGGTTTTACCACACAAGTTATGCTGTCAGTGCAATCTGACACTTTACCCTTTACAGTATACTGTTGTAAAACTGACTAAAATCACATATATTTCACTATTTATACCATTTATTTTCCTTTATAATTTCACCAGAAAACCAATGAAACACCTCAAATATTAAATGTCTGAATTTATTTAAGCAGAAATAAGGCTAAAAAAAAACCTGACAGAAACCACTTAAGTATAATTAAAGTGTTACAACGTCATAACACTAGCAAAAAAATCACATATATTTCATTATTTATACCATTTATTTTCCTTTATAATTTCACCAGAAAACTAATGAAACACCTCAAATATTAAATGTCTGAATGTATTTAAGCAGAAATAAGGCTAAAAAAAACCCTGATAGAAACCACTTAAGTATAATTAAAGTGTTACAACGTCATAACACTAGCAAAAAGTCACACCTATTTTACTATTTATACCTTAAAAATCTCAAGAAATTAGTAAAATGTACCACTGGATCACTCGTTATTTTTTTCCAATTACATCCACTTATTTACATCCAACTACATAGTAGAGTTCTATTACTCCACATTATAATGAATTACTTGTCAAGAAATTACCCTTAGTGTGGCTTGCTGAGTCGGCCATATGTCTTAATATAGAAAATAGGAAACTGGAAGTTTGAGATGCTCTGGGCCACAGCTGATTGGGCAGATGGTATGATGTCATTTTCCTTGACACTGGCTAATCTCCACTGATTAGCTGAGAAGAATTATTCTGGTTCTACTGTATTACAGAGAGTTGGGGGGATGCCATAAAGGAAGTCTATCGAAATAAATCAATCATTCAGTCTTTGTTTGTTTGTATAGCCCAAAGCTATCTCATGACACTTTACAAAGAGGTCAGGTCAACACTGTATTCACTGATGTCTTCCATCGTAATAGACCAGGCTAACCATTGATATTATAATAAAGACTATATCCTGTTATAATAAAGACCAGTGTTAATCAATGATATTATAAGGACCAGTGTTAATCACTGACATTATGATAAAGACCATAGATAGACCTATTACAGTAAAGACCAGCATTAAAGGGGACAAATTATGCAAAAATCCCTTTTTCAGGCTTTTCTAACAAAAATATGTGTCCCTGGCCTGTCCACAATCCCCTCAAGTACCACAAAAATCCATTACCTCTCCCCCTCTCTTTCTCCACCTTTCAGAAAATGTGTGTTAAAACAAGCCATTCCCAGATTCTACATCTAGTGACCTCACCAGGGGCCTAAGCATTCGCCCCTAGGTTTGGTTGATGGTTCAAATCCCAGTCTGAACTTTGGAAGAAGAAAGTGTCTGTAATATCACGAGTGCTGCATCCATTTCCTGAGAGGGGTGGAGTCAGACAGCTAAATACCATTTACAGACACAGAAAGGGCTGAAACAGAGGGGTTTTTAGACATGCAAAAATACAATACTGAAGTGTTATTTCAGCATTAACTTCACAGGCATGTTTTAGGGACCTCGGAGAACAATATAAACTTGTCTTAAAAATGTAAAATATATCCCCTTTAATCACCATGAGCACAGTACTAGCAGTATTTAGCCCCGTTACAGTAGCAACATAAACCTTCTCTATAGAGCAGGACTGCCAACAGACCAGACTCAGGTTGACAGTTCTCTACCAAGATGATGTGGGAGAAAAGCAGGAGGGGAAGGATAAAAGACACAACAAAACGAGAAATAAAAGACAAATTAATGGCAGTCACGGCCATAAAATTGTGTCCCATTTTGTAGAAAATTACTATCATTTTAATGATGATGCTGGTAATATGTGAAAAGTTAGCAGTACAAACTTCAATTGATAGAAAACAGAACAATGCAGTATTGTTATTAGCAGCTAGTGTCCATATATTGTTCCTTGCCTCAAAAGGGTTTAAAAAAGATTCTAAAGACTGATTTAATGTTTTGGTTTCACTAAGTGAAGAGCAATTTGACATTATAAGCCCAAAGCTTAACATACACATGTGCTGTCTCTGAATTTAAAGTTGAGAGCTGAATAAATTACTCTATTATGGTATTTAGATAAGGTTTATCAATATTCCACAACTTAAATTTTGACCTAAGTTCCTGTATTAACTTTTCTCTTAACACCTACATCCCTCACTATATTATGAATGCATTAAATATCTAAACCAATGGTGGACAGCCCACTCACTTTCACAGAATATGTACTGTATGTTCATGTTTTTCAGTCCCAGTGATAAAGACAAAGACATTATAAGCCATAAAGCCAGCATGAAGAGAAATGCTCATCCCTCTAAGCCGCACTCGAATGCCCCTTACACCCCCATGACACTCGCTAAGACTCTGAGTCAAAGTCTTCTCCATGTATCCACAGGAGCCTCCCACCACAAATGTGCGTTAAACACATAAATATTCATTGGCATTGCACATAAACCCAACCAATACACCAGCAGAAGCAGCCATCTGCATTAACAGGACTCAAGCTGTGAGCTAGGCTCCTTCTACCAACCTTCTATGCATCAGCGGGAGCCTGGACAAAGCCAAACCCCAGCAGCCAAATCCAAAGCAACCTACACTTGGCAGGTGAGGTGGTGGAGAGTGCAGCTCTACTATTGATGGTGCAGTATAGCCCTCTGTCATACATAGCTCTTCCACATGATCTTAGTTTGGAGTGTTCAGTGGGCGAGTTGCTTTTGTGCTACTTTTTCTAAAAGTCTGCACACAAAGCTCTAGTATGAAGAGGATGCTCATGCTTCTTGGCAATAGAAAAAATAAGGAAACCTTAAAATGTCTTGTTTTCCTCTGTTATTTATCCCCACCTGCTTCATCTCACACTGTGTAAACAGCAGTGTATCAGCACCAAAGAGGGCTCATTTTCATAAGCAATCTTAAACATACAAAAAAGTTTTTGTACATTTGTTTTGGAAAGTATTTGAAATCCTGTGGGGAAAAAGTTCCTCTCCAGCCTTAAATTAGAAATTAGGCAATTTTTCAAGTAACGCCACCAGCATTAGCCTCAGAGAAAGTGAACCTCTGATCTGCCTAAACTCTTAAGCAAGGATCATCCTCTTTTTTTCAGACCATGTCACTCAGAGCGCTCTCAGCTGACAGATTCCCTTTACAGATAAAGCCTGGGGATCTCCAGCCAGATACTCTGTCACTAGAAAACTGGTTTTCCCACAGATTACATCAGCCTTGGTTTTACAACAGCGAGGCGAGCTGGCACACAGACACACATACAAGATGATCACAGCATCGCCTATCACTAGTCCGTGTTAAGAAGGCATACATAGCTGAAAGGGTTAAATTTTACTGAGCCCGAGCTTCCAGTTCGGCTGCTCTGGAGGACTTTTGTGTGCAATTATTTAAAGGCCTAGCATTACACTCTGGAAAGGGAGCAAGCACAGAGAGGGAGGGAAGGATAGAGGAAAGGATGGATGGAGGATAGAGAGAGGGATCAGGCGCCTGCTGAGAGAGAGTAAAGCCTTTCAAGTTTGTTCTGAGCAGAATAAAGGGGCGGGGGTGAGTTATATGATATGTGTTACCTCCATGCTGCCATGCTGGGAGGCTGCAATAGTCTACAGCCAGCAGCTGGCTGCTAGGATCAGCCAGAGGGACAAACTACCACCCTGTGAAATCAGAAATGAACCAACAGTACCAGTGTTCACGCACACACGTACGTAAGCACTAGTCGGGCTGCTAATTCTGATGCAACAACCTGGAGCTAGAATGCTCCAATGATGATAAACAAACAATATTTTGGATGAGGAGGGACGCATGGAGGGCTGGATAGAAACAGAGAGAGAGGGAGGGAGAGAGAGTGTGGCAGTGCTGGGCAAATAAGACTCAGGGGCTTTTTTTCTAACATGAGATAGTTTCGGCTCTTTTAAAATGTATGTTTGAAGTTGGGGCTCAGCTGAACACAAGCTGTTTGAAAAAGACTGATGCAAGAGTGGAGCAGGAGATGAGAGGGAGGCCCAAACCAGTGAGAGAGGGAGAAAGGGGGGGCTGGGAGAAAGACAGAAAACGAATCCATGAGAAAAACACGCACAGACACAGTGGGAGAAATATACGAAAGAGCATAAGGTTACCGAGCAAGACTAGAAAATAAGTGGAGGAAGATGGACAGGAGGCCTCCAGTGGTGCAGAGTGGATGTTGCAGCAGATATTGAATGTGTGGGTATTGAAAAAAAATCATGACAAAATGAATGGGCCTGGGTAACCTAGAGCAATCATTTGTATAAAAAAGTGAAAAAAATCAGCAATCACTCAAACACAGTCTGATTACACAAATTATCAGTACATTGTGTTTACATTCAGAGAGACCCTCATGTAGGAAGGTCAAAGATGACAAAATGTCTTTTCTTCTGTCTACCATCAAAAGCCGATCCACTGTCCAACACACACACGCAGAAACACAAGCACTCCCACACTTTGTGCGACACTTTAATCAGAGCGTGGCATGCTCTCAGTCCAGACAAAGCCCAATCAAGGCGGTGATAATTTGGCCTCTCCTTCAATCAGCAGCACCGTAATTGCATCAGTCACAATCTCCATTTCATCTTTCATCTGTGTGGCAGACAGGAGACAGAAGGACACACGGAGGCTCAGACCTATCATTAAAACAGACAAGCAGCGAATCCACAGGAACAAACACAGAGAACAATACAACAAATTGTTGTCGTTTCGATAAGGCTCACTTGAGTTCACCAGAGCGTAAAGATTCAAGGAGAAAATTTAGCCGCCTCCTATTTCAGATTAATAGCTTTTTATATAAAATATGGGTTTTATGAGTATAATCAATGCTTAAAAGGACAGATTTATACACCAACATGAAAGACCAGAGGTCATTTGACTGCTAAACTACAACCTTTGGGATCTCCAAGGATAGATACCTAACACAAACATTTATTGTATCAGGATATTATAAAAATCCACATGAAAATGTTCACTCAATAAATTGATCTAGATGTGTTTCAGTATATTTATCTTCAAATAATGCAAGTTGTAACGGTTTTGTACTGAACACTGGAATATTTCAAGAAATAATTCATTTCACAAAACTCAGAGCAAGACAGTAAAATCATGTGAATCTGATTTTATGATGAGCCATTTAATTTTAAAGCCCTTTTATAACAACATTATAATGTCAAAGTGGGTTTTATTCAGAGATTATGTATTTTTGGGTCAGAGAAAGGTAAAATAATTAATTTTGATCAACGGAAAGTTTGAGTGGGACCTTTCATCTACATACAGCAGCACAATTGATTTCTTTCTAACAGCATAGTGCTATTTGATTATTTTTTGTTGAATATGAGTTGGCTCCACCACACTAAAGCTGCATCCAGCAGAAATGCTGCAAGCTAAGCTAAAGCAACACAGCTTTAAGCTACAAAGGAGGCAGCTGGGGTGGAGGACATTAAGCTTTGCCAGCATCTTTCCAGGTACAAGTGATCATGTTTTCATTTCCTATCATGCAGTTTGAAAAAAGTACTATGTTAAGTTGAACTACACACAATGTTAGGAAATGTCAGGGACCAGCAGCATTGTAACTTTTAATTCTGCAAAGTCACACATAACAAAAATGTGAAAACAGTCCTAATGACAGCCATGTTTAATTTTCAAAAGCACATTTTAAATTTACTATGGACTTAACATTAGCAATTACAGGGATGAAAAAAAACTAAACAATTTTAAAGTTAAACATAAAAAAGATAAACAATTTGAAGTACAGTACAGTATAGATATTCTTCATCTATGTCTTAGCAGAAAAACACAGCAGTGGCACAGAAAAAGACAAGAAACCACGCTGTGCTCTATCAAATCAAAGTCTTGGATCTTAAAAGGCCCAAGTGTGATGATGAAAATTAAAGTAATTGCAATCCAATAAGTCAGTAGCACACCACACAATAAAGGAAAAATGGCAATCAGAACAAGTAAGATAAGGAAAAGAGCAAGGCAGGAGGTAAATGATAAATGGGGAGAGGAGAGAAAAGAAAGAAAAAGAAAAGCATAGAGTGATGGGTGAAGGAAAAATGTATGACTTCCCATGACAGCTGTTATCTTTTGGTGAAATTAGTCATATATATGTTTTGCATGTAGCCTAATGCATATGTCATGTAGGTGAAATTAGCCTTTAAATGATTAATGAGACATTTGGAATTTCTTATAGTGAATGCAAGGCATCGAGGGAGAGGAATCTATTATATATTCAATAGAGGAGTGGACAAAAGGTTGAGGACTCACACCTGGCTCTATTACCACACACAATGGACTACACATTCATGTATAGAGTATTAGCCTTAAGTCTAAATGATCCATTAAAAAAAAAAAAAAAAAAAAAAGTTCCTGCAGGTTATTTATCCTGCTGAGACACATTCAGAAAGATTGGATTCATGTCCGACTTTAAAAAGCTGCAGGAAAGGATCCCCACCTGGGCAGAGACCCTCCCTCGCCTTGTTTAAAGAAAATGAACAGATGTGTCAGTAATGTGGGGGAAATAAAGGTGATGAGCGTGTGATGCACAAAGCAGATTTGAGAAATGACACGACCCTCAGAGACTGATGAAAGCTCTCAGATCAGCCAGTACATCTGCAGACGCATCCATGCAGAATATACACAAACATGTACACAAACACAGAAGTACACGCACAAAGGTACATCATAACCCAACATGAGATGAGCTAGTCTCTCTCTTTCCAAACAAATGGATCTGTGTTGGGCAGCATAGACAAAAGCAGACAGAAGGATCAATTTAGATGATCTATGAAAGTTATTAGTAATGACATTTATGAATATTTTATGGAAGGTAGAGAATGTCATCATAAATTTTTAGATAAGGAAATGAGGCAGGAATATAAAACAAACAGCATTAAACATCGAACACGGTCTCCATGTCAAAAAGGTTGCATCCAGAATAATGGCTGAGTTAACAGGGAGGAGGGGGTACAATGAGAAGAAAGCGGTCAATCAGTCCTGGGAATTTCAGCTTTTTTTTTTTTTTAAGAGATGGAAAGGTTGAGCTAATAAGCTCACCGACCGTTCGAGAGGAGGCCAGGATCTCTATGCTGTGGTTGTGTGTTGGGTTTCCTCAATTGTATGAGGTATGATCATTTATTTATTTATTGATCGGTCCCAGTCACTTGTGTTGTTCCTCTTGTAATGCATTCAGAATGGAAGCCAGTCAAATCTTCAAGACAGTCTAGCTGCAGACCTCTGACGACTGCTCTCACGACTGTTCATCTGAGACTCTGTATATCTCAGAGCAGAACTACATGCCAAAACTTTCAGAATAAAATCAGATTAAACTTCCACTTGGGGTTAGGGTAAGGCTTAAGGTTATGATACTAAAAGATACAAGTTAAAAATTTGACCTGCAAAACCCAATTAAATAACATTTAATAAAGACAAGTAAACAGTCTGTTTACAGGAAAAAAGCTTGTCCTTCACAAAACATTCCAATACAGCAAGCATTAATTATGTGCTTCCATTTTAACTGCATAAGGTACGTAGACAATGGAGCTACATAGGGAACGTACCTAAAGCAAAGCTAACAAAACAGCTACATAAGCTATGTATCTACGTTATCTATGAAGCTAAATTAGCTTAAGCTGCTAAAGCAAACTTAGCTCTAGATAATGGAGTTGCATAGCTAGCTATATAGCTAATGTGTCTACATAGTTAATGTAGCTAAAACTAAGCTCACAAAGAAGTTATGTATGCTAAGTATCGACTGAGCTCGAGCTAAGTTTGCAAAGGTCATGTCAGTTAAGCTAACTTATCTTTAGTTAGTGAAGGTATGTATCTTATGTAGCAATTTAGCTATGAAGCAAATTTATCTACACAGTTTACATAGCTAATGCTAAGCTCACAAAGCAGCAATGTAAGTTATTATCTTTGTAGCTAAAATAGCTTTAGGTACATTTGCTAAAGCTCACATTGCTAAAGCTTACTTATCATACGATAGCAGAGCTACAGACCTAATGTAGCTAAAGCTAAGCTCACAAAGCAGCTATGTTAGCCACATAGATATGATATCTACGTTACTACATAAGCTTTAGCTATGTTTGCTAACTTAGCTACGCTTTATAATGAAGTAGCATAATTTCATAGCTAGCGTATTCACAATAGCTCTAACTAGAGATATTAAACTTAAAGAGAGCCACGGTTTGTGCCACTACTTCAAAAAAGGATCAGCATAATTAATCCTGGATAAGACCAACTGAACTTTTTCACTATTTTATCTATTCTTTTTTTAATATTATTTTTATTAAACGTATTCAACCAGAAAAAAACTCATTTAGATTAAAAATCTTTTTTTCAAGAGTGTCCTAGCCACGACAGGCAGCAGCACAGTTAAAAAATAGCAGTCATTCACAGCAGACATAGTACAAGATACATAGAGAAAATGCATTTATAAAATGTTGCTTGGTTATGTAATGTTTGCAATGTGGTTATTTCATGAATGCAACTGCCAGACTTTCTATGAATAACGTTGAGTTTTCAGATGACAGAGTGGCCATAAGAAATAAACGGTCTGCAGCCAGACCCCTCTCCAAATGTTCTGCATTCATTATGCCTTGTCCTGGCAGCACCACGCATTTGCAGCACTTTCATGTACCAGAGAGGAGCCAGTTAGGACACACTGGTTCAAACAGCCAGGATATCCTCGCCCACATGGAGACAAGGGACACCTGATCCACTACTTTAGACAACAACACACTGACTCAGAGTTCTTCTTCTGTCTTGCCAATGTGGTGAACTTGAGCTTGCTGTTGTGTGAAAGCCTACTGCTTCCTGAAAAGCTAGTACAACCGATGCTTGGGGCTTTCCAGATACTTTTCCCCCTTCCTCGATGCATATTAACATGACAGTGAGTGAACCAGTGTGTATCCTCCTGTGAATCCCTGTCATGTCAGGTGAGTGCTATAAAAAGAACAGCTGAATCCAGGCTCGAACGGGCCAAGAAAAAGCAGAAATAAAGAGATATTGCTCATTTTCAATGGGACGCGCTCAAGCAAAGACACTGAAATGCACTATAAATACAGGTGTAGGAGCTGACATTTTTACTCCAGTCCATAGTCAAAGTGCAGCAGCAGAGGTAGTGCCCACTGATGTCCTTGCCTCAGTTAGTGTATATCACTTTAAAGAGGCTATATTTTGCCATTTAGCGCTGACGTGAGCAGATTTCTTTGGGACAGGGGAGGCATGGAACATCTGGATAGCGTTTAGGCTGTTTATAAAGACAGGAAGTCCTCTCTGACCTGTTTTTCACACTTCATTTAATGCCATGGATTGATGTCAAATCTGCGTGTGTGTGTTTGCACTTTGTTCTCGCTTCATGTACACAATAAAAAAAAACAGCTACATTCTCACATACATATAAAATCACACTTAATTCTCAACATAATATCTCCACTTATCATTCTAAAACTTAATAACCTGAGCAGCTTAATTATTGTCCATGCACATGCGGCTTTGAAGGCGTGAGCAGCTTTCTAGTGTCTTTCCTTCTGCCAGTGACTGTTGGTTTGTCAGGGTTCAGGCAGGAGAATAGCATGTGGCCGGGGGGGAAGGTGATTAGCATTCACATGGCACCTGTTGCCAGCCAGTATGCCCATGCAGGCTACAGATAATTACAGTGATTTTGTGGAGGAGAGGAGTGCAGGGGTAATTGTAGGCTAGGTGGAGCAGAAAAAAAAGAGAGAGGAGAGAAAGGAGGACAGCAGTCTTGCTATCTCACGCTGCAGAGCTGTTGACAAACACGCCCGCCTGTTAGCATGTGCACATTTAACATTCATGCAGATATAGGGGCTGAAGCTTAAGGCCATGTGCACAAAAACAGGCACATGCATACAAAAAAAAATCCAAGTTCTGATGATAACACATAGCTTGACAGCTGATGTTGTTCGACAAACATTTAGAATGGTAATCAGAGGACGTAATGGCACTGATGTCTACAGGGCTGCTGTTAGTAGACCTGCCAGGACTCTGGCATAGATCTGCTCTAATAAAAAACAACCCTCAGCCATAAAACACTTTCCTCTGCTCTCTCACTTAGCAGGCCTGTTGTGCCATCACTTCAGCCATTACAAATTATGTTATTTAGTAAACGTCTGCCGCGACACCCGAGGGATGGCAGCGGGGGTGGGAGAAGGGAACCTATGATATTACATAAAGCGTTAGCACGGTGTAAAGCTTCGATGATTGGTGTTAAGGTTTTCATTACACAAAATGAGTAATTGCTTGTCATTTGGAGCTGGCATATCCCACAATCATCCTCACTTCTGTGCCATCAATCAAGCGTTTAAGTGCTGATGACTCGGCTCACATTTAAAGCAGGGCGGCCGAGCCCACAATGCACTGGGGAAACTCATTGTTTGCTTCGTTACTCCTCAGAGCTCAGCTCCTGTGCGCGAGTGTTTATGTGTGTGCCTTTTGTCGGGGTGTGTAGTTAAGGCTGCTTATGTGTGCAGAGAAATAAGATCGGATGTGGTTTCCTAAGTAGCACTTCATTCCTCAGTCCATAATATGTCAGGCAGTGCTGTGAAGTAGTTCACAGGGGCAAAGACAATAAACTCTACTGTACACTCATACACAGCAAAATCAAAGTGTGAGATTTTCAGTGTTAGAGTTGACAGAATAAAGAGTCATTTTAACCCTTGTGAAGTCTGATGAGAGTTATTCCTCAAAGAGAGGAATAATTCTAAAGAGGTGTTCACTCTGGCCTGCACCGTCATGGCTCTCATAGGTACAGTGCTTAACAAATTTATTAGACCACCCTAACCCTTACCAAAGTAAGGTTTATGCCACAGCTGCCCTAAATTAACAGCATTGGTAGTTACCAAAATCATTTTTTATGTTTCTGCAATGGTTAATACACCAATATGTAGAAGCTCTTTAACCAAAATGATATTTTTAATGCTAAAATATAATTATTATTGTTATCCATGAATTTTCAAATTTACTGATTTACAAAAAAACTGAAAAAATAGTAAAGCACACTAATATTTCTTGATTAATATGTCAAATTATAGTTATTTACTTGCATTCCTGAACAGAAAAATGAGTTTTAGTGGTTGAATGTTATGCTTGATTCATTTCTGACTTCTCAGAGAAGCCCAGTGAGCCAGCTCAAATTTGGGTGAATTCAGTTTGAAATCCCTCATTCCTGTTCAAAATGGTAAAACATGGAGAGCTCACTGGAAATGAAAGAGTCCGCATTAAAGCACTTCATGATACTGGATGGTCTTTAAGACAAATATGACAGGTGGTCTAATAAATTTCTTAAGCACTGTATATGTGCGGTTTGTTGGTTGCATCTCCCTGCTGCCACAGCTCTGTTTGTTCTTCATAAGTTTTACCTCAATAAATCTTCCCACAAGTGACCTGATTCACTGTATAGTCAAACTAAGCCAGAAAAATGTCCTTATAAAAGCATTCTCCATTAAAAAAAAAAGTGGTTCTACAAGGACATGCTAAACCAAGCTTTTACTTTGAAAATCACAAACTTGAGGCATGTTTGTACTGTGTTTATCTTGCCTGTGACATATTCTACTGGTATGTAAACTATCACAAGTTGAAGTTCACTGAACAATTTGAATAGACCGGCCCATTTCCGCCCATGGCCCTCATCTGGGTTATCAAGAAACGTACTGCAAAGATATATGCCTGGTGTGTGCATAAATATATGCTTCCAAAAGATATATATGGCTCTCTATTCATAATTGCTGAGCTGCACTTGGCTAACGGAAAAATAAGCGAGCCCTCTATTCTGGAGAACAGGGATCACCAACTTCATTTGTAAAAGGGCCAGATTTTGTCTTGACAGACGCTTTGGGGATGGGTTTTAGAATCAATTAAAACTAAATACATCTTTTGGTCTCAGGTAGCAGTAACATGATTATATTTGTATTTTCATTTTCTGTCAAAATATCAAAGCCTTTTAGGCATTGACTGTGAGATCAGTTATCACCTTTACTGCGGCCAATGGAGCGATTGAAATATGTTAGCTATATATTTCTAGGTCTGCTATGTTGTCAATCACTAGCTTTGATGCTAAAATGCAAGGTGAAAAACAGGTGCTGGAAACAAGTGTTTTGTTTTGATTCTCTGGGAGAAAAATGATATTATCCAAGAGCCAGAAGTGGAAAGTTTACACAGAGACGTTCTGATTTAATAAGGACTTAACTGATAAGTAAGTATTTATCATGCATCATATTTATTGCTACTGGCTGACAGGTGAATAATAAACGGATCAAACATTAAGCCATTCCTGATAATACCGTTGCAATCATGATGTTTTTGGGTTGAAATAATAGTTATAGGGATTTAAAACACAAAATATACCCAAAAAACCTAGACATGTATTTTCCTTCACTCATTTTCTGAATGCAATTATCTTTTGTGGGCTGGATGCAGAGATCAGTGCTCTACAGCACTGGCTCTCTGGTGAGTCAGGACCCAAAAGTGGCTCGCGAAGTAATTTTCAGAGGGTTGCAGATATGAGGAGATGGTGGTTGGTTGTGACACTAGACTAGTTGAGAAACACTGCGCTAGATTTTTCATGCACTTCAGGCATGTGACATATGGTGCTCATGCAAGTGGTCTTAAAGCCCTGACTTGTTAACATGCGAACTGAAATGAAAATCAAGTCATGTAGCGGCCAAGATGTGTCTCTAAAGCCAAGTCTGAAATGAGCATTGGTCTTAATTCAGGGAGTTCAATGTCAAATTCTCCCATGAACTCCAGTGTTGATCTCACCCCATAACCAGTGTTGACGCAACACCTAGAAGTCCAATGTGCCATTATTTTTTTCTTTTGTGTAACTGGAACTGTATATAAAGTATCAGGGTTGAATTCACAGAGTCTAATTTCAGCTCAGTCTGAGTGAAATGGTCTTTAGTGTTGGAGTTATTTGACAGTGTTGATCCAACAGTGCTAGTCCAACTTTGTAGAGACTATTGATCTAAGCTCCACCCACTACCATTTTAAATCTGGGACATATGAGGGTGGAGGTTTCCCATCATGCCCTTTGGCAGAGCATTCAGATGTGTTTTAAAGTTGTCTGCTGTAAGTCATCCTTGCTTGGAGTACTTTGCTCATGTTTCTGGTGGGTTGTTGTTGTTTTTGATGTACGACACTGGCACCATGAGTGAAGTTATTCACCACATTAGCGAGTTCCCACCTGTGAAAATGGATGAGCCTAGAGTAAGGGTGGAGCATATATTTCATTAGAATGCATTTCCTGGCCTTTAGTTGCATCCAATGTGTAAATATTTAATACTTTAAATACCTTAAATTAACACCCAAAGCAAAGTTGTTTTAAAAGTAAATCTTAATGTGTAAAAAATAATACAGTAAATGTTTAAAAAATAATGTTTATCCTAGTGTTAATAACAGCTTCTCTTGTTAAGTGTTAAAAAAAATTAAACACTAGTCTAAACTTAAACACTACACACTACTGTTGAGACAACTTAACCTTGACCATTGTTGACGCGAACAGTAGCTTTGCTTTTCCGGGGCCCAGGACTTGATGGGCCAGTCCAGGCAGCACCTGGAGAGACTGGGAGCAGCCCTGGGTGTTGACCATCAGGAGGCTAGAGTAGTACAGGATCAAGGTGGACGCGGCAGAGTGCTGAACTGGCATATACTCCCATACCTGACCTGACCCGATTATTGGCAGGTGTTAAATTCTAAATATCGAAAAATTGTACTGCAGTTCTGTCACAGTGTAAAATATCTAACACTTCCAAATGTGTAGTCAAAACTATATGTATTGTCGACCAAAACACATTTTAAAGTTGTTAAATTTGCAGGCGCTCATGTACAGAGGCTATCGCCTTGATGCACTGGTTGAGAGATCAATTCCTGCTCCCACCATTACTTGGTGGATGTCTCTCCTCATTTTTCCTCTCCATCTTCAGCTGTCCTATCGAAAGGCAAAGAGCCAAAACATAACCTTTTTTTTAAATTCAAAGTATTAAATTTAAATTTATAGGAGTTGAATTAACACTGGTAGTTTTGCTGTGTTGTGCACTAATGTTATATCCGTGTATGTGCGTGTGTGGGCTTCAACACATGTACAGTCTGCATGCAGAAAGCAGCTGAAAACTTAGTGGGACTGACTTTAAAATTTAATACACTCTTCATTGAGTGAAAAGTAGGACAATTTCCACACACACACTCAGAGGCTGACAGACACACTTCTTTTGGATGATGCTCTTGGATTGGGGCCACAAATTTGCTGTACCAACACAGCTCAGTGATCTGGGAGTTGTGGTGAGCTATTATTACTTAAACTCATGCTCCTGAACAGCAGGACATCAGGGGGAAACAGCAACTCATACACGCACAAACCCAATACACACTTTTTCTCCCCCAATCTGGAGGAGTGCAGCAGAGGGCAGAGTGGGACAGCAGATGAGATGAAGGAGGGTTGTGGGGGGGGGGGGTGAGAAGAAGAAGCATACCATGCCAGCCAACCAAATGATTTGCTCAGTAAAGTAAAACTCAAGTGGAACAACAGCTAACTCTCCAGTCTGGAGCCTGAGCCATCATCTTCCACCCCCCTCCCTCAACACCCCCCTCCCCTGCTCCCGATTCCCACCAAATCTCAAGCTTGGTTTGACAGCAATAAAGCGTGCTGCTCAGGCAGGGAGAGCTTGTAATATACTTTTTTCATACAGATCATTTTTGGACTGAGATATAGCCAGAAGGCAGAAGATGAATATAGTGTACAAAACAGTGACAAGGAATGAGTCACAAACTGCAGAGAAAGACAAAGATAGATGAAAAAGGACTTACACAACGCATGAAACCTTTAAAGATTCTTTAGGTTATACACATGAAACCTTTACACTTAAGCTAATAAATAATAATCATTCATATTTAGAAAAGGCTGTTTATTCTTATATAAGAAATGCAGCTACATTTATTGGTTAGCAGCTGAGTCAGCATTTCTGTTCTGTTGTGCATTCTGCAAGCTGCTCCTCATTGTTTGTCCACCATGCTCTAGCACAATTTGAAGAGACGTCTGCAAAAGTTTTTATTCTCTATAAAGAATTGCAAATAGGACAAGAGACAGACAGGCAGTAGAGCTACAGAGTTCAGAGCCAGGACAATGTAAACAGGTATTCATAGCCTGTACACAGCCAACGCTGAGGCAGAGAGAGATCAATAGCTTAATGGAATTAGCCTGGCTTTGAAACATGACTGCCAATCGTATTTACTGAAGGCTGTTTATGTTTGCCATAGAGTCAAACTCAATATTCAAAAGACAGGCTATAGGGACAAACTAGAAACTTGTCCAAGCTAGGAGGAACAAAATATCAGTTCTGCTTTGACAAGACAGTGATGGACTGATGTCATTATCCTCTGGGGGAAAAGAGCAATATAGGGCCACACATAGGGATGGTTTGTTCATTTATATGAATAATTCTATCCTTATCAATAATCATTACTGATTCAAGTCCTTATCAATACCACTGATGATCCTTTTCCACTGTTTGTTGCAAAGATAAAATGATAAAACAATTTTAACAGAAGTGGAGTAAGCTGAAGTAGAGCTTGAGTTAAAAAAGTCAGTCACAATTATTCTATATTTCTAACAAACTGCTCATCTTCACAACTGTCATTCTTTAAATTCTCATCAAAATTACAATTTACTTTTTGGATGTGACATCAAATATACCATGACATTTATTTACATTTGCCTAATACATAACCATCTCAGTCCGTTACTTAACTTTCACTCTACCGATTTAGAGAGGAATTCCATTATTACATTATTGATATTTTTAATTTATAGGACTTGTTACAAAGTTTGGGAGCACTTTTCAGTGCTGATCTGAGCAGATGAGGAGGGAAATTGTCCTGCAGCAGCTGAAGCCAGTGTTATGATTGCATGCTACAACAGTTAAAGGTAACGCATTTTGCTTTAATTTGACGCCCATTGCTGATGTCCATTGAGTTCATATTCCCCCATCAAAGAACTGATGTATGCTTTTGCACCAGTGATGAGATATAATAATGTTACACCACAGAGCCCATGAGACTCCACAGCACTATCCAAAAGCTAAGATGTTGTTGATTCTCAGGTTTTGAAAACTGGGTTTCTGCAAACCAGGATTGGATCCCCATCCCTACTACCATCTCGATACTCCAACATGCAGTTTCTCTTAGGATAAGGGTATGATTTAATAATATTTGAATTCATTTATATATAAAAAATTCAAAGCGTTTATGTGACTTACTTCTCATCTTAACAATTTACAGTCATGTGCATAGGTTTTAGGCATGTAGGGTGCTGAGGATTCATCAAGGGGCCTAATGTGCCACAACTCGGCTCTGGGGGCACAATCAAGCTCAACACATATCGACATACATGTCGTGTCACCCAGCAGCTACATTTCTTTATTAAAAAAAAAAAAAACAGCATTGAATGCTTTTGCTCTTTTCCCAACCTTCGGCATTAGTTGCGATAGTTACGAGTGGGGTTCAGTACTGTACAATGACTGCTGTTAGCTCAGATGCTTCTTTAGCATCAGTTTTTATCAGATCTGGCCTGTCTTTATTAGAAGAGAGGTAAAGAACCAGACTAAAAGCTTTTCTTGGCAGAGAAGATGTTTTTGCACTTCTCCCGATAAACTTGAGTATGAGTTTTATCCACCAACAAGCTACACCATTGGTAAACCACGACAGCACCTGCCTAATGAGCTCATGTTACTTAGGTACGACCTGTGCATGCCCACTACCTAACTGCATCTTGTCACTCTGATTGGCCCATCATGAATGTGACAGACAGAATCCAATCATCCAATCACCTTCAGAGAATTTTCTGAGGTATCCCAGATGAATGTGAAATATATCCTATGCACTGGATATGAAACAGTCTATCTTGTGTGTTGGTTTAGGATTTCCTAGCCCTATATAAGTCATAGTAGATAGAAAACTAAATATCACTCTATTTGAGTGACATATGTGACATATTTGTATAAGCAGAGTTTGTTAACAGTTTGTTTGTGTTGACCCTGTCCGGCAAAGCCATAAGTCTTACACAGTCTTCCAGGTGGAATGAAAGTTATTTTTGACATTTCACAGCATAAGAAGATAACAAGTGACTAAGCTCCTGTACTGTGCCTGTCAAACCTGAAACCAAGGGATAAGTCCCCCTGTACCCCTGGCTGCAGACCCGAGAGAGGTGACACACAGAGACAGCAATACTGTACAGATATAAATAACATCTCCACACACATTCTCAAAAAGCCAAGTTCACCACAGGGATGGCGGGTGCGGCAAGCGATTAAGGGCACGGAACAGATGCCCACCTGCTCCCCCTGAACCTGGCCATGCCTTCGCTATGCCAGGGTGCCCGGGGTTGCCCCTGGGTGCCTTAATACACTGTTTCCATCTGTTGCCTGGAAAGTGAAGGGCAGAGATGTCCAGGTGCATGAGCATTACTCCTACCATTCACATCACACGGATCTCTCTCTCTCTCTTTCTCTCTCTCTGTCCACGCTCCCTCTCTCAACCTGCCATGTCTGTTGCATTCACTTCCCAATCAGCCTCAACAGGAAAACTGTAGATTCACTTCAAACCTTCACACCATCTAAGCAGAGTCTGCAGCTCTCAGCTGTCAAACCAGTTCTGTGCATTTAGCATAATGATGGCATGAAGGCTAGGAGGGAAGAGATGAAGAAAGTTGCCCAGCATGCCTTCTTTGATTTAGCTCCATCTCATCCATTTATCAAAGAAATGTCTGTATTTGCACTCTGGAAAAAAATCCAGCAAGATGAAAAAAGGGCTGCCCATCTGTGGCGTTCAGCATGTTTACAGATGAGATGAAACATTAACAAGAACATATAGTGTGCTGAACTCGCTGCCCATCAAATAATAGGATTTGGGATTTTTGTCTTTCCTTTACAGCAGTTGTAAATGATTATTATCAGTACAAAGCCTGCCTTTATTCTAATTACCTTGTAAATAAACTTGCTTGTCATTACTTTTCAAACCAATTACAGGCTGCCTAATGGAAGCGCTTAATTAGCACACTCTACCAGGAAAAAAAGGAAAGGGACGGGGGGAATAAAGGGAATGAATAGGGAAAAAAGAAAAAATGCTAGTGGGGGGAGGGACTGCATTCACTGTGTAATTATACAGTCAGATGTTTTTTTCAGTCCTCTATGCTGTTTTGCAGCAGTGCCACAATAGAGGTTGGACCTCTCTCTCCTCTCTGTCTGTTAAGCAGGCAGCTGACAATAGGCACTCGGCAGGCGGTGACCCAGACCCCCTCATAGTGTGGTGGCAGCCGTGGCTCTCACAGCGGGAGGACAGGAAACAGCAGAATACTGCATGTTAGCCAGCCCATCAGCCCCCCAAACCCTCACCTCTTCCAAACATCAACCCCAATATACGTAGAAAACAATTCCCTTTACACCCCATCATCATCCTTTTCTTTGTGATACAGCCCCTCTTCCTTCTGTGCTATAATGTCATCAGTGCCATCTGAATACTTGATACTAGTCCTGCTTTGTTTGAATATAGCTACAACCTTTTTCCATTTGACTCTATTATTTATTTACAACTTGAGATTTGGGGATTTTTACTTCTGTGCATTTTCTTTTCAAGAACCTTTGAGTTTTTGCCTGGAATTAAACAAATCGCACAAAATAAGAGGCAGGCCCACTAAGATTTTTTGTGCCGCGCTAACAGTGTAGACTTTAGCACAAGAATTGCGCCCCCAAAAAAGCTCCTCTTTTGCAACTAATCTACCAAAGAATTTGCCTGAACTAAATGCAGACGCAAAACCACACTAAAATTTTGCCAGCTCAGCACACTTACCACAGGTTTTGCCACCGGCCAAGTGACACATCAGTGGCTGTGGGCTTAGATCACAAACACCACAATGACAGTGTGAGACAAGAAAATTACAATTTTCAGAATGAGAACAGTTCCTGCAGAGACATGCAAGAAAACAAGGAAAAATACAGCACACACACACAGCTGTACTTCTGCCATGGTTACCAAATCACACAAACACATTTTTATCAGACAATTTAGTGGGTTTGGAAATCAGTCAATGGATAAGACGGAGGACAATGACATGCGGATATTACTGACCCTAACCACAGCTGTTCACATGAGAAAACACCAGTTATAAGGCACTACAGTGTTCTTTACACTCTTTTACAGGTAAATCAAATTATTAAAGGACTGATGTGTTTATTTTCACCAAATTGCTGTGTGTAATGATGATCCGTCTGTCATCTGTATGCGCTTACGTTCTTCCTTTCAAAAGGATTATCAAATAAAAACAATTAGAAACTTGTGACTGCTCCTGCTCTGATTTAATATCTTTGGACAAATTTTGTGCCAGAAATCAAAACACCTCAGTGTACCAAGCATGCAGTGTGCACGCGCTGTGGCAGAGTTGTTTCATTTTACAGAAGCATATAATTTACAGAAAAATAACTCTGGTAAATGGAAAACAATATCACAGACAGATAAACTTCCTTTAAGTCCACTGTAAAAAGGTGAGTCTTTTCTATGAGGTGATTTACTGAAAGGTGACCAATATGGTGGTACACTGCTCCAATGTTTGATCACGTACTGTAAAATATTAAAGGGCATTTCATTTATGCTCCTAAAATACTTCAGCTCACTTTTTGTTTGATTTTTTTTCCAAACATGATAATTTATTTCCTTCTGATAGGAGATTAGAGGCACACATGGCAGCAGAGTAAGATATATTTGGCTGATATCGTATTTCATTTTTTAACATTTTATTGTGATGTGGCTCATTGCCAGGTCCTACCAGTATCACAGCGCAATGTTGTTAAAAAGTTTTGCTGGTGCTCTGTGGATGTCACACTTGTTTCTTGCTGTTTTCACAGCTAAAAAACACAGAACAACCGTGCAAGTCTTCAGTGGATCTGCCCCTAAGAGTTTCATTGCTAACAGGCATGTGCTGGACGATTCAAGGCCTTTCTATCAACTGTCAGCACCAGTCACCATTATTATAATTAGAGTCCATTTTCCTTGACAGAGAGCTCTGGGAAAGGGGAATGCCCCTCTGTCATTAGCAGAAAATGTTCCAGCCCTGGTAACTGCCTTCTGAAAAGGGTCGTGACTAAGTGGCAGAGGGAACAACTGTCCGGTATTTCCATAGTATTCTTTAAGCCCTTTCTAATGAATAAGGCAGGAGGGAATATAAATGCAATCTAAGCAGAAGAAAATGGAATATGGCAGTCGCCTCTTTACTGTTGGTGGGCAAGGAAACGGAGGACTGGAAGCCATGCGTGCCACCGTTAACTGTGACATGTATTCCCCTATTACAGCCTCCAAGACGCTCAGAGTAAGTGTGAAATGCATTAAGGAAGAAAGAGGAAAACAGCTGTAACTATCTCGGAGCTGACAGGAGTGCTGGCCTATTCCACCGAGGGGGGAAAAAAATGTTTCTTCAGCGGTGCTGTTATCAGACACAGTCCATCTGAGAGGGGAGGGACTGCGAAGAAGAGGGTGAGGTTTTGGGGGGGGGTGGAGGTGCTATTATAGCCATGTTAAGACCTGAGAGAGAGATCTGTACCCACAGAGATTAGATACTCATCATTCACATTCAGGTGAGGGATAGGATGGAGGGATGAGGCGTGGAGGAATGGCGACAGAGATGGCAGCAGTGTTATGCTGCTGTTTGGGGTTTAATATGAGAATTCTGCAAGCATAATTGCGTTTCGGCCCCTTATCCTCAGCTGCATCAGGGCCTCGTTTGGCGACAGTTGCGGGTGCCTTATCTACCGCCATTCTCTCCCTATCCAGACCCAATCAAATTTGCTCCGGCTAGCAAGGGACAGGCAGAGGAGGGCGGGGTACAGCCATGATAAACGGGGGGGAGACTTGTACTTTTTATGTGTGAGGGATTTTTTTTCTAATTTGAAATGAACAGTTTGCTTGGCATGCTTATCTTGCTTTCATTAGTGGGCTGTCATACTGTGAAGGCAGCCACAGAGTAGGGCAGGAGTGCAGGCAGGCAGGGGAGAGAGAAAACAGACTGTTAGAGGAGTAGGGAGCTGTGAATGTAAGGGAGGGAGACGGACAGGAGGAGGGAGTCAAAGAGAGGGGGGAAGCCAGTTTAAGGAGATGGAGAGAAGGTAGAAATGAATAAATGGGTGTAAAGGTATTACAACAGCAACATGTCAAGAGGAAATCACAAAGTGTGTTACAGAGTAATGTGAGGATTACATAAAAATTTCATCCATACTTGTGAATATGTACAGCTTGTGAGCTTTCTCATTCAGCATGTGTATTAACTTTTTAGATGGGTACAATGTCCATGCTTTCACTCTGTTTTGATCAGATGAAGCCTTTATTACATTGCGACCCTCAGATTAAGCAGCTGGAGGGCACAGCGCAAAATGACTCTATGGAAAAAAAGCAGACAGACTCTTTTTGGTACGAATCCAATCTCAAGTTTTGACTGAAATACAATTATGTGCCTAAGTTGGGTGCCAAGAATTTGTCACAAGGCCTGAGTCAAGCTCCACACATGTAACACACCTGGTAACACCTGGTAATATGCCTAGAGACCACTAGTGGTTTTCATTAAGGCATTGATGGTGGGTCCTGAGGCTCAACCAGCTGAGAATCACTGATTTACAACATGACCAGGGACTTGTGGCAACCCTATTACCCACTTGGAAAGTACCCTAGGCCATGCTTATTCGCCCTTACTCCATCCTAAAGGTGTTGACTTTATTGTTTAATTCCCCATGCCTCTGACCATACGCAAGGACATCCAGAGCATGACCAGGGTTGTGCCAATCCTCCTTTCCACCCAACGGTGCCTTCAGGTGGGCTTACTCGCCACAACTACACCTTATGCCAGCCTAAATTTTTGGCCCAACCATGCCTAAAAGTTCTGCACAGTACTGTATGCTACAATATTATTGCCAGTGATGCTTAGTCAGCAGCAAAATGACTGGCTGGTAGGGGTGTCACAGTGCATTGAAGTTTGTTTCAGTTGGATTCTCTATTTTGAAGTCAGGGTTCGGGACCTTTTTCAGCAACTTCACTGACAGCAGTCTAATGTTTTGCCATGTTTTGCTCTCCAGCTTTACAATCTGGTTCACCTGTACACTGGGGATGAACAATATATTGTTTTAGAGCAGTGACATGCAAAAAAGTGACATCATAGGACATGTGACGCAAGTCATGTGACCTGAAGGACTTCAGACTGTCACTTCTGTTGTTGGATCTGAACCGAAGTCAAGTCAGAGAACTGAGCATGTACTGTGCATGCAGGGTCTGCCTCCTCTTGTACGTAAAACTCATTCAGGCTACAGGTGACACTGATGTGGTCACAGATACACTAGCATGATGCTCCAGGCAGCCACTCAATACTGTAAATCAAGGCAGAACCTAGGTTAGAGTATTTCCACTGACAGATCATTTAAGTTATCATGAGGACTAACACTGGCCATGCTAATGCTGCTCAGTTCCCCATTCAGAAAACCAATTAATATCTTCATTACATCTGATAATTTTATGTAAACTGTGCTCAATTTTTGCTGTTTTCTTATCTTTAGAGTAGATTAAACAGAATTTAAACTTCTGTTTAACCAAATAGGAATTAGTTGGCTGGGAACATCCCTAGTTATCGCACATCAAAAGTAGAGAAAAGCTTTTACTTATTAGACTTGCACAATAGTAGAAACAGACGGATGAATTTCTAATATTATGCAGGCCTAATAAATAAAAGCTTTACTGGACTTTTCCTTGCGCTTAAAAAAATAACTAGATGATTATGTAACTTTTTCACACAAGATAAAAAATAACCTTCAAAACAGATACTACATAGCGTGATATATACAACAGATCCTTGTCTACAAACCAGAAGCATTAGTCTGTGCACCAGTGACCTTGCTTAAACCTGAGGTTGATAAAAGGCAGAGGAGGATCAGCAACATTAAATCACAATGACGCCTGTTGTCCATTAGCAGGCATAATATGATGCATCAGCCACCTACCAAGCGCCTCAAGCATCACATAGCCATACACCCACATAACACATGTGCACACACACAGACACACATGCTTTACAAGTGCGGTGTTGTGTAGGAGGTCTGCAAGCTGCCTGTGCAGTTTCCATTTTCAAATGTATTCTTTCTTGGACCATAGAAAATTGGCTCCTCCATGCTCAAAATATTCCCTGCCATTTTCCTCGCATTAGTCATGGTGCTGTCTGAAAGAACGAGATGGGGAAACTGCATAGGGTGGCAATGTAAATGCTGCATGTACTGCATGACTGTGTCAGTTCGTGACGACTCACGATGAAGCATGTGAAATGTGCATACGTGTGCACATATGTGTAACTTTACAACTTTAATCAGTGCACAGAACAAGCTATTCTGTTTTGATTGTTTGGTTAAATAATGAATTTGAGAGAGGGAGAAAAAAGCCATTTAAAAGTGAAAATTAAATAAACATACATTGATAAATTCTCCAGTTACAGAGACGCCCTCTAGGCATAGAGATGGCTTTGAATTTTAAGGTTAATTTATGCAAAAGAAAATACAAAACACAATTACACTAGCCTTGAAAAAAGCTGTGTGCTTTCACGTGTGCAGTAATATAAGTGAACATGTTGAGCAGTGTTGAGCGAATCCCCCGTCATTGTGATCTTAGCGCAGCTGATTGCAAATGAAAAGTTGGCGTGTGTACATGGTTTAATTACAAAATAAATTGATTTCTGTCTGCATCAGATTATTACCTTGTGAATTAATTTAACACGAAGGAATAATATACAGGTACATCATGGCATGCCACAGATAGTACAGGAGAAAACTCATATTTGAGAACAACATTATCTGTAATTGCAAATGTTATATGCTGAAGATGTAAGATATTCTTATCTTGCCTTGAAGGGTGACTTGTATAAATGCCACGGTGCTTACTGGGGAGACTTTGCAAGGCAAAGCAGGTTTGTGAACTGTAGTTTGCAACCTTAAACAACTCATTAATTTCATAGTTCTCCAAGCAGAATAGTGTGAAGTGGATGCAAGAGCTGTTCCACAAATAAAAGGGGAAATGTGCATGGCATGTTATCAACAGCATGTCAGGGGGGCAAATGCAGCACAGATTACAAAGCGAATTAAAATGTGTCGAAATAAGCATGAACTACATTTTTGTTTCTAGCCTGCAGTTTGTCTATATTTGGGCATAAGTACATTTAATAATGCAATCACGTTATGCAGTTGCACTTCAAAGTATTTACTGAATCATCGCCTGGGGTAAGGATTTAAATTCTGAATAAATGTGTTTATGGATGAGGCAGGTAGCAGTGTATCTAATCTGACAGATTGGAACAGAGGAGCTGAATGTATGCGAGAACCAGGTGAAGGTTAGCATAGCCCCACAAGGCATCAATCTCCATGACACAACACGACAGACAGATGGAAAGCAAGCAAGGCCCCGCGATAGAGAGAGTAACTAAAGAGAGACCGATGGAGGGGGGAAAAGTGAGAGTGAAGTGAGGAGTGAAGGCGAATGTAAAAGGAGATGAGGGCTGGCTGGATCAATAGAGAAGTGTTGCCATGACAACAGGTCATTGAAAACCATCATCGTGGGTTTTTTTTTCTTCTTTTTTCCTGACAACATATTCAAAAATAAAGTGTACAAAATAAATGAAAGGTGTCATTTTAAAAACGAGAACAGATGACGTGATGCAGACACAAGTAGCCTTGAAACCTTGCACTGGACCTTTATGTGAGCGTGTTTGATTGGAGGATAGGAGCCATTTTCTCCTAACAATGTGTCTAGGCTTAAAGTGGGATTGCTGTTGGTAAATGAAAAGCTGCATGGATTAGGTTGAACAATGTCCAATCAGACTAAGGAGACCTCGCCTGCAGGTTTACCGGGTAATTTCTGCTGCACTCAAAGACACTTCAAACACGGGCAGACACATCAGATGTAAACACAAATCCGACATTCCAGATGAAACACTGTCAAGTTATGGGCTGGCATCACAACAATTTTTCTTTCCTATATATGAAAATTACAATGTGCACCAATACCGACATGTAGTTATTAACCACAAGATTTCGTTCTGAGGGTGTGTCGTGTACAGCTGATGCTCTGATCACCCTGGATCTATACGATCCATTTTTCACCTGGAGAGAAGCCGCCGCCTTCCCCGGGCCCAGATGGTGTCATTACTGTGGTAAGGCTGAGTGATTATACACCGCTCACACTGGGAGAAACAATGGTTGAGAGTTCTATAGGCATCTCTCCTCACTCACACTCTCTCTCTTTACACTCATCCTCTCTTTTCTCACTTTCTCTACTCTTTCTAGTTTACAGTTGTTGTGATTAGAGTTGTCACAATACAATCTGAATAGTACATATCAATACCTGTTTTGACTGCAACAAAAAATGATATTCTGGACAATTTAAACTGGTTGATTAAAGGATGTTTGTTTTTCAACGTATACATTAAAAAGAGTCCCTACTCACATACCAAAATAAGACACTCTGTGGGGCACAGGCCGTGCTCAATGTACGTGGAGCTCGACCTAACCACTAGGTCAACCCCAACCTGTGGCTCCTTCACAGTATATCATTCCCCACTCTCTTATCCCCGTTTAAAGCTCTACTCATTGTCCTATCTATCTCTAATAACAGCAAAAGACCCCTAAATAAATCTTTAAAAAACAATCATAAAACTACACACTTTGTCAAAAGTAATAAAAGAAAAATGAAGATTTTCCAACAGAAAATGTGTAATCAAAATTTTAAAAAATTGCTCTAAATATCAATAGTGACTGAGAAGTTTAGACACCTGTGGCTGTAATCACAGGACTGAGTCTGTGTGGATAGGTCTCAACCAGGCTTGCACATCTGGGCTCTGCAATTTTACTCCATTCTTCTTTGCAAAATTGCTGAAGCTCTGTCAAGTTGCACTGGGATTGGCTGTTGGCAGCCACATGTGCAATACTCCTTCCATTTTTTGATGAACAATTTAACTGAAATGAACCGAACTTTTGTTTCCATCCCCTGACTTAAGTTGTTTGGAGTGTTCTTTCGTCTTCATGATGTAATGGTAGCCAGGAATACTGACTAACCAGCAACTGGACCTTCCACGCACAGGTGTCATTATACTATCATCACTTGAGACACATTCACTGAACTCAGGTGATCCACATTTCTCTGATTGTGAGACTACTAGCATCAATTGACAGGACCTTTTGTTGAATTAGGCAGTGATTGGCAGACATGATCACAATGATATTTGATGTTCAGCAGTTTTGTCCTCTCTTATATATCGTGGAATAAAATGTGCTCAGTTGATGATTATCAGATGTAAATATATGATATGGCCTGCCAATTATTGTAATATAGCAACAAGACAATCTGTGCTAAACACTGCCAAGACGTTTGTCAATGCCATTTTCTTTTCTTTTTTCCTTTTATTGTGTGTTTATGTTTGCTTGTCAATTAGAAAATCTGTATGTAAATAGTGAATCTTGACTGTGTGTTAGATGCTGAAAAACACAATAAGCATTAGTGATATGTAAATACAGATGAAGACATTCATGAGTACTTTATCTGAGCTAATATTGTAAGCATCCTCACACACATTGGTGATGAAGATATGGTAACACAAAACAATAAACTATTGGAGGCAAACAGTTATGATTACAATACAATACAGTGATTGTATGATGACTGACATGTAAAAAGGTGCAAGATTCATGAATTTATTTAATGGTGTCCCTTTCATCTCTTATTACATGTCAACCTTTAACGTCTTTTCACAGCTGTCAAATGTTATCCTGCTGTTCCTTTTTTAGTCCATTATCACCGTCTGTGGCTAATTAACTTACATTCATGTTACCTCCATTTATGTCAAAAGCACCATCATAAGGAGTAGAGCTGGGTGATATGGCTTAAAATTCATGGCAGTATTTATTTTGTCCCCCTTTATTTTGTACTGCGATATAACAAAATTAGAAGAAATCAAGCATTTAAATGTACGCCAAGCAAAATATCACTGAAAAATGATTTCACAAGCCTCACTGTGTTCAGTTCTTTGTAAACACACATGTAGTTTTAAGTTTAATTTCTCTCCTGCTGTTTTTCAAGCTGCTACTGAAAACATCACATTTCATGATGTGGGCATTTACAATAAAGGCACTCCAACAAAATAACGACTAAGGACTTTTATTGTGAAGAGCTTGTGTCCATTATTCATTCATTTAGCAGAGATGTCAGCAAGAGTATGGAACAGGGGTCGACCGATATTGCTCTTTCAGGGCTGATACCGAAAACAGGAAGTGATGCCAGAAGCTCACTTAGTCAGTGGAACCCAAGCTTAAAGGGGACATATTTTACCCTTTTAAGACAAGTTTATATTGTTCTCAGAGGTCCCCAAAACATGTCTGTGAAGTTTGTTGCTGAAAAAACACTATTGCAGGATTTTTGCATGTCCAAATACCCGTTGATTCTAGCCTTTCTCAATACAAGGTGTTTTTGTGTCTGTGGCTTTAAATGTAAACAAGCTGTTTGACTCCACCCCTGACCACACCCCTCTCAGGAAATGGATGTGCCACTGCTGATGTTACAATGTAACAGACACTTTTATCCAAAGTTAAGGACCTGACCAGGATTTGAACCAACAATCTCCCAGCTCAAAGACAGCAGGGTAACCCACTGAGCTATCTAGCATCTCAGCAAGCAGCTGAGAGGAAGATCAGGAGATGAGGGTGGAAAGTTCTTCCAAGCAGGGAGGGCCAACAGCTGTCATGAGGGTAAAATCTGAGAATGGCTTGTTTCAGCACACATTTAATGAGAGGTGGAGAAAGAGAGGGGGGAAGGAAATGTATTTTTCTGGTACTTGAGGGGATTGTGGACAGGCCAGGGGCACATATTTTTTCAGAAAAGCCTGAAAAACTGATTTTTGCATAATATGTCCCCTTTAAGTGCTGATTGGCTAGAACATGTGACATTTAGCCAATCAGACTGTGTTGCAAACAGGACATTTGGTAAGACTCTGGAGAGTGAATACAAAGAGGAAGAGACACTGCAGTGGAACCAAAGTAGCTCACTATTTATTCATAAATTTTAATAGTTCAGTAAGAAAAAATGCTGATACTGATAATCTGCCATCTGCTGAGTATTGGCATCAAAAATCGGCCGGGCCAATAATAGGTCTACCCCAAGTATGGCATTATTGTAATTACAGCTGCTTCTTCAACTTCTGCAGCCTCGTTTAACAGACCACTTCTTTGAATTATCATGGACTTTAAACAAAAGAGTCATGAGTTAAAACACACCCTTTAAACAGTTGTTAGAGCTGTTATTATACAAAAATCTGCAAAGCTGGGTTCAAGACAAATGCTAGTCCATTGCAGCTAACAGCTTACATTAAAGCCCCAGACAGACCGAGAGAGATGCTTTGCAAAGCAAGCACACTTGCTGTATGTTGCCGTTATTACAGACATCAAACTTGGAAAAAGACACATTTTACCTGATTCAGGTATGGGAGCATATGCCGATTCGGCACTTTGCTGCGCCAGTCTTGGCCTCTTGATCGTCACCCTCTAGGCCTGTGCCAGGTACATGCCTCAACTCTTCAGGGATCCCCCAACTGCCCCTTCCACAATTTACATGCTCTTCCCAGGTGTCTGGACCAGCCTACCAGGCCCTGGGACACAGTATGTGTGAGCTGGATCAGGTGCCAGTAAAGGTGCCGGTGCCATTCCCATAACAGGCAGCTGACCCTTAGCATTACACACATGGTCTTGCCGACGATAGCCAAAGACGCACCGAAAAGCATCCCAAAAATGCCTGGATCTTTGTTTTGGCTCAGGAGGCATGCATTCGCAATGCTTCAGCCTCCTCACTCAGGAAGTACAGAGCCCCCACTTAGGACATCTACAGTCTCCGCAAGGATCACAGCATCATCAGCAAAGTCCAGATCAGATCTGGACGTTGCCAAATGACACTTCACAGCTCACGGCCCCCATTACCCACCCCATTATCCTGGCCATATAAAGACACACCCCTAACTCACAGCATAATCAACTGGGAGAAAAGTCAAACTTCATAGCACTCTACCAGACAGGGATTCACAGCCTGTGTTGAAGCAGACAGACAGACCAACAGAGATGCTCCGCAAAGCAAGCACACTCGCTGTACATTGCTGTTTTTACAAACATCAAACTTCAAGGGGAAAAACACAAATTTTATCTGATTGCTGTGCTGTGTTAGTGTTATATCACTCAGTAATGCCTCGTGTGGTCACTACAACAAAATGCAAGCACAAATACCAGTAAGAAGGGTGTCACAAAAATCCATTCAATGGTGAAAATTTTACCAGTGATGATACTGATATGGCTAATGAAGAGTCATATGGCAGTGACATAGTGAGAAAAGTCAGAAGGGGAATCTGTTTAGTGCACTGAAATATCGATATGGCACTGTCAATTTAATAATTACATCACAAGTCATGATGATGCTTTATTGCTATGTGGATACTTCTGCTCATGCCTTACAAACATCCACCTGCTTACACATGAACCTGCACCCACAGAAATGGAAAGTCAGCGCCAGATCTCAAATCAGTGATAGCTAAAGATAGGCACAGCTGACTGGAAGTTGACAGGGGGCCATGGTCACAGTGCATCAGCTGGTGCTTTTCTTGCCGGGCAATCTTGTCAGTCCGAGCTGGCAAGGAGAGAGCTGTGAGCGAAGTAATCTTAAAGACAAAGGTCAACAAGTTGAGAGAGTGACGGAAAGAGCCATGACACACCTGTCACACCTCTGTCAGACCAAGAGTCAAGATGAAGGGGGTGAGAGGACGAAGAAGGTGAGAGAAAAGATGGATAGAAGGAAGAGAAGAAGAGAGAGTGGCAGTGCGATGAAGGAAAACATTACCATGACTAGAATCCCCCCCCCAAAAAATGAAATGGGAGAAAATATAAAGGGAAGCAAAGGGAGCCAGTGGTTTGAAACACAATAGAGTGAAGAGCAGGCTGGAGCTGCAGTCTATGATCCACTGGGAATTGAGGAGATGGGAGGGGAGGGGGGAGGGGATGGGGGGGTAAGATTTTGTTATTTTTCCCTTTCATGGTCTATTTGGTTTGCCAGACCATGCAGCTTAAATACCCTTGCTCCCTCCCTCCATCCCCCCACCAGCAGCAGTGCAAATCCAAGTTTGACTCCAAAACACACAAACAAGGAGGGACACACTTAAACATGCATATACAGTAGAGACAGTGACAGGCATGCAAACAATGTGAACATGACATGCCAGTGACTACAGACATGGACGTTTAATGCTTGAGAGTATTACAAGCTATGTAAATAATTAATAAAAGAGTGGAGTTACGCTTAGCTTGTCCTGAGTTGTTTGGAGCACGCTTTTACACACAAAATCATACCAGTGTAGACACATTCCTAGTTTTCCTTCTAAGCCATTTAATCCCTCTTCGACCCCTTGCTTTCTGGGACTCTCTGTTGCATGCACAGTATACAGTACATCCTAATAGTCTGCACTTTCTGCCCACCATGCATAACCCTCTAGTCTGTTTAATGTTTTTTTATTTCCTTTTGCTTCTCTCAGTTTTATGTGTGTGTTTTTTAATGTCTCAGCTTTATCACCTCTCTGTGTCCCCTTTCCTCCTTCCAGTGACAGAGAGCCGTCCCCATCTCCTTCAGAGACTCACAGCTCCCTAGCAGCGCCACCTTATATAACACTGTTAGCTCTGTGTGTTTTCTGATGCTGCTTTGCTCCGGGTACACCTCATTTCTTCCCTTTGTTGTTTTTGCCCCCCTCATTCTTCCCTTTCCTCAGTTGTTTCTGCACTCCACATTCCCACCCATATGTGTTTCCTTTGCACACACTTAATTTCATGTCTTTTTATATTATAATTTTCTGTTTCTTTCTCTCTACCACATTTCTTAGCCTCGCTCCCTTGCTATCCGCCCCCGCTCATTTTCTGTCTGCACTCATTTTCATTCTCCCGTCCTTTCTTCTTTGTCACTCTCGCTCCTTTTTCCCTTCCTTTTATTTTCTCTTTTTCACCCCTCCCTCTCACACATGCTCTCCTCTCTTACACCTCTTTCAGCATGTTGCATTGGAATCACACAATGCCTTACAGGAGGAGGGGGCAGAGGAGTGCCACTTATTCATAGTAGTCTAACGCTGAGCAATTGATTGAAATTTAGATTAAATTGCAATATGGCCTACTGGAATTTCCATATCACAGAAGGTGCAATTTATGTGTCAAATTCCAGTTTAACACTGAAATGTCCAGAATCCCACACCTACTAGGAAGACTGACCAAAGACCGACTGTTAGATTAGAGTCAGTTCTCTCTGATTGTAGACACCTAACACAAACAGTTATGCATCCATGTGTTGGAAAATCTTTTTTTAATGAAATAACATTTAAAAAATGCACATTTGCCCTAATCCATGTAAATATTTTTTCAATATTCTTTGTCATCACCTGCAGCAAACCTTAATAAGTCTGACTAAAACCCACTGTATTTGCTATAAATAATTTAGCTAACACTCTCAGAACAAGAAAATAACAGCTGGTTGTATCTGATTTGATGATGAAACATTCAATTATGATCAATTATGACCCTCTTTTATCGTTAAAGATTAAAGTGTTAAACAGTGTTTTAGTGAATGAGATGTTGATTCTATCAGTAAACCAGAAAAAGTTAATTTTCACAACATGAAAGCCTCACCCAAAAGAAATGTTACAAGCTAAGCTAAAGCAGCACAGCAAAAGAAAAATCACTAAATCTGTGTATTTCTATCTACTATTGCAAATTTTGATGTTATTTTACTTAATTTTTTTTTTAATATATTTTTGTTATAGTTGCTTTATATCAACCCATATTCTTGGCTTTTGTCAATGCTAACTGCATGTTCAGTTAGACATCTCTGCACTGGAAAAAGACAGCTGAAATTTCATGATGAAATGTTCTGATGACAAACAAAACCGTATTTTCTGATGATTCCTGACAGCTGGAAAGGGGTAATGTTTTAGTGTGGTTCCACCTGATACTGCCATTCAAACCAGCCTAAAACCTCTTCAGCCTGGTTTAATAAAATTACTAAATATCTAAAATTGGCCCAATTGCAGCTTACTCCGTGAGAAAAAATGAGTGATGCCAAGCAACCAAGATGCAGCTGCAACTGAAGAAAAATGTATCAATATATGTGCAGCAAAATCTATGCAATCCTAATGGCTGCGTGTGAACTTTCTCGGTGATTGTATTTTCTTTGCCTGGAGTGAAATTTGTTAGGATAACATTTGAAATTAAATTACAGACACTTTAGGAAAACTTGCATTATTAAAACATTTAATTCAGCAAAGTTATACATATGAAAAATGTTAAAACAGTCAAAATGACTGTCATGCTCTTTCTTGTGTTAATATAAACTATTATTATTATTATAACTATTTTAAGATGTATTTTGTGCCTTTATTTGATAAAGGACTGTGGAAAGATTTGGGAAACAGGGACGAGAGTGGGGAGAGACATGTGGCAAAGGGCCACAGGCTGGATTCAACTCGGGCCACCCGCGTACATGGGGCGCACTTTAAACCATCTATGCATCCCTTTGAATTATTTTTTAACAGAGATGTTTTGCTCTACACAACATATAAACATTCAATATTCATTTTATTTAGAACAATGTGCCAAAAAATCCTACTTTTCAGATTTTTTAATGTTTTTCTTTATTGAAATGAGAATGGCAAAAAAGATCATTGCCTTCAGTACAACAATATATATCAGATTTGTAATGAATCAGTCACATTTGATAGTTTTTTAGAACTTTTCAACCCTAATTTAGCCTTCGATTAACCTTAACATTACTTAACTTGCAAGGCAGACAGGTAATTGTTCTCCTTTATTTTCCTGCACTTCCGTTTGTTTGAGATTAGTGACTGGAGATCTGTGCGCTTTATGTTTTTTTTTAATTAATTTTGTCTCTATTTATTTATTTATTTACATATTTACATGTTTACATATCATGTTTCTTACAATTACTTAATTATTGACCACACTTTAGAGCTCCATGTTGCAATGACGATGGCTTGCAAGGCTGTGAGTTAAATGTATCAGTCAATTGAGTGAGGTAGATATTTAAGAACATGTCATTCATATTGATTCATGCATCCTTACATATAGGCCTGGCATACAGGGAAAAAAAACATATTTAATCTATCCAATACTATACTAATACTAATATCAAATGTATTACTTGTGTTTGATAAAATACATGAGATAAGCAACTCAAAACATAACTGCATAAAAATTGTGACTAGGTTATTTTCCCAAATCCCTTCGTCATACTTAGAACTTTAGAGAGAGTGGAAATGTTTAGAGAAAGAAAGCATGTGGCAATATTTGTCACAGACACACAAGTGAAGGTTATTCAGTGAAACCACTTCAAACTGATGTAACTCCAGAATATTCATGAGGCTGAAAGCAAATTGCTGTTGAGTGATTGACAAAGTAGTTTGAGTCTTAAATCCGGAGTTCCTCTCACAGACAGACATACACTAAATACTCGACTGATGCTGTAATTTGATGCCATCCAGGGTGCCATATTGCTGAGAAGACAGCACCTTTGTCTCTACATGCGAACATGGCAGAGTGCCTAGACTTCTCATGAGGATGTGCAGAGTGAGGAGCAGCACAGGAGGAGGAAGAGGAGAGTGAGAGAGGGGTACAGAATTGGTAATGCACTCCCCCAGCATACAGCGAGCCGCATGGAGGAGCCAGATAAGACACCCTGGCCCCTGCTCTGACTGCTGGAGTAAAGCCTCTCGACCGACGCGAGCGATGACTGCAAGGCTTTGGCCGACGCTCGGCTCTATCCATCTATAGCCCAGTGATGCCTCTATTACAATGGCTGCCCCACAGCTACGTGGGCCTGCGCCAGCTGCACAGGATTATAATTAGAGGAACCATGAAGTGCCCTGGACACTGGCAATTGATCTGACTGACAGTCCAATATTTCCACCAGGGAAATAAACCTTGGTTTGTCACCGAGGCAAAAGTGTGGACGGGGGATGGGAGGGAGAGTGGGAGTGATGTGGGTGTAAAGTGACAGAGGATGGAAAGTGACATGATAGAGGACTGGAAGGGGGATTTGGGAAATCTGTCCGCACTGCACTTTTTGTGTTTTCTATTCTCACCCAACTGTACAAACAGAAATGTGAGGTTGATTTAGTGCTGATATGTATAGCACAACAGTGAGTCTATGATTGAGTTGACTCCTATTCCCATGTTGAATCCAAGCAGCGCCTCCTCCTTCTTTGAACAGCAAAGTCGTGTTTGTCGTAGTGAGCTGCTCCAGCTCTTAATAACATCTAGCCTTGACAAGGGTCTTCCTGCAGAAATGCGAGCAGGCGCAGAGGGGAACTACACTTAACAATGTCAAACCCATCTGGTTTCTATCTCTCAGAAAGAAATATGTTGTGTGATGACAGTTCTCTGTGGTAAGACTGAGTTCTGTTATGAGCAAATCCAGGTCAGCCTGACAAATACATGCGTTTGTGTCGACATTTTGGGGTTGTTCTAATGTTTGCCTCTGTTGTTTCCTCTTAGGCTCCGGGGAGGCTTTCAGCTTGACAGCATCACTACAGTTCCCACAAGTCTGCTGCTGCTAGGTCACATGTCCAGAGAGAGAAAGAGAGAGACAGCTGGAGTACAGCGAGAGAGAGAGAGAGCATGGCGACAACAAAAACAGAGGATGATGATAAGTTAGGACAGATTCTAAGGCTGGGAAATGTTACACAGAGACACACCATTCTTGCATTTCATATATTAAACATGCCTACAGACTTCAGAAATATAGTCTAGCATACAGAACCCACGCACAGAGAAGTGTGAGTTTGTGTTTCACGATAAGAGTTCACACGGACATCCACACATTTGGCATTTTAGTCATTATATCCCTTTTTCATGTATTAAGCCAGATGGTCGTGTAGGAAGAACAATGCCTTTGGAAATAGAAGCCTCTTTTAATAGCATGCACACAGTATGGTTCATATCAAACAGAATTTTAGATGGAAACTTAGTCATTAATGCAGTCTGTTTTCCATTTAAAGCCAAGTTTAATGTTTTATATCACAGCAACAAAACTTCACTAAGAATCTACTTTTATGCAGGGAAACAAATCTATAATGAGTGTTGGCATGTTACTGAAAAGTTTACAAAACTTTATGTAATAGATTTTGATCCAGCAAGGAAGTTTTCTAGGTACATGCCAGATCCTACCCAGTGTTATCTGTACAGCATTGGAACGTTTTACCCTTTATGGGGCAAGAAATGGTCATCCACCCTCGAGACAGAGTAATTTTTTGAAGCCGACCATGATGATCAGTCAACATCACAGAAAATGACATCCCACCATCTGACCAATCAGCAATGGCCAAGAGAAACTCAAACTTCCTGTTTCCTCGAGAACTCGAACAATGCAGTTTTAGATATCTTTTGGTCCCGCACAAACGGCCCTCACATCCTAACTAAACAAGATAAGTTGATAATTTTACACATTTTAAAGGTGAATAGTAGAGCTAAATGTCATGGTAGGTTTCGTTTCCATGGGATTTCTACCAGTTGGGAAAAATGGTAACTGACATGCCAGGTGGATTTGTTTCACACATCCACCTTTGAAAAAAAAACTTGGAGGGTGATTGGAGATGAACGTTCCGTCTGTCACATCTTTACGGGCCAATCAGAGCAACAAAACACGAGACATCGGTACCCCCAAACTGAGGTGTGCCACTACCAACAAGTAAACTACATAGAGAACTGCATAATGCAAACCATGGCGACTGTAGACATGTCAGTACACTACTTTTGTCATTTTTGAAAAAAAAAAAAAAAAAAAAAAACTCACTGCTGTTCTTTGTTCTTTTTTTAACAAAGAAATGTCCTCAAGTTCTGATAAAGCTGGCACTTTGCATGCTAATCTCTTCCGCCATATTGGCACCAGTCTCTTGTTGCTGCTTGCATACGTCATCACTCTGCCGCGCCCAAAAGTACTGTCCTTTGTCGCTGATTGGTCCTGTCACTTTCTAACCGGGCCCAAATGGTTCAGTTGGGAGCTTTGTGAGTTGGATTTGCCAGTAAGATATACGGAAATGGGTGTATCCATCTGCTTTGCAAGGTTAGAAAAATGGAGGAACCATATGCCTATTTAGTGGTGTAAAATGCTGTCTATGTGAAATCATATGGCCACCTCATCTAGCAAGCCTTACTAAGGGTGTTCTCTTGAAAAATTATTCATAATATATGGGATAACAGCACTCTATAATGTAGTTAGATGTTGCCACAGTTTTGTACAAAATTAAAGACTGATCCAGTGGTAAATTTTACTCATTCATAGAAATTTGCACAGCATAAATAGTAAAACAGGTGTGATTTTTCACCAGTTTTATAGCCTTATCGTAGCTTTATTATACCTGTGTGGTTTATAATATTTTTTAATTTTACTGGAGCCTTATTTTTGCTTAAATTAATTCAGGTTGGTAATATTTGTGATGTTTTTAACATTTTCTGGTTGAATTAAAAAGAAAAGTTGATGGTATAAATTGTGAAATATATATGATTCTAATCAGTTTGACAACAGTGTAACAGTTTTGTTATATTCAAATAATATGAATCAGTTGTCATTTTATTGTGAGCCTCATCACTGTTAAATAAGGCTGGGCAATTAATCGAAAATTAGATTAAATTGGTAGTATGTTCTGCAGCAATTTTCAAATCACAGAAGGTGCAACATTTCTTTAACCTGAAATTTGTGTCAAAATAGCAGTTTTAAACTTTTTTTTTTTTGCAGCAGAGATGCTATGCATGACATATCATGCAATCATTCAAGTGCCAATGTTTTTAGAATAGTTTATAAAAAATCCTATCTTCCTTTTTGTACTTATTTTCTTATTAAAGCTGAGAATGACAAAACCCCTCCAATGCGACAATTATATCCAAGGTGTTATACAAGTCCAAATAATCATAATTAGATGTTTTTAAGAATTTTTCAGCCCTTGTTTAGGAATAAAAGAGAGCTAAGGAATAATTGCATATCAAATGGCAATTGCAATATTAGAAAAAAATTGCAATTAGATTATTTTTCAAAATCGTTCAGCCCTACTGTTAAACATAACTTAGTTATTCAATATTTGTGGTTAGCAGTGGTGTCCTGTTGGATTTTTAAGAAAAAAACAGGTGGCACCTCCATTAATTAAATGGCACTCTCTATTTGCCTTGCTTCTAAGAAGGTCAGAATGTAAAGGCAACCTCACCATGTCTTGTAAAATTAATGTTTTGTTTTAAAATTAACTTTTACAGTGCAATTAAACACTCATTAGGCTCTATTTGTGTTTACTTTCCCACTATAAAAATCTTAAAATGCATGGACTTTATGGAACTTTTGTTTATCACCATAAATAGGCAAGGTGCCATATGTGGTTAATTTGTTGACCTTCATTTTCACCATAATAATGAAAAGATATACATAAGTGGTTTCCACCAATCATACTCTATGGCTTCAATTTTCAATTTCCAAGTATTTCAATGAGTGTCCTATAAAAGGTTAAGCATTTATAAAGGACAGCAAAGGAAGCAGTGATGCAAACACAAGCAGTAAATAATTCAGTTCTGGTGCCAGATACATCCAGGTAATAATTTACTAATGTTACAGATTCAGGATTATTTTCAAACAAAGAGAAAAGGATGGAAACATCTGTGCATGCAGAGGAATGATTGCTATGTTCTTTCTTCTGATAAAGTCTGCACATGCAAAATGATGCAATCCTATGCAGCAGAGGGGCAAATATTGGTTCATAATCTGTCAAATTTAAAATTCAAATAATTCACAGAAGGCCCTTCTGAAACAGTTACATCCATTTATGTTAATTCTATCTGCATTTAGAACCCTGTGTTGCTGCAGAATATGGATTAAAAATGCCTTCGCTGCACTCTAACTCTCTGCAAGATGCAAGCATTTAACATTCATACATGATATGAGAAATGTTTTTTTTCTTGCATCTTCTTCACATGTTTTTAAAATGTAGTCACAGCTTTAGCAACCCTTTATTTTCCTTGATTCCTTATCTTTGTGTTCTGGACTAAAACATATTTCCACCTTCCCTCCATTTTTCTTCTTTTCCTCCCTGCCTGTACAACCCCTATAGCATCAAGGCTATTCAAAGCATCCAGAGAGTGCTTCATGTGTCATCTGCCAGGGTGACAGTAATGCACTATTTCTTTTCATCTTCAAGCAATGCCTGCATTATCAGTGTGTAAGATGTAGGGCAAGACAATATTAATGGTCTCTTTTTCTGGTGCGAAATGAAAGAGGCCTCAGCAAAACAAACAATCTGCTCTTTCTTCTCAAGGAAACTGAGCAGGTCTATCAAATGAGAGTAAAAAATGACCACTGTGTGTGCTGTTTGTCTCTGCTGGGTCATGAGAAGGATGGCTCTCTATAGCAAGGGCGTAGCGGGTGTGACTGCTCACAGCCTCAGCTATACTTCAGGATCCACTGCTGTGTTGCATAGACTCTTGAATGAGCTATGACAATGTTTAAGATAATAAAGCTTGAAAACTAGTCAAGAAAAGCAGTATGATACTAAAATTTACTTAAATTTCTGTAACACTGAAATTAGCAGAGTGCCATTTTTGACATATTTCAGAATTTGGAAAATTTGCATAATTGTATAGAATTAACACAACTGTGTATGATCGTCAAAGTATCAAAATTACACTTTAAATTTATCACAGGGCATGTTCAGAAATGTATTTATTGTATTGTACATTTTTTTATTAATCATAGGTGAATCATACATTTGTATTTCTGATCTTGTTCAACTTCTCAGAAAAAAATACAATTCGCACACTTCCCAGTATTTGCTGTATTGAGATCCTGCCGACAACGCCAATTTGAGAAGGGTATATTCCAAAAAGCTAAAATGAGAAGAAGACACAGGAGACTCAGATGCCTTATGTTGAGCTGTTTAAACAGTGACATCAACATATTATGAGGTTGAAGCCATTTCTGGCCCCAAGTAGTTCACCCTTTTATGACTTTAGGGCAACCTTAACTCTTTAGAGGGCACTCATTAAAATATTTGGAAATTCACATTTTAGAGAGGAGAGGAGAGACTCCTAGAGTCCCCACTCCTGACCTTACAGCTTGACCTGGGGCCTTAAAGAAACCTAACCATCCTCGGCATATCGGTGGAGACACAGAAATATCAGAAATGTCCATAACAGTACTGATAATTAAAATTGTAAGTAATAAAATCTATTGAAATGTAAGATTCTGCATTATGTGGATTGCATCATCATACAATAAATCACTGGTGTCAGCATCATCCACCCTCTTACAGTCAGAATCTCTTTCTATTCTTTGTTGTATTAAGAGCTAAAACCTCATGAAGTGACTTTTTTTTAACCACAAAGGTTTTGCATGTGGAAACTAGTGCCACAGAGCTGGGGGTCTATTTGTCAGAGAGGTCATGACTATAAAGGACAGAGCTGTCTCTCTGCATTAAAACAAAATAGACTAGAAAAAGGGCTTTCCGTGTGAACGAGTGGCCACACATTTATTTAATTTCCCCAGCTATACTGGATAGAGTAACAAAAGGTTTGTAAGGGGTACTGTTAGAGAAAAAACTAGTCAGAAAATAAGGCTAGAACTCTTTTAGCTAATTATAATGCCTAAGCTTAATTGGACACCAAAACGGTTATTTCCCATCCATAATCAAGTGAATGCACTTTTATCTATTTTTTTCCTATTTCCTCTATTTATGCAGATCTAGATTTTAATGAGCATCTCTTAAAATTATGCACATAGAGCAAGCAAGTCTGATGGAGAACGGGTTAGTAAAAGTGCATTAATAAATTACTCTTCCTGTCTGTATTCATACTTGTCAGAGACTACTCTCTGTGAGTTGATTCTACGCCTTCATTTCAGCTTGGAAAACTGTCTAAACAGAAAGGAGGAGAAGATTAAATCCCTTTTTATTTATTAGACATAGACGTTTTAATAATATGGGTTTATTGGGAAGCCGAGGCTGTATTCAGCTGTTTATAATGCTCTCACATCCTGGTAATGTATGGAAGGTCTATCTGCTGCTGAGGAGATATATTACAGCAGGAGATTCCTCCCAAGCAAGTTATTAAAAACACTAAACCATTAGCTTGAGCCGTGGCTCACAAGCCTCCTTCACTCTCCTGATCTCCTCTCTGCTCTCTTCAGCCGAGGGCCTAAAATTAGACAGAACATCCCTGACACACAGCAACACGCTAGCATGCACACACACAACTATTTATAGCACATTACTATAACAGTGACCTATTTGTTTCATTCCTAAACTGTCTGGGCTGCACGTTTATACACTGTACACCGTGTACTCAACATTTGAGATAAAGTCCACCATTAAAAGCAGAGAGTAGGTTAGAAGAACTGACCCTACATCCACTGGCTTGAAAAACATTAAAAAAAAACATACAGCACTGGCTGCTACCCTGACCTATATTGGAGAACAGATCCTAGTCACAGCCAAAAAAACTGAGACCCCACATAATGGATCACTGTGTTTTATTTAAGCAGCACTAATATGAAGGAGTCCCGTCCAGTCTTAGACAGAGGGTTTGTAGGCTACGTTGTGGCTCCAGGGAAGCCTCAGGCGCTCTAGCACCCACGGTCCCAAAAGAAGCCCAACCACCGCTGAGTGAGGGGAAAATTGGCTTTGAGACACAGAGATGGTATGTGGTAAAGAGGCAGGGAGAGGGGAGGACACAAAGAGTAAAAGAAAGGTGAGGAAGGCAGAAGACACAGATTTAAGGATAATAAAAAGAGACAGGGATGAGCATGATAGAAGAAAAAAAAACACGTTTCCATACTAAGCATACAGTACCTATAAAAGTGTTCAACCCCTTGTATGTGTAACCCTTTCATTGATTTTAGAAATCAGTCATGACAATCAATCAATATGTTTGGCTTAAAAATACAAAGATACTCTTTAATGTTTAAGTGAAAACAGATTTCTACAAAGTAATGGGAATTAAATACAAATATGTAATGTAAAAAAGTGTGTGCATAAATGTTCACCCCCTTTCAAAGAGACTGACATAATTCAACAAAGGTCCAGTCAATTGGGGCTAGTGGTCTCATTGTGATTGTGATTAATATCTTTTACTGTCTAGAAATTTAATTTTTGTGTGATAACTTATAAATTGCTACACATTTTAACTGTTTTTATTCTCCTCCTTACCATATTGATTTATATTCCTTTCCATCTCTTCCTAATATTTTACATGCTTTTAAATTTCTAGTCCTTAGGTCTCTTTTATGTAGTTGGTTCCTGTGTTGCCTGGATTGGTCTAGGTTTTTTTTTTTTTTTTTTTTTTTTTTATACTTTATTGTGTCAATAAGCAATAAGTAGAAGTTGACACAGAGAATCACATTTCTTTGTCACACATACATTTACATTGACACATTTTCCCATTTTATGATTTAAACCCTTGTTCCCTCACCCCTTGTTCACCCTCACCCATACAGATTAAAGGAAAAAGGGGAGAGGGGGGATTATATGTATATAGATATATGCATACATACATACATACATACATACATACACACACACACATACATATGCATACATACATACATACATACATATATATATATATATATATATACATACATACACATACATAAACATACACATACTCATATACACACACATACATATGTTTATACCTATATACACATACATACCTACATACACACAAACATCCATGCCCATATACACATACATGCACACATACCCATGCATACATACAGGTTTCTAGGTTATTCTGGGTTTTTATTCTGGGTTTTTATTTTATTTTTGGTCTTCATTTTTACTACAGAATCCTACATATCTGGGTTTTTATGTGGTCTTTCTAAATTGACATCTTTTTCATGTTTAGAATGTTCTGCTAGTTTTTTATGATGTTGGAGTTACATTGCTGTCTGAGTTTTTCATGGGTTCTTCTGTTGTTGGGGTTTTGTCTTTATTGTGATATTCTGCTGTTTGTGTTTGATGCTTTGTAACTGTGATTCTGCTTATTGTCAAAGCACTTTGTAAACCTCTATTTTTAAAGGTGCTATACAAATAAAGTTTATTATTATTATTATTAGTGGAGCCAGTGAATGTGTCTCAAGTGATTTTTGTATAAAGACACCTTTGTCTGGAAGGTCTAGTCGCTGGTTAACCAGTATTCCTTGCTACTGTTACACCATGAAGACAAAAGAACAATTCAGAGACAGGGTTGTTGAAAAGTATAAGTCAGAAGATGGAAACAAAATTTCCAGGGCACTGAAAATCCCCCAGAGTTTAGTTAAATCCATCATCAAGAAATGGAAGCAATATGGCACATGTGTAAATCTGCCAAGATCAGGCCATCCTCATACACTGAGTGACTGCAAGAAGGAGACTAGTGAGAGAGGCACCAAGACACCTATGCGTACTCTGAGTTACAAGCTTCAGCAGCTGAGATGGGAGAGACTCTGCATACAACAACTATTACCGGGGTTCTTCACCAGTCAAAGCTTTATGGAAGAGTGGCAAAGAGAAAGCCACTGTTGAAGCAAGCTCATTACATCTTGGCTAGAGTTTGCAAAAAGGTATGTGGGAGACTCCTTGGTCAAGTGGAAGAAAGTTCTTTGGTCTGATGAGACCAAAATGGTGCTTTCTGGCCGTCAGACAAGCCGCTTTGTTTGGCACACATCAAACACTGCATATCACCACAAACACACCATCCCCACTGTGAAGCACAGTGGTGGCAGCATCATGCTGTGGGGATGCTTCTTGGCAGCCAGCCCTTGAAAGCTTGTAAAGGTGGAGGATAACATGAATGAAGCAAAATATTGGAAACTCCTGGAGGACAATCTTGTTCAGTCTGCAAGACAACTACAGCTTGGGAGAAGATTTATTTTCCATCAAGACAATGACTCTAAGCATACAGTGAAACCTACACAGAAATAGTTTAAAGACAACAAGGTGAATTTTCTGGAGTGGCCGAGTCAAATCCCAGACCTCAATCCAATAGAGAATTTGTGGCTGGACATGAAAAAGGTGGTTCACGGCTGATTCCTAGCAATCTGACAGAGCTTGAGCAGTTTTGCAAACAGGAATGGAGTAAATTTACAGTGTCCAGATGTGCAATCCTGATTGAGACTTCCACACAGACTCAGTGCTGTGATTCCAGCCAAAACTGTATCAACTAAATAGTAATCTGAAGGGGGTTCATATATATGCAGTCACTTATTTTACCTAATATATTTTTGTTTAATTAACATTACTTGGTAGAAATATGTTTTCACTTTAACATTAAATAGTTTTTTTTTGTATAAAAAATCCAAAATATATTCAATTGATTAATAAAATCAATAAAAGGGCAAAAAATCAAAGACAGTGAATACTTTTATATGCACTGTAACAACAGCATACAGATAGGCTTACATGCAAGCATATTCCCCATTATTCAAGTACAGAGAAGTGTAATGCATCTTCATAATAGCACTCATTCATAAACAGAGCAGAACAAAAACAAACAATAACATAATGTGGAGCAAAATTGTTGAACTTGTCAACAGGACAGAGAGAGCTGAAAAACACTGTTACAGCCAGGCGTACATGGGTTCAGGTAATTCACAGGAATTTGGCAGCATGACAAAAGACATAAATCAAAGGTATGTATTTTGGTTTATACAAAGGCTGAGCTAAAATTACAGGTCAGAAAAGCAATTACTCCTTTCTGAGGCTGTCAAATCGAATAAGAAATGTGTTTTAGACAAAAGACGGAGAGCAGTCTAGTTGATGGGTGTCATAACACGCTGCAGTTTCACCCTGAGGTGGGTAGATTTGTTTTACCTTGCAATTTTTTTACTTGAAAGGCATATTTTACAACGCAGATGCTGTTCAAGTCACATGTGTTGAATTGGTAGTCATGCTTTGCCTTTCTACTCTTACTGTTACTACTGAAATTTTAAAAAAAAGGCAGTTTGAGAGAGTAAAGTAAAACATTAGAGATACAGAGACATGCATGCTTCCTCTGACAGAAGAGAAACAAGCTTAAATCAATGCTTCAGCTGTTGCCCATTTCAGCACCACGGACAGCACCACAGTCAGCAGTTCATATCATTTCAATGGGAATCCTTCAGCTGTACATCTACTATCCCTTAATATAACAACTCATTAAATCAGTACTAACCACAAAATATTGTATCACACGTCACAGATATTTGATTAGCAGCTTATATCTAAAGCTACATGACAACATAATTGCTGCTCCACTCTCGCCTGAACACCCTGTGATTATCCTGCTGGAAAACAAACACATAAGCAAACAAACAAGCAAACAAACAAATTAAAAAAGCAGGCTACAAAAGCATATAGCCCTGATTTTGGAAGCCAGCACTCCAGTTAAAACCTCCATCTGTTGAAATGCATTCCCAAGGTGCTCCTAGAAACTGTGAACGCCCACACACTGCAAACTCTGCCAGGAGAACAAAGACAAACATTTCAGAACCCCCGTGCACCTCTCGCACCACAGCGCATGCAGAAGAAAAAAGCTTTTCCCCCTGCTAAATATATGGGCTTGACGTGGGAGCGTGTGGGCTGCTGAAGGCTCAAGATGCAATGCTTTACTTAACACAGTTCTGCAATATTAAGACAGTCATATCTCCTATCAGTCCTCCTTATGCTGACATCCCACAACACATAGCCTAGTTTATCAGGTTTCATTTATCTTATAATATTTTAAGAGTTAACAGTGTTGTGTTAACAGTGAGAAATATGCCATGAATGATTTCATTAATTTTCTAATAGCTTCTTAAAGCAGAGAACAAAGAGACATTAGCACGGCGAAGCCAGCCACAATCTCTTGGTGCTCTGTTCTCCTGCTGTCAGTATTCGTCTCTCTAAACGCATTCACAACATCTCCCAAAAAAGATTTCTATACAATAACAACCCCAGCCTCTAGTCCATTCATATTTATAGCCAACATCAAAGAGAAAAGGCAATGCATCAGAGCCCATTTTGGCTCAAGGGGAGGGAGCCATTTTCACAGTTTCTCAACGGGAGAGTAAAATTGTTTTCATCGCAAAATCCATGGCCATCTTAAATATGCCCACTGCTGTGATCAACACTCAAACAAAGGCTTTAATTTGAGACATTGATATTAATTTGATTTACTTTGACCTAATGGTTCCCAGTCAGAGAAGCCTGGAGGTTTAACTGTCCAAGCTTAAAGACACAAAAGTCAGGGTTTGAACGGGTTATCTCCAACTCTTGCATATCAAAACATTTACTTCATCTTACATTTTTAAGCCTTTATTCCAGTGACTGCATACAGATCAACTCTGATGTTAGTTGGTACCAGAAAGTGCACTCTTTTATTGTGATGTAGACTAACAGTGAACACTAAATAGTGATGATCAATGATGCAAAAGCACAAATCAGAAAGACTATCTGATCTTAACCCTCTAGAGGATTCTGCTTCTAGTCAGTGGCAGAGCTGGATGATATAGTTGAAGTCAATATTATGATAGAATATGCATTGATTTGATATACTGTACATGCCCTTTGTTTCATTGTTCTGCTTCAGATTAAAAATACATATCTTTGCATATGTAACATGATCTGCTTTCTTTGGAGATATCTTGAACTGGAGATGGTATGATACATGGTTCAAAACCACAGAAACAGAATTCCTTAGCATTCAAGATGGGGAATTTTCCTGGTTTTAATCAACAAAACTGTCTAAAATTAACAAATAATTTGGCAAAATAACATTACCAAAACATGTCAAGTGTGTTTTGTTTGATATAGAGAGTGTAACCTCTTCTGCCCTCTGTCTATATGACATCTATAAGAGTAATTTTTGTAATTAAGTAAAATTTATTTGATATAGCACCTTTCATAGAACAAGTCACAGAGTGCTTTATAAAACAAAATAATAAAACAGCTAAAATACATACAAAGAGTAAGAATAAAAGACAAAATTAGTACAAGTATACAAAATTACAACAAATGATCAAAAGCCAGTTTAAAGAGATGCGTTTCAGTTGCTTTTTTAAAACCTCAATTGAAGCAGCAGAGCGTAAGCTAAATGGAATAGAGTTCCAAAGGGTCGGGCCACATCCTCAAAGGACCAATCCCCTCTGGTCTTCAGTTGGACCCGAGGGACGACAAAAGCCAGTGTAGAGAATATAAAATGGGTGTCATGTGGGTTGATCTGCTGGACCTGGTTAAGAGTCTAGAAGCAGCATTCTGTATCAACTGTAGGCTGTTAAGAGAGGATTTATTGAGGCAGGTAAAGATGTCTTTATCAGATGCCAGATACTGTCGACTTGCATAAATCGATATTGTAAATAACACCTAAAATTGGCCTTCAAATTGTGTAGTGTGTCTGGTGTGTAGCCAGCGTTAGTGCAATAAACTTCTTTGATTTCTTTTGATTTCTTCTTTGATACTGTTAGTACAAAAGTATGTGGCCACACCTCTTGATGATTAAATTCAGGCGGTTCAATCAGCCCCGTTGCCACAGGAGTATCAAATCAAACACCATGCAGTCTTCATTTGTGATATAAAATGTGTTGTCATGAAGAGCTCAGTGGTTTCAAGGCTGGTACTGTAATGTAAGTCATTTTTGCAATAAGATAATTTGTGAAATCTCCTCCCTGCTGGATATTCCACAGTCAACTGTGAGTGATATTATTAGAAAGTGAAAGTGTTTAGGGAACAACAGCATCCCAGCCACAAAGCCAAACACCACTTAAAATCAGTGCTGAAGAAATCTGAACTTCCAGTGGCATTAATGTATGCACAAAAACTGTCTCAGCTTTAGAGAATTGATTTCCAAAGCCAAGCAGCTGCATGCAAGCCTCATATCAACAAGTCCAGTGCCAAGCATAGGATGGAGTGGTGCAAAGCACTCAGATGGGTGAGTTTTGGTTTGACGGATGTCTTTATAGCTGACTATAAAGACATGGTTTGATGAGGACAGTGTGGAAGAACTTGACTGGCCCTCACAGTGCCCTGACTTCAACCCCATCAAGCACCTTTGGGACTGGAATGGAGACTGTCAGCCAGGCCTTCTCATCTGACATCAGTGTCTGACCTCATAAATGCTCTACAGAATGAACAGGCACAAATTCCCATAGAAACATTTCAAAATATTATGGAAAACCTTAAAAGAAGACACACTCACACTTGATATCAGTGTATTAAACAAGCTAATCGTGACATAATTACTGAGGCCACCCCATCATTTGTAGCAAGTAACATTTTTTAAGCAAACATATGAAACAAACAAAGGAATTTCAAACCAGTCTTGTCAGATGTATGTATAGACTTTTATGTTTAATTCAAACAATGTCTGCAGTATTTCCTTCTATTCAAGAAGCAGTAATTATATGCTTATTCCCAGTCAAAGCATGAGAACATTGTCTGAATGATCCCTGTCCCCAATATGTCAGAGCAGGACCTCATCACAACATGCAAACATCCACAAAACCTTCCATTAACCTCTGTCCACCCGTCACTGGGGATGCTAGCAACATAATAACACACTTAAAAAAGACAAGGACATCCATTTTGTTCATTGTGTTTACGATTCACATGGTGACACTGAGAAATCCCATCCACCTCTCTGTCAGAAGAAATCCATTAGTCAGACCAAACGCGGACACTTAGAATGTCAAACGCACAGGTAGCACATAATTTGTTTCACAACAGTGTGATGGCTCCAAATGGAGAGTGCTGAATAATGACTGCCTGTTGTAGAAAAATGCAACAATTTGAAATCACCAGAGGGAGAATATTTAAATGTTTGTTGTTTTAAATCTCAGGAACAGTTTATGCCTTTGGTGGTGATTATTCACTCATGGGCTTTTGTAACAAAGACAGCATTTAAAATATAAGATCCTTTTGTATTAAGGAAGTGTTTATACAAGTACATTTATATGAGAATATGTTGCTTTTAAGAGGCTGTTACAAAATGCACATTTTTCCTGGATGTTCTTACATTGTTCTTTTGGAAAACCTTGTTCCTGAATCTGTCTCCTCCTGTCTTTCAGGCAACAAGAGAGGAAGCGGCACCCGCAGCTTTGTTGTTCTCCCTAATGTGAGCTAATCCGGACACTGTCACATCAAACGCAGGGACATCTTAGGTGTTATGTAGATAGTGTTTATAGAAACTTAGCCAGGCTCAGTCCCTGTGGGCCCCTCTCTTGCCTTTTCATTTGGATGGAGGCAGAGAGATAGGCCATCTTCAAAGCCCTCTGTGTCTCGGTGTATCGACCACGCTCCTCTGCAGCCCTAGAGGCTTCCTATTAGAAAGGATTTGTCTTACAAGCTCTGTGTGCTGCCACTCTGAAAAAATATCTAATAAAAATTGAAAAAAACATGGTGCTAGGTGAGTTTCTCTTCAGAAGTCCTTTTGCTTCCATATGCATTTGGGCTCTTGCTTTGAAACAGCCATCTTATTCAGTCATTTCACAGCACCTCGTCCTTATATGTCAGCATACATATCTGAAATGGAAAGATCTTACTGCAGCTGACCGACAGCCCCACATCAAGCTATCAAACACACGCTTTACCGTCATAGCTCCATTCACATGGAACCTAGGCGATATGTCATTGCTCTTGTTTATTGCAAGAGGGAATAGCTCTTTCTGCCTTTTGCAGCAGAAGAATAAGCCTGGATTTACAGCTCAGCGATCCCGTGTTTTGATAGGGTAAGGCTGAGATGGAGCGACATTTTTTTGATATTTAGTAATTTCTTATTTTCCTCCAGATGCACTCCATGCTGATCCTTAGATAACTTGCCATCCCCTTTGCTTTTATTACTGTACGTCCTATTTCTGTAAGCTATAGGCAGACCACTATCGAGCATCTTCAATAAGGGGGGCAGGGCTGCAGAATGATAGCAGTGATGACAGAGAGTGAAAGAAAAGTGCAAGAGAAGAAAGAGTGAGGGAAAAAGTTCAACAGAGACTGAGAGAAAAAGAAAAGGCTTTTATTTGCCACAACCTTAAATAAACTTTTGTAATATAGCTGTAGCTGACAAGCTTATAGCCCCAGGGCTTTTCACCACGAATGGACACTATAGTAAATCTGACGTTGTTAGATCCTGCTCATTCAGCCTGGAAAAGTAAGAGCTTTAAGACATGTTAGAGGACATGGCAGCCTTTATCAGTCATATGGACCACATTTTAAAAGTTCAAGTAGAGTAGACTGAATTTATCAAATTTATTTGTATTATTTCAGCCCTAAAAAACAGTACTACTACTATTACTAGTCTTTCATTGGCACAGTGATGATAGAGTAAAATTTCAGCAGGGGTATGTCAATCTGTACGTAATGTTACAAGGGTGAAGTGATGAATATCTGTATCAGCCAATAGGGTCCCCTAAATACTGACAAATATTCAAATTTCAGCAAATAATCTTGCGTTCAGCTTTGTCTTTAGTCAGTATGAGTCTATCCAGTCACTTCAGCTTAGTGCTGGCGAGCTTGTCTAACTAATTGCTGATTCAGAAAACATGTTTTATTGGGAAAGAAGTTACCCTTGGGACAAACACTGATTTGTTTTTTTAATGGTCAAACATTAAAGACGATGTCAGCACAACAGGAATCTCAGACCATCTCTGGGAAGTAGAAGTACCATACATTTGTAAGACATGTTTTAAGGGGCATTCCAAGGGGAATATTATGATTAGAAAAGTTCCAATACCATTGTTTTCCTTCCTGATACTGATTCCAATACCAGAGCACCAATGCTGAGCACTGATCCGATACTGGTGTAAACTTCCTGGACTGACTGTGCCGTGGAAAACATATTATCATAGCCCTACAGTGAACACAGAATATGGCTAAACAAATAAAATGGTAATGTACAGCCTCACTGTGGCACTTAAAGTTGTTTTTTATGCTAATTACAGTGAGTTTTACTAAATATTGAAATAAAAAATGACAATGACAATGCAGACAATCTCCATAATGATCTGGGTGTTTAAGCATGCACAGTTTGACACATCAGTGATGATGGAACAGCCTGCCATTGGTTGACAGCCCCTCACAATGCAATCTAGGAAAACAATATGACCATCATCATTTGAGATAGCGGTAATAAATGATCAACAAGGGATAAAAAAGGATAAAAAGTAGGGGTGGGTAAAAATATCAAGTAATCAATGCATTGCAATGCATTGCAAAAATTCATTTTTACCAAGTTTGTTCTGCTAAATACTACAAGGCTAAGGATTACAAACTGCATTCGTGTTATAACTGTAGCACTTCAGTTTGTCACCCATATTAAAAAAATGTTTTTCTTGGAGAATCAAAGAAGCCGTCTTAAAGTTTGGTTTTTGTTTTTGAGCTGGAGGAACTCGTAATAACTATATCAAATCTCATAGCTCGCTTAAACACCAGAATCAAAGACTTATAAAGAAGTGAAAAAGGAAACTTCTACTGTAAATCAGTGTCAGCTAGCAGTGAAGCTGTTATTTTAAACATTTCTATTGTCCCTGACTTTAAGAATCAGTGTCTTATGTTAGACATATGATACTGTACAGGGCCTGCTTGATTCACTCTGCTTCAAAGAGAGAGAGTGGTAAAAAGTCCAACTCTAGGAAAACCTCTCAGAAGAAGTAAAAGGAGAAATCAGAGAAGAAAGCAGTAGTTAAAACAGCTGCAATAGCAAAAAAAAGGATGAAGAAGTGGGTTGGTCAACATCCTCTGCTCTTTCCCAATCTTAAAAGAGGGGTACTGGAGAGAAGTCTTTCAGGAATATTTTAATAACACTGCGGTAAAAGCACACCCATGAGACAAGCGGGTACAAGCTGAACCCATCAAATTAATCTCAGATAAATTTGCAAGTCATCATCATAATTTAAAATGTTTTAGAGACTGAATAAAAGATCAAAGAATAAAAGGAAGCGGTGTGATGACAAAGATGTACACTGCAGACAGAAAGAGTGAGAAGAAAAAAGGCGGGAGAGTTTGCATAGCAGACATATCCTGATAGAAAAAGATGAGGCCAGGCAGAGGGACACTGTGGGGAGGAAAGCTGCTTTCCAAACTTTCTATGCTGCTGCAGAGTCATTCAGATTGATAGATTCATAAATAATGAATCAAGAAAAACAGGTAAAATAAACTCCGTAAATAGACGTGCTGTCTCGTCCTCTGCCCTGCTGCCTAATGGATTGTGCCTGTGCACATCTTTGCTGCAGTTTATATTTATGTATGTGTGTTTCTGTGCATGAATACACACTCTTGGTAATCATTCGCCTGAGCTCCGTTTCAGACTTTTTTTCTTTTTTTTTAAAGTTGTGTGCAAACATATAATGTGTAATATTCTCAGGATAACCTTTAACTCATAATACAGCGACAACAGACTATATTATATTTACCACATGACAAATAAAACCTGCATAAAAGCAGCTAGACACAAAATAAACTCAAGGAAAATGAAGATAATGTTTCATTAAAAGACAGACTTCATTAAACATTTAATATTCAGTCACAGCTTCATCGCCTGCTACAGCTGTGACCAATCAGTCCAGCTTTAACTGTTTATTTCAAGCAAGCATGGCACCAAGTTAATAAAGCAACCCCAAAAAACAAAATATCAAGAAACTTTCCTCATGTCTAAAACATATTTTCCTCACATTTCTTGAATTTAAGAGAAGGAAAAAGCCACACAAACAGCTCCCTCAGTCACATGATTACTATATCAACCAGCTGTGGACTAAGGCGCGACCCAGCTACAATACAGAAAGAGACACGTTTCAGTCTGCATGTATCCGTCTGAATCCAAAATTAGTCATTATTTAACAGAGACCATTCTTGGCATCTGCATTAGAAGTACTAAGAAAAGGAAAAAAGAATATTTACTAAAGAAATTGTCTGCGTTTATGTTAGCTTCCATCAATGTCAAACAATAGGTCATTTTACAGTACTGTCTGAAAATGGACTGGGAATAGTAAAGTAAACAGCTTAAAATCGTTTTCAGAAAATAAAGTTGGTGCCTCTGTAACAATGTTTGTATAACAACCATATTCATTTAATCTCAAATTTAAATACAGAATATCTGGATTTAAAAAAAAAAAACTGTACACCGCATAAAACCTGTTTAACCTTCTATGGGTAAAGGAACCATACATGGTCACCTCAGTAGACTTCTTTCGTGGTCTCCCACCAACTCTCTGTGATACAGCAGAACCAGAATGATTTCTCAGCCAGTCAGTAGAGATCAATTAGTGTCACATAAAAGTGACATCACAGCACCTGACCAATCAGCAATAGCCCAGGTGCTCACACTTCATGTTTCCTTCAGAACTTGAAAAGTGCAGTTTTACGTCTCTTTTGGTCCCAAACAAATTGCCCTAAAATCAAAACTGCAGTAAATTGATGAAACCCACACATTTTAAAGGTGAACATTAGAGCTAATTGTCATGACAGGTTTGTATAGGATCTCTTGCATTTACTGATATTTCAGCACAAAAAATGGAGGAATCATGTATGGATATATGCCCAATAAGGATGTCACATGGTGTCTACATAAAAAGATTTGGCCTATTTACGTAAGGTATTTTCTTGACAAATGACTCATTATATATAGGGTTATAGTACTCCAAATAATTTTATAGAATTTTCCAGAGAACAATTTTTTGAAAATGATTTTTGGTCATTTTTAAAACTTAATAACGGGGTTTATGTCTAGTTTCATGTTCACCGTGAATTCTTATTTTTGCTTAAATCTATTAAGGTATTCAATATTTGTCATTGTTGTAGGTTTTCTGATGAATTATAAAGAAAAACAAATGTTAGGAATAAAAAAATAAATAGGGATTCCCGATATTGGATTCCTTGCCGATATGCTGATATTTACAAATTAATTTCAGCTGATACCAATATCAATACTGACATTCAAATATGTATTTCAGACCAAAAACTTCAGTCCTTTGAACACATTTGAATGTGTAAGGAGGAACACAGAAGCAGACTGAAGTACTTAACACACACTTTGAAGTCAAAAGATTGAGAATGAACAAAGAAAAAGACCTCAACTGGCGTAGGTCTGTTGGTCAAGACTCAAACCTTACAACCTTTATTCATACAAATGGCAAAAATTCAGTTGATAAATTAATATATTCACAGCCAAAATATCGGTTTTAAAAATTGTCAGAAATTTAGATATCTGCAAATACCGATAACTGCCTTTTTAAGCTAATATCTGCCGATATTGATATAAGGATGAAAATATCGTGCATTCTTTAAAATATAGGTGAATTTAGTCAGTTTTGCAACAACATAACAGTTTCTTTATTCTAAAATGACATGTAACCTTTATTTTGAGTCTCATCCCTGCTAAAAATCCACCTAGTTCTTCAATATTAGTTTGATTATTATAGTCTCCTGGGGAGTTATAAGATAAAACTTGTGGTACCACCATTACGTATATATATATATATATATATATATGAGACTGCAGCCATCTTAGATGACTGTGTGGTTTGACCTGTCTCTGTTCCATGTCCTAAGTTTTATGGAAAGTTAGTTAAACTAAGTGCCAGCTTTAATTTGATTTGGTCATATCTACCCTGATGTCTCAAATATGTATGTCCACATTGGTAGAATAGATTTGCAATCTGTTTTTTGATGACCCTGATGAAGAAAATGAGCTAAAATGTGTCTTTTAAATAAAATTTCAGTTTTTATAGTTAACAGTTTGTGCTTTTCAAAGTAAAAGCCTGGTTTAGTATTTCTTTGGAAGTTTGTACCGAATGTTTTTATTTTGAATAGATCCTGGCGCACAGCAAAGCACACAGCCAGTGTGAAATCCCCATAGCGCTGGTTACAATCAGCCATTGAACACAGAAGAAGTAGTACAGCTTGAATTTATGCCGGCAGTTAAGCTAAATGTGTTGGGAAAGTGACACAAAATACAAGAAATCTGGGCTTTTTTCAGGACAAGTGGGACATACAGTGATGTTTTGTATTATTTCAGGTCAAAACTGCGTCATTCCTCATTTATATAAGTTTGAATGATTGACATTTTTTTTAAAAATGGGTTGTAATTTGTCCTCATAAACATGGGGGTGGCTCCTGAGGCTAACTCCTTGAAATAGTGCATGTGGAATGCATTATTTCCTGATGTGCAAAATGACCACATAATCATGGACATATCGGCTTTGCTATTTCAAGATAATAAGATAAATAAGTTGAGATCATTAGTAAACAACCAAATTTAAACATCATGGCAAAATGGAGTAAAATAAACTTTATGATGGATTTTGGGCACTGACCCTCTATAAATTTAGCATCAAGAAGAATAGGACAGCGAAGTGAATTTAGTTTCATATATTTAGTTAGGAAGAAAAAAACCCAGAGGAACATGAATACGTTGCTCTGCTGGGGTCAGCATTTATTGAGGGTTGCTGAAAGTCTTTTAAGAGCCTCTGCAATAACTTGTTTTAATCTACTAACGAATCAAAGCAAACAAGCGACTGATTCTATATGAAAACAGCCTATTATCAAAGGGATGTGAGGATCACAGCTTCATAATTGCTTTGTTTTTTAAGTCTGTTGTTGACTTTGATTTTTCTGCCTGCTTTTCTCTTTTTTTCTTATCGTCTTGCTTCTATTCTCAATCTGAGAGACAGCTGATATTCACTGAGTGTCAACCTACTGATTAACTCTTTGTGCTTTATCACTGGATTCAACAAAAGAAGGAGCGCAGCTGTGTTGCCTTATCTCCAGTTTCATACAGTACGGGCTAAAACTACTAGTCCTGATCGGGGCGGTGAGGCTGTCCATCAATACCTCCCACCCTCCATTGCACTCCATCTCTCTCCCTCCATCTCATTTCTTAATCTTCACAACTCAGTGATTCAAATATCTTTCCTTTAACTTCTCATTCGGTTTCACAGCCTCCCTGTCTTCTCCCTGACCAATCCCGCTCCTTCTCCTCTAATCTACATTTCTTTGCCTTTTTTTTTTCTCTTTTCCATTTATCTTTTTCCATCTCCAGGATGACTTCATAGAGCTACCTCCTGCCCGAGATTCTGCAGAAAGCACATTAAAGGATGCACACCGGCTTACCCCGCAAAACAGCGTGACTTTAAATTGCATCCTCCCAAAAAAGTACCAAATACATTCCCTGTATGCGTGCCACAGCTGTGCAGGGAGCCACAAGGGCTGACAAGAGTGAAAGGCCACAGCGTGGCTGTGCTCTCAGTGCAGTCATACACACATGAACACATAAATGCAAAGCTGTGCACAGTGCCAACGAACTCTGCAAACAACAACACAACTCAGTGAGGTGTGTGTCCCTGTAAGCCCTTCACGGGATGCAGGGCGCCATGGATTTGGGGTTGCTGAGGAAGTGAGGGGTAGAAGGGATTTTAATGTTTCACCTAAATGTGCGCTTGCTGCCTGGACGACATCCAGTGTACTGTTTTACTTTGAATTATTAAAAGCTGCCTCTCATTGCAGCAGGGACTGAAATAGTTTAGAGGCCAATGACTATAGCTGTTGGCACATAACTATACAATTCATATTCCTGGCATTTCTGCAACCATCCGACTTAGTGTTCCAACTTGCTCCATGATGGACAAAACAACTTTAACAACAGAAAGTCCATTAAATCCAAATTTGATTAAGGCTGTCAAGATTTATGGCACTAACCTCCTACGACCCTGTATATACATTTAGGGACATTACATTTGGGCTGTCTTACAACAAAGAAAAGATTTCTGCTTTTAGAATTTTTGAGATAATTATCAGGAATGACCATGGAAGTTAAGGAATTCTATTAGAAATGTCATGGGCATTTTGGGGGTGAATTTGTTTGGGTGTTTTGGTGAATTTGCATTAAAAAAAATAAAGAATTCTCATGGAAATTATGAGGATAAGTCTGTATATTTTGAAAAGTTTAATTGAAAGTTTGGATGAAATTTGTTTCATTTTTTTGGGTGGGCATTTTCATTGAAATTTGGAGGAATTTGTTTTGAAAATATTTTGGTACTTTCATGGAAATTTGGGAAAATTGTTTTCATTTTTTTGTGGAATTAGATTTGGAATTGGAGTCTTTGTCAATATTTTTTTCATGGAAATTTCAGGGAATTTGGTATGCTGTTTGGGGAATTTTCCATTATTTTCATGGAACTGTGGAATTGAGGGGAATGTGCTAAGAATTTTTGGGGGAAATTTACTGGCAAGGTTTTTTTTTTTTTTTTTTTTGAAGGTTTTGGGTTAAATTTGTCTCTTGAATCTTTTTTTGCATTTTCGTAGCAATTTTGTGGGATGTGCTTGGACATTTGGTGGAATTGTTTAAGATTTTCAGGCAGTTTCATGTAAATTTGGTAACTGTTTTTCTAATATTTTGACAATTTGATTCAATTTCCTTTTAGGAATTTGCCTAAAGAAATGTTTGGCATTTTCATGGGAATTGGGAAGTTGGATTTGAATTTTTTGGAGAAATTTGAGTAAAGATACTAAAGCCCTTTCACTGCAATGTTGGAAATGTATTTGTTTTTTGTTTGTTTTTGTTTTGTTTTTTTTGTTTGTTTTGTTTTTTGTTTTTTGTTTTTTTTTTTGCAATTTGATTAGGAATTTATTACCTTTAAAATTTTCAAGGATTTTCATGGAAATTTCAAGAAAATTGGATATTGGGGAATTTTCCACCATTTGGGTTAAATATTTTGGTACTTTTATGAAAATCTGTGGAGGAATTTAATTTGGAATTTGTGTCCTTTGAGTTCTTCAAAAAATTTCTGGGCAATTTCAGGGAATTCGTTTGGATGTTTGGGCGAATTTTCCATCATTTTCATGGAATTATGGGGTATATGTTTGTACATATATGGGAATTTGTTGAGAACTTTTGGGGGGAATTTACTGGGGAATTTAGGGGAAATATGTTTGAATATTTTCAGCAATTGAATTTAAACCATTGACCAACTGGCTGACACTCAGCCAAAACACATGCTCAAACGCCTATTCAGGGCTATATTTTCTGCAGAAACAGGACTTTCAGGAGACTTGCAGATTTTTAGTATTTCAAAAAAAAGCATGATTCCTGTTCAAAGACAAGGCTGAGCTTTTAAACGTATCAGATCCTATCAATCCCAAGTAAGTGTGAGAAACTAAAAATGCATTAAAAACAAAAGATTGAGTCTCAGGAGATTAATCATAATTAATTATCATCCACAATTAGCACCTTCATTGTTTTTAATTGTGATTATTCCCATGCTTTATTGTCTGCAACTGTCATCCTTTAGTCAGAGTGATGTAAAATAAGTCTTCTACTACTCCTCCTCAATATCTCATTTCGATTATAAAAACAAAAGTGGAATTTTGAAAATGCAATTAAAAGGATGCACTAAATCCCAATAAACTACAGAAATCATGAGATTTAGTGCAATAAAAATATAGACTGTAGGACAGCCCTAAATTTGATACATTCTAAAAATTAGAAATTCTAACACTAAAAACTGTAAAAAAAAAAAAAAAATGCAAACATGCTTGATCTTGCTGGTGCTAGCTCAGCTACATGCAGTGTCCTGGTATTCTGTGTGGCAGATGACAGAAGCCACCGCCAGCGATCACCCTGACACAGGCTCCCTGAGCAAGCTCTACTGACAGCCCTCCTCTGCAATGCAAATACCCACTTCCACATGAGCAGGCCCATCACTAGCACTCCCCATACACTTGTATTCCGTGTCATTACCCCCGGGGACCCTCACACTCACTGCTCCTCTTCTCTACCCTCCATACCTCATGCTGCTGCCTTTATCTGGGATGCGAAGGAGGGCCGGGGCTTAAAACAAATCAGTGGAGATGGCTGATGCTTTGGTAGCCATGAAGGAGCGCTGCCACAGGCTGTTTCCACTCATGTCTCCTGTCAGTCACATTCCTCTCCTTGCCCTCCAGTCATGTGGACTGTATTTCATTAGTCCTGATTTTTGCTGACAAATGCTGGCTGTCGTGCTGTGCAGCCCCCTTACCCTCTCTGCGGACAGTACACCAAAGCACGGCCAGATCTGCCTTACAAATGAGCTCCCCCTGGTTCCACCGCACAACTGCGTGCCATTGTGTGTCCGTGGACAGTACGCTCTCTGAGACATTCATACATAAATATACAAGCGAGAGGCTATTTTAACATTGAAGGTATGGCTTCAGGCTGTCAACATGACCTTATGTCTCCCTCTCCCTCCTCTCTTCTTTTCTCAATATCTCAACTCTTCTGTCACTTCGCCCCCCTGTAATCTCTCACTCACCCCTTACTCACCCCCCTCTCTCCCTCCTACAGGCACAAGGCCCAACCAGTGAGATGTCAACTCCGATTAGGCATGTTGGGTGATGCGTTTTAAGTGTGTCCTTCATTATTGAGTAAAGTTACATGCTCTCAGCTACACTTTCTGTGCCTCTTAAACCATCTTCTTGTATATTTTGATCCAGGTTTTGTAAGATAATCTGTCTTTACACTCTTTTATTATGCAGATGAGTAGGGGAGAAGCCAGGGCACTATTAAATTAGGCCCAACACCACTACTGGAGGCTTTGTTACCATTGCAAGACCAATATCATTCTTAAAACTGAGATAATCAACTCTCTAAATGACATGTATGTATTTGATGAAAAACTCATTTTAAACAATAACTTAAAAGAAACCAAACTTAACATTAAACTTCATTAAAAACTTGAGGGGTCCGGAACAATATATCATCATCCTGCTGTAAGCATGCACTTAACATGTGTATTTGTTTAAAATCTGTATTTGCCAACTCAGCATGGGTCTGGAGTCCCTGTTTGTGTCTGTGGTTTTGTTTGTTTGTTTATATTTGCTGGCAGAGCTGACAGGAAAAATCGCCACATGCTATCCTGTGTGGTTGAGAGAAGTACAGCTCCAGGGCTCTATTGTAATTAAAGTCAGCCACTGGTGGGCCTCTAATGCTCAGTACATTTATATACAGGGCTTAACAAATTTATTAGACCACCCTAACCCTAACCAAAGTAAGGTTTATGCCACAGCTGCCCTAAATTTACAGCACTGGTAATTACCAAAATCATTTTTTATGTTTCTGCAATGGTTAATACACCAATATGTAGAACCTCTTTAACCAAAATGATATTTTTAATGCTAAAATATAATTATTATTGTTATCCATGAGTTTTCAAATTAACTGATTTACAAAAAACTGAAAAATAGTAAAGCACATTAATATTTCTTGATTAATAAGTCAAATTATAGTTATTTACTTGCATTCCTGAACAGAAAAATTTGTTTTAGTGGTTGAATGTTATGCTTGATTCATTTCTGACTTCTCAGAGAAGCCCAGTGAGCCAGCTCAAATTTGGGTATAAAAAGGTGAATTCAGTTTGAAATCCCTCATTCCTGTTCAGAATGGTAAAACGTAGAGAGCTCACTGAAAATGAAAGAGTCTGCATTAAAGCACTCCATGATGCTGGATGGTCTTTGAGACAAATATGACAGGTGGTCTAATACATTTGTTAAGCACTGCACATTTAGAAAGATAGGAATCATTGTGTTATTCCAATCAAAGCTGGACTTTTAAAGTACATGTAAACCTGTTAGTCTGACTGAAATCACAAATTCTTTAGGGCAACTGACACACCCAGATAATGCAGTAGGAAACCTACAGAGGTCTAGCCAACTGGTGCAAGTAGTCTCACAATAAGTGAAACGGGGATCACCTGAGTGCAATGAATGTGTCTCTAGTGATAGTACTATTAAGGTACCTGTGTCTGGAAGATGCAGTCACTGGTTGATCAGTAGTCCTAGCTACCATTACACCATGAAGAAAAAAGAACACTTCAAGCAACTCAGAGAAAAAGTTACTGAAAGAAGAAGAAGAGTTAAATCCATTAACAAGATATAGAAGGTAAATGGCACATGTGTAAATCTGGCTGGATCAGGCTGTCCTCACAGACTGAGTGACCATGTAAGAAGGAGACTAGAGAGACAGGCCACCAAGGCAAGCTTCAGCATGAGATGAGAGAAAAGCTGCATCGAACAACTGGAGCAAAGAGAAAGCCACTTTTGAAGGAAAACCACATCAAATCTCAACTAGAGTTTGGCTAAAAGGCACATAGGAGACTCCATGGTCAAGTGGAAGAAAGTTCTTTGGTCTGATAAGACCAAAGGGATGCTTTTTGGCCATCAGACAAGACTCTATGTTTGCAGATCACCACAAACACACCATCCCTACTGCTAAGCAATGTGGTGGCAGCATCATGCTGTGGGGATACTTCTCAGCAGCCGGCCCCAGAAGGCTTGTAAAGGGTAAACTGAATGCAGAAAAATAAAGGAAAATCCTAGAAAACAATCTTGTTCAGACTGCAAGAGAACTATGGCTTTGGAGAAGATTTATATTCTAGTATGACAATGGCCCGAAGCGCACAGCAAAAGTTTCACAGAAATGGTTTAAAGACAACAATGTGAATGTTCTGGAGTGGTCAAGTCAAAGCCCAGACTTCACTCAAATAGAGAATTTATGGCTAGTCACGAAAGGCTGTTCGCACCTGCTGCCTGTACAACCTGCCAGAGCTTGAGCAGTTTTGCAAAGAAGACTGGAGAAAGATTACCATGTCCAGATGTGCAAACTTGATTGAGACCTCTCCACACAGACTCAGCTGTAGTTGCATACAAAGATCAATCTACTAAATACTGACTTGAATGGGGTTATTAACTCTGCAGTCACTTATTTTACATTACATATTTTTGCTTAATTGGCATAATGTTGTAGAAATCTGTTTTCACTTTGACATTAGAGAGTTCTTGTTTGCAATTTGTAATCCATGGGCTCTGTACAGCGCCCCACTCTCTCTCTGTGTATGTAGGCTTTGGCACAACTGTGAGGGACCCACAGATGGATGGTCACTCAGTATCTGGGCCTTGCCTTTCGCCTGCTGGTCTGCAGAGCCATGCCTGCTGGTTGGGAATCAACGCCACTGTTACAGACTGGCATAACCGTTCCAACCCAGCTTTGATTCATCTGAACAAGGCATCAAAACTAACAAACTAGGGCAGGTTAGTCTGGTTAGCCAGCAATGGCATTCAGATTCAACAACAAACCCACCCTGACACAAGCAAAGTTTTCTTCTTCACACACAAAAATGCTCCATAACCCAGATCCAAACTATGTCACATGATTGAATCTCACAGACAGGCGGGCAAGCAGTCTCCAGCCACAACCAGAAATAGGTTAAACAGACTAAAAATATATAAAAACATTAATAATTCAGCTTTTTGCTAACCTGTACTATTCTGAAAAAGAGCACACTTCTCAATAAGAAGTGGCTTAATGGGCTGTGCAGTGGATTATTTTGGTATTTCAAGCTACGTCTGCCCCACAAGAGCCAGTTAGTGAGAGCAGAGGGAGGGGGAGCAGCATTGTAGTGTCATCAGCCCTAACGTCACAGATGGGTTCAAAATACGGTCATCTGTATCTCAAGTTTTGGTGGGGGATTTGCTTCAAATACGATGACAATGACTGTAACACGCCGCTATATTTAGCTGGAATAAATGGAAATAAAAAGTGAATTTCTTTTTTGCGATCTGTCAACTTGTTTTGCACTTTCTCTACACAATAAAAATGTTTAAATGCAACAGATATTTGACTGTAACATTTCAAAACAGCACTGGTTGTACACTGGGTGAAATTCTATAATGAAACACATTTTCTGTGGGTGTTGTTTAGTCTCTAAAGGTAGGGGCAGAGTGCAGATCCTCCTTTTTTTCCCCAAATACCCTAGGATGCCGATCCCCTGGGGGGGCGGAAAGGCTTCTCTAAATATGTGGCTAATCTACCGCACAGAGACGGACAAAGAAGAGGTGCACGTATTAAAGAGGTACAGGAGGTGCAACAGTGACACAGAGGGAGACAGAAGGTGAAAAATAAGCAACACCCTGATGGTGCCAACAGTTACTGTGTGTTATACTTTATTTCTAGATACTCTCTTCATGAGGTGTCTGTATTTATGTAGGTGAATGTGTGTGAGAATAAGTGCAGTTCCCTTATGAGCACTCTGGTACAGCAGCTCTTCAGTGTGCATACTTTACACCAGTATGCTATTAGAGCAGACACACACACACACAAATACCCACAGAAAAACGGTTTTGTTGTGCTCACTGCTACCTGCACTGTGCTGATGCTGTCAAATGCAGGTGAACCACAGTTCAACCTATAGTAAGCATACATCAGAGCACAAAAAAGTAACTCAGATAGAAGAGCGCTCCTCAATATTTTTTACTGAACACATTCTCTCTCATCAGCGGAATAAGTCACAGTAACTACAAAGTCTGCTTATTCTCAACTAAATGGGTTAAAGGTTGCAAAAAGAGACAACAGAGACAAGCTCCTCTATTAGGCTTAAGATCAATCAGGGTTATTTATGACTGAGTTCTACAAAAGAGTCAATATGTTTCAAATGACATCTGGATCAAGCTTATGTTTGTTTATTACAGCGACACTAGGACCTCAAAGATAAAAGACGTTCACAAGCCCATTTCTCTTCCACTCAGCTATGATCTTCTTTCACACTCCTGTTACCCAAAGGCGAAATTCTCAAGTCTCCTCTCTCCGACTACAAGACCTCAGATTCTGCCAGTCTGGATTGGCTTCATGCTGGCCATTCCTCTCTTCTCCTGCCCCCACCACTGCCCACTCAACTCAGCAAAATACAGAAGACACACATACATATGATTATGCAGGAGACACATATGATTTACTATGCTCAGTAGGCCAACTTCCACATGTTAAGCAGTGCTTTATTAAGTCTAGCAGGAGCTAGCCTAGCATAACTTAGCTGTAGTTAAAAATAGAGTGGATTAAATGCACCAAAAATGGCTGCTTGCTTATGGCAAAAGCTATAATCACAATTAGGGCTGAACAATATCACTTTACAACCCCGATGTGCACATGTGCAGTAGTGACAACACAGGCCATGCACTGTTTATTACATGACCAAAAGCAGCAGTTCTTAACTGGTGGTTTGGGACCCAAAAGTGGGTCGCGGAACTGTTTCCAGTGGGTCGCAAGTTTGTGGCTAAAAGTTTATACATTACTTAAGTCTTTCATAGACATAAGGGCTGAAAAATAATCTAACTGGATTTTTTCCCCAATATTGAATCTGTAATTTGATATGTGATTATTTTTTCAAGTTTCTCATCCTATATATATCTAAACAAAAAAATCAATAACTCAATCTGTATTTTAACAAACACAATATTTGGTGGTAATTTTGAAAACATATCTATAGCAGTTTTGACTCATTGCAAATTCAATATGAGCTGTATTAAAGAGAATCAAAATTTCATCATTTTTATTAAGACAAATATACAAAAAAACAAGGAATGTAGGATTTTTTGCAAACTATTTTGCAAAAAAAATGGCACTTGAATGTTTGCATGATGTGAGGAGCATAACATCCTGCATCAAAAAATGTATCACAGGTCTGTGATTAAAATTGCATTACGTCATATTGCGATTTACTCTAAATTTGGATTAATTGCCCAGCCCCAGTGGACATGCATCCCTACATTTCATTTTATTCTGTTTTACTATGATAGTGGGTATATTCAAATATTTCCTCAATATTTCAAATCAATCATCTTATTTTCTTGTGATACTAAGCTGCTTTTCTCATAATAATGAGGTAATTCTTCAAGATCTCTAGAAAACTGGCAAAAATGTACACGTTACCATGGTAATCAGGGTTGTCAATTTTGTCCTGTCTCTTTTTCAGTCACGTATTTTGTTCTATCCAAGCATTATAATGCCACATTTATTAGTGAATAAATGTTAATTGAAAATGTTTTGGAAATTTGCCATTAAAGAGGCTTGTGTGTCCTGAGGCTCGACAGTAGAGAACCACTGATCTGAAGCACGTCCTGCTGCCACTTCTGTGTTGTGTTGTGGGATGCAAGACAAATCTCCACATTTTCTCGTTTCTGTGACTAATCCGCGTTAAAGTCTGTCTGATATCAACATTAGCAGTCTGAGCTGTGTGGATGCAATCTGTGTACCTATGTATACACAACCAAGGTACAGGTGATGCTGATGCCGTCACAGATACACCAACATGACTCTTGAGGGAGACGCTAAATTAAAATGAATATTTACAAATGTATCTGGTTTAATTTAGGGATTCCTGAATATTGTCTTTCAGTGCATCAGAAATGTGAGTATAGTCTGACCAGGCCTCTATGCAACTGTATCCTTGTTTTCCAGATCAAAGCGGTGCTAAATGATGCCAATCAGTTAGCGGTTGCCTACATCAGATTAAACAGCATTATGGCAGCAGTGCAGTAGAAAAACTAGACCGGCTGCTAGTGGCTGGCGGCTGCATTAACATTTAGACAGAGCATTTGATTAGGAATGTGGGCCTGAAATTATAAAAAGAAAGTCAATAGTAGGTTTAAAATACCTTAATTCTGGTGCCAACTACAAAGGGATCCGACTTAGTTTAATTTCCGAATTTCCTTCTTTATCTTATGCAATGTTTTTTATTCAGTTATTGTTTAGATCTAATTATGATTATGTTGATTGATATTGAAATCACAATTATCATGATTACTCATTGATTTTTAAACATCTACATCACAGGCACTTATTAAACACTCTTAACACTGTAATTATAATTTGAAAAATTAGCACTAAATAAAAATAGATGAATGAAAAACATATTTTTCTAAGATGATACTATTTATCTTGTTGGTATGATCATTGGAAACCAAAATCATAACTGGAATTGAAATTTTATTTATTTCCCAGTGCTATATATGAATTTCATATTTTTGCCTGTGCATGTGAGTTTGTGTGCATGTCCAGAGTCTAACAGAATGCTGTGCAGGCTGCAGCGTGTCGAGGAACAGCTCTCACGGAAGCCTCAATTTCCACAGCACAAGGTCGGCCACTCTCTGCAACACAGCCGTGCTCTGCTCCTCGCTTCTCATACATCCTATTATAGCTAAGCTGAGCATTGGCACATACAAATAATAACACAAACACTGGTAAAGTCATGTCTGTACATGTACACAAACACACAGGAGCACAAACAGCAAAGGTGTGCGTGTGCAGCAAAGGGCACTGTGCAAGAGCGAGAGAGCAGGAGACAGAGAAATGGAGACAGAGGGAGACGGAGGCAATTGAGAGGGAGGAGATCTACTTAGAGTGTTGACATTGCAGGAGCCCACATGTGTGTGCCGGAGCATAATCTTCTCCCTGCTCTCATTGGGTTTTTAATGCGGGTTGCTATTTCCATAAACCTGCCTCCTGAATCACTGCCAGCCTCTTACACTCCCCTCAGGTCGAGCTGTGCTAATACTAGGAGTAAATGCATGCAGCAAACACGTTCCCACCATTGCCTCTCCTAGACAATCACGGTTGTACACAGTGCTAGCATGACGAAAAAGTGTGTGGGGAGGGGGGCATTGGGGGGGTGATTTTTGTGCTACAGGAAATAGACTCGCTGCAGCAGCTGAGATTATTTCTTGGATCTGCTGGATTTGAGAAGTGGCAGTGAGAGGACAGCGAGTTTGAGAAGAGAGGGGGGGAGGTGGTTGTGGGGATAGAGGGAGGGGAGAGGTGGGTGTATGATGTGAAGGATGCTGGATTTTGTCATGATGCTGAGCTGGGTGGAGGAAATCTTCTGCAGACTAGTATGGACAGCTGTGAGACCAGGGATGCACGGTCGGTATGATCTTGGCAAATATTAGCTTAAAAAGAGGTATATGATAAGGGCATAATGAATTGTCGCCATCGGGCCACAACCCACATCTCAAAACAAAACTACATTTCATAGAGTAAACACTGTGTCTCCACATTTTCAATCATAAATGTCATAGTACCAGGTTTGACTCCTTTCATTGGTCAAGACTTTGTAAAACCCGCTAACAAAATAAATAATTAAACAAGTTAAATAAAAAAAATTAATGGGGTCAGTGTCACTAATATAGGAAAAGATAAATAGATGAAATAAATACAAAATACATAGATAGTAAAAATTAAAAAATAAAAATTATGAAAACCTAAGATAAGAGGCCACAGCCCAACACTAATACAGCGAAGAGTCAACCAGGAACAACATGAACAGGCCTAGCTTTCCAGAAGCCTTCTAAGATAGGGCATAGCTGAAACATGTGAATCAATGTTGCCTGCAAGCTAACACCTATCACATATGTGGTTGATTTGTGGATATATTTTGGCTAGTTTGGATTGAGAGAGGTGGGCACGATGTGCCACTTTAAATTGAAGTAGGGCACACATCCAGGAAGAATGGACTGCCTTCAAGATCTTGGTCCAGATTCCTTCATCAATTACCATTTGCAAATCTTGTTCCCAAGCGATCAAAATACCAGACCTAGATGGTTGACCTGGTTTAGAAACGAGCCTGAGTATAGATGAAATTGATCCTTTGTCTGTTGGGTTTAAAGACATGATGGAATCAATTACTGTGTTTGAGGGTTTATTGGGGAAATCTACAACTGATCCTTTAATGAAATGCTGTGCCCGTAAGTACCTAAAAAAGTGTGACCTTGGTATATCAAATTTCTCAGATAGCTGACCAAAAAAGGCAGATTTGATGTTAATAAAAAGGTGACTAAAACTCTTTAGACCTCTCCAATGCTATACAGGGGCATCTCAAAAAATTAGAATATCATGTAAAAGATCAATATTTTTTGTCACTCTTTTCTGAAAGTGAAACCTAATATTGTATAGACTTGTTACACATAGAGTGAAATATTTCAAGCCTTTATTTCTTGAATAGTTGATGATTATGGCTTACAGATAAGAAAACCCAAAATTCAGTGTCTCAAAAAGTTAGAATATTACATAAGATCAATAAAAAAGGATGTTTTAAACAGTAATGTCAAGCTTCTGAAAAGTATGTTGATTTTTATGCCTTCAATACTCGGTTGGGCCTCCTTTTGCATGAATTACTGCATCAATGCGGCATAGCATGGAGGCAATCAGCCTGTGGCACTGCTCAGGTGTAACGGAAGCCCAGGTTGCTTTGATAGCGGCCTTCAGGTCATCTGCATTGTTGGGTCTGGTGTCTCTCATCTTCCTCTTCAGGTCAGGCCAGTTTGCTGGCCAATCAAGCACAGTAACACCATGGTCACTGAACCAGCTTTTGGTACCTTTGGCAGCGTGGGCAGGTGCCAAGTCCTGCTGGAAAATGAAATTAGCATCTCCATAAAGCCTGTCAGCAAAAGGAAGCATGAAGTGCTCTTAAATGTCCTGGTAGATGGCTGTGTTGACTGTGGACTTCAGAAAACACAGTGGACCAACAACAGCAGATGCCACGGCAGCCCAAATCATCACTGACTGTGGAAACTTCACACTGGACTTCACGCAACGTGGATTCTGTGCCTCTCCACTCTTCTAGGTCCCAGAGTCTTGGAGGCAATTATCACCTGTTTTTCAATTATCACCTGTTTTTCAATTATCACCTGTTTTTCAAAGAGTTAAGAGTGTTTAAATTCAATACATGTATGGGATGCTAATGTAGTAAAATCAGTGAGTAATTGAGTTTAATACTCATGATCTCAAAATAATTAGGAGTAAGATTTTTGCTAAATTGGGTAGCAAAATACAATGAACAAGGCCCTAAGCCCCAAAAAGTTTGAATGAAATATTTAAAACAGGTATTGGTATTGTCTGAATGAGTTTGGAAATATCAGCATAACAGATATCAGCAAAAATCCAATGCAGTGCAACTTAATGTGAGACCAACAAGAAGGACCTCCTGGGTCTAAACTCAAATCACGGCTTATTTGTTTTGCTTATGCGAATTTTGTTATAAGGGATAATCTAGTCACCGGAGGTTACTTGATATTTTATTGGAGAGAGTAGGACTGATTGTTGGATTTAGAGCTAAAACACGCAAGCATATTCACATACACAAAAGCAGTCGTGGTTATGTAATATAAAAAGCAGTGCATCTCCATCAGCTGCAAACAAGCACGAAACAGCACACAAATAATATAATCAGGCCTGACTGTTGTGGGCGGTGTGTGCGATCACGGCAAGCTGCCATGTGCACATGTTTTTCATCCCACCTTTACACACTGTTATCTGTATCTACATACAGTAGGCCTGGCTGCAATGCAACACCAGCTTACCATATGAGCACGAACACACACACACAGTTAATAGAGCCAAGCGACACACACCTGGTAAACTGTCAGAGCTTCTCCTATTTTGTGACCAAACTTATGTCAGGCACTCATGTCCCAGAGGTTCCCATCACACTTCACCGCAGGAATCTATATTCCAGTCCAGTACACTTCCATTAGGCCATACTGTTCCCTTCAGCAGCTAATGTGTAACAGGGGGACATGGATAATAACATCCAAGAACACAAGCACTTCTTACGGGTAATAAGAGGACACTGGGATGTGTGCGTGTTTGTGCATGTGCCTCTGTGCGAACATCTGAGCGTACCCAGACATGCAACATTTAGTTCTTAAAGTTATTTAAGAGGATTTAACCTAAAACTTGGGATTATGAAGTCAAATGCTGATACAAATCAGGACCAGGACATGTATTGTGTATCACAGTTTCATGTGTCAGGAATAAATGCCTTTACTGCTGTCACTCAAACAAAACATGAGCAAATTAAAGAAAGTGACCCATGCTCGTAGAACAACTTGTGCACAACATAAAAGAAATATTTCATTGTTTTTTGGTAAAACATGGTTCACTGTGTTCTTTACAATATCAAGCAACAAAACTTCTCAGCTCAGTTTACTGGATTACTGAATAAATGAGGAACCGTGACCACAAGTCATGCAGTCTTCATCGTTCATATCCCAGCAGCTACTCCAGGTGTGTTCTTTTTTACCCAAATGTATAATTCGAGTTTAACTGTGAGAGTTCTGGCAATTATGAGCGGTCGACACAGGGGATAAAACTAGTACAACTAAGGTTACATTTTAAGCCATGCGTACACTGCAGTTGTGTTGTGTTGTGCGATTTTCAGCCAATTGTTCATTGTACAGTGTACAGGAAGACACGATGGCTCACCAGTGCCTGACCATCTTGATTTCTGGCATGTTTGAAATTTCAGTCATACGACTGCACACAATGGCAAATTTAGAGCAGAGCCACAAGCAGAATCCCCAACTTTGTGGGATTTTTTCTTTTGTAAATTGTCAGACAGTATGTTAAATCACCACGTGAAGAGCAGGAATGCCTTTCTTATATGCTTTCCTTATAATAAAGGAAATAAACAAGCAGGAAATAGGACTACCTGAGACCTCCAGAAATTTCCCAGTGTATGCCTGGCTACACTATACACTATATGGACAACCTGTTATTATTGAATTCAGGTGTTTCAGTCAGACCCGTAGCCACAGGTGTATAAAATCAAGCCGTTTCCATTTGCAAACAATTGTGATACAAAATGGGTCATTCTAAAGAGCTCACTGACTTCAAGTGCGTTACTGTGATGCATGGCATTTTACAGTAAGAAGCTTTGGACCAAGGTGGCCTAGTGATTTAACCCCTTAAAGCCTGAAAACACAAATTATAGCCAGAAAATTCTAATTTTTTGGAAATGAAATGTTTATTTCACTTTCTACTGAAATCCAAAAAAATCCAAATTTTAATAAAATTTAGCACATATATTATTCCTTGAGGGCATTTTTATCATTTTTCATAATGTATTCAGAAGGTTTTTTTTGTAATTTATTATCATATTGATTAGATAGAGGTATCATAAAGGTATGTATCAAATATGCGACAACAGGCTTTAAGGGGTTAAGGTGCATCCCATGTACACTGTCAGCCTGAGTTGGAATCCAGCCTGTGGCGCTTTCCCACATGTCTCTCCCCAGTTCTCTTGTCCCTGTTTCGGATTCTATCCACTGTCCTCCTCTATTGTTAAAGGCATAAAAAGCCCCCCCCCCCCAAAAAAAAAAAAAATATATATATATATATAGAAGAAGAAGCTTTGTGAAATATCATCCCAGCTGGATATTCCACATTCAACTGTAAGTGTTTGTTTTAGAAAGTGGAAGCATTTAGGAGCAACAGCTACTCAGCCAAGAAAGCAGAAGACCACAGGGGTCAATGATTGCTAAGGCACATGATGTGTAAAAGTCTCCAAAGCTCTCCTGATTCCAAAGCTGAAACTTTACACTGGCAGCACAAAACTGTGGCAGGAGCCTAATGGAATGGTTTTCCATGGCCGATTAGTTGCTTGCAAGCTCTGTTTGGCAGTCAGATGGGCAACTCTGGGTTACCTGCCTGACTGCATGGTGCCAACATTGAAGTTTGACATAGGAGGGATAATGGTATGGGGCTGTTTTCAGGGTTTGGGCTAGGCCTCTTATCTCCATCGAAGGACAATCTAAATGCTTCACCAGACCAAGACAATTTGGACAATGCTATGCTCCAACTTTGTTGCAACAGTTTAGGGAAGGTCCTTTTCTAGTCCAACATGACTGTGCCCCAGTGCATAAAGCAAGGACTGTAAAGACATGGTTTGATGAGTTTGGTGGGGAAGAACTTGACTGGCCCACACAGAGTCCTGACCTCAACCCCATTAAGCACCTTTGTCCAACATCAGTGTCTGACCTCATAAATGCTCTACAGACTGAATGGGCACAAAGTCCCAAAAAAAACCTCAAAAATCTTGTGGAAAGCCTTTCAACAAGAGTGGAGGGTGTTATAGCTGCAAAAGGGGGGTCAGCTCAATGTCTCACAGCCCCTGTTGGTGTAATGGTCAGGCAGCCGAATACTTGTGTCCATACAGTGTGTCTTCTCTAGCTCAAGACTTGCATGAATTCTAACAAACTATCTCATGAAATTCAATTGCACAAACGCAGGTGCCCAATTGTATTTTGTTTGTGCCCTGTGTTCAGCAAGGGCCCTGAAATTCAGAATTGCTTGTTAGGTGGTTCAAACCTGGTCTTATTAAATTTGCAACAAGTCCTAGGGGATTTTGGTGGTTTGACATGAAACCAGATTTGAACATTCAGAATTGCAGACTTGGAAGAGTAACCTCACTGGACAGAGCTGCCCTGAGCATACAGTAGCCATGCAAGAGTTAATGACAACACAGAGGCCTTAATAACTCTTAACTCCTCTCTGGAGAATCCTAGTTTACATTAATTAAACCGTAGCCCCTGGCATACTGCATATCTAACAGGATTTTGCAAACAAACATGTGGCATATCTCCTTACCATCAAGCAGTCAAGCAACAGTGGTCATTACATTAAAGATTTAGAGGCAGGGAGGCTCAAGAGAGGGCACGGGAAAGGAGGGGAGGAGGCAACTTCACCTAGGGGGCATGATGTATCAAAAAATCTCTTGTATATCTCCTGTCAATTATCTTTTATGAGTTAATCTCTCCATAGTTGTTGGTGCAGGGGTTATAGGATGTTTAGGCAAACAGGCATACTGTTGTCATTGCACTCATTTATGTGGCTGCAGTCTGAGAGCATTCCCTGAATTTCCTCAGACCACTGGTGTTTTTATGTGTGAGTGAAGTCAAAGGGAAGAGAAGAGCAGCCTCGCCTGTGAGGCCTGACACCCATCAATGTCGGCCTGTTACATTTCTATGACACGCTCTGTCTAAGGGAGAGTATTGCTGGGAAAGAGGGGAGACAGGAGGATGCGGGCTGGACAGGACAGGGTGGGGTTGGGCTGGAGGGGGAGTCAGCGGGAGGGCTACAGCTGGACTGAAAGGTACATGAAAATGGTTGTGTTTGTCACAAGTGATACTGGTTAACTTTCAGAATCACTGGAATCAAGAATCCTAGAGATGGTTTGTAAGGAATACAACACTGAAGGCTGTGTTTGGTAAATCAGTTCATACTCTATTCATCATGGCTGTGAAGCATTAAATAGTATTTCTCATCTATACCTTAGCTGATGCAATATAAAGTAAGGTTGTTTACAGCCCTCAAGTGGTTGATTGTTAAAGCTTCAAAGCCCACATGCTTTAGAGATGCACAAAGAGAAGAAAAGGGAGCAGCATCGGCCTTGTTAGCTATGCCTCGGCCCACATGCCTCCCATGTTTACATTCAGCCACATCAACTATTTAATCCCAATGGTGGGTCAACCTGCCAGGCAGCAAGGGAGTGGCTACATAATTAATGACTATGAGACATGAGCCAGACCAAGGATGAAAACAGTTCAACATCTAGAGATTTTTTTTCCTGTCATGAGTGCATCCTCTGGCATTATGTGAGAACTCTTATTTTCTTTAACAGTATGCAATCTTATTATTCAAATGCAGAGGAAAAAAGGGAAGGGAACAACCCCCTCGAGCATCATGCTAAGCTAATTTGTAGGATAAACGAAAGAACGTGTTTTCTCAAGAAAAGCCACCAGAAAAATGTCATAAGTTTATGGTTGTTGTATTTGCATGATTAACTGAAACATATGCCTTTTGGCTGGGTTTCTCAGGTTCTTTGTTTCCATCAGAAAGGCTGCTGGGGGTGAGGGGATGGGGTGGGAGGGGGATGAGTTGAGCTTTACTGATGTTTCTCTCCAGTGCAAGCTTGATCGGACCATGTTAAGCCATGCTGTCTCTGCAGGGAGCCGCTCCTACCCGCCCCTCATACTTATGTCTCTTTCAGTTAACACTAGTCAGGTTCCCACACAGATGGAGGGATGTAAATACTCCTTACCTGATGAATTATTTTACTATCATTAACCTAAACTCAAATTGACATTTACTATGTTGGAAGCACCTGAAATGCACAGATCTGCGCTCTAAAAATCAGTCATTCTGCACTATTGCTTCAAAAGTGTGAAGCCGAGCTGGTCTGATCAATGCTGGCAATACCCCCCAAAGAACAGACACATGGAAAAGTTGAAACTGGGCCTTCAAACAGCTAAGCTATTGATTGAATTGCTTTCCAAAGTGTTTTTCATCTCGGGGGCCATGCATGGAGAATGCCGGCTGGTGTGGGGCTGAGTCCAGATGGCATGGCTGACCACCATAGAGGGAGACAAAAAGAGAGGAGGGGAGACAGATCGAGGCGGACAGAGGAACAGAAACTTACCCCTGGCAGTGTTTTCTGTTCATGGAGGGCGTTTTGAGCTTTGATGGCCGATTCTCGGGCGCAGTAGGTGAGAAATGCACAACCTGAAACACAGGTTAGACATAAAGATCTGTTTAGTATGATGAATATCACTGAATTATTATCAAAGAGAGAGAAAACAACAAAAAAGAACAAAAACTGCAAACCTGAAAACAAAAGGACACTTTCCTATTTTGGAAATGAAAAACTTACATGCTTATTGCACAGCCTATATTGTTATATTTTGCCTGTGATTTGGTGAACTGGCATCTTTGGGCAGACATCTGATAGAGTTTATAAACATCTAACAAAGTTGACAAACATCTGACTGAGTTGATAGACATCTGACGAAGTTTACAAACATCTGACAGAGTTGAAAAACATCTGACTGAGTTGATAAATATCCGATGGAGTTGAAAAACATCTGACGAAGATGACAAACATCTTATGAAGTTGAAAAAAAACTGAGTTGACAAACATCTGACGAAGTTGACAAACATTTGACTGAGCTGAAAAACATCTAAAGAAGTTGGCAAACATCTAATTGAGTTGAAAACAACTGACAGAGTTGACAAACATCTGACTGGGTTGACAAACATCTGAAAAAGTTGACACAAATCTGACGAAGTTGACAATCATCAGACAGAGTTGACAAACATCTGACTAAGTTTACAAATATCTGACAGAGTTGAAAAAACATCTGCCGGAGTTTACAAACATCTTACGAAGTTGACAAACATCAGACCGAGTTTACAAACATAGGTTACAGAGCACTTTTTAATACTAGCGCCTACAATAATGAAAAAAAATACATACTGTCACTAATTAGCTTTTTCCAAGTTACTCACTTCTGATTTGGAACAATCAGAAGACACAGAGTTTTTTCTACCAGAATATACGATTTCTGCTCTTTTCTGCTCGGCTTTCACTGTCCCAGGGTGCTGAGTGAGCAGGGGTACGTGTGGAGTGAGAGAGAGAGACAGAGACCGAAAGAACAGTAAAGTGAGGCTAAACTGAGAGGAGGGAGAGAAGAGCAGTTGAAAATCCCTTGTTTTATATTAAGGGGTTCATCTAAAAAGGTTCAGGCAGATGCAGCATTATGGAGAATGCCGATCTGGGCCCACCCACTTGTTCATTTGACTCACCCTAAATAGTTGGGAGATGATACACTTTCCTTGCTTATACTTTTGTATTATATCAGTACATGAAAGCAAAGTAAAACATAAATACAGTGTTCCCTTTAAAACATGCAAACTTATAACTATTTAGATATCAAATGTGATGTTAAAACCAACCATAAAAAAATGTACGCTCCAGGTGATAGTGCATGTGCACTTGTGCACGCATAGGTTTCTCAGCTAAGCAGCAGATTATCAATATGGGACAGAGAGAGAGCAACAGGTGAGAGAGAGAGAGACTCACCTTTTACTAGGTAAAATTCTGAAAACCTCTAGAGGGTTTATCAACACCTGTGACTCACCTCAACCATTCTTTATGATAAAATCTGACAAAAAAGGGAAAAGAGACAAGTTAGGTCTGAATGTTCCTGTCTGATCTGATTGTCTTTAAAATGTCTTAAAAGGAAAAATCAGACTGTTTCTGATGTAAGCTCGAACTGGCAGCGCCGTGCACCGCTCTTTTCTCACAGACTCTCTCTCTCTTTTGTTTTCTCTCTGTCCCCTTCTCACTCTCTCTCTTTATGTGAACAACAAACAAATGATAATTCATTGTAATCATCAAAAAGGGAGATTGTTCCCACATAAATGCTAAAGAACAGTGCTGTATGGGTCCTTAGCATAGCAAAACATGAAGAGAATGGTACTTTTGTACTGGGCAATATGAACTGCATGCTTTACTAGCACCAATTAATGATTCTGACCTCCCAGGAGGCTGCAGGTGGCTGTATGGCATCCTAATAGAGCTCAACAGTGTGGTTCGGGAAGTAATATTCATTTTCCCACGGCAGCTTTGATTTTAAGCCATATTTTCATATACATCCAAGTCAGACTTACCACAAGCTACCTAAACAATGCTATATGCTCCTATAGAAAACAAACATTTGTAAGATATTAACCTCTTTTTAAGAAAACGCAGTTTTCATTATTCATGATCTTTGCCAAGAATACTACAATACCCACAATCCTAGAGTGTATCAGCAATGTCACTGATTGGTGGTGTCTCCTGTAATCATGGACATGTCTGCCCATGCAAACAATGACTGTCTGCTGGAGATGACATCCATTCATGCCACTGTAGTATGAAGCACTTTGTACGTAAACTATGATATATTAGTAGGGATGCACCATACTGTCAGTATGATATCAGTGTTCATCATTATTCTTTAAACTTTAAAGTGTGTTTTAAGGACTTAAGTTTAAAGTTGGAACTACACTTAAATATCAGTTTCAATATCTATATCAGCTAAAATTGATTTGGCATATCAGATATTGACAAAAATCCAATAATGTGCATCCCTATACATTAAGACTTTATTATTCAAAATGTAAACAATACAATAAAGCTAAGTGTACAAATAAGGAAGATAAAAAGTTTTTAAGGCTTGAAAAACTATCATTAACAATGAATAATAGAAAATGCAATGGATAATGGGATACAGTCTCTTTGTCCTTGTGAAAAAATATGTACACTTGTGTATCTTTGTCTTTCTCCCTTTTTGAGTGCTGTTTTTGCATCAAATCAAATGTTTTTTATGAGTATGTGGGTAGCTGGTTAGCTTGGTCCATGCATGCGTTGTAGTAAGGATTTTGCAAAGATAGATATACATGGCGAGTTTTACTTCCAGAACTAGAGCCACCCAAAAAGTGGGCACTGTTGAGGTCTATAGCAAACAGCTTGGTGCAGCAGTTAAGAGAGTATTAATTATCTTTAAAAAAAAACATATTTGCATCGTCAGGGGTAGGTTACCCATTATACCCTGCATCCTTGGGTTGCTTTATAATTCCAAGACATTATCATTATTGTTATTATTAAGCATTAAATCAAATCAATGTCACTATGTGCAATATTATTAATACACATTTGCTCTCCTGAAAACACAGAAATACTGCGATTGTGTTTGGTATTGATACATAAAGATGAAACACTTTTTGATAAACCCTAATGAATTACGTACATGCATACCCAAAAAGACGCCTAAGCTGCCTAGAGTGCCTGATTGGGCCTAATTTTTTCACCCTTAAACTAAATTACTAAATATCACATTTAATTCTTGAAGAGAAATTATTACAATTTAATTGCAAAGCTTCTAAATAAAGAACATGACGCTTTGTGTGCCCAGTAGCAGATGATATGCTCTTACAGTGGAGTCACCCAAAGATGTAGGCTATGCACCTAAATGTCAACCTATTACAATGACAAAAATCAATCTGATTACCCTGTATGGATACTGAGCATTCATGAAAACTAATAAACCAGATAAAGGTTTAGCGAAAATAGAACACCTTGCAACAATAATGAAAACATAGAGCAATGCAACACCCTAGGCTACATGCAGACAGTTTTAGATGGATGGGGTAGAGAAGGAGAAAACAAAACCACAAGAAAAAAAGTGGTGGTGGGCAGAGGCCTGTACAGCCTCACTATCCCTTGTGCCATGACCTGTCAAAAGCTCCTAGCAGCCTGGCCAGCGTCCCCAACCTGAGTGATTGTGACAGCAGCGGAGACACAAGAAACAGGACTGCAGGAGAATATTTTTGGGGTATAGAAAAGGAAAGAAGAGTGGATGAGAGCACTGTAGGGATGGAGGATGGAGGGAGATACTGACAGAGGAGAAGTGAGGACAGGATGTGGTGTTAAAACTCTCCAGAGTAAACAGCAACAGCGAGTTTTCAGGTATGCTGCCTACCACACACACAAACTCAAAGACACCCACCAAGCACGAATGTTAAGCATACACAACATCTGTCAAAAATCACTGAATACACAAATACGAGAGGAGAGATGGAGAGAAACAAGATGCATCATTTTCCCCCTTGACTGTCTGAATAAATAGATTTTCTTGTGTTATATTAATGAGGTTCCTATGGGTTACTGTGCATCATATTTCTACCACTCTGAAGACACTTTGTTAGCATCATTGTGTTTTAGATCTCATTTTAACAGCTAAATGTATTCAGTGGGTAGTGATTTGGGTATAATATCCAAATCTGTTTCTGTTCATTTTAAGCATAGACGGTGCCATGGAGCCAAAAGTTTAAGAGCTCCCCATGCTAACCAGCTGCAGCACAGGTCATGAACCCCACCTCCTCTATCACAGTAGAAGTCTGCTGTGATAGTGAGATATAATAACACTGATTTACTGTATGTCGGAGCACTTTAGTTTCCTGTTAGTAATTTGATGCAAATGAAGCAAATGCAAGGCCATGATCAACAGTTCTGATGGCAAATGCAGCTTCTTTTAACACTCTCAAATGGACTAAAAGAATAGAGGATGAAAAATGAAAAGAAGAAAAAACTATTCAGCTTTCCAATAAGTGAGTGTCTGCTTTATGGCTGCAACCATCAATTACATTCAATATCTTTATCAGTTAAACAGTTAAAAAAATGTTTATTTGCAGCTCTGTATTCAGAAGCAGAAGACAGATGTTCAAGACGTTCCTGGGCTGTCAAAAAAATATAAAATTGCTCTTATTCTTTTGATAATGATAATTGAAAAGTACATTTTTAAAAATAACTTTTACACATCAAATAGCTTTAACAACTATTGACAAAAAAAATCACTGTTCTTTTTCCACAAAATCTGGCATACATTTCATAGATGACCAACAAATTTGACCTACCAAACCTCTTTCTTATTTTTACAAAGAGAAGCCATAGCCTAGGAGTTATTGAACCTCTACATCAGTTTTTCAGATGAAAAATGAATATGGGCATCTGGTGGTGATGTTGATCAATTCAGGTCCATCAAAATCTACTTTTCTACTGCAAAATGATGTGATTCTGGACCGCCATGGTTGTGGCAAACGTGTCATTGCTTCTTGATTAATCACTCATGGCTTCATGGCTCCGACGTTGTCATAAGTGAGTAGAAGTGACAGAATTTATTAAAAGTTGAATAACTTTTGAACCATATACTGTAGCCTTTTCCTTTTTGTCCTTTTGAAGCTAGCTATTGTGCCATTCTAATGACGCTGTCCATGCCTTTGAAGCCCTTTCTGAAGCTTTTTTCAGATTGCCTGGAACTTTAGTGACTTTCAGAGCTATTCAAAGATTACATCTACACCAGTAAATCCAACATTTAACGTCTTTTTATCATTTTTTGTAATCAATGTTTGATCATTTCTGCTGCTAGCAGCTAATGCTAACAGCCATTTTGTATTCTAGAATTCTTTGTCACGGACCTGGACAACTAATGGTAGGGTGTTTCATTGTAGCATCTCTTACTGTACAGATCATGAATGACAGAGTCTTAATAGCTCAGAGTAGAGAGAAAGAGAGACAGTTCCTGTCTGTGATGTAGTCTTCTGTATCACCACAGACAGGAACTGCTTTGATTAATGGTACAAACAGAGCCATTACAAAACAGTGCAAGGACTTTTCTTATAAATATGCCAATATTTTGAAAGTGGTTTGTCACAGAATGATTATTTTTCATGTATTGGTCCCAAAGAGATGGGAGAACATGTTTGTTAAAAACTGTCATCCATAAAAAATATTTTGAGTTTTAATTCCCAGTTATTTCTTTCCTGTCCTGTCTTTTATAGTCCCATGACTTTTTTCTTTTAATTCTAGTGACATTACTGCAGCACTTATACTCTGAAAGCCATGGTTGTCCTGAAAAAAAAGGATGTTTACAGCTTTACTGTGCACAACATGGTTGATGTTTTAGAAGCTTTTACAGAAAATTAGTCCAGGTGAGACAAAATGGTTAAAAAATAGTTTAGGGTTTGAAAAGTTTTGATCCCTATGCTCTAAAGGCACTTTTAGAAACTCAGGAGTAGATGCACCTCATCCAGTACTCTGGGGTTCTGTTACTCTTTAATATTGTTATGATTCCTATCAGACCATATGCCTTTCCTTTTTCTTGACACACACACCTAAATCAGACATCCAATTTCAAAATATAACAAAGTCTCACAGCCCACTGTTAACAGCTAAGTCTCTGCCCGCTCTGTATTGAAAACAAACCTATATTTTATCAGAGTTTCATTATCAAATATCTTTTTTTAGCTTGTCAATGTCTCATCTTTGGAAGGGAAAAACAGTCGGTGAGTTTAACAGTCACTGATTTTAGTTATTTGTTGGATGATACAAAATTCATTCAGTGGTAAGAGACAATGTGGCTGCTGTAAACATCTCTGTTCCTTTTATTGAATAAAAGTAAACACTGATACAAAAATAAAGCCTGAAACACAATTCTCTAGTGTAGATAAGTTTAAGTTAACGTCAAAGATGGTCATGTGAACTGGTGCACTTTGGAAGGTTTTCTTTAATAAAGCATATACACTGGATGTTTTATGTGAACATAAAAATCAATTAAAGACAAGGGGGTAAAAAAAAAAAAAAAAAAAAAAAAAGATTTTTTTGGAAAAGAAAATCTGTATCATCCAAAATCTTTATCATCAGGTCAGACAAGAAAAAAAAAAACTGAAAACTGGAAATCAGCCAATTAAATCATAATCATAAGTCTGATTGAAAAATAAATGCCTCTTCATTTTGCTCTAAAATGCTCATTATTAGAGCCCCCGGACCCCCTAGAAGCTTTGGGTCCCCCCACCATAGTGTCCTAAACTCCTGTGGGTAACACTGAGACATCAGAGTAAAAGGTGGCACTTAAGTGGATCTATACAACACAATAAAACACAGCTCAAGCTGCAAGTGTGGAAACAAACTGCTTCACTGTCTGCTGCCATTGTGAATGGCATAAAAATCATTTAACATAGCACATTTAATAATCTAATTTGTTGCCAACACTTTAAATAATTGATCTTTATAGATTTTATTAGTTCAGTGTTGCAGCTCTAGTCACAGGGATATTTTGGTTTGGCTGTTCTGCCCATATTTCTACACAGTCAATGCTTTCAACCATTGGGAAAATCAACCATCTATGTTTGTTGTATGCCTGTGCATGCGTGACGATCTCATTGGCCCCTGCTCTTAGGGTAATTCTCCACCGTAACCTTTGCAGGACCGTATCAGAAGAAGAGGGTTAAAATGCCATGTCAGCCATTGATCCGTTGATTGAGCCGTAACCTGTTTTGCCTTTGCTGCTCCAAGTGCGAAGAGTCTGCAGATGCATAAAAGCGCCAGCACATCTGTGCGTTTATGTTCATGTTCTTTTATTTCGCTCATATTAAGTTCCCCTCTGTTATACTCAATAAAGCTTCTCCTTTTGTTTGGGGCAGTCAGTCAGCACCCTGCCAGGCTTCTCAGCATAAGAAAGACAGATAGTGATGGAGACTGTCCAGGGTTATGACCTTTGAGGTGGCTGACTGTAGCACTGGTGTCCTCCCCATAGCCTCCCTTGTCCCAACACCCCTAACCTAATGATTTCCAATGGCCACCAAGCAAATCACTCAATCACTCACACTGCTGCCTCCTTTTTTTTCTCCTCTATGTCAGCTCAAAAAGAAAGAAAAAAGGCTGTGTAAATATTCGTGCTTTTTTTTTGGTTTGTTTGTTTCTGAAATGGTTGAGGGTAATCGGAGGGAATGGCTCCATTTTGGTGCTTGTTTTTCTCTCTTTCTGCCGCTCTCTCTGGACTTGTTGTTGTTGGTTTTCTAGACAAATGCTGGCTTTATCTCTGAGTAAGAAACAAGTATTTTGCATTACAATCACAAACACGATTAAATGGTAATGTTTGTAATGCATATAGGGCATTGAGAATAAATTAATAAGAACCACAACAGTGGCAAACAAAAGAGAAACATGAACTCCATTTAAATGTGATTCTGTGCTCTTTAATGTATGGCTTAATAAGAATTTGCAGGCCACAGGCAAAAAGGCTTTAACAAGTCCATAATTGGAATCCAAACACGTACAAATTGCCAGCGCTACGTTGCATACCAAGTGCAGAACAGTGGCGGTGGGGGGGCAGGAGGAGGGCTGCATGATGAAATTGTTTGAAACACAACAAAAAGCCACTGTAATCAGAGCCTGCTGACACAGCAATGGGGAAAGCCTTCCCATTGTGAGGAGATGATCCTGTGCATCATCTGATAGAAAGCTAAAACAGCCTTATCGCACACACTGAATTCAGCTCCAAAGAGAAGAAATTCTCCCCCTCTTCCTCTTCACTTCCCTTCCCTTTTCTTTCTTTTTCCCATCCCGTGTGCCTCTTTTCTGCCAGCTCACTTCCTCTCTCGTTTACGATTTCTTAATGATATATTTTAAAAGTGCACAGTCTGTGTGTACTGGGAAATAGGGCCAGGTCTCTTCATCTCCACTGTGTTGAATTGGCATGTAATTAAAGAGTCCTACATGGATGAGAAAAAGAGTGGATGAGACAGAGAAATATAGAGAGAGGGAGAGAGCGACGGTGGATGAAACACTATAGTTGGGGCATTTACATTTTCTGTAGCTGAGGCTCTTCATTACTCCCAGCATAGCTCTACACAGAATCATATTCAGCTTACTATTTCATATTACATTCACAAAACATACAGCAGAACTACATATGGCATCATTAATGTAAATGTTGGATCTTTATACACAAGTAAGAGTTCAGCCACATACATGTCAATATAAACATAGTTTGTTCATGTATGTATATAATCCCTCCAGCAAACACTAAAATGCTTATTGATACATCTAAATCACCTTTCTTCTTCCTATCCTGTGGCTCTTTCACCACATGTTGTTCCTGACTCTCATTCCATTTTGCGACTCTGTCCACTGCCCCCAAAATAAAATCGCCAAAAAGCCCCAAAATAGATCTAAAAACAATCCTCTGGGGTTGGTTACTAAGTCAAAACACTTCACGTTTCCAGGTTGTCCATATGCATGTTTGTTTTTTCACCCTGACTCAAAGAATAACTGATCTGTTTTTTTCAGGTTCATAGGTCAAAGGTCATGCCTAAGGGCACCCATGTTCTTCCATTGCTGTTTGGGCCATTTTTGTAATTTCAGTATCTTTAGATTACTTTTAAATAGAGTTGTTTTGATTCTATTACCAGTATCTGAATTACGTCTGAAAATGCTTATATTGCAGCTTGGTATCAGTGAGTTGAGTGTTTACGCACCAATTCGATATAATTTTGTTTAATTTTTAAAATATTTTGCTTCATCTAGCCATGCTAAGTGTAACAACGAACTGATATCCATTATTTTTCGCTGCCCAAAAACACTGTACGCATAAGTTACCATTCTATGAGCAGCAAAGAAAGGACAACTGTAGGAGCAAAGTTTGGAGGCAGAATAAAATTCATTATTCTCTACATGTGCTTGTTAAAAAACAAACAAAAAAAAAAAAACACCTGACTGGTGTTAATGTACAACAAGAAGGCAATTAAAAGTTAAATAATCTTTGAACCGTAAATCATAGCCTCTCAGACTCTTTCTTTTTTATTCCTTTTATAGCTAGCTGTTCTAATGGCACTATCCATGACTCCTTTGCTCTTATGGAAGCCCTTCTAGGGACTCTGCAACTCAGGAACGTTACAGATTAAATCCTCACCAGTAAATCTGGTACTGTATGTCTTTTAATCCATTTTCAGTCTATTTTCAATCATTTTTTGGCACTAGCTTGAATGCTAACCAATGCTAACAGCCATATTGTTGCTTTGTGAGGGGCTGTCAACTCACAGCAGGCTGTTTCGTCATCAAGACATGCTTTTTCAAAATGCACATGCTTAAAGTGAGCCTAGATAGAGAGGCTGTGATTTTCTGGCAAACTTGTAGTCTTACTCTACATAAAAATAATTAGGGATACAGGGTATATCGGCATGATTTTGGTATTGGCAGATATTAAAATATTAATTATTAGGATCAGCAGATATAAAAACTTCTGATATTTATAACTGATAACCTGACACGTCAGATCGATGTGTTTCACATGCATCTGGAAAACCTTCCATAGATAGCGTTAGGCCGAGCCTTTGAAAAAAAAATGCGGAAGGTGACTGGATGAACATTCTGTCACATCTTTACAGGCCAATCAGAGCAACAAAACACGTCACGCCATAGCCCCAAACTGAGGTGCACCCCTACTGATGAATAAACTCCATAGACAGCTGCATAATGTGAACCTTGCCACTTGAACTGTAGACATATCAGTGCACGACTTTTTGAAAAGAAAACAGCTCAATACTGTTCTTTGTTGTTCCTTTAACAAAGAAATGTCAAGTTCTGATAAAACTTACGCTCAACCCTGGCATCACCAAGAGTTTTGGTCCACCAGGTGTGTTCAAGACCCAGTATGAGTCCAATGCCCAATCATTAGGTTTATTGAGTATTTTTTTGGTTGTAGGTATTCTTTATGATTTAATGTTACTTTTGGTGTTTTAATGTCATCTTTATGTTATTAGGGTTCTTATCCTAATCTCTGAATGGTTAGGTTTAGGGTAATGTACTAGTGATCCAAGACCAAGGGTAAGGTTTAGCCATGAAGTCCACTGATCATACATTGAAGGTTAGGCTTAGGAGAGAAGTCTACTGACAGTGACATGAAGATTAGGCATGAAGGTCACTGACAAGATGTTGGGGTCAACCAACAAATCATTAGAGCTGAGTATATGCATAATTATCACTGGCTCTAAAATGGAGGAGTACTAGGGGGGTTAGGGTAGGGCAAGGATTATGGTAAGGGGTTACGAATAGGGTAAAATAGCATCTAATTACCAGAGAATTGTCACAATACTAAAAGTAATTACTTGATAATGAATACACTATCACTAAGTAAGTATTTCCTTAATATTACCATATTTCCAAGTAATTACTTGTAAAATGCAACCTAATACAAGGTAATTACCACCTTGTTTTTTTAGACATTACTAGATAATTACAACTTATTACTATGATCTTCCTAGGTAAGTATGGCCCACTTAAATAAAGTGCTACTAAAATATCAGCAAGTTAGATATCATGCATCCTTAAAAACAAGGAGTTGATTTTTCTTTTTAAGACAAGAAATGGTATTTTTTTATTTTTCAACTAGAGGATTATTTTTTGGATTCATTGCACATTGCTGAATGGTCACTATGGCTGCAATTTCTAGTAAATTGAGCTAGTTTGAACCACAAGTCTTCTTTTTTTCCCTCCACCTTTTATTCCCATTTTGTTCCCCTTTCTCAATCTCCTTGCCCCAGAGGAGCCAAACTGCCCCAGTGTTGAATGAATGCATGAAAAAGTGTGAACTCGCTCTAAATGTGGCATTTCCTTGCCCAGAAAGTGTGAAGGTAGCAGAAACGGAGCCAGCCCTGGCAACCATTCTCACCCCTGCTCCCTCACACATCATTTGCACTCTTTGGAAAATGCTATCACTGTGGGCAGATTACTTGCTTACTTCATTTACTGCCATGTGGGGCTCGGGGGGAACTGATAGCCTTTCAGAGGGGTCGCAAGCTGAGACACACATCATCAGTACTGATACAATGTGATTATGACCTGAATCATTGCCAGCCGGGGAGGCAGGAGGCTCAGTGGCGCAGATTGACCGTGAGGGGGGTAATCAGTCTGGTCTCGGAGAAGCTTTTAACAATCACTCCGTCACCTTTTGAAAAAAAAAAGAAAAGTCCTCGATCTGTTCGCACAACCATGCCAATGTTCAGGGAGAGGCAGGGCAGACAGAGAGGTATAATAAAGAAGAGCTGGAGCATAGAGTTGGCAGAGACTTTCCAAAATGCTCTCACTCATTGTTCTGACAACAATATTTTCTCTGCCTGGGCTTAATGGGCTTGTAATGAGCACTGTAATATAAGCAGTAGCCTAGCGTAACCTGTAAACCTTAATTAAGTCAGACAGCCACCTTAAAGGGAGCCCGCCACTGTGCTCAGTCACCATCTCATGATCCTGAAGCCGACTAAACTCTTCCATCACACCTTCATCAATCACTCCATCCCTTCATTCTCTGCTCCAAATACTCCTCCACATCTCCTTTCACTTCCCCTCCCATCATCCCTTCACCTTGAGCAAAGGCTCGCACAAGAGTGGGGGGTGGGAGGGGGGTGTTGCTGAGCGTGCATAGGAGCATCGCTGTCCATCATGAGGGCAAGAAATAGTCCCGGGACCCTCCCTTGTACCCTCTCTGACCCCTGAGCAGCAGACCTCTGCCATTGATTTGTTGCTACACTTGCTCATATAGACTACACTAGCCTCCGAGCTGCAGTCCAACAGATCCATAGGCAGCACATCCCAAAGGACCTGCCTGTGTGCAAGGGTGTGAACGCAAGTATTTACAGAACATGCCCATGTTAGCAGGAGCTGTGCATTGCCTAATGAGTGTGACAAATGCAATAAATTCTTCCTGAAAGGCCTGGTATATACTTCAGGATCTATACCGGGAGCAAAGAAGCCATCATAACGATAAAGAGAGAAATATTTCGACACCTCAACACTCACAATTTATTGTCTGGCTTCGAGGTTAAATAGTTCTCTCTGGGCAGAAGTGGTTCTTCATATATAATCCAACTGTAGGGTACTTCTCTCAAAAGCTGACATGTACTTTGTGGGCATTGTAGCATCATGAAGGCTGAAAACAGCAATACAGTTTCAAGTAGCTGCTGATAAAGTTCCCAAGACACCAAAGTAATGCTGCTTGGCTGTATACGTGCACTTTCAAGAGGTGACGTGATAGATTGCAACTGCTCGCCCATCCCCAAGTTGGCAAGAGCTCTTTCACTATAAGGTTTCTTTGGCATCCTACTGTAGACTTTAAAGTAAGCCTTATAGCTTTTGTAGCCTATCTTTGTACCTCATCTCTCTTCTGCTGTTAAAGCCAAGGTCTGATCTATAAATACATCTTGGCCTGCATCCCTGATGAGCAAGCTAATTGACACCGTTAATGGATGGAGTTTCACAGAGCTGTAAATAATGTGTAGGTTCACACTTATTGCCTCCTGCCGTGTGACTTCTGGGAGGGCAACAAGAGTCTACCTGCCAAGTCCTGTCTCTCCGGCCGTGTCGTGCCTTTCCCTCCCCTCCAACAAAGTCTGCTCCTGGAGATTTACAGCGAAATCAATAAAGGGTTCTTGAAGCCCCTCAAGTCAAAGTCAGAAAAACTGCATATCCACCTTTTAATGTTCTATAACATCCTCTTGGAAAAACAAAAAGACCAGGGTAGGACATAATAAAATCCCTTTAACTTGGCTCAGACTTATTGCCCACTGCTCAGTGCACTATATTCTCACTGATGCATAGTCCTCATTTAATGTACTCTCTGTATGATGCATTATTCCTTACAATGCTTGTCCTCTTTTGAAAGGTGAAAGCCATCATTTTCTAGCATCAATTGATCACATCAGAGCCTGAATCACAGATGACTGGCAGCTGCAAACTGACTGCAGACTCAGAGGCAGAAGGGTTTCAGTCAGTTTGATTTTTAGATACCTTTAAAGGCAGCTCTTCGAAAGTCCAGAGGTTCCCACGGATGAAGTGATTGAAGGAGGAATGAGCAAGAATAAAACATGTAAGAGTAGAAAAACATAATCAGTTCTTTTTACTGCTTTATTGTACACAGGCCACTTTTAGTGGAAACACCAAATGCACAATCTTCTAATGAGTGTTCTGCTTCCTAAATTTGTTCTCATCAAAGTGTTTAGTTTGTTGATCGCATTGTGCTTGATTCCTAACATATACTTGTACCAATGCCATGAATGCCAAAAAAAACTACTCTGAGGTGAATTTTCCTTTTGGTTTCCATGAAACCCAGTCGTCCTTTTCACACCCAGTGCTCACATTAAACTGAGAACAGACTTGCACTCCTCTTAAATGAGGCGTGGTCAGGCAGCGATCTGCCACATTTCTATCTTGAGGATGCAATGACTGCACCTTAGACCAACTAACATGTGGCGCAGTGTGTTAATGATACTTTGAGGGAGCATTAGACAGCAACTTTGCCGAAGCTTGTTCAACTCTGCACACTATCAATCATCATCAGTGTTCCTTGCTACCATTACACCATGTAGACAAAAGAACACTCCAAGCAAGTCAGAGAAAATAAATTGAAAAGTATGAGTCAGGGGATGGATACAAAAACATTTCCAAGGCACTGAACATCCCACAGAGTTCAGAAAAATCTACCATCAAGAAATGGAAGGTATATGGCACATGTGTAAATCTGCCTAGATCAGGCCGTCCTCACAAATCAAGTGAACATGCAAGAAGGAGACTAATGAGAGAGAGTCACCAAGACACCTTTGACTACTCTGAAGGAGTTTCAAGCTTCAGCAGCTGAGATGGGAGAGACTGCTGACAACAACTGTTCCCGAGTTCTTTGCCAGTCAAAGCTTTATGAAAGAGTGGCAAAGAGAAAGCCACTGTTGAAAAAAACTCACATTCAATCTTGACTAGATTTTGTCAAAAGGCATGTGGGAGACTCCATGGTCAAGTGGAAGAAAGTTCTTTGGTCTGATGTGTAGGGCTGGGCAAATAATCAAAAATTGGCCTGCAGCAAGTTCTACATCGCATTAATGCACTATATATCATGAAATTATTCAAGTGCTATTTTTTGGAAAATAATTTACAACAGAAATCCTATTTTCTTCATTTATGTAAGTTTTTCTTATTAAATATGAGAATGCCATAAAAATTATCACTATCATCAATACAAAAATTCATTTCTAATTTGCAATACAAGTCAAAATCATCCCAACTGTATATTTCTTCAAATTGTTAAGTCCTAGTTTAACCCAATACTATGTTGGCTATAAAAAAGAAGGATTAATTGCTTATGTTTGAGGCAAAAAACACAAGATGAAGAACTTGATGAAGTAATCGCATATCAAATCACAATCTCAATATTGGGTAAAAAAAACGCAATTAGATTACTAACCCAAAAAATGCAGTGTCTACCTGACTCAGACCTATCCACACAGACTCAGTGCTGTGATTACAGCCAAAGCTGCATCTACTAAATGCTTACCTGAAGGGGGTGAAGATGTATGGAGTCACTTATTTTATCGCCCATATTTTTTAACTGACATTGCTTAGTAGAAATCTGTTTTCACTTTGACATTAAGGACATGTTTTGTATTTTTCTTTGTCAAAAAATATATATATATATTGACCAGAATTGATTTTTAAAATCAATAAAAGAGTAAAACATCCTGACTACTTTCTGTAGACAGTGTATGTTCTAATACTTACAGAAACATATTCAGATGCACATAAGCTCACAACAGCAGCAGATTTCTAGTAATATATCCCTCAGATATTAACACAAGCTCTCGAGTGATCTTTGCACATGTTAGAGATTATTGCCAAGGATTACAGCAGAGAAAATGACAGCCAACCTTTATTGGATGTTGAGCTCACAGAAATTAACATAGATCCTGTCTGATCCTGTCAGTGCGTCTGGATATCTTCACATTTAATTAAGTTATGATCTTGTGCCTAAATGTCTCTTGTGTCTTTTTTATTTATTCTGATGTTGTGGGAAAGATATGGATGCAGGACTACTGTATTTTTTGCAAATAGATATTTAGAGAATAATTTAAGTCAATACTGATAATGCCACTGAAAATATGTTCTAGGATGGTGTGGGCATGTCTGTTTAATGAGCTGAAGCCACGCCCATTAACAAGAGATATGATCCTCTCAAATTTTTTAAAAAGGCTTCAGAGTGAAGCAGGGATTTAAAATAGTGTCTTTTAAGGACTAAAGCTTTAGGTCTAAACTAAATTTAAATATTGGTATCGATATTGGTATGTGCTAAAATTATTTTCTTAATATCTGCTGTGCATGCCCGCTGCCCTAATGTTCCATGGTTGCATGCAGGTCAGACCAGCTACAGAAGCAGCCCCACTGTGGATCAGTGTGCACCAGCTCCCCTGTAACACACATGGGCATGTGTGACATTAATATTGGAACAGGCCACCCAACAACAAGCCACCGTAAACTATGGCACAAATGCAACCTCCACGACTGATTTTAAACCACAAACTTTGGGCAAAACATTATTAACAAGATTTGTGATATTAACCCAAGAGTTCAAATGTGGGATGTTCTCTTTTGGTCCAAGTCTGAGAGGAAACCACTGTCTGTCTAAAACTATTCCACCACAGCTCTATTATGACTCTATACATCTGATAAGTCTGAGAGAGCCAATCTATCTACTGTATCTATCAATCAATTAATCTATCAATCTATTACCTGATCAAAGAGTGAGAATGGTACAGAGAGGCCTCTGGAGTGGAACCAATGAGCACACATTACAGATATGAGAACCTATCAGCCATTAATTAATATGAGTAGTCTTTTTTAATTAAGCCAGGTCTTACCATTAAGAGCGAGCCAAAGAGCGGCTGCCATGTTGGAGCTAATTACAAGTCCACATACTATGCTCATTCAACCACATTTACATTTTGATCATCAAAAAAGAAATACAAATTCTGTCTTTTATCCCCTCTATTTGGCATTCAATCTGCTTGTGCCACACTAAAAAAAGTGGCTGCGATACATCTCCAGTACAAAGCCCTTGACCAGTTTGTGTCTCTGGCAATAAAGCACAGAGACTGTTAGCTACAGCATCGCAGCTTCAGTGGGAAAGATGGATGGAAAGAGTGAGGGGGGAGACGGCTGCATGATGGAGGGGTTTGGGTGTGAGGGAATGGGGGACAAGGGGGTTTGGAAATGAGGAGGACATGGCCCTGCAGTCGCCCACAGATGCTCCCGCTGTCTCTCCCTCACTCTCTCTCTCCGTTTGAGCACAGTATGGGAGCAGTCTTTTGGGGGAGGCTGGCAGGCAATCAGTGATGTCATGCCAGCAGTGCAGCGATGGCAGCTTAACCTATTTTCGGAAATACCACAGAATTTCTATTTATAACTGTGCTGAGCAGCATGGATCTTCACACATCCCTCACCGACCTGAGCATTCATGACATTTTCCGATCTTAAATATGTCTTCATCACATGTCGGAGGTTTTGTAGGGAAAAGGTCTTGTTGATGTATAACAGCAATTTAGGCGGGTTTTTTTAGGGTTCAATGTTGCAGATATACTGACAATTTGAGCATCTTTTAGTCTGTTTTTATTGCCAAAATAAGCATTTTTATGTTGCTTACTTTTGTATTTTGGAATAAAGAGCATCCATAAAATAGTAATTATCCTGTGAGACGAGAAATGGTTGTGTTTGCAAAAGCAGCAGCAGCGCTAACAGAATAAGTATAACGAGTGTTGCTGGAGGGATATTCTCATGTTAACAGCTTTCATATGATTGTTTTATACATCTGCTAAACTTGGCCTCTGCTCCTCCTCCTCCTCCACCCTCCATCAATCCCACCCTCCGGTGTCCAAACGGCTCTCAACCTGTCAGTGGGATCCTCCGTGCCCCGCGCTGAGCCATCACTCTCCCCTCCCCTCCTCTACCCTCCCGCCTGCACTGCCTGGGGATAAAAGCAACTATTTGTTTCTGCATCTCTGACAAACACTTCATCTTTTCCCCCTCCACTTATCCATCTGTCCATACATTCATTGTTCTGCTCCCATGTGTCAGTCTGTCGTTTGCCTTGTGGGCCCTGCCGCACACATGTGCCATCCTCCCTGTCCAATCCGTTCGAGTGACAGGGCTAAGTCATATCCACGCAGCTTTGATGGCGTGCGGATACATGTATTACATGTATGCATTGTTCATTTACACCGGCATCAGAGGCTTAACCATTTGGCGATCACAGAGATGTGACAGCTTGACTAATCTGTGATTGTTTTTTGGCCAAAACATGAGAGTTAGCGAGCCCTCTAAGGGCACAGTCCTATAAGTCAAGACAAATAACTTATTATTTTCCAGGCTTGTACAAGGCTTTATCGCATGAGTTCTCCTGAACTGCTCCAAAATAGAGAGGGATTATCACAAAACATTGCATTAAAATCTCCTCTCTCTCCTCTCCCTTGTTATTTCATTTTCCTTCTAAAATGAATCTGTGCCCAGCCAGGCTCAAACACAACATTAAAGAGCTCATGCTATTCTAACAGAAACCACCAACCCCCTCCTCCTCCTGCCATCCTCGCTCCCTCCTCCTTTCTCCCTCTGTGCCTTTATAACCCCCCTCCTCCTTATATGAGAACACTCTGCTCTGTAGGCAATGGCACTCTCTGCTAAGCTTTCCATACAAAATAGATAGGCTTCTATCCCTCTATTTAGACTAAGGAAATAGCTGTGTGACCTTTGTGCACAAACAGGATGGCAGTAAGCTTCTACCAACTCCACCTGTGGAGAGACACAAGGCCTGCAACACATCAAAAACAATATAGAGCCAAAAATCCTGTCTTTTGTACTAAAAATAACTGTTCAGAATAGAATTAACATGTAGAATATACACTACCTTTTCATAAAAAGCAACCACATTCGGGAAAGGTACAAAAGGCTCAAGAAGGACTGCTTACATTGGATGCAAACCAGTTTGCATACCCACAGACAATTTGAATAGAGTTTCCCCAGTTTGACAGTAGACTAGTCAGTTGATCTAAGCTTTCAACAATTTTGAAATTAAATGCCAAGGAATAGCCCTAAGTTTATTTAACCTCCAAATTGTAATCTTAATTCTACTCTTGATGAAATAGTCTTGGGTGTTAGAGTAATATGACAGTGTTGCACCATTTGAAATCTAAGGGATTTTGGCAGAGTTTTCCCATCATGGCCTTGGGCATAGTGCTTTGACTAGTCTAAGATGTGTTCATATGTTTTTATGAGTTTTCACATGGGTTAAAATGTTGCCTGTCTTACAATGATCACTTCTAGGATCCCCATTTTCATATTGAGTTGTTGTTTTTGATGTTAGAAGCTTTTTTGCACCACGGGTGAAGTTATCCACTTTGTTTGTGTGTTCCTGCCCATGGAAATGGATGAAGCAGAAGTATGAGTAATGGGCTGTCAATCATTGAGAGTGTAGCTCGGCTGAGATTTTGTCACATTCAATCATTCGTGCCTCAGGATACTCCTCTGTACCATAGGTATTCAGTATAAGGTAGGAATCTCAGCAAAGCAGTAAGAAATAACACATTGTTGTGTTAAAAGTGAACTAAAAGTGTGTTAATTTAACTTGCATTAACAGTGAAAATCTGCTGTGAAGTAACAACAGTTATTGTTAAGAAGAGTCTTTACTCCAAAAAGAGTCAAATCAACACTCTGTGGCGTGGACCTATACAGACAATGTAAAAGTGTGAGTATTTAATCCGACAATGACAGTTTGACTTTGCTGTGAGGGTATGTAATAATACGTTCAACCCAGAATACAGTATGTATCGAGATACTGGGTTCATATCAAGATTTTGCCATGATTTTCAAATACTTCTAAAGATATGACATGAGACTCAGCTTATCAATATATATGCTTCTTCTGATGAAGAATTCTTTATAAATGTTATTTAGTCTTTTTTAGTTCTGACATTGACTGGTGACTTACCCAGTCCTTAGCTAGTGAGTCTGAAGTCTTAAAGGAATATGTTTTTTAAACTAGCTGAGATAAAATAAGGATTTTTAAACAAATCTTCAATCAAATAAATCCAAGAATAACCCAAATAGGGGAAGTTGCTTTGAATAAACAGGGTTGCAGTCTTTGTGACACAGAAAGATTTCGAAAGACCTCAGTTTTCATACAAGCTACTTTATTTTAACCTCAAATAATAGGCAAATATTTGCAGGTAAACGCCTCACTAAAAAAGCAAATCCTGACACATCATTTGTTTCACTAAAACCTATGTTATCATAAGTTAAGTTTATTTTAGATTACAAGACTGATGTTTTAGTAAGTGAATTCAGTCTAGATTGTTTTTTCTTTTATGCAAATTACTCTGTTTTACTGCTCTTATTTACCCACCACTGTGACATGTATTGGATCTATTTGCCTGATAATGTACAAAAACATACTTTTTTTTAGCAGGTGTTCAAAAACATCACTTCAAGACCTCAAAATCTTCACTTGCTTTTGTCATATCTCCAGTCCTCTCTTCTTCACAAGTGCCAAATAAGAGAGGCAAAAGCATAAAGCACCCTCTGCTGGTACCAAAAAACAATATCCAAATATTGACTCTTTGAAATTGATTTAAATTGTACAAATTTGCAACACTTTTAAATTCAGTTTTGTAAAGAAAGATCCCGCACAAGTAAACACCAATTACAAATGGATACATCCCAAGGTTAAAGCTTTTAAAGCATACTTTTAAACTTCAGACCCAAGTCAATACAATCAAAAACATGACAATATAAGATTCACAATATAAGACAAACCACAAAGTTTCACTTAGTTCACCTAATGAAATATTAACACTTTCTATAGTCACTTGTTTTAGTGTTAAAATTGGTTAGTCAGACCACACCGTGCATCTTCTCATATCTGTCTTTCCTTCAGGCCCCCATTAAGAGCAAACATATTCCTCAAAGGTCACTGAATAACAGCACTTCCAACACACTGAAAGCATAATATACTGTGAGCCGTAATGAATGTTGCATTGGAGCAGGAAATCAATCCATCTGAAAGGCTCTCTTGGGCAGGGATTAAGGGGAGCGGAGCAGACAGAATAAAAAAGCCAGGTGAGTTTGGCGAGCGGACACTGACCTCCAGCAGAGCGCGGCCTTGTCGGCATCCGAGATTGGCAATCTCCTTGGAAAAACCAACAGAAAATAGGGGAAAGGATAGGAAGGGGGGTAGGCAGCACTCCTCATCCTGAAGTCAAGGCCCATAGCGCCTGTCAGTAGCAGTTGAGCTGCTGCATCTTTTATGAGGAAAGCCCTGTTGCTTATTACAATATTTACAGACGTTTAAAGATTGCAAGGCGAGTGTTGTTGCTGTATTCGTTTGGCTCGGTGGCCTTCGCTCACTAGCCCTGGCAGAAGATTTTATTCTGGGTTTGTTACATCGAATCACAGCGCAAAGCTGTAAAGAGACTGAGAATTGTTTTTCCTGCCTCAGTGTTCAGCTTAGACGGCATAAGACCTGTATGAAGGGCTTCGATTTCATTAGCAAGCATGCAGCAGTCATTATTCGCTACACTCATGTCTGCTAAATCAGTAATATCATCACAGCGTGTTGTGTGTATGTCCTGTCCATGTCACTTCTACAGCTCTGTTTATAGTCTGTAAGTGAATTTCTCCCATCTGTTTCCTCAGGGGGGAAGCTGTCCTACAGCGGTGCTGTGATCTTTGACACTTTCCATAAGGCACACACACACAATATAGAGACATGAGGATGCACTCACACTTCCAATCAAATCTAAGAGGGGATTCTGCAAACCCCAGTGTAGTTTAATCAATGCTACAGCCTTTCAGGTATGAATGAATATAAGAAAACTGCAGTCTCATATTAATGCTTTATCATTTTGGGTTGATGCATACACTGCGTTCCACTGATTCCTGTTTTCTTCCTTCATCTCTCTTTTTTTATTAGCAGGGCGACCCACAGAGGAATCCTATCCATCAGACCAGCTCAGAGGGTGAAAAAAAATAAAAACTTGAATAAATATTTCATTAGATTATTCTGTGATTTAATGTGCTTCTGCTTGGCTGGGGTCTACAGCAATATCTCTGGTCCATTTATAAATGCATTAACATGATGATACCTGACAATAGCTTCATACTGATACCCAGGCAGAGCTGGTCGGCTGATTGAAGCAGTATGTGGTTTGTTTAGTCTGTCTATCTGTTTGCTTTGCTGAATCCCACCTGAACAGAGTAAAAAGCTTTTCTTTCTCTCGTTTTTGAAAGCATGTTTCTTAAGAGAGCAAGGGCAGATCTGTCAATCTGGACAGGAAACGCAAGATAAAATCTGAGTAACATTGATAAAGCAGTCGTACAGAGATATCAATTTGAAAAACAAAAAGAAACAAAACAACAAATTAAATTAGAAAAATATATAACTGAATACATGGGATAACAAGGCAGACAATGAAAGGCGTAAATCTGCATATATGCATGTGCACAAGCATGCAAGTGTGTTCTGCATGTGCTATAAGTGGAAGCTAATTAGAGCCAAAGGGAGAACTTTTCACCGTCTATGATAAATTCAACATCAGGAAATCCTTTACCTATTAATACCAACTGGGTGACAATAATTGGCAGGCCATCGGCAGCTTCGTGGGCAGAATTAATCGTTTGAAGAGGCAGACTAGACTGCATTTTTAATTGGCAGAGGCAGCCACTGTTTAGGGAGGCAACCAGCTGATCACCCAAGAGACTGCTGCTTCAGACAATGCACATTTGCTAATCCTCTTGAGTCAAGTTATTATGGCCATGCATTATTATCACGCTTTACAAACTAATTCCATGTTTTCCCTCATGGATTACCACTGGGGGGTTGAGGGGGTGGATAGTTGCATAAGAAAAGAGGGGAGAATAAACACACGAAAGCACAATGTGCATGAAATGGAAATCAAAAAGATGAAAGAAGTGCAGTGACTACTAATGTACAGTGTTTGTGTGTCACTCTGCATCCATACTTATAATCCTTTTCTGCTAAATAACATGATTAACAACCAAAATACTTCACCAGATCACTGACATATTAGGGTTTGTTTATGTTCTGTAATCATGCGGCCTGACTTCATTACATTTTAAGCCATTTAGTTTGTCTACATAACACTAATCTAAGTTAATTAGTTGTTTGTAAGGACATTAACAAAGGTTAAGCAAATTACTTTGAGAACTACATTGAGTATTAAGTTTTTTTTGTGTCTTTTTAACCCATGATAAGGGAGATTGCCTCAATTAGCTCCATCTAAACAAGCTAATATATGGGATTTTTTGATAATTAAAGCTCCTGTGTGGAGTTTTCAGCTGGTAATGAAACAGACTAAAACTGGATGTCTCTTTATGGTCAACAGAAGCAAACAAGATGATCAGTGTAAAGACTGATTATTCATATACTGTTCTTTTTAATGTCTAGAAAACGCTGTAGCAGGGTAGGTGGCACATAAAGGTATAAACTTAACATTTAAAGAAGGATTAGATATCAGAATTTAAAAAAAAAAAAAGTCTGTCAAAAGTTGTCCAAATCTTCGTCAAGGAGGCATCTGGGCTTGACTGAGATTCGTGAGGTTTCTCCTGACACCACCAGTTGCCCCCTCTATGAAGATTTCGATAACCATGAACTAGATCAGTGGTTTTCAACCCGGGATACATGATATCGGCAGATGTTGGCCTTAAATGTGAGTGATCTGTATCAGCAGATATGAAGTTTTCTGCAGATATTTAAAACTGGTATTTTGGCTATAAATACCTGTCTTTATCAGCTGTAAATATGACTGCACAAACAAATAAGCAAGAGGGGTTTTAGGTTGGATCAACAGAGCAACATCAGCTGAAGTATGCTCTTTATTAAACAACATTCCTCACACTTAGGCCCGCCCACAAAGTTGGCCGGTACCCCTAAAAAAAACGAGTGAATGGGCCCTCCCAGGTGCGATGTATTGATGATATCAGTAAGTGCTGGACTAGTAGCATTGGTTCTAGTGCCATGGCTAATTGTTACTGCATTCTGGAAAAGTGTGTCACATTATTATTGGGTTCTGAAGTACAAATTACTTGTAACTACCACTTTGTAACCCCATTTGATCACTGTTTCCACCCATTTTTGCCACATTTTTTTCAACTTTAAAGACATTGGTGCTTCAATTACCCATTAACTGTCACTTTTTAATAGTTTTTCACCACTTTCTCATCAATTTTTAACCCAATTTTGACTTTTTTTACCCATTTTTGCAGCTTTTATCCCATTTACCTCTTTGACCCATTTTAGCAATCTAAACCCTTTTGTCCACACAGTAACCACTTTCCACCACTTTTTTGCAATCAACTTTTGCCACCCATTCTTGTCAATTTTCACCTTTTTTTAAATTATTTTGTTATTTTTATTTTTAACTTTAACTTTAATTTCAAAACAAAAAAAGGTCATTCTGTTTTCAGAAAGGGGTAAATATTTTGAAAAATTCAATATTGTACTACAGCATCAATAAATATAACAATACTACTACTACTACTAATAATAATAATAATAATAATAATAATAATGATAATAATAATAATAATAATAATGATAAGGATAATAATAAAAATGACAACAACGACAACAGCAATATTAATAATAATACTAATAATTTTAATGATAATATTAATAATATTAATAATAATAATAATAATAATAATAATAATTGTTTCTATTATAAGAGTGGTCATTATTCAGATTAAATCTAAAATATGGTCATCATAGATTAACTTTACAATGGACCATGATTTTCCAGACCTCCATGGGCCCCCCAGTTTGGCTGGGCCCAAGAAAGTTCTCCCCTTTATCCCTTTTATGGGCAGCCTAACTTAAACTTAACTGTGTGTTTAAGGACTGAAATTTGTTAATTTGATAACCCTAAAACTTTAAATTGTGTGTTTTAAGAACTGAAGTTTTTGGTCTGAACCTCATTTAGATATTGGTATCAGCTTATATTATTTTGTCAATATTGGCATATCGTAACCTGGCATGCCAGACACATCCATCTGGAAAACCTCTCATACACAGCGTTTGGGAAAGGGCAGAGCCCTTGAAAAAAAACTTGGAGGGTGATTGGATGAATGTTCTGTCTGTCACATCTTTACCAGCCAATCAGAGCAACAAAACACATGATGTAGCCGCTATTGAGCTGCACCCCTACCAAGGACAAAACTCCATAGGGAACTGCATAACACGAATCATGGCGACTGAAGCCATGTCAGTACACGACTTTTGTCATTTTTGAAAAGAAAACAGCTCACTGCTGTTCTTTGTTCTTCCTTTGACGAAGAAATTTCATCAAGTTCTAATAACTTCCACCATAACTGCACCGGTCTCTTTTTGCTGCTTGCATACGTCACAACTCCACTGCACCAGAAAGTACTGCCCCTCATTGCTGATTGGTCCTGTCACTTTCTAACTGTGCCCAAACAGTTCAGACAGGAGCTTTGCAAGGTGAATTCGCCAGTGAGAAACACAAAAAATGGGTGTATCCATCTGCTATGCAAGGTTAGGCATATCGAATATCGGCAAAAATTCAATATCATGCATCCCTATTTTCAACCTTTCATTGCTCAAGGCACACATAAGATTAAGCCAGAATCTCAAGGCACTCCTTATCAATATCCATATCCATAAAAAAAAGCCTGTAACAGGAACTGAAAGTTCATGTATAGATGTAAAAGTAATGTGTGGCTTTGCAAATTCCGACAACACATCTTGAATTGCCACATTATTTGAGAGCCACTGACCTTGATGTATGAAAACCTACACAGACTTGTCTCAAGACTGTACCATCAACCTTTGTCCACAAGGGTCACCAAAATCAACACAAAAATGCTCCTTCACAGGAGCTTTAAGAAATTAAATAAACACCAACACAACCTGCTATGATGATTATTATACTTTTATCCTGCAGTAGGGACAATTAAACTGAATGCAATCAGTGTATCTCATTCGCATTTCATCTTTAAAAATCATGTATTAAAGTCAAATGGAAAGAAACCAGGTTCACAATTTATTAGTCTTACACTGAAAACTACCAAAATATTCCTCCATTTTTCATCCATGAAAACATTGTTCTACAGCCAAAAATGTCTTTCCCCTGACACCACCATCAGGTAGGAGCCAATCAAGAGCGGAATACTGCAATCATTATGCAACACAGTGCAATGACATTTTAGTATATGTATGCACACACATGCACAAGCAAACACATACCGCTGAATGCCAAATGAGGGGTGCACTGAGAAAAAAAAATCCTCCCTTCTACACATGGACCATATCAACTGCAGCATCAGGAGTGTTTGCCATTCAGGCATGAGGCTTCATGAAATATGTAGCTAATAGGAGCTATGATAGCATAATGTTATTGTGCAGACGGTATGGGAAAGCTAACCACTGCTGTTTAGTATGGTTATGTAAGCAGGTATTTTGGATCAGCTGCACTAGTTAGCATTTGCATTCTGATATAGAGATATGCATCCATTCCTGTCACTTCTGTTCCATTTATAATCATCTAGAGTCATATGTTTGATGGTATCCATATAAAAGCACACAGAGATTCATCTGAAACAGAGGCACTGTAACAAGAGACAACCTTTGAAATACTAACACGTGTATTATCTTTCCAATGTGATTTTATGTCACTGAAGACATGACATTATTTGCAATGTTTGCAAATGGCATTTCCATTATTGAAACAGATTGTCATCCGTCTTTTCTAAATGTCACTGCAATAAAAGGCTTATCTCCTGTACTAACATCCCTCACATATCAACATCTGCTCTGCAGGAGAGCAAGGCACGGATTCTGAGATGGGGATTAAATTAAGAGAGAAACTTTTCTTATAATGCATGGATGAAATCAAACCTAATGGTTTGAAGCATTTATGTAACAGTTTTGAAGATGCTAACAGCCATGAATATTATGTAGAAACTGTGACGATGCATTTTTTTCTCCTCCTGCATCACAAATCAATAATAATTTGGGCTGATGCTAACATTATACTATGAATTCCAACACAGGCTGCATAGTGTTATATATATATTAAAAAATGAAAACTCTCTCCGTCTAATTTAACTAAAACCTGGACCAAAAGTTCCTATAATATTGTAGATTGGTCCAACTTGGCTGAGTTCAAGCACAAATGCAACGTGATCAGCTTCATTAAAGTTGGATCAAAGTGACGCTGGTGGTGATGATGATGATGACGTGGATTACACTGTCAGGGGTGACCACATATTGTGAAAATGGGTTTCCCACCCTTACGGTGATGTACACTGTTCACCCCTGATGCCAGACTTCATTGTAGAGTCTGGAAGTTGTCAGTGTGTACAGTGAGCTGAGTGGATTTACACCCTCAGCCTCCCACAGCCTTCATTTGAGCAGAAGCAGTGCAGCAACTCTGCCCACTTTCTCCGTGGCCACGTCCGTCATCTTGCGACAGCTTTTGCACCCCTTGGAGACACCGTGGTGTTGGCCACAGAACTGATTTCACCGTGTCGGGTATGCACACAGTCCCATCGCACATGGGGAGATGTTAAAGAAAGCATATGGATGAATAAATGATGCCGCCCCTCCGCGGAGGACGGGACTGGCATGGGGAAAGGCTCTTTAAAAATGCATCCTTTCAAAGCGCCTCTGCCCCACTTAACAGCGTGTTAAGGAAAGACTGTTCAATTGCAATAAATTGCAGAACAAAGCCAACACATAAAGACACCAGAATATTCCAGACGATCATATTTGTGCATCTCCCATTTTGGTTGCAATAAATAGATACAACATGGTGCTACATTAATGAAAATGAATGTGTTTTTAAAGAATAAATCATGCATGAGTTAAAAAATAAAACTAGTGATAGGCGAGAATATGTTGGCAATAATTTGCATGATAATTCCGATATAACCGTAGACTGATATCAGATCTGGATAAAACCGGAATAACCACAAGAAAAAGTCGCAATAGCCGTATTTTCGCGCTACCATTTCAACACAAATGAGTTCAAAAGGCTTCCGTAAAAAGAAGCAGTTATTGAACTGTATACAGAGGGCCTCCGAGCCCTTTGAAGGGGCGACACGTTACCTTTGTGCATGCCGGTGTATCGGTCCTTGAGAACTGTCAGTTCGTGGATTTTCCCAAACTGTTCAAACAGAGGTTTCAGGTCTTTTTCCTCCAAGTTCCGCGGTATCTGCCCGATAAACAGCTTAATGGCATCTTGGTCTTTCATGTTGCCGCTCTCCGGATGAATTGAAATGGGTTCTGACCCGTTCATGGGTTTCGGGAATGTGATCTGAGGGTACTGGTGCTGATGTGGGATCAGTAGTAGTGGTGGTTGGGTCGGTGGTGCCCCCGGTCCGGTGAAAACCAGGCTGGAGTGAGCGGGCTGGGGCTGCTGTGGATGGTGCTGCCTTCTTGTTTCAGTCTGAGTGAATCTGGCCATTCTGAGCTGGGAGCAGAGTGGATAATAATGACAACACACACACACACTGTGAGAGAGCAAGCACTCAGCTGGAAACCAGGCTGACTTTCTATTCGACACACAACACACACGCACACACAGCACGAGGCAGAGGGGGGCGAGAGTGGCGGAGGAAGCGCGCAGCAGCGATATTAGACGCACTGCAGTGACACCCAGTGGCAAATGTGAGTACTACAGCTTCAGAAATGTGCTTCATAGGTGTACCGAGCAGGTTTTTTTTTTTTTTTTTTTTTTTTTTTTTTTAATATTTGCATGGTTGTGTAGTATTTTTATACTTACCCAGTGATAATTTCGTCGACTAAAGCCATGACTTAAAATTTTAATCAACTATCTTTTACCCATGAGGAAGACAAGACTAAGACTAGTTAGATAGCTGTTTGATGACAAAACTGACAAAAAGAAAGTTTACTTCTTATAAGAGACTAAATAATGTAAATTAGTTAAAAATCCATGATACAAGAGAGCACAAGCTGTTATGTAGGGTGAATGTCTAGTTCTTCTGCCTCTCAGCTGTAGAAAGCAGGGATCCCAGGTTTTACAGGTGGCACAGAACAGTTCTCAACTGGTCAGGCATTAGGACCCATCACCACGCCCCGTAAGAAAAAATCAGGACCCATTATTTTTAACATTTCCAACCACTAGAATTTATATACTGGAAAGTGTTGCAGTTTGGACTCCAATTAGAACATAACATGAACAAGAGACAGGGCACAAGCATTTTCAAAAAGTACTTTATTACCAAAGGGCATGCATACATACATCTTATTTTACTCAATTTTTCTGAGAAAATATGGAGATTTGGTAATTTCTCAATTTTCCTTGTTATCCGAGCCTTGTAATCCAAAGAAAAACAGATGAATAAGTAGAACTCTTCAGGCAAATAGTGGAATTTATGTAAAATTGCTTGTTTGGATTAAGTGTATATCCACTTAAGGCATATGCACACAGAGTTTTTTGCCATGTTGTTTTTTCCAGGCACATATTCACAACCACTGGAAACAGCTTTGAGACCCATTTTTGTGTCCCAACCCATCTGTTGAGATCACTGGTATAGCACAAGTATGATTTGCACCAGATTCAGGCAAAGATAACAATGTTTTGACTATAAGTTTTAAACAAAATATAAGTGCCTTTTATGGGGTAATGCTGTACTTTTTTTTGCTCTCACTAACTTCAACTAGACTATAGCTATTAAGGGTAGAAATGACTAAAACGTGACTAAAACTAAAGGCATTTCAATCTAAGGAATAAGACAAAAAACAAAAATATCAGTCAAAATTAACACTGTACCTAACCATAGAGGAGTTGCTGCAAATATTTCACCATCTCAAAAGCACCAAAAAATGAAAATGCCTTTATTTTTATTTGTTAAAGCACAAAAGCATATACAGTGCTTAACAAATTTATTAGACCACCTGTCATATTTGTCTCAAGGACCATCCAGCATCATGAAGTGCTTTAATGCGGACTGTTTTATTTCCAGTGAGCTCTCCACGTTTTACCATTTTGAACAGGAATGAGGAATTTCAAACTGAATTCACCCAAATTTAAGCTGGCTCACTGGGCTTCTCTGAGAAGTCAGAATTAATCAAGCATAACATTCAACCACTAAAACTCATTTTTCTGTTCAGGAATACAAGTAAATACTTAATACTTTGACGTATTAATCAAGAAATATTAATGTGCTTTACTATTTTTTCAGTTTTTTTGTAAATCAGTAAATTTGAAAATTCATGGATAACAATAATAATTAGATTTTAGCATTAAAAATATCATTTGGGTTAAAGAGATTCTACATATTGATGTATTAACCATTGCAGAAAGATAAAAAATGATTTTGGTAATTACCAGTGCTGTTAATTTAGGGCAGCTGTGGCATAAATCTTACTTTGGTTAGGGTTAGGGTGGTCTAATAAATTTGTTAAGCACTGTATGTTAGGCTATGAAAAACAATAATGATGTGTTCTCTGTTTATGTGCCAAAACAGCTGCTGCTGCCTACTAATCTGTCTTTATCAGATTAGTATCAAGTCTATCTTTATATATGATTTACAGAGAAACACATTAGATTTATACATTTTTGAAAATCCTACAAACATAGATTTATACTAACTATTGGTGTAAAATTCACTCTGAGTTGTAAAATCAAATGATTGCACTGTTTTTCTTCCAACATCGTTCTGATTGTGCTCATGTCCATCTGCAATACAGTAACTTCTTTCTTGCTGACCCCATCACTAAAACTTGCCTTGGGAAAAAATCTTCAGGATGACCCTTTATAGGAAAAGATGTTAGAAAAAGTTGACAGAGTTGACACAGCTGTCCAGAGTGTACTGAATGGGGCAGCAGTGATATGAAAATAAGTTGTACCACACTTTGTCAAAATTCTGCTCACTGTGGTTAACTGTATTAGGTGATCTGACTATAAGGTTAAAAGCTGACTTAAAGTCTAATCTTTTTCAATTATATTTTTGGGTCTTTTTTGCCTTGATTTGGATAGAGCATTCGAAGAGCGACAGGAAACATGGGGAGAGAGTGGGGGGGAGACATCCACCAAACATGCACTGAGACTGGCAATCGATCCTGCGACCAGTGCGTTGAGGATTACAGCCTCTGCACATGGGTGCCTGCTCTACCTACTGAGCAAAACCAGCACCCTTTTTAAAAAATTATATTTGGGACTTTTTATGGCTTTATTTAGAGAGGATGACAGTGGATATAGTCAGAACACAGTTGAGAGAGTTGGGGAGAGAAAGGAGCCAGAAGGGCCATATGTGTGGGCAGTCAATGTAAAGTACATGGGGCAGCAAATCTTTGCCTCACTGACAGTCAAATCTTCATAGAATATTATGCAGTGATTTATTAAAGTCAGATTTGAACTGTACAATATTGTGAGATACATTATGAATACTTTTTTTTTTTTCTAAAATTGTGTGTTTTAACCCCAACACAGAAAAATAATGGATCGGATTTGTGCTCAAGCACAGTGGAAATAAATGTCCATAGTTAAAAACAAAATTGTAACTTTCCAGGGATACAATCAGTTCCACAATCTTAATGATGAGAAGTGGATGTGATGCCCTACATGCAACTGTAAATGTTAGAGTCCACTGACATAGAATCAAGAAAAAGTCAAATATTACATTTTCTAGGGGATGAACAAACCATTTTGAGCAAAGAGAAATTGATACAGACTAATTAATCTGCCTTAAAAATCAGTATTTGTACCTGACACAGGGCCACATGATGGTGCAGTGGTTAGCGCTGTCGCCTCAAAGCAGGAAGTTTGCTATAGGTCAAATCACTGTCGGACGGAATGGCCTTTCTGTGAGGAGTTTGCATGTGTAGGTTCTTTCTGGGTACTCCACTTTACTCCCACAGTCCAAAGGCATGCTCATTAGGTTCATTGGTGACTCTAAATTGCCCATAGATGTGATTGACTGGTGACCACTGCCTAGTGAAGGGTGTACCCACCTTTCATGCAGTAACAGCTGTGGTGGGTTCCAGCCCTCTAGAATCACAAAGGGGGTTAGTATTATGGAAAAAGGACGGATAGAAACATCCAAATAAGCAGAAGAAATATTTTAAAAACTTTCTCACGTTGTCAGAATGGACACTTATCTGGTGTTAAATTTCACACAAGCAGTTTTCATGGACTATGTGGCTGAAAAGGACAGTGATACAGGCTTTTGCTTCCCCCTGGAACTTTGTCAACATGCTATTCAAAGGGCTTTAATTGGCATGAAAGTTTCAGAAACAATGTTCTCTATGCCAACAGTGTTTTTAGCAGTGGTGCCAAGATTTTGTGTTACAGATGGACATGCACTCTAGAGTTTTAGAGAGCTCAACTATAAGTGCCATTTAAGGACGCATGGTAAAAGTACAGATTGTGCGTAATTAGTCTTTAGGTTTTAGTAACAAAAAAAACAAACACTTATTTTAAAATATAAATAGCGTTCACATTAGCATGTGTTTGTGCTATGCTGAAAGAGGTTAAACTGTATTGTTGACGATGCAGGTGTACAGTAAATTCTGCTGCAAGAGACAAAATGCACTGTTTATATGTAAATGGTATTGCTATCAGTAATCTGAGTTTAGATTGAGTCCAGGGACCTGCAAACATTAACCACAATTAGGAGACTTACTGTAAGTACTTTTCAAATAGCGGGCAGGCTAATCCCCCCAGAGAGGCTGTATTTGCATCATTTGCCTTCTCTTTGCAGACACTGTCAACAGTACTCAGATTAAAATCCTACACCCCAAAAACTCTCATTTAGCTGTAAATGAAAGGAGAGCAACACTTATTTAAAAAAAAAAATGCAGGACTGTGAGTGTGGTTTGACTTGCAACCTAGCCACAAACCACCTTTTAACTTAAACACATCCGCTGGACAGATTTCTAATTAAAGCCTATTTAACAGTGGATTAAATAAAGTGATATACACTGTCTGTGACAGCAGGCTCAAGGCTGCAAGGTGGGATCAATACAGCTGCTGGCTGCTTCTTCCACTGTGCAGGAACAGCACCACAGGGGTCCCCTCACACAATTTTTGGACTTCCGAATGGCTGCATCGCTGTATGAGACAATTGCCTTCAGCTGCCTCTGCGCTCCAGAGTCAACAACACACCTGTAAAGCAAGGACGGCCTGCATCCGAAGGGCCTTGTTATAAAGCATGCTGCAGGAGCAGATAAGTCAACAGAGTTCAGATTTGAGAAGTTTAGAGACATGTTTGTTTTCACAGGGAGGAAAGTGGGGATAATTTCAGCTTTATTGAACTCTGCTCATAATATTTCTGTCTGCGAAAGCTCAATAAGTGTAAGAGTGGAGGGAGAGACATCAGCTGGCAGGGGTACACATTGATATTAGCAGTCAATAAAACAGTGGGTGGTAGCTACAAACACACAGGGCATGTTTTGTTGTAAACTTGTTCTTTTGAAATGTGAATGTTAGTCTTTGGAGGACAGTGTTGTGCTAGTCACAGCTGCTGAAACTGCTGTTTGTTGTCGATTAACGGGCCAAAGTCGCTGTGTTATTTTATGCTTCGTTCATCATGTTATACATTTATTGATCTAAAGAGGCAGGGTTCTTGCTGAATGCAGCTGACCATCTAAATGTGACTTGGCAGGGCCAGGAGTCGCTGTAGATGAGCTCTGGAGAAGGCCCAGCATGTTAGCTCACATGTGAACTGGGGAAACAAACACACTAGCTGGTATTGAATCTGAGTACCAGGCTGTCTTGGCACTAAACTCCAGGGGAGTCTATTTTTAGGGCTGTGGTCAGCACAGGGAGGGAGGGGGTATTGAGAACTTCCACTTCATGGTTTTTTATTGACCAGTGCCATTAGTGTTTCACCCGAGCTGAAGGCCGAGACAAGAAATCAATAAAGGTCACACTATTAGTGTGAACTAAAAAGTTACATACAATTTAACTGGCTGGTGCTCATTCTGCTGCTTGTTAACCAGGCTGGACCCTGATGGGAGGCAGCCCGGCTGGATGTGTTCAGCTTGGGAAGACCGGGGGGCCCAGGGGGAGAGGCCGGCAGCTGAGGGAGTCATTTTGCATTCTGTGTGCACCACTTGTAGACATACAGTGAAGACAGGCAGTCAGACATGCTCACACACTTCCTAATTACAAAAATTCAACATTATTCTGCACGTCCGGTCACTCACTCGCATATTGTGCAAACACAGCAATGCTCAAAGGGAAAGAAAGCATACAGTAAATGTAAAATCTCAAATTAGCTCACCATATGCTGTAGGGTTAAATGTTAATCACCAGAGGATTGAAAAACTTGACAAAAATATGTGCAACACTTTGCTGCTGAGGGAAAGCTTCTTCTCTGCTTGGGCTGGCATGCCGAAGTTCTAAAAGTGTAGTTGTGGTTTAATAAGCGGTAAGAGTTCGAGGTGTCCCCTGGCGCCTAATTCACCATTGCACTCTGGTTCTGCATTGCAAAGCATGCTCGTTCAACTGTAAGGTGTTGTTCAAGAAAATTAGGGTGTGATGCGATGATGGCATATCACTCTGGAGACAGTTTTATGGACCACTGAGTTAACAGGCTGATGAGATGTGATAAGAGCAGGCTGAACTGTGGAGTCAGTGTGCTGCACCTTTCTCTCCCTGCAGGCCTTGGGTCCCTTGTCTAAAAGTTGGGTGGAGTTCTTTGACATCCATCAGGGTAACTTTATCAAGGAATACTCAGACAAGTCTTTCCTACGATCAGAAAATAAATCTAAACTAAATAAATGTCACAGTTTAAGTTGAAAAAGAGTTGTACACATTTAAAGAAATAGTATCTTTTGGTTAAGCGTAAATAGATGTAGGAATAATTAAAAGGCAAAACCGCTATTTGAGCATATGAGCACCCACTTGGATTCCTTTTGCATGGGCACCATTTGTAAAGAAGTGGTAGAGGGAAATACTGTTTCTTGTATTTGCTTCTCTGTGTTACTAGCTGTTTCAACAATAATCATGACCCTACAGCACTCTTCATAACTTTTAGGCATGTTTGGGCCAAAAACTGAGGGTCCTTTAAGGCGTAGATGTGACGAATTAGCCTGCCTGGGGGCACCACCAGGTGGGAAGGAGGACTTACACAACCCCAAGTGTGTTCTGAATGTCCTTGCATCTTACCAGGGATATGAGAAAAATAATCTGTTGAGTAACTAACAAAGTCCACACCTTTAGTAAGGTGTGGATGTGGCAAGTAAGCATAGCCTATGGTAGCATCCAGGCGTAGATTTCCCAAAGGCCTGAAAAACCACTGCTCATCTCTGGGCCTTTTACAAGGGGTGAAAAAGCCTGGACAGAAGAAATGCCGTTGAGCTTGACTTTGGCTGCCAAGGACACATATGTATGTCAGCACGTGTCAGGTTTGACTCTGGCAGCCCTCACCCCCCTCTCCAGCCCTGGGTTGTGGCACATCTGGCCCCACTGTGAATCCTCAGTGCCCTTTAAGCCAAAAACATATGCACATGACTGTATATAAACATTCCTGAAAGTTAAAAAAATTTGTCCTATGTTTTTTAACTGATGATCTCTTATCATTTTACGTGTTTTCAGTATTTGGAATGCCTAGCTGCAGTGTTAATAAAATGTAATATGGCTTTGGTAAGTTTGTGGTAGCCGACTGGTTAAATGTGGCTGACAGTAAAGTGCAACACTGATGGGATTTCTGACTGAGGTACTTGATTTATATATTTCAATTCTTTGTAAGACATATTTTTGGGCTTTTTGCCCCTTTATTCATGGAGGACTGGGTGGGAAATCAACCTTGCAAAGCAGATGGATACACCCGTTTCTGTGTTTCTCACTGGCGAATCCATCTTGCAAAGCTCCCGTCTGAACCAATTAGGCCCAGTTAAAAAGTGACAGGAAAAACAGCAACGAGGGGCAGTAATTTCAAGTGCGGCGGAGTCGTGACGTATGCAAGCAGTGACAAGAGGCCTGTGTAATTATGGCAGAAGACATTAGCGTGGATGCTGCTAAAGTGCCGGTTGTATCAGAACTTGATGACATTTCTTCATTAAAGGAAGAACAAAGAACAGCAGTGAGTTGTTTTCTTTTCAAAAACGACAAAAGTCGTGTACTGACATACAGTCACGAGAAAAAGTATGTGAACCCTTTGAGATTTCTTGGATTTCTGCATAAATTGGTCATCAAATGTGCGCCGATCTTCATCTAATTCACAACAATAGACAAACACAGTCTGCTTAAACGAATATTGCACAAAAAATGATATGTTTTCATGTTTTTATTGAACAAACCATGTAAACATTCACAGTGCAGGGTGGAAAAAGTACGTGAACCCCTTGGCTAATAACTGATTGACCCTCCTTTGGCAGCAATAACCTCAACCAAACGTTTCCTGTAGTTGCAGATCAGACCTGCCCAACTGTCAGGAGGAATTTTGGACCATTCCTCTTTACAAAACTGTTTCAGTTCAGCAATATTATTCGGATGTCTGGTGTGAATCACTCTCTTGTGGTCATGTCACAGCATCTCATTTAGGTTGAGGTCAGGACTCTGACTGGGACACTCCAGAAGGCATATTTTCTTCTGTTGAAGCCATTTTGTGGTTGATTAACTTCTGTGCTTTGGGTCGTTGTCCTGTTGCATCATTCATCCTCTGTTGAGCTTCAGTTGGCGGACAGATGGTCTTAAGTTTTCCTGCAAAATGTCTCGATAAACTTGGGAATTCATTTTTACGTCAATGACAACAATCCGTCCAGGCCCTGAGGCAACAAAGCAGCCCCAAACCATGATGCCCCCTCCACCATATTTCACAGTTGGGATGAGGTTTTGATGTTGGTGTGCTGTGCCTTTTTTCCTCCACACATAGCGTTGTGTGTTCTTCCAAACAACTCAATTTTGGTTTCACTTGTCCACAGAATATTTTGCCAGTAGTGCTGTGGAACATCCAGGTGCTCTTTTGTAAACTTCAAACGTGCAGCAATGTTTTTTTGGGACAGCAGTGGCTTCTTCCATGGTGTCCTTCCATGAACTCCATTCTTGTTTAATATTTTACTTATAGTAGATTTGTCAGCACAAATGTTAGTATGTGCCAGAGATTTCTGTAAGTCTTTAGCTGACACTCTAGGATTCTTCTTCACCTCACTGAGCATTCTGCGCTGTGCTCTTGCAGTCATTTTTACAGGACGACCACACCTAGGGAGAGTAGCAACAGAGCTGAACTTTCTCCATTTGTAGACAGTCTGTCTTACCGTGGACACATGAACACCAAGGCTTTTAAAGAAACTTTTGTAACCCTTTCCAGCTTCATGCAAGTCAACAATTCTTGAATGTAGGTCTTCTGAGAGCTCTTTTGTGTGAGGCGTAGTTCATATCAGGTAATGCTTCTTGAGAACAGCAAATTCAAAACTGGTGTGTGTTTTTTATAGGGCAGGGCAGCTTTAACCAACACATCCAATCTCATCACATTGATTGGCCTAGGGGTTCATATACTTTTCCACCCTGAACTGTGAATGTTTACATGATTTGTTCAATAAAAACATGAAAACGTATCATTTTTTGTGCAGTATTAGTTTAAGCAGACTGTGTTCGTCTATTGTTGTGAATTAGATGAAGATCAGAACACATTTGACGACCAATATATGCAGAAATCCAAGAAATCTCAAAGGGTTCACATACTTTTTCTCGCGACTGTATCTATAGTCGCCATGGTTCGCGTTATGCATTTCTCAACGAAGTTTACTCCTATGGTAGGGGTGCTGCTTGGTAGCGGCTATGTCACATGTTTTTGTTGCTCTGATTGGCCTGTAAAGATGTGACAGACAGAACGTTCATCCAGTCACCCTCCAAGATTTTTTTCAAAGGCTCTGCCCTTTCCCAAACACTGTCTATGAGTAGGTTAGCACTGAACACAATCAGTATGAACTCAAGTATGAATAATTATTATCAAAATCAGACAGCTAGATCAACATGCTCATATGTATATTTGGTTTCCATTTTAAACATTTTCTACACACAACTCTGCCTCTTTTGGAGGTGGGTTTGGACGTGGTTTATTATTCAATAATGTAAGGGAAAATTCTCAGCCTATCAAACAAAGTTATTAAGCTGAGACCCACTGTTTCTGGCTGGCTTAACATGGTGATGACATCAGTGCATCATCAGAGATACATTTCAATGCATGTGATTCTTAGTTAGACTCTTCTTCATTAGTGTAGCTGAGTAGCTCTACCATCCTGTTGATTTGGCTGAAGCTCTTCATTAATAGTTGATTTTATCTACAAAGAAAAAGTAGGATTTTCCTCATACATCAGGTCTCCTGCTGGCTGAACATTTCAAGACTCACCAGATAAAAGAAGAGCAGGAATGACAGGAGATGATACACCATTATTGGCACTTTGAAGAATAATTTAATCATCCAAAAGCTGCTTGTAAAGGAAAACCATGACAAGCTGTGACTACTGCAGTTTCGTAAAAGGAGAGAAGCTGTAAGTCTGCATAATAGTCTCCCTCTCAAATCCAGTCTTTGATTTAAGAGGCCTCTTCTATTATCTCACTTACAAGATGTTGAGGACTGCTGTCATGTTAGTATTAATTCAGAAGATGATTATTATATCTGTGGTTTTCAAACCCCTTTGTGGTCTTTCCTGCACCTCCAGCATAAAATTGTTCTCTATTAAGAGAGACTATGGCTTGGGTTTTAAAACTGCATTCAACACACTTCTATTAGTCAGTTAGTGATGTTTTATATCAAATGTTAGTAAGTAATTTAGCTAAAACCTATGCCAGCTCAGTCTTCCACATCAACAGCTGGCACAATGTTTTCAAACAGTAAACATATCCCACCAACTGTAGCCTGTCAGTTACCAGCCATTAGAGGACTAAAGCGACGGCCATAAACTTACTTGGATGACAAATTTCCATTCAGCTGTACTGGTCAGGGTTGCTTTTCCCCCATTTATCTTCAGATATTTGAATAAGGTTAAAAAAATGCATTCAGTTTGGAAGAGAACTCTGGAATGGAGTGATGCAGGCTGCAGGCATCTGTGAGCCACCATTCTTGATCAGAAATGTCCTGATGAAGTTACTAAGTCCCACTCATGACAGCAGTAGCTCTCGTAGGCATGGGTTCACAATTTTTTACACCTATACCAGCAGGTAAGTCAAGATCTCTCCTGCTAACCAGTCTCCTCTGTAGTGTCTCTTCCCTCTTTCTTTCCACTGAATCTCAATCTGTAGAAGTTCCTCTGTGTACTCCAGCTCATAAAAGTATCCTCTTGTATCCACAGCACATTATCATTACTCCAATCTAAAACAGTCATTTTAGTGTTGTTTTAGCTTTGTTACTTGCTGTTTCCTCTAATGAAGCCTGCAAACCTGAACAGCTGTTCACTGAATTGGAGAAGCACAGAATTGGTAACTGAAGCTCACATTTCAAAATAGTGCCAACCGCAGAGGCTTTTGGGTGAAAAATAAAATGATTCAAAAATTTGTGACATAGCATCCTGATTGGCTAATGCCACCACTATCACCAAATACCTTATACAACCAAACTTCAAAAATACCAAAATAACCCCTTGATGCTTATGCTATTGATGCTAATGCTGTTGCATGGTTAATGTTCACCATTTTGACCTCTAACTGGTAAGTGCTTTGTGTTGTGGGAAGCAGTACACATGGTAGACTAGTCTGATGAAAACTGTTTTCAAAGCAGTATGGCATCCAGTTATTTTTGTCCTTGCTGCAGATCTTACATTTGTTTGAATAATGCCTCCTACATTTTGGCCAGATCAGTGTGTACTACTAGTGTAATAGGCAGTTTTACCATGAGCTCCCGCTCATGCTGGGGATGTCCAAGGGCCCAAAAACCACCGATGGCTTCAATATATATCACTAGGTGTGAAAAGGCCACACACATGTGCCACTATGTGTTGAGCTTGACTTTGGTGCACCCGCCTCTCCAGCCCCAAGTCCTGGCACATCAGGCCCTGTGATGAATCCTTTGCGCCCTACATGCCTAAAGTTGTGTTCACACAAATACGTGAACGCTCGCCTAGTTGCACAAATGTGACGCGCAAATAAAGGTAGTTTACTTGCTTTAAAAAAAAAAATTGCACGAATAACTCGCTCCACCCATGCATCAAGTGCAAGTGCCCACAAGATGTGAGAGGCTGCCTACAACCAGCATTTCAGTCAGTTGTCAACAGACATTGAGATTTGGGTTTGCTGCTTTGTATCTGCTGTGACAAAGTGACTGACAGACATTTTCAGAACTTACCAGGCAATCTGACCTCCTAATTCCCTTTCTTCTGAGCAAGCTCTTTTTCCATTCCTGTGCAGGTGTAACAGTCACGTGGTGTCGTATAGTTCAGAGTGATTACTATGTGACCAGAGGATGTACTTTCTGATTGGCCATTATCATATCTTATCATATCTTATCATATCTTATGTTATCTTATCTTATCTTGTGTTATCTTATCTTATCTTATCTTATCTTATCTTGTGTTATCTTATCTTATCTTATCTTATCTTATCTTATACCTGGAAAATTGTTTTTATACTTTTCAAATTTAAATATAGGTTTCAATGTTTTGAAGGTAATAACATTTTTTTTTTTCTATATTCTACAGCATCCATGTATTTGGAAATGGGTTTCACAATGGATCATGGTCATACCCAAAGGCCTTATGTAAATCTTTAGCAAGCATAAAAGAAGCACCATTGGTTCCTTTGTGAAGAAAATGTGTTCTCTGTTAATTTTCTCTTAATCATCTATAACACCTGAGCCCTTTACAGCTACAGTTTTTTCCAATCATCCAACATGTTGGCATGGTGACTCTTCAATCCAGGACTGAATTTGTACTTATAGTTTATGACCACCAGATGGCAGCTGCACTCCAACTTCATTCCCTTTTTTATCCAACCAGTTATATGAGGACACCCAGGTATAAATTATGACTGGCCTGTATTAAATCATTACCAGTTGGCCTAAAGCTGCCTCTTCAATATCACATTTGCTGTTAATAATCTATAACAAGGCAGGCAGGGCTCGGATGTTAGCTGAGGATATCTGGCCACCTTGAACATCTGGTTATCTCTTTCAGCTTTTGGCACAAAGAAAACGAGGCTGCTGCAAAACTTTTACCATGAGTAACAAGTTAGATATAAAGGAAGACCTTAATGATGACTGCTGACAGCTGAACGTGCAAACTGCACACGAATGTGAAGTGTAATTGGCTGTGTTCAGTTTGAGCTCAGATGAACCTTTTTCAGGGCCACAGAGCAGCTGTTGTGTACGTTAGGGACATAAAGAAGAGGTGCTCCAACACTTCTCCTACGCGTACATCATTACTGACAGCATGTTAGCAGTTTTCACGGTTTTTATATAACTGCAACACTTCAAAGGAGTGTTGTTTCACTCAGATCAGAAGAGCATATTATTAGCCCACTAAATAGTAGATTTTTCTTGACAGAACAGACCAGGGAGCAAGAAGATACAATTTTAAGAAGTACACACAAAAACAACAAAACCCCATCAAATGAACCCATTTATGTGTTGTGACATCTTACAGTACATACACTTTTTCGAAAGCTGAGTTCAATTTCACCATCCACAAGCAGGCCTGATGCCAGACCTGCTGAACCAAGAAATCCCTTAATCAGAACCTGTCTGACAAAGTGAAGTAGGCTAAAAGTAACACATGATGTGCCAATCTAAAACATTTCAAAAACAGATGAGAAACAAAGTCTTGGCCATCTGTCAGTCTGGAAAGGGCTACAAAGCAATTTCTAAGGCACCATGGCGAGAGTCATTATCCACAAATGGAGAAAACTTGAAACAGTGAGTGAACTGCAGGAGTGGCCTGCCTACCAAAATGACTCTGAGAGTGCATTGAAGACCTATCCAAGGGGTTACAAAAGAACCCAGAACAACATCTAAAGACCTGCAGGCATCACCTGACTCAGACAGTCAGTGTTCATGATTCAACAATAAGACAGAGACTGAGCAAAAATGGTATCAATGGGAGAGTTCCAAGGCCAAAACCACTGCTGACCGATGAAAGACCAAAGAAAATAAAGACTTATCTCACATTTGCCAATGGACTAACAAGAAAAAAGTTGATTTTTTTGGAAGGTGTGTGTCTTGTTACATCTGATGTAGAACGAACACACCATTTCATAAAAAAGAACATGATGCCAATTAAAAAAAGGATGCTGGTAATGTGATGGTCTGGGGCTGCTTTGCTGCTTCAGGACCTGGATGTACTTGTGGTAATAGAACCATGAATTCTGCTTGTCCGACCATCAATTCATGACCTCAAGCTAAAGCACACTTGGGTTATGCAGCAGGTAAATAATCCGAAACGTACCAGCAAGTCCACGTCTGAATGGCTTAAAAAAGAACATAAAAAAGGGTTTGGAGTGTGCTAGTCAAAGCCAAGGCTGAAATCCAATTGAGATGACGTAGTGTTACCTAAAACAGGTCGTTCATGTTGTCGTGACTTTAAACTCCTCTGAAAAGAGTGAGCCTTAAATGTGAAGGCTCATGGCCAGTTATCACAAATGCTTGCTTGTGGTTGTTGCTGCTCTTTTCAAAAACTGCATTTTATATTTACTTGGGCTTTTTTGTATGAATTGAAATATTTAAGTGTGACAAAAATGCAAAAAAAAAAAAAAAAAAAAAAGAAATCCAGAAGGGGGAAATACTTTTTCACAGCATTGTATATAGACACACATATCACAGTTTGACTCAATACAGTTTTTACTCAGGCTATTCCATCATCACATACTACCTCTAACTTATTTATGCTCCCTTTCAAATGAAAATAGATTCCTGTCTATTAAACAATAAAATCATCACCAACACACCCATGTGTAACATAAAAAGTTGCTGTTTCACACTGACCTCCATAACTGCTTTGTTGCTGCTCATCTGTCCAGCTAACATCTTGTAGTTGTCATCATGTGTTTGCAGTTTCTAAAAACTACAAATTTTCCTCAAAAAGTTCAAGTAAAGTCAAGTTCTTTTCCCTAATTTTTCTTCCTGGTTGTGTTCTGCTGCTTAGGAGAATTGTTTTTGCATGTGAAGGGAGTTGAACAAGCTGGGGCCTATCATCAGATCTGAAAACGAAATGAAAAAATTCATTTGATTAATTAATTTTGTTGGCACTTAGGAAACTCCATGTGACATGTAAGCAAAGCAGCACAGATGTTCTTTAGAGCAGAGCCCCTCTGCTCTGATCTGCCTGCAGCTTCAGGGCTGATTTCCTTCAGCTTAGAGAAGTCCCTCCAGCATGTTACAGGCTGACTCTGAGCAAGGACACCTCTCTGCAAGACTCAGTGTTTGAATTGCTTTATAAAAGGATCTTCTTTGCAAAAAATAAGACACAGACACCATTCGGACAATCTTTTGCAAAGATTTAAAATAACGCAAAGGAAAACAAACAACTGAGACTTTTATTAGATCAGCAGTTGCACATAGTTGAGCATTCCTTTTCATATGCAAATGATTCAAAAAGGCCAAAAAGTTAATACAAATGACCTCTTAGAATTAAATAAACCCCCTCTTATGGATGGTTGCTAGGCAATAGTGTGCAGTTAGTAACCCTGTAAAGTATTAAAGTAACAGCAGAACATCTGTGACACCGTTTGGGAATAATTGAAAAAACTGGGAGGAGCTGAAATTACAGAAAATCAGCTCAGTGTGGAAAAACAGAGGGGAGCAGAAGTGCATAACGTAGCTGGAACCAATTCAATGTGATGTTCCCATGAATTAATTTTAAAAGTCACCTCGACTCAAAGGGGCCATGACTGGCACAGCAAGCATCTTAATGAAGAGAGGCACAAATTAAAGGACAAACAATGGAAATTAAAACAACTGCCATCTAAGCACATGAGGAGATGCATCCATCAAAATGCTACATGATTAATCGCCAGGGTGTCACTCCTGTGCATGCTGGCTTTGTTACTGCTTGCTAGCACATGTTAATATGACTAAACAATTAAAAAGAAATTCAGATTTGTTAGACCTGTTTGGTTCAAATTTAACAAAGTTGTTTTGAGAAACATGTATGATATCCATTGAAGGCACACAGCAGTCAGCAATCCAGCCTGATCACGTCATTGTGTTCCTGACATGGTAGAAAACTCTCCCTTAAATGGGGAGATATACACTATATTGCCAAAAGTATTCACTCACCTGCCTTGACTCGCATATGACCTTCAGTGACATCCCGTTCTTAATCCATAGGGTTAAATATGATGTCAGTCCACCCTTTGCAGCTATAACAGCTTCAACTTTTCTGAGAAGGCTTTCCACAAGGTTTAGGAGTGTGTTTATGGGAATTTTTGACCACTCTTCCAGAAGCGCATTTGTGAGGTCACACACTGATGTTGGATGAGAAAGCCTGGCTCTCAGTCTGCGCTCTAATTCATCCCAAAGGTGTTCCTTTGGGTTGAGGTCAGGACTCTGTGCAGGCCAGTCAAGTTCATCCACACCAAACTCTCTCATCCATGTCTTTATGGACCTTTATGGTGCACAGTCATGTTGGAACAGGAAGGGGCCATCCCCCAACTGTTCCCACAAAGTTGGGAGCACTGACTTGTCCAAAAGCTCTTGGTATGCTAAAGCATTCAGAGTTCCTTTCACTGGAACTAAGGGGCCAAGCCCAGCTCCTGAAAAAAAAAAACCCACACCATGATCCCCCCCTCCACCAAACTTTACACTTGGCACAATGCAGTCAGACAAGTACCGTTCTCCTGACAACCACCAAACCCAGACTTATCCATCAGATTGCCAAATGGGGAAGCATGATTGGTCACTCCAGAGAAAGCATCTCCGCTGCAGTGGCGGTGTACTTTACACCACTGCACATACTGCTGTATGGCTTGGATGCAGCTGCTCGGCCATGGAAACCCTTTCCATGAAGCTCTCTATGCACTGTTCTTGAGCTAATCTGAAGGCCACATGAAGTCTGGAGGTCTGTCGGATTGACTCTGCAGAAAGTTGGTGACCTCTGTGCACTATATGCTTCAGCATCCGCTGACCCCGCTCATTTTACGCAGCCTACCACTTCATGGCTGGGTCGCTGTTGTTCCCAATCGCTTCCACTTTGTCATAATACCACTGACAGTTGACTGTGGAATATTTAGGAGCGAGGAAATTTCCAACTTGTTGCACATGTGGCATCCTATCACAGCACCTTGCTGGAATTCACTGAGCTCCTGAGAGTGACCCATTCTTACAAATGTTTGTAGAAACAGTCTGCATGCCTAGGTGCTTGATTTTATACAAAAGTGGCCATGGAAGTGATTGGAACACCTGATTTCAATTATTTGGAGGGGTGAGTGAATACTTTTGGCAATATAGTGTAGCTATTTAAATACAGTCATGTGCAACCCTATTACTGGCCCTGACAGTACCTGAGGCAGTGCTTCCTTGCCACATTTACTTCTTATGACACCCTAAAAGTGTAAAGTTTGTTTTTTTTAGCGGACTATTTTCCAGTAGCCCTGGTAATATGCAAGGACACCCAGAGCACAACCTGGGTTGTCAATCCTCTATCCCACCTGGGATAGAGGATGGTGAGTAAATGGTGAGTAAGCCTTCCAATGGGCTTACTTGCCATTGCATGCCTTACTTCAGCCTCAATGCTTGGCCCAAACATGCTGGTAAGGCTTGTAGGCAGTAGCTGGAAGACGATAGCAATGGCTTCTGCCAGTTTAGCAGCCAGCTTGGAAGAAGCTATAGTATAGCAGCAGTTTCTTCAGAAATGGGCCACATTCCCTCATGAAATAAAAAGCAAAGAACATCACTGAAGGCTTTTCATGACAGAAAAGTTGTTTTTGCTCTTCAGACAACCTACATGGTATGAGTTTGTGATCGTTGCAGGTGGGGTTGTACTGTAAGCCACTGCATAGAGCAGCGGGTAGTGGAGCAATTAGCTTGCAAGCAACTGAAAAGCATCAGTTAAATAGGACTTAGACCACTTTTCTTTATTAAAGAAAAGCAAAGAGCCATTGAAAGCTTTTCTTGGAAGTGAAGATGTTTTGCACATCTCCCGATGGGCTTAGGCATAAATATTAGCCTAAAACAAGCTCTGTCTTTCAAACACTATGGCAGCATTTGCCTGTATGGCTCAGGTTAGCAACCTGCATGTCTTCTATGCCATTTGGTCTTGTTGCTCTCATTGGCTGGTTGTGAATGTGGCGTTCGACATTTGATTGAATGTTCATCCAATCACCTTCCAAGACTTTTTTTAAAAACCCTGCCTGTTGTAGTGTGAGCATTAAAATGTTAAACCTGGTTAGGTTAATAGTATTCTTACCACTAGAGGGAGCTACGATCAAAGTTATTGTTTGGGGATTACAGGGATGTAGGAGTTCTGCAGTACACTTGAACGCCTTTTTATGTCTTCTCGTCCAGTGTTTTTTTCTGAAGCAGCACATTTGTGTGCTAGTTAGAAGTTTATGTGCCCGTAAGAAGTTTTGCTGCCATTCTAGATAAAGCATGCAAAATGACTGGAAGTTGTGGGGTTCTTCTAAAAAGTAGAAGTTACCACACTGCCATTCTATGTGAAATATATCTATGCAATGAAATAAAAAAATTATCTGGCGTTTAAGCTTACTTTGCTTGCAAATTGCTGTGCTGACAGAGTATGTGGAATTTGAGGGTTAAACTTGAGCCATAAATCTGTTTAACACTGAACAAGCAAAATTATATTGGTGAGAGCAATAATCACTTAGATGAACTCAGTTAGTGAAACGCATCAAAAAGGTCTGAACCAAACGTCATTTTCAAAACATGCAAACAATTACCCACGCCAATGAAATCGGCAGGAGGTTATGTAAAGGGTTCCGTATCTTTGTTTGTTTCTTTGTTTGTATGTGTACAAGATAACTCAAGAACGGAAAGTCGGATCTTCACCAAACTTTCAGGGAACACTGGGATGGTGACAGGGAAGAATCAATTCGATTTTGGTGATGATCCGCACACCCGTTCAGTTTTCCCGGCCTTCGACATTTTGAACACCATAGTAATCAATGGGAGCCTAAGTTCCTCGGTGGCGCTGCTTAGGCGTGGGTCTGCCGCCTCAGACAGCCATTCTAGCTAGGTTGTTATTTTGCCAAACCTTATTCACCTTTAGTTTTATAAAGCTGAAATGACCACAAATAAAGTTGCAATATTTTATGTACTGTGGAGTTGAGACTCATCAGATTAATGGCGCTACTATGGGGAAAAGATAAATGGCAGCATTTACAATGTCACCATAAACACTACACAGGGAAGGAAATCTTGCCAGGAAGTCATTTAATGCCAGCCACTGGATTATCCTGGCTTACCTGTAAGCTCCACACCTCCTGCCTTGACTTTATGCTGTGAATTTCTAGAAGATTGACTCACTGAAGAAAAAAAAAAGCTGAGTTGAAAAGTTCATCCATTTGCATTCACACATACAGCTCATCCTGAAATTTTCAAGAGTTTTGTGCATGTGAGAATACAGCAGACGTGTTTTATGCATCATTTTAACAAAGAAAAGACAGACTCCTCATTATCATTCCACATCAGCCTTTCTAAAAATTTGTGATGCACTTTCATTGCTAAGAATCACCAGTTGCATTGATGAGTGCTAGAGAAATACCTCTCTAACATGATGGTAAACAGAGTATATCTGTTCTCATTATTTCTCTCAATGCTATATTTTAATCAGTTTGAATTTCCCCAAATCCAAATGAAGGAACAGAATTTTTGAAAAGTAAGAGAGCTTGAAAGGCAACAAATATGTTTTGTTAACCAGAAAAGTCATGCCATCTTATTTCAAATCTTAAGGTTTTCATTAAAAAAGAAGCAAATTATGTCTTATTAATTCTCTGATATTCTTATAAATAATCTGTTTAATGCTGCTTTATTGGTGCAAAGATCTTAGAGACATATTTCATCAGTTATACTTGCAGCTGCTCTCGCCTGTTCTTGAAAATGTCCCTTTTACTTTTTGTTTTATCTTTTCAGAGTTAAAAGCCTTACACATCACACAGATCAGAGTATTCACACGGCCTCGATGCCGACCTTAACTCACTCCAGAGAATTCATGCAAATCAGTTGGTTTTCCACATTGCTGGTGTGATGTGCTAATAGTGTTATAGGCCTTGAGCGGCAACTTTGTATGCTGGTAGATGCAGTACTTGCAGCCCATGTGGTTTATTGTTCTGCACATTTGGTTATTTTAGATAAGCAAAAAAAAAAATTCCCTTTATCTTCTGACTCCTACCTTGCAGCAGTTTAAGGCATCATATATAACCACATAAAAACAAGCAAGTGCAAGTGGTCTTATGTTCCAAAAAGACAAAAATCAACAAAGAAGAAATGAATGAAACGAAATGGTTTTGTCCATCAACAAGAGGACAGAACAGCCTCACTACTGTACTGTTATGTGTGCTGTTGGTCAGTGTCAGGATACATGCTGTTGAAGTTTTTGCCACATTTTAACCACTTTTCACTCATTTCCACCCATTTTTGCCCCTTTTTGAATTCCTTAACCCAAATTTGCCACCTTTATCCCATTTTTGCCTACTTTAACTTATTTTTGCCATGTTAATCCATTTTTTGTCACTCTTTAACCACTTTTTACTACCAATTACCATCAGTTTTTGCCACTCTTTAAACATTTTTGCCTTTATTTTGAAATAATTACATTATTTTTTTTTCCCTTTAAGTTATTTCAGTTCCTTCAACTTTATTTCCTAGCATCTTTACATTCGTTCACATCATGGCTTAGCTCTGAAGTCTGACATAATTTTCCAGTTAGTTTTGTCAGTGTGCCCATCCATGCTGTTAACATCATCACAAAAGGTCATTCTGATTTCAGAAAAGGGGTTTAACATTTTGAAGGAAAAAAAGGCAGCATAAATAGAATTCATTGTTTTGCTTTGGTAACACTGGTTATCATTCAGGTTAAACGTAAGATATGGTTATCACAGATTAACTTCACAGTGGACCATGATTTTGCTGAACTTCATGGGTGCCCCATTTTGACTAAGCCACAGAAAGCTTTCCCTTTTATCCCTCCTCAAGGGTGGCCTCAGACATCTGTAAACATCTAACTTTTTTAATGACCATGAGGGCCTGTGTCCTTGTTAGCACTTGCAACGCTAACAACACCATTTTTTTTTTTTTTTTTTTTTTTTGTTACATTACAAAAAATGGCTCCCGCTTTCATTGGTAGAATCCATAACATTGTTTTAAAATAGCTGTGTGCTTCATATTTCTGTATTTCAAGGAAATATCCCTCTGAAAACATGGGACATGACCCTGTCCTGACATAGGCAACAGCTGTAGACCTGAAAATGTTCCCTCAAAAAGGCGTGCTGAATTCTAAGCGACTAAGTGAGGAGAGCAGTCTGCAACACACTGAAGATCTCAGACGGCTCATCTGACAGACCTATCTGTGATACACTTTCTCTGTCAGAATGGAAACACATTGTAAAAGTTAAAAAACCTGACCTGCAAAACATAATTGCAAAAACAAAAGCTGAGTGAACATTCTGCTAACGGGAAAAAAGTCTAACGAAAAAAATTTTAACGTAGCAAACATAGCTTATGTAGCTTATGTAGGCTATGCAGATAATAGAGCTACATAGCTAGTTGAATGTTTTTTTTTTTTTCAATTCAGAGCACTTAAAGTGCACTGACACTGCAGGTGTTTTTTTTTCACCCAGTGTGCTGAAAACATTAGACTACATTGGTTTTTAATTTAAAAAAAAAAAAAGCAATGCCAGCGAAAAAAAGGCTTGAGCTGCAGACACAGGCACTAAAACTCCTCACAGGAGCTTTAAAGCATCAATTACAATGAAATAGAACAGCGTCAAATCTAGATAACTGTTAAATAAACCATGCTATGTTGCAGCTTTTAGTCAGAAAATGCCACTAAACCCATTACAATAGTAATGTTCGTTCAACAAAGACTCCAACTGTCACATCTTATTGCCAAGATTGCATGCTGTAGCTGGACTATCCTGGGGTTTTAAATTGGGTTTTCTGTTGATTTTTTTAGAGTGAGGAAATGTTTCCTTTTCTGATTTTTATTGTGAATTATGCATGTCACCTGTAAGGTCTTGCAGTGATACCACTCTTGACAGACTGGCATTTACTGTAGTGATGACTGGCATTTGGTCTTCAGCATCTGTAAATCTCAGTGCAGTGTTGTTGTCAAAGGCTCATTACCATACCACCCACACCCTACTTTCAATTAGGACTACATCTGACCCTTATTTTAGATTCATGGAATCTAAAATACAGAGGGGAACAATGTTCGTATGGGGATTTTATAGTCCTCAATCAAATGTCATATCAGCTCATCAACAACAACAAGCTGTGAGTCTATCTGATTCAATTCATTATGCATGTGAGGCTTTTATTTTCCCTACAGGGCTCTCACTGTGCTCAAAGATGGAAGCTAACCAGCTGCTAAGATATCCAAGAAATTGTTATTAAAACAACATCTGACATTCAGTGAATAAAGACTAAATAAAGTTTTGTACAGACAGTAACCAGCTTGCCTCCCTTTCGACATTGTTACATTGATATTTCATTGTGTTGCTGACCTTATAGTGTCATTCCCAGTGGCTTAGGGGAACACACATGATGTTGTTGTGCTACTAACATTTATTGATCAAAGCACAACAACCTCAAACCAACAAAAGAGAGATCCATTAAGAGGTAACATCTCATTTCCTTTTGTGTTCATATGAAACCAGGAATGAATGAAATCTGCAGCTCTGACAGGCTGATTCAGCCAGGAGGAGGTCATTTCACTAAAAGCCTCTTAACATTTTTTGAGTAGCCTAGTTTTTTGTGATTGAATGACTTATCATACCTACTATTACCCTCTTTCATACTCTTGCACATAATACATAAAATAAATAAAAGAGTGAGAGGTTAAATTCTCTCTTTAAGGGGAGGAAAGACTTGATATAAAAGTAAATTGTCTATAAAGTAGAAAGGTAAGAAAAATTGTTTGAATTCGTGCAACATGCTCTGAGAAAAACACTTTTCCCTTCAGCAAAAGGGTACAAATACTTCAGAATGCACTAGGCTTGTTGCCTTCAGGCCCTGGGAGGTGAATGAATTTATTTCTTGTCTTAACTTGCCTGAAAATGTAAAAGTCCCTAGAAAAGGTATGTTTGGGGAAGTTAGATACCTTGGATGTTTGCAATGATAATATGTAATTTAAATTCAAACTACTAGCCTCTCGCTCCACGTTTCCTAGATACGTATGTGACTTGTTTGTTTCTGTACAGTAGCTACACAATAAATTTACCTGAGTTCATTTTACTTAAATTAAATTAAACTGTACTATGAAAAATGTAACATTTGGTCCTGGTCTATGAGTAAGAGTAAAAGAGTAAAGTTTACGATGCTTTCAGAGTAATGTTTTCAGTCATTTTTACCCTAAATAGGGGTTTTATCTAAGTCTTAATAATGGCTATGTACTCCATGATTAACAAAATAAAATCAACTCTACAGCGATAGTACTCAACAGAGAGTAATCTTAACCTAGTTTAATAATTGAAGAGCTATTTTTACCCAACATAATTAATTCTTTCTGAGCTTTTTCCATATGCTTTTTTTCTGTTGTATACTATTTTTGGACAGTATTTTAAAATTAAATAAGCGATTATGTTACCTATGACATGGACTCAGGAGGACAGCACGAAATAAATAATTCGAGTAAAGGAGTTTATTTTACATGAACAAATAGTGCAAATGGAGGCACTGTAAAAGAGCAGGACAAAAAGAGTTGGATAAGGCAAAAAACACCTGTAAATTCATTAGATCCAAAGGTTGGAGAAGAGCCGGGTTACCACACTGGAAGCTTTGGTATACTCTGGCATCTGAAGGTTCAAAATGAGGTGATTAAAAAGCAATCTTGATTGCCAAGGGTTACCTGCAGCTGCATAGCCCAATGAGCTACCGCTGTGACTGCCCAGTGCTCCTGCACTTATCAACCAGCCCGCAGAGAGAAAGACAGAGAATCTCTCTGGCACAGTAACAACTAGAAAAGCACTCAGAGAGCGCAGACCTTCGCCATCAGCCCTATCTCCCAATAGTGAAGAATCCTTAAAAACATTCCTGGATCCAGATGGTGATCTGGATCCCTCCCAAAATTGAATTCGCCGATTACTCCCTCCCCGGTGGGCTGGAGACATAGTGAGGCAAAGCATTGGCTTGTTACATGTGGAAGTCATGGCAGAGGGTGAATATTCCTCTGTTCCTCCCAGCATTGTGAGTATTCTCTCTACAATTCGCTGTCTTTCTCTCTGTTATGCTCCGACTCATCTCCTTGACTGGGTGTGTGTCTTTCAAACTCTATAAACTCCAAAACTTTGAATAAGTTACTCATGTCTGCCATCTCCTGGTGTAAAGTGGTAACACTGCAGATCTCTGCCATCAGCCCTATCTCCCAATAGTACAGAATCCTTTAAAAAAATTCCTGGATCCAGACGGTGATCCAGATCAGTCTCAAAATCAAATCAGTTCTTCCTTATGCCATTTCTGAAAATTTCATCAAAAAAATCCATCCTTGACTTTTTGAGTTATGTTGCTAACAAACAAACAAACAAACAAACCAACAAACAAACCCACCCGATCACATAACCTCCTTGGCGGAGGTAACAATATAAATTCAAAAATAACATAAACAAAAGAAGGAGATCTACCATACAATGCTCTGAAATCAATTTAACAGTGAGCCTTTTAGCCATTTCTTCATGGAAACTCATTAAACACACTACAATTCAGCTACTTAATGTGTGGATTATATAATGAACTAAACCAACATTTTATTCCAAATCTCTAAAAAGTGTAAATTTAACTATTTTAGAGGAAAATATGTTCAAAATAGAACATTACATTGACAGGACAGTGGATTTAGAAACAAATGACAGAGCTGGGAACAGCATGCATTAAAGGAGCCACAGGCTGAGTTTGAAAGGGGGCCACTTGCTTTGAGGGCAACAGCCTCTGTATATGGGGCATGTGGACATAACCACAAGGCTTCAAGCACCCTTGGATTAATTTAACCCTCATTGCTGTCATATAGTCTTAATATTTTGAGTGTATTGTATTAGAACCCTGGAGGTCAGGAACATGTCGGGTGACCCAATTAAAACATTCAGCATGCAATCACTTCGCAGTTACGGGCAGAGGTAAAAACAAAACAAAGTGTGGGCGTGTAGCGGGTGAGAAAAAAGAAAGAGTCATAGGCTTTATGACAATGATTCAGGGGCGGGGCCACAGAGGCATGGGCCCCAACTGAAATCTGATTGGCCCCCTGAAGTGCCTCTGTCACTCATCTGTTCTTTGTCCAACAGCAATGATCAGATTATAGACGGATTCAATTAAATAACTTAACACTTGTGGCACTAATGAGCCAAATAGGAACCTCCACTGTCAGTAAAGCTTACAAAAGAAGATGGTTGGAACAATACTCCAGTGAAGGGAGTTTCCACTTGGGTAAATGATGGAAGTCAAGGTTTTGTGGCGTTTGTTGGTAAATCATAAATCCTTATTTTCTCACTACCGTCACTTAACTTAAGTCTGACAAAATTAAATTAAGAAGCAGTAACTAACACTGGTTTCACAATGACATAAATCCCCACCTGCAACAATAGTTACATAATAAGTAAGGTCTACACTGTTAATCTACAGCTGTTAATCAGCTATAACACATGGAAATGTAATGATATTCTATTGGATGGATGAAATTATCTTTGCTCATGGAAATCAACACCAGTACGAAACAAAGTCACTATACATCCCTGAGGAATGTGATGTAACATAAAGAAAACACTGTTGAAACAGTGCATTCTTCAAACAAAATATATAAGGTAAAATAAGTGACTGCATAAGTATTTACCCCCTTTAAAATGACTGATCTAATTCAACAGCGGTGCAGCCAATTGGTGTTAGTAGTCTCACAATTAGTGAAATGAGGATCACCTGAGTGCAGTGAATGTGTCTCAAGTGATAGTAATATAGAGATACCTGTGTCTGGAAGGTCCAGTCACCTGTTAATCAGTATTCCTGGCTACCATTATACCATGAAGACAACAGAACACTCCAAGCAACTTACAGAAAAGTATAAGTCCATCATCAAGAAATGGAAGGAATATAACATGTGTAAATCTGCCTGGATCAGGCTGTCCTCACAGATTGAGTGACCGTGTAAGAAGGAGAATAGTGAGAGAGGCCACCAAGACACCTCTGAGGGAGATACAAGCTTCAGCAGTTGAGACTCTGCATACAACAACTGTTGCCTGGGTTCTTCACCAGTCAAAGTTTTAAGGGAGAACTCAGATTAAGACTGAGCTGGTGCAACCCAGTAAAATACAGATTGGTGGGAAGAAGCAGCATCAAATGAAAAACATATCTATGCCAAACACAAATTACAAAAATGTATTACTACACAGGAACATATTTGTTTCTTTGCAAAGCTGTATTTCACCTTAACAGCTTGTCGAGTAGACAGAGCATTGCCCTTTGGACGCTCCCTCCATCAGATAAAAAGGCAATAAGGATTACATAATGTTTCTTTAGTGAAAACCCAGGAGACTAGTCCAGGCAAGACACTAACTGTGCTGTGTCAGCTGACAGCTAGCTTATCAAATCCATCAAATGTTAGCACATTGTCAGGCAGCTGTTTTAAAGGCCGTCGTTCTCCACTGTTGCTGCTTTCCCTCTGCTTCTTATATCCTCCGACCTCTCAGCTGCAGACTGCTTTTCCTCCCTGCTGAGAATGTCTTCTTAAACATGCCACTACTGTTTGTTACCCCCCGTTGTTTATCATGTGTTTTTTACTCTGCTTTGTGATACTGTGCAGCAGGGAACTTTTTGAACAGCAGATCAGGAGATGCCTCTGAGTCAGACAGACTTGAACATATTAGCATCTCTAACTGAAATATGTGGCATCGGTTACTTTGATAATGATGGGAACTGATGGTGACCTTGCTCTGCCTCGGGGGTGAGGGGGCGAGAATTTGGTGGAACGGAAAAAAAGTGGTGGTTCTGGCATATTTTGTGCCCCACTGGCAAGATTATGATTACTTTTTGCTACACTACAGCTTAAGCTTTTACAGTCCGCTAGTTCTAGTTAGAATTTCATATGTGCTGGTCACACTGGAAGGAACTTTCATACTGGTGAGCAGCTTTGAGATTTAAAGGAATAGCTTAAAATTTGGGTAAATATGGTAATTTAGTAATTTTTAAATAGTGGGATAAGAAAAATGATAACACTTCTAGGTCTGGTTAATATGTAGACTGCATTACAAACTAATATTAAATGAAGTTAATCCAAACTAAAAGTGTATGTTTTTTGTTTTACTGTGCTGGTTAACTTTTTTGTCACCTGGCACACTCAAAAATGCCCTACATGCAATACACTTCCCATCGGCAACAAATGCCATGATGGTGACATCACTAACTTCTCAACTTTCAAAATGGTGGCAGGGGAAACTACACCGATTTTATATCAACATTAAAATATTTGGACTGACACTCTGTACCAAAATTCTAAACGCTAGGTTAAACGTGGTGCAGGAGCTTATTTTTCTTTCTTTTTTTTTCTTTTTTTTTGTAGGGGACGCCACTGAGCACCACTGAGCCGATAAGCCAACCCCACCAAAAAATTGAGTTCAATCATGTCATTTCCCCTCCAAGAATTTTCTCAACCATGTTTCAAGGCTCTAATGCTATTTTTACCCCCTGGCAAAACTACTTCCTGTTTCATGGCGAACAAAAGAATCATATTTATTCGAGTGTGTTAATGACATAAACATATCCATAAATAATAAGCTTTATGCTACTTCCTGCCTTTGGTTCACTTGTTTGGTTTGAATGAGCTTTCACACTATTCCAAACAAACCGGACTATCTGGGCCAGACCAGCCTTCATTTGAAGAGATTATTAGACCTTAGTGTCAGACCTGTGAGCTTGAAAAGATAGCACTGGGACACTTACCAGATGTATCACAGCTATTTTATGGCAAATTTGATTAATTTTGCAGGAACTTCCCCTGGTCACACCCTTTGAGTTTTGTAAACAATTTTGATAACTTTTCTTCCTTGAGGAATCAAATTTAAAAATGTGCTCAGAACAAAATGGGTGATATTCCTAACCATATCAAGAGGGTCCTTGCCTTGCTCCTATTTTGACATAATCATTCAAAACTATACAAAGACATTCAAAGACAACAACAGTTTTCATTGGCTGATGTAACGACCTCATCTATGAACACACTTGTTTAAAAGTCACCATTAACACGGGTACTAACTAACTGATATACTGGGAGCTACATCTGCATATGAAGGAAAACTTATTGTAAACTTACAGAACAGACAGTGGGTTCTGAACACAGGTAATCAGTCTGAGCAGATCTGGTGTTACCGCTGATTACTGATGTTAATATAATGTTAGTTCTGATCTTGAACAGGTATCTCCATATTTGTAGTTTACATCCCACACATCCTGGACTTTCCAGTTTGCCCACTGGTGGCGTCCTCCAGTAACACAACTTGTGTATAGGCATGGTTATTTACAACAATGCTTATGATGCAGTCAGACAAATATATGGTCACAGCATGTTTATTTTGCCACTGGCTCATATTTTAAAAAAATAAAAATACACTGTCTTGAGTTCTTAGTTTAATATTTTACATGAGTTGTGTGGTTTTCAGTGTCTTTTTCTCTGTGCTCTGAGTTCTTCTCTGTTCAGCTACTGCCTTCATTTTGCCACTCCCAGATTGGGAATTTTTATTGTCTTAGTCCTGAGTTTAGTTTTGTACTTTCTGTTTTATGTTGTAACACCATGTCACTTGTGTGTCTTGCCTTTGTGTGTTTCCCTCCTGTGTGATTTTCTGCCCCACTGTTTTTATTTTCAGCCTGTTGTCTTCTTTACACACACCTATTTCATGATTTCTTTGCCAACTCTCTCACAAATATTTGACAAAATTACCCTAGTTTGCCAACTTATGTGGCTGTAACCCTCTCTGAGTCAGTGTATACTTGTGTGAATTTTCTTTGGCTCCTTGTGGCTTGTTTCCTGTGTCTTGACTTTTATGTTGAACCCTATTTGATTTGGGATTGAAGGACATGGTTATGAAGTTGCTGTTTTTGTTTGTTTGTTTTGTATTTTGTCGCAAATGGGTCTTTTTCCTGAGTTTTATATCCTGAGCTGTGGCACATGTTTTAAATAATATAACTGTCACTACTCACTCACATCCTTCACGCTGGGATTAATCCACTAGGGTACAGCCAGGGCCTCCCCGTAGAAATGGCTAGGCCCCTGAAAGGATCACTAAATGGGCCCTCCCCAGATGCCATGCTATTTAATAATACATCAGTTGATGCATGTGGGATCTGTAGTGTTGGCAGTAGCCCCCTGGTCAACATACAGTACCTCCAAGCCTAGCACCAACCAGCTTTGGAGTACACTGAAAAAATAAAATGTTGCAGGTCTCATCATTGGCTATACACACTGACATTATTGTTGTAATCCAATCAGCCAATGTTTTTATTTTGAAACAGGCAACAATAAATAAAATGCTTATTTTTTGTTGCTGAATGAGAGATAATGGGTTTAAAATTGGAATTAAAATAAAGGGTTATCACTGCTTAAATTGAGGATGGACCGTGTCTTTGCCAACCACCACTGGCCTCTTCATGGCTCTAGGCCACAGAAAGCTTTACCCTGTATCTCCCCTTATGGGCTGCCTTGTCTGTCCCTAGCTACTTTGACAGACATGTTTGTCGCTGTGCAGTGAAAATGAAATGTTGTACACATAGAGAATCGAGGACTTTGTTTGTCAGTTTGTCTTTTGCCCATCTTTGTCTCTGCTGCTGTGTTGACTGTCACACCTCCACTCTACCGCACATGTTTATTTTTGAGGACATGTTGACACAGTTGACACATCAAACCAAAGCAGGAGTTATGGGGCAGCTATGATGTGTTTGTGTATTTTAGAAAGGTTAGAAAGCAAGTCTTTATTGTCACTGAGAGGCAAGAAGTCCATAAAGTGAGATATGCACAGTTAGTACAGTGCATATGAGAAGTATTCACCTCCTTGAATGTTTTAGAAATGACAAAAAACTCTTTAATGTCAAAATGAAAACAGATTTCTTCAAAGTACTGCCATGTGAAATGACAGACTGCATAGATATAACCCCCCTTCATATCAGAATATAGGGGATGCACCTTTGGCTGCAATCCCAGCTCTGAGTCTATGTGGATGGGTCTGAATCAGGCTTGCACATGTAGTTACTGCAATTTTACTCCATTCTTCTTTGCAAAATTGCTTGCACAGTGGCAGCACAGAGATCAAGCATGAACTGCCCTTTTTAAGTCCCACCATTCTCTCATCTCTGCTGAGGCTTGTAACTTCTTAGGTGTCTTGGTGGCCTCTCTCACTGGTCTCCTTCTTTCACGAGGAGGATGGCCTGATGTAGGCAGATTTACACATGTCATATATTCCCTCCATTTCTTGATGATTGATTTAAATGAATTTAGGGGAATGTTCAGGGTCTTGGAATTCTTTTATTTGTATCCGTCTCCTGACTCATACTTTGCAATAACTCTTTTCTGAGTTGCCTGGACTGTTCTTTTGTCTTTGTGGTGCAATGGTAGCCAGGAACACTGATTAACCAGTGACTGGACCTCCCACAGTCACTTGAGACACATTCACTGCACTCAGGTGATCCTCATTTCACTAATTGTGAGACTACTAACACCAACAGGCTGGACTCTTGTTGAATAAGGTCAGTCACTTTAAGGGGGGGGGGTATTTATGAAGACACTTATTTTACATTACATATTTTTGTTTAATTGACATTACTTTGTAGAAGTTTGTTTTCACTTTGAGATTAAAGAGGGTTTTTCAAATATTTTTTTGACCATGATCAAATTATAAAATCAATTAAAGCTAGAGTAAAACATCTGTGGGGTGAATACTTTTTATAGGCCCTGTATGTCTCCTGCCTCAAATGACTTTTCAGTCTCTGTCTTTTTGTGGGAGTTTCTACATTGATTTTTTAAAGAATAATTAAGATATAAATTATCAGTTTAATCTTTTCAAACTTTGGCACATCTGTATGCTGACAAATTGTCTATGTCCTCTACATTACCTCATTATCAGAAAGACAAATCAAAGCTGCATAACACACTACCACACAGAGGGCTGTCTTACATAAATGTGAACCTGTATTATTACATTTTTGGAGTAGTAAATTACATTCTCAGACAAACCACTTTCCCAGATTTTAACAAGGGGCTTAATAGTATCTACATATTTATGTTTTCATCCATTCCTTTGCTGTTCATTCATGTTTGGGCCTATTCAAGACTTATTAGAGCATTACAAAGCCTCAGGATGCACTTTCCTATCCCATCTCAGAGAAATTTAATAATTCTCTTAAGAAAACGGGTTCTCAAAAGCTGCCTTAAGGCACTGATGTGTGAAATACGTCTAATTATGGATTTTTTCCCCCCTGTCGAACAAGTGAATATTCCTCTTTTTTGATTACCTATATGGATGGAAATGTGTGTTAGTGTGGACAACAAAAATCAGGGATGCTTTTATTCTGTATGATTTTCAAAATAAGAGTTGTTGACTGTTGTTTTTCTGTGCCCATATTTATATGGGCCAAAAGCCAGAGCTATCATTATGTCAATATAGTACAAAAGTAAGAGGAAATGAAAAACAACAGGCATTGATTTCTCTGTTTACCATCAGCAGACTTCATGTCCGCCGTCTCTAGACAATTTGCCAAGTTCCTTAGTGGGTTACTCATGAGTACCAATCAGATATCTCCTCACAGCCAATGAGGACACAGAATGGTAGATGGCTGGGTGTGTTGTGTTGGAGTTTGAACTTTGGACCAGAAAAAGAAGAGCTGAGAGATACTGTGGAGACTCTTTCAGAACAAAGAGAGAGCCACTTCACAAGAAAGCAAATTGGATATTTTGGCTGGATCTTGGACTTCCTTGGTGATCCAGGTGAAGAAGAAACCATGGAGTCCTTCCCCGAACAGGTAAACAAAAAAATATCCTTTTAATAGTAATAGCGTCAAATTCTGGTTACTGGGGGAAATATACGGACTAAAGTTCTGGGTTTGGAGAGCATTAAAAGCCTTTGCTATCTCTTCGATGTGCCTAAAAGTGTTTAAAATGCATTCAGGAGTGAAAATGAGAAAATAATGGACAAAAAATGGTCCAAACCAGAGGTTGATATCAGGACAGATTAGGGAGACATATTGTACGGCACAGTGTGTTTAGGAAGAGTCATGGTGAAGCAATCAGCTGTTAGAAACCTTCAGATTTTTGTTGCCTCTGCCTCTAAAAGCATGACAGAAACAGTATTGTAGTGTGATGAAATGCCATGATCTCATTTCAGGGCTGTGATGGCATTGAACTGCTCGACTGGCTGTTTAATCAAAACGATGGAATTCTCCGCCATGAAGAAACAGGACGCCATGGCAACCATCACACCTGGCCAATCCAGGAGCAAAATGTGTGTGAGACTGTTCGGATAGGTAACATTGCTCAGATTAGCCGTTAGCTATGAACATACAGTGTGTACTTTCATCCTGACATGCTCTGTAGGTCTTATATGTTACTCCTTCCTGCAGATGCTGCAACCGGCTGAACAGACAGACGATGACTTCCTGAACGCTCTCTTGAGCGGAAGCGAGTCAGTTTCAGACTCCCCTCTCTGGTCGCCTTCTCCAAGTGACAGTGGGATTAGCGAAGACCCCCCATCGGACCACATGGACAGCCCTCAACGCCCTGAGAGCCCCCCTGAGGAAGTGCAGTATTTCAGTATGAGGCCACAAACCAAGGCAGACCTGCAGGCCGACGTCTCTGTTGACCTCAGTGAGTCCAAAATTAACACAAAGCACATCCATTATGATAAGATGATTGCCAGTTCTCTCTTAATACTTGCTCTGATAGCATCATCATCTCATTCTGATTACACTTATTAATAGAATATTCAGACATGGGTGTGGGCAGAAAATGATAAATCAAATTTCTGCAAATGAATCCCTGCTGCTGAATCACAGATAAGGACAGAAATGACTGATCATCTTGGACAAGAGCAAGTTCATTCCAGTCCACTGTCCTAGGATTTATTGTACTTATCCCAGTCTTAAACACCAGAATGCCTCATTAATCTGTGTTTGCAAAGTGTTGATGGGTATTTTTGTCTCTGTGCGTGCAGATGGTTGGGGGCTCACCTTCCCATCGGGCAGAACAAGAATCACACAGTATCCCTCTGATGTACAAAGACCGCAGCTGTCCTCTGGGTTCCCTCTCACTGTCAAGGATCTGCTTTTGTCTGGCACACCAGAGCCTGTGAGTTCATCAGTACCTTGTTATTTTTGTGGATTTGACAGAAGTGTATGCGCCTGTTGTGTGAGATCGTGTTTGCATGCCTGTGTGAGTGTGTGTCGTTGGGGAAAACAAATCAGGCAGAGTTGATTTGGGGGCAGCTTATGCAAAAACTGTTATTTAGGGTCAATGGTTAGGGTTATTGTAAAGGTAAAGCAAGGAAATCTAGGTTATAGTCAAAGTTAAGCAAGGACTCAAGTTTTAAAGACTTAAACATCAGTCTGTGTTGAGCCCTGATAGTAGCTCCAGTAAACCTCTCTATTTATAATTATATTACTGTGAAAACACATGTTGATGACTTCACTTTATGATAGCTGGGATCAACTAACACAAATCCACGGGTCCCCCGCAGCTCACCTTAATTGGGCCCTTGTATTTTTTTATATTCGACGGTATGAATAAGTCAGCTCCTCCTCCCTGGCCAACCCGGTGCAAGGGAGAGAGCTACAGCACTGCTCACAGAAAATGACTAAGAGGTGATAAAAAAGAATCGGCTGATCATCTAGTCTGACAGTAACCAAGTAACCAGTGAATAGTGCAGTACAGTAGAATTCAGTGTTTTAACTACCCAATGCTGTCTCCTAAAAGCATTATAACATGCGATAGCTGTGCAAGGATCCACTGGTCTACGTGGATCATCACTGCGCTCTTTATCATAAACTCTAAATTTATCAAAGCTACCTCCATTGGAATCTTCATTGTGAATAAGTTGTTAATTGCATATAAGCTATTGAGAAACCATTTTGCGCAACATTTAAATGAATATAGATAATAAATAATGAATAATAAATTATAACATTTCAGAGACTAATTTTCACCTTGGACACAGGACTTATGCGCATTGTGCACAATAGGTTTACCAGAGATTATTGTAACACACACTGTTAAAAAGAAGATGACTCATGCGTTTCAAATGATGGTTTTATCTCATATTTGTCCTCCTGTTAAGTGCATAATGTACGCTCTCTCTCTCTCTCTCTCAATCTAGGCTTATCAAAAGTCATTAAAGTCAATTGACTGAACTCTTATTTATAGGAAAGCTTTTAACAACAATAAAAAATATATATTTCTTTATTCCTGCCATCAATAATGAGGAGCACCAATGTCCGCTAAGCACGAAGCAATAAAGTTGCACAAGAAAAAACAGAATGATGACAGCGCGTCAAAGTGGCCAGTTTCAGTGGCCAGTGATTTTCTATGTGTCTGTGATCATGACATGGGTTTGACAGTGGCACCTGCCTGCTGGTTAGCTAAACTTGCTGCCGCATCTGCGCCTGTGGGGTTTGAGCCATCAGGATTTCCACTTTCATTCACTGAAAATAACCCTCAAAACTTCTCTCATTGCTTCAAAAGTCCCTCCTCCTTTCCTTAGCTTCCAGATAATTCCAGTCGTTTGGGCGTGCTGCTGTATCAACTAACTTTGTAAACAAACTATCCGTATGTGTCAGCAAACCGGGCTGTCATTGGCTCATGAGAGTTGAGGCGGGGCTTGTATAAAGCTGGAGGTGCTGATTGATTGACACGTCTGTCGCTACTCAGGAGGTGCTTACAGGAGGCAGACTGTACCAAGCGGGGAGAGCTGTAATTGGTTGCTCTGTATAATTCCAGATGCACTTCATGCCCATATCACTGCGCTACAGTGGGAAAAAATCCGGGCATGCAAGCGGTGCATATATCCCCTCTCCTAAAAACTGTCAGGCAAGGGCAGGGGAAAATAACCCCACCCCATACTACAACGATATAAAGTCACTGAGCCAACTATATCAGTACAGTCTGCTGTTAGCTGATGCTGTGTTATTGTTCACTGTGAGGTAAATTTCCCTAATCTATTAGCCACAGTGGCACACTTGTCATTAAAAGTATCATAATGGAGAGATTTGTGCCAGAAAAAAGTAAATTTAATCCCTAACTTCTGCCTCTGCTCTGGCACAGAGCCAGCTGAACTCAAGGCAGAGTATACCATAAGGTCAAGGGAGAAGGCTAATTGAGTGCTTGTCTAGTTTTTACTTGAACCAGATGCAGCAGGAATAAACATCTTACCTGCTGAAGGCGTGTTTTACTCCATATTTCACTTGTCTTTCGTTCTGGATAATTAAAAGCAGCAGGCTGTGACTCTCTCTCTATAAGCAGCCACAGTTCAATCCCTCATGTCTGTTAGCATCACAATGCTGAAGTTTAGTTAAGTATCCGATGATAGACACATTCTACTCCTGTCACAATAAAAGCCTCCAATGTTAGTAATTATTGAAGACTTTTATTTTGAAGAGCAAAATCAGGAAATGAAACTTTTTAGCACTAAAGCCTCTGTCTGTCGTGACATAAATGTGATTGTTTATCTGGCACAGAGAGCTGACAGGTCTAGTAGAGCAGACTCATCAGTCTTCCATTCAGGTTGTTGGGGGGGGGGGGGTTAAATCTGAGAGGATCTTATTTCTTGTAAGTGGGTGTGGCTTGGACAGATTCAACCAACACTCCCACACGATTAAAGAGCAGATTTTACTGTTTCATTTTATGATTTTGAAGCTCAACTTTAGAAACTTAGAGCTGTTTTCATTAATGAAATCTTTTATCACTTTATGGGGACTTTAAATGTTCTATTCTCTAAAGCCTGCCATGTACAGAAAGATTTTTAAAATCTTGACTGATTTTTCCAGTGTGAGAAACCTCAGATGTGAAGCCAAAATTCCCACACAGCAAAATAATCTGTGTTCAACTCCCATAGTGTTGGATTTAACACTACGGGAAAATGTTCTGTTCAAACGGACATCAAATTCAACAAGTGGGAACCCACTAACTCAGTGGATAACTTCACTCATGGTGCAACAGCACCTAACATAAAAAAAACAACTACATTCCAACTGAAACATGAGCAAGGGAATCCAGACAGTGCTTTAGCTGAATGATTTGCCCATGCACTCAGAGCTGACCCCTGCTGAGCCCTGCTGACATTGGACAACAAATGGGGTTAACTATTTCTGGACCCCTGGTCAATTTCACACATACAAAATATGAACATTAGCACTCACTTTCACACATATAGGAAATTTAGAGTTGCCTGTTAACTTAACCTCCATGTGTCAGGATCAACGAAGGAGCCAGGAACTCTGAGAAAGAAAAGAAAACAGGAGAGGCACAAGAGTAACATGTAAACTCCACAGAGAAGGCAACCACTTCAACTTTCCTGCAGAAAATGTTCCTAAAAGGGGAGACCGTCTCCTGAATACTCAAGCAGGATCATGTGTCTGCACATCTGAATCTCGAGGGCACTCAGTGCTGATCCCAATTTTGCAGTCCAGCTTAATAATATGAAGTAGAGAGTGTCAGAATGCAGCTTCTCCTACCATAATTGCTTTGAGGTTGCCATGAAATGAGAGTGATGGAGGTGGCCTGATACTCTGCACTCATTTAATATCTACTTGTGAGGCTCCAGGAAAAGAGATGGGTGGCAGAAAAGGAGGAGGGTGGAGATGAATGGGAGCAGGGAGAAAGTGTAATCAAACAGCATTTAATATGTTTCTTATATTAGTATTCGTATCTCACCAACAGACCCCGCAGCAGTCCACTCAGGAGCTGGTTCTCAATGAAGATGAGAAGAAGCTGTTAGCAAAAGAAGGGGTGACCCTTCCCAGCCAGCTACCTCTAACAAAGGTAACATGTAATCGATACCAAAGCAGCTATCTGCTCCAAGAGTTGGAGCTTAGAATTAAACAATTTCTTCCTCTGACCATCAGTATGAAGAAAGGATTCTAAAGAAAATCCGCAGGAAGATCCGCAATAAGCAGTCTGCCCAGGAGAGCAGGAAGAAGAAGAAGGAGTATATTGATGGGCTGGAAAGCAGGTAAGAAATAAAAATATGAGAATAATGAAAGTTGTGACTTGTTAGTGAGTTTTTATTAATATATTCCACCATTTACTCTGGAGGCAGTTTCAAGGAATTGACCTGGCTTTATTTTTATACATACCCATTTCTAAAAAAGTTGGTTTATTGTGTAAAATCCAGATAAAAACAGAATACAGTGATTTGCAAATCATTTCTCAACTTTTATTCAAATAAATACAGCACTAAGACAAGATATGAAATCTTCAAATTGATAAACTTTTCTGTTATTTTAATATATATACATGGATTTAGTATTGATGCCTTAAACGTGGACCAATAAAGGTGGGACAGGAGTCTGTGTGCATCACCTTCTCTTCTAACAATGCTCTTTAGCACTGCAGGGTATCCAATGTCATATTTTGCACTAAATACTTCCTCATACATTTTCAATTGAAGACTCAGTTGTGCAAAATGTGGCTTGGTATTGTCTTTGCGGAATAAGCATCGACAGCCCTGAAAAAGTTATTATCTGAATGAAAGCAAAACCTGTATGTGCATCTCAGTTTGAATGGTGCCTTTACAGATGTGCAAGTTACCCATGGCATGGGCACTAGTAAACCCCAACACTATGCCAGCTTTTGAACTTTATGTTAAAGACGATCTGGATGGTCTTCTTCCTCTTAAGCCTGGAGGATTTGATGGCAACTATTTCCCAAAAATTGAAATGTATTCCTGTCAGACCACTGCACACTTTTCTGCTTTAGGTCAGTCCATATCAGATAAGCTCTGACCAAGAAAAGTCATCCATGCCCCTAGATGTTTTTGATTTAAGGCTTTCATTTTGCATGCTAAAATCTTAATGTGCATCCGTAGTTGCAGTGGTGTACATCTGAAGCAAACACAAGATACTCGTGCACTACAGAAAGGGTAAGGGCTCAGCAAAGAAGGCCCTAAACCCAGTTAAATCCTTACTTTTTCCTCCAAAAGTCAACCGTGCTAACTGATGGGCAGCAAGAAGTCAACACTTCACCAGGGTTGTCAAGTTGGAACCCCCCTTTGTCGGCATTTTGTCCAATTAGTCCCACAGCACTCCCAGAGGGCTAAACAGTGATCTCCAGCACCCCAGAACCCACCATTATTCAAGCTCTCACCGGCAACCATGCCAAGGCAGAGACTTTCTTACCTATCCAACAACATGAAAAACGGCATTGCAACCATCGTCAGACCCAGACCCTAAAGCCTGTTTCAGACTGGGAGTGTGATGCGCGTATCTCGACCGCGACACGTGTGGATTTTCAGTTTGATTGCATGTTAACAAGTCAGGGCTTTCAGACTGCCTGCATGTGCGTCCCGTCTTGCGCAGCTTGTACGCCCGGCTCAGGCACAGAGGGTTGAGAGATTCGAAGTCTCGCCTATTTTTTCCACGCACCGCGTGTGGCCGTGGACCATATTAGACAGGAAAATGATAAATGGAGAGCCATATTTACATGTGTGGCAAACATGCACATAGAATATGTTTACAGTGTGTTTCTTGATAACCCAGAGGAAGACTACAAGCTTAAATGCCCCTGTTTTATGAAGTTGTTTCCTAAAGAGCAACTATTAGTGAAGCTTTATGTCCCCACACTGGTTGAATATGTCACAGGAAAGATAAACACCTGCTTTTCTGGTTTGTGCTTTTCAAATTAAAAGCCTGGTTTTGTATTTCTGTAGAGAAACTCCATTCACTTGTACAGAATGCTTTTGTTTTGAATAGTTCCCGACAAACTTCCTCAATATGCTGAATCAATAAGCTTGTAGGAGGGTTTATTCAGGTAAAACTCGTGAAGAAGGACAGGGCTTTGAGAGCAGGAAAATGCGGCTGACACACAGCAAACTTGTGCTCTGTGTGAAAGCCGCACCAGCAGGAGCTGGAGCTGACACTCGCGGCACACGCAAGCAGCAAAACACGCTCCCAGTCTGAAACGGGCATAACACGACTCATGAAACACCTCTAAAAGACCCAGGCTGTCAAGAAGGTGGGAGAAAGCAGAGCTAGGGTGAAGCACCCTGACTGGGGCTAACACTCACCTCTGCTGGACTAGGCTCCCCCCTCTACCTACTCTATTGCACGATTCCAACTAAAACAAGACTGTTATTCCTATCATCAGCATGGCACATGAAACTGCAAAAGCTACACAAGAGTGTTATGTATGTGTGTGTCAGAGAGAGAGAGTAAGAGAGAGAGAGAGAGCAGTCCATTGCAGGCCTCCAGTTCTGATTGTGCGTATATTTCCAAAAAACTATATAATTGATAAGTTTAGATATTTAATATCTCATCTTTGTGCTGTATTCATTTGAATATTGGTTGAAAAGGGTTTGCAAACCACTGTTTTCAATTTTCATTTACATTTTACCAATATCATGTCAAAAGAGGTTGAGATATATTTATAAGGGATCTCATCTTGTTCTGCCCCCTCTGTCTGCCCCCTTGTTTATTGTGTCTACAAGGATGGCAGCCTGTAATGCACACAACCAGGAGCTGCAGAGGAAAGTGTCCCAGTTGGAGAAATGCAACATGTGAGAGGGTTTAAAACTAATATCTCCTTCTCCTTCCAACATTCTTCCTTTTCTTCTTTTCTTACCATTTTGCTTCCTCAAAAGCCTTACATTTCTTTTCCCCTTATTCCCATTCCCAGGTCACTAATGGAGCAGTTGCGCAGGCTGCAGGCTCTGGTCATGAATACATCTAACAAGCCAGCCCAGACTGGAACATGTGTACTGGTAAGGATGTCTTCTCTGTGCTGAGTAGATAAACAAATCACACTGATGCTTCAAATGACTCACCCTCTGAGAAGGCTGGAAATAAATACATGCTTGATTAGCCATCAAGAAAGGCCAAAGTAGATGTGTACACAATAGAAAGGACACCAGAAAGGACGCAAAGGCACAGGAATACAATGTCTGAACAGCCTATTATTCCCTGTGTGGAACAAGTGCAAGTGTGGAGGCAGTTTAAAATGCATTTTAGGGAGAAGCCCACATAGGAGCACAGACATAAAATGATCTTTTTTTTATCCTGAGCAGAGAAACACAAAAGTACATTCACAGCGGAGGTAACCAAACCGCAATTGAAAGTTTCAACAATGGACACAAAGGATTTCTAGGAACCTTTTTCTTTGGTTGAGCTCATCCTGTATGATTTTTTTTTCCCATCTTACCCATGCTTCCTCTAGCCAGCCCTCTTTTTTTTCTGCCTATTGTGTTTGATTTTGTTGTTTTCACTTCCACAGGTGCTCCTGCTGTCCTTCTCGCTAATCCTGTTCCCAAGCCTCAAGCCCTTCTCTGACACAAAGGTCAGCCAGGGAGACTTTAGTCCAGTCAGAAGTGAGTAACCTTCAGCACCAAACAGCTTTGTGCAGCCACCTGCCAACTAATCTAGCACCTCCTTGTCACAGCAGAGGGGCTTGTTAGAACTGCAGTCTGACCTGCAGCTAGAAAGGTCCTCACCCACAGAGCTTCACGGTCAGCTCTGCACGTCTCAGAATTTGTCGATGACTTAAAAATTTAAAGATTAGAGCTGATGCACAGAGCAGAGGACAAAGGCATGGTATTATTATCATGATTGGAAAACTATTTCTTTATAAGCACACAGTTTATTTGGTTATGTATTTATTGTGATATTTCATTATGCTGCTATGATCTTTTTAACAAAACATCAGAGACCAGCCAGACAGCCAACATAGAAAACATCTATCATAGACTATGTTGTCTCCAGTTTTTTGGCACAGATGTTTAAGGTATACTATGTTAAAGGCTCAAGTATGCTTCAACCAAAGACCTGGTTGGATGTTTGAGCAGTAAAAGAAAAAGTGTGTCCTTTCATTTTTGCAGATTCAAGAATTTTAAGTGTCTGAACTTGTGTCATCTCTGAACTTACAGCTCAGTAGTAGTTTTCCCCCAGAACATTTTCAATTACATAGATGCCATTTCCTGTATTATAGTGCATTTTAACACCGTATTAGCACCAGATAATCCAAACTGGTTCTGTGAGATATAGTTCTGGCTCATATAGATCAAAAAAGGGCCCAACATAAAAGTCATTGCAATAGTAATGTTTCATAGTATTTCTTGGTCCTAATGGTCTTCTGGAGTTTATTGTGTTTTCTTTAGCCAAGAGGGCTCTGTGATAAAACCACACAGGGAACAATACACATTTAAAATATTTATTTGACACCTCAAAAGAAACAAACTATGATGAAGCATGGACGTAAGTGCTACTCCATTGCTGCAGGTGGCAGGGATGAATCAAGTCTCAAGTCTTTGTGCCCATAAGTGGCCCATGAGGGCACTTTAACATGCATTTTGGCTCCCAAGAGGGCACTTTAGCGCACGTTTTTCAACAATTGGGGCATGACACAGCATGCCAGTATTAGTCCAGCTGATTATGATGCGAATATAAATAGTCAGAATCAGAATAAGAGTTTAATTTATAGCCACATATGTTAATACACTCAAGGGATATGACTGTGATATGGTGCAATTATTTTACACATGCAACATTATTCCTGGTGAGGATAATGTGAGGTCAATAAAAACATGAGGAAAAACACTGCACTTAGTTTACAGGATTAAACAGTTTCAGTTATGTATTAAATTGTTAGAAACACTGCAATATGGTTAAATGTCAAAGGACATGTTTTTAGAATGCTTTGTTTGTCAGGCGATAAACCCTACCCTATAAAGTCATATACCAGACCAGACCAGACTGTAGAAATGATACAGTGAGTTATGATAATACACAATATAATATAACAACGTCATGCCATAGAATAACAAAACAATACCGTGGAATATGATATGGAAAGGTGAAATGTTATACTGTACCATTTTAAATGATGCAAAACCACACCATATTATAATTATATATATCATATACAGTGCATTTAGAAAGTTCTCAGACCACTCCATTTTGTTCAATTTTATGTTGTAGCCTGATGCTACAGTAAAAAAAAACATTTTTATTCTCATTAATCGACGCTCAGAACCCCATCATGACAAATTGAAAACAGATTAAAAAATTTTTGCAAATAAATTAAAAATAAAAAAGTGAAACATCACATTGACATAAGTATTCAGACCCTTTGCAAAAACACTTGAAATTTAGCTCAGCTTCCACCCATCTCTTGATCTTTGCTGAGATGTTTCTATAACTTGATTGGAGTCCAATTGTGTTGAAATAAATTAATAGGACATGATTTGGAAAGGTACACTCCCCTCTCTTGAAGGCCTCACATGCATATCAGAGCAAAAACCAAGCCCTGAGGGTCAAAGCAACTGCCTGTAGAGTTCAGAGGTGCACAGTTGCCTTCATAATTCTCGAAGGGAAGATATTTGCCATAACCAGGACTTGTCCAATGGTCTCTCAGCCAAACTGAGAGATCAGGGAAGAGGTAACATGGTAAGAGAGGTGACCAAGAACAGACTGGGACTCTGACCGAGCTCCAGAGATCCTGTGTGGAGATGGGACAAAGGTCCAGAAAGACAACCATCTCTGCAGCCCTCCACTGATCTAGGCTAATGTCAGAATGGCTAGACTGAAGCCTCTTCTCAGTGCAAAACACACTAAAGTCTGCTTGGAGTTTGCAACAAACTCCAAATAAAAGCCAACAAAGCTTTCATGTTTTTGAACTGAGAGAGGTCTCGGTTCTGGTCACAGTCCTGAACCGCATAACTAACATGACAGCTTGGAGTCTATACCAAAATCAGGTCCAGTGTGTAAAGCAGACACCAGATGATTGAGGTCTTTAGCCTCTTTAAACTTCACTTTAATGCTTTTTGCTTTCCTTTGGTACAACAGCAATGTCCCTCTGTAATCATGTTTGGCCACTTCTTTTGAAATCGTACCAAAAATAGGTTATGACATGACCTCTAAAGTTTTGCTTGTATAAATGAGTCACACTTATTTAGTCTAATCCGACTGTTATTCCATTTGACTGCCTCATCACGTTTGTTTTCACTGATAGCGAACTGTGATGTGTGTCAACCCAGAATGACGTCAAAGTCACATTCAATGTGATCTGACCATTCAGACTGCAGTGGAATCCCAAAAGCTCAGATATATCTGATTTAGTACCACATATGAAAGTGGGCTGAATCTGAGATGTAAGGATCAGATTCAATGTGGCTTGCACTGTTTACACTGTCAGAATGAAATCTGATGTAAGTCCCATTTGAGCAAGATTTGGATCACTTTTACCTGCAGTGTGAACGTAGCCTTAATGATGTTTAATGAAATGTACTGACATAACATGAGATGAGATATTTCATGGCATTAAAGGATGTTATATGACAGCATATGTAACATTATATGACACAACATCATATGATATGACATGACAGAGTGATCCCACTAAACACCACATGATACAACGCAATAAAAAAAGGATCAACTTCTGTTTGGACCTTATTGTAACTGAACACATTCCAAAATTAAACTATCAGTCATGTCACATTTTCATAGCAGCCTTTTGTAGTTTTTTGCTGATGACATTATAAACAAACCTGTAGTCTTCTTACATTTTAATACATTACAGTTTGATATAAACATTATTTATGTGTTATATGTTGCTGCCAGATGGATAAAAATTGTAATAAACGCTTACAGAGCTGCATGTGCAGAGAAGCTTAAAGTTGTTTTTCTTTCCTCAGTTCAGTCACGGTCCCTGCAGAACCTTCAGGCCTCCCGTGTGCTGCATGTCATTGAACCCCCCGTCTCTGTCGAGGAGGAATCAGAACCAGTCCATCAGTATTTCCCAGGAGACAAGGGATTAGATGATATTACTTCACTGATGGGAAAGATGGGAGTGAATCATGACCGGTCTAAATTGGAGCCACTACCTCTGAACAGCAGTCAGGAAGAAAGGATGAGTCATTTCCATGTGGACCCAATCACTGGTCACATTGCTACTGTGACCTTGGATCCCCAGCGCTCTGCCAGGCTGCGACCACATGCTGATGATATGTAGCAGAAATCCAGAATTTCTCCCCGCATGACTTCTTTAAAGCTTTCTTTTCTCACATGGCTTCTCCAGAGATTTTTCTAAATCTGCTGTTTACACGGACAGGGAAATTAGCTTTAAATCATTCCTGTATTGAATTTAATATATATTTAGTCTTATTTGTAATACTGTTTTGTATCCAAATATGGATTTGCTCCAGGTGTACTGTGTGTCTGTTGCTCTTTTCTTTGATAACATGTGAAAACAATTATGTTTTAAACACTCAAATAGAACAATAGAGCTGTGATAAGTTTCAGTTTGTAAGAATTGTTTGTAAAATGTTGATGGATTTTGAAATCATTTTTCATTAAATGATTAACCTGATGTTTTTTAGATTTGTCAATGGAATAAACTGTCTCAAATAAAAGTTATAAAAGCCAGCCTCAGAGGTTCAAGCTTCCATGAATTAACTTATTCTCTAATATTTTTCTGAGCTTATTATTCATATTAAAACTACCATTTGACCTGATGTCTAGACAGATATTTATAAAGGATGGGTAGAGTATGTCTAAAGTGAGAAGGGACAGAAAACTGGGCCAAAGGTGAGACAAGTGACTCCTTATCTCATGACTCAGACTTTAATAAGTGACTTGTTGACATACACTATATTGCCAAAAGTATTCGCTCACCTGCCTTGACTCGCATACAAACTTAAGGGACATCCCATTCTTAATCTATGGGGTTAAATATGACGTCAGTCCACCCTTTGCAGCTATAACAGCTTCAGCTCTTCTGGGAAGGCTTTCCACAAGGTTCAGGTGTGGGTTTATGGGAATTTTTGACCATTCTTCCAGAAGGGCATTTGTGAGGTCACACACTGATGTTGGACGAGAAAGCCTGGCTCTCAGTCTGCGCTCTAATTCATCCCAAAGGTGTTCCTTTGGGTTGAGGTCAGGACTCTGTGCAGGCCAGTCAAATTTATTCACACCAGACTCTCTCATCCATGTCTTTATGGACCTTGCTTTGTGCACTGATGCACAGTAATGTTAGAACAGGAAGGAGCCATCCCCAAACTGTTCCCACTAAGTTGGGAGCATGGAAGTGTCCAAAATCTCTTGGTATGCTGAAGCATTCAGAGTTCGTTTCACTGGAACTAAGGGGCCAAGCCCAGCTCCTGAAAAACAACCCCACACCATAATACCCCCTCCACCAAACTTTACACTTGGCACAATGCAGTCAGACAAGTACCGTTCTCCTGGCAACCACCAAACCCAGACTCATCCATCAGATTGCTAGATGGAGAAGCGCCATTTGTCACTCCAGAGACCGTGTCTCCACAGTGCTAAAGTCCAGTGGCGGCATGCTTTACACCAACTGCATCCGACGCTTTGCATTGCACTTGGTGATGTATGGCTTGGACGCAGCTGCTCAGCCATGGAAACCCATTCCATGAAGCTCTCTACGCACTGTTCTTGAGCTAATCTGAAGATCACATAAAGTTTGGAGGTCTGTAGCGATTGATTCTGCAGAAAGTTGGCAACCTACGCGCATTATGCTCCTCAGCATCCACTGACCCCGCTCCGTCATTTTACGTGGCCTACCAGTCCATGGTTGAGTTGCTGTCGTTCCCAGTCGCTTCCACTTTGTTATAACACCACTGACAGTTGACTGTGGAATATTTAAGAGTGGGGAAATTTCCTGACTGGAATCGTTGCACAGGTGGCATCCTATCAAGTACCATGCTGGAATTCAATGAGCTCCTGAGAGCGACCCATTCTTTGACAAATGTATGTAGGAACAGTCTGCATGCCTAGGTGCTTGATTTTATGCACCTGTGGCCATGGAAGTGATTGGAACACCTGATTTCAATTATTTGGATGGGTGAGTGAAAACTTTTGGCAAAATAGTGTATTTCCTCTTTGCAGGTGAGCAGTAGGTGGTTTTTCATAGCTCTAAAAGTTTCTGGCTTGTCCACACAAACCACACTGTGAGAGGATGAAAGTGTTCTCAACCATGCTGCCATCTAACATTTGAGGTCTGACCTGTCCAGGTTGACATTTTCTATGGTCACACAGATTTAACTTCAAAGGAGGATCAGGGAATTAAATCTGTGATGGAATGATCCTAAGCTGCAATCCTAGTATGTCACTTACTGGTGGAGTATAAGCACTTCTTGCACTGAAATATCTACATCAATTAAAAATGACCACTTCTATGTAATGTAAATTTTTCTTGAGCACTTACCCCTAGTGTTTTCAACAGTTTTCAAAACCAAAGAAATTCACAGAAATACCCTATATGGACAAAAGTATTTGGACACCTCACCATTACACCAACAGGAACTGTAATAGCATTGTATTTAAATATACTTTAATAAGAAGTTTTTATCCCAAAGATGCTGGATGGGGATGAGGTTAGACCTCTTTGAGGACCAGTCAACTCATTAAACCTGGTAACGTTCTCCTAGCTTTTCACCAAATCCAGACTCGCCCATCTTACTGCCAAACAGAGAACTTTGATTCGTCACTCCACAGAACATGATTCCACTACTACCCAGCCCAGTATCAGTTAGCTTTACACCAGTGGTTCTCAGCTGGTGGGTTAAGACCCAAAAGTGGGTCACGAAGCTCTTTCTAGTGGGTTGTGAATCAGTGCCAAGGAAAAAATATGTTGAAAGGTCTTTAAAAGTGTTTACATCCTAACATTTTTATTAGGTTTTCCAGCAAAAATGAGTAACTGGTCTTTTCACAAGGTTTCAACTTACTTGTATGCTTTCCCCAAGACTGTTTACCCAAGATAACGAGGAAATTCCTCGATGACCAGAATTTCTTGCTGCCTGAGGAAAAGTCGAGTAAAATAAGATGTGCACTTATAATGATGTACTTTCCAAACATGCTTGTTTTGTACTTTCTCTTTGTTCACATTTTCCATCACTTAGTTATGATTGAATTATTTCAGAAATCGAGGTCACACTTGGCTGCCAAGAGGCTGGTGAGGCTTAACGCCACTGCATCCGACGCTTGGCATTTGACTTGGTTGTATGAGGCTTGCATGCATGGAAACCTATTCCATGAACCTCCCACAATAGAGTTTTTGTGCTTACATTAAAGTTCAGAACTCTTCAGTGATGAAAGCAGCAGAGTGTTGGCAACTTGCACCTTAGCAGTTGACCTCGCTGTGATTTTACGTGGTCTTCTGCTCAATGGCTGAATTGCTGTTATTCCTAAATGCTTCCACTCTTTAATAATATCACAGTGGTCCGTGGTATATCCACCAGGGATGAAATTTCACAAACCGCCTTATTGTAAATGCGGCATCCATCACAGTATGGAAATCACTGTTCAGAATGACCCATTTTGAATCACAAATGTTTCCAAATAGAGACTGCATGGCCAGGTGTTTGATTATATACAAATCTGGAGAAGGCAGACGACAAGAAAAGTGCTGTACAAGCCCAAGTCATTTTTCTATTCACCTTTTTTTAACTTGGTCTCTGTCACTGTGGTTAATTCATGTAAAATCGATTTGTATCTAAGTGGCTCCTGCTGTGCTGTGTGCACAGGATTAGCAGAGCAGAGGGGGAAAGGTGAAGGAAACATGACCAACACTCACACAAGAGTCAGTGAACTTTCCATCAATGTGAGTGTCTGCTTCAAACAGACACTAAAATATGTTCTACTTCAAGTTTATCCAAATGTGTTAGCTGTGCAACATCAAAAACCTAGAAGAATCCACTGTGCATACCCCATCACCTGCTCCCATTAGGAAATTAACTCTTAACTATTGTTCTTACAGGAGCAGGAAGTCGAGATCTTCATCTTCTTTTAGGAGACAATGTCTCAATACAAAGAAAGGGTTTTCAACAACAGATATGTGTTTCATGACTCATCCAAATGAACAGCGGTGAACTTTTTAAAAGAGAATTTTTATAGCAATCACAACAGCCTCTTCTATCACAAGAATATCGCCTCATGTTGGTACTTTGGCGATAAAAAAATTGGTATGCTTTAGACAAAGTACCCTAACTCAAACAAGCTCTGATTTTTCTTTTGAATTTCCCTTTTTTTCATTGCTTTTCCCAGAACAAATAAGTTCAGCTATAAGTTTGCCTATTATTTGTTTTCTGCATACCTCTGAACTAAACAGGGGTCAAATCAGACGCCTAATGAAATTTTGTCATTAATGAATGTTTATTCTGTGTGTCCAAAGGGCTAAATTTCTCTAATCATTTTGAAAACCCATTAATGGTCAATTTAAATATTTTCCCTTAGCTCCAGGCTTTCTCAGCTTTTAATTTGCAAACTAAACTTAGAGCTAACTTTCTGGGAAATCAGTCAGTCAGTAATAAGAGGAATATGAATGTAAATGCTTAGAGTGACTCAATTAATCTGCATATTTGCTGAAAATAAAAATATATCAAAGTTACCACAAACACACAATTAGCTTTGTGACTTCATATTAACAGTTCATTTGAGAGCTGGCAGACTGCCGTCCCTATGTTTCTGACCTCATTTTTCCTCCTTTCTTCTTTTATTTGACTTTGTCCTAATTTTCCTCTAATCAGGGTGAAAGTCTCTTGCACATCAGCACCTCTCGCCAATCACTTTGATTAACTATGTCTCCACGGAGCCGGGAGCCTCTGCATAGATCGACCCTCGCTGAGATGGCTAAGCCATGAGGGAGTGATAGGAGGACTGAGTGTTTATCAAAGTTATCAAAGTGACCCCTCCACTTCTCTTTCATCTACAAATGGACCTTAACCTCTTTAGTGTAATGGGGGGTCTGTAACTTTAGTGTATGAATGTACATTCCAAAGCAACATCAACATGTCTTGCACATTTATATTTTCTAGTTTATCCATTGAGTTATATTGGAGTTTTTCAAACTGAAATAATCATTCAGAGGAGCAGTGGTGTCCTTATTCTGAGAAAGCAGGTTGGCATTGCATCACACTGCGGCTCCATCATGGCAGCAGCAGTTAAAAACTTTTTCACAGTAGCTTTAAAAATTAAAGATCAAAACTTACGTTGCTCTCACTAAGATGAGAGGTATTGATTTATCTCTGTGTTTTCAGGCTCCACTCTGTGACTGGGTTTTTGAATTCCTTTTTTCCTCTGAGAGTGGATGGGAAATCTTCAAAATCTTTGTCCAAACACACAAAGTTCAAACTTCCTCTATACTGATCATCTACAATTTCATTTTCTCTTCCAGTGAGCCCATTGATGACTGTAAACAAAACCAACTAGTTGGCTTAGTTTTACAGTTACATCCGATTAAAGCCCTGTGTGAGTCAACACACCATCTACACAAACAAACAGTACAAACAAATAAAAGTTTCATTAACCGGGCACTGTTACCCTGGAGATACATGCACCTCTTGACACTAGACTTAACCTGAAAGCTAAATTAATTACTTAGTCTGATTATTCCTTCAAAAAGTGAAAGCATAGAATTCTTAGAGAGATATAAAACCAAGGAGCTCAAGGACAAAACGCATAGGTTTTTCTGGTAGATCATCTCAACAGAAAGTCTTAGATTTTTAAATAAAGTGTGTATTTTGAGACATCAACAGTGTGTGCTGAACAAAATAGCACAAGAGAAGAAGTCTATGTGGGACTCAAAATTTGTTTGGCCTTACTCAAGCTTCTACATTGGTGTAATGATAATTGCTCTTTATGGAAAAAAACATTTGGCCACACTTGTTAACCCTATAGAACCCAGCGTAGCGCTGGTGCTACGCATAATCAATTTTTATTGGTGTGACATTTGAAACCAGATAAGATAGATCAATCATTCTTTTTGCATATAAAATCTGGGGAGTTACACTAATATTTCATACACTGACCATCTTTCAGAGCTCTTTCTCATTGCAGTGATGGTTTGTAAAAAACATAATAAAACGCACGTAACAAAAATCTTTATAAACGAAACCATGGGTATTTGCAGCACTCCCTACGTTGAAATAAACATCATCATTTTGTGGGCATGACCTGTCACATGATTCTTAAGTGTCCCTACCTGATAGGCTCCCCACCCCAACAACAAGGAAGTGGCGTATTTTGGCGGTGGGACTGTGGGCCAGCTCTTTACCCATGCAGGGCTTCTTGAGGGAGCATGGGAGTTTGCTCATCCAGTCTACATGTGTTTTGTGAACTTGCAGAAGGACTACGATTGTGTCTCTTGTGGGGTTATGTGGGTGATACTGCGGGAATATGGGGTCCTGGGGGTGCTGAGGTGAGCCATCAGGTCCCTGTATAACCAAAGTGAGAGCTGTGTCCACATCCTTAGCACAGATTCGGGGACATTTCCTGTGCATGTTGGCTTCCACTAAGGTTGCCCCTTGTCTCTTATTCTGTTTGTGATTTTCATGGACTGGATCTGAAGGTGCAGCCAGAGGGAGGAGGGTTTCCGATACGGGTACCTCCGAATTTCATCTTTGCTTTTTGCAGATGATGTGGTTCTGTTGGCTTCCTCAGCTGGGGACCTCTAACAGGCAGGGCCGTTCACGGCTGAGTGCAAAGCGGTGGGGATGAGAGTCAGCACCTCCAAATCTGAGGCCAGGGTTCTCTGCTGGAAACTGTAGATTGCGCCCTCCAGATGAGGCGTGAGTCTTTGCCCCAAGTGAAAGAGTTCAAGTATTTTGGGCTCTTGCTCACGAGTGAGGGTAAAAAGGAGTGTGAGATTGACAGGCGGATTGGCGCAGCATCAGCAGTACTGTGGGCGTTGTACCGGACAGTTATGTTGAAGCAGGAGCTGAGCCGAAAGGCAAAGCTCTCAATTTACTGGCCGATCTCTCATCCCTCACCTATGGGCATGAACTCTGGGTAATGACCAAAAGAATGAGATGGCAGATACAAGTGTCTGACATGAGTTTCCTCCAGTTAGTGGCTGGGCTCAGCCGTACCCCGAATTTCCATATACAGTGTGTGTGCCGCGGAACGCCGGCAAATCGAACTGTGGAGCACTTCGCTCCCTCTCTAGTCTATCAGAGCATTTCCATAGCCGGTGCTCCAGACTGGCAGTGGCGCGGGCTGGAGTACCACTCGGCTCCACTTCGTTTGAAATACGCTGCAGGTCTATTTCGGCGCTGCCAAATCTTGTAAATCCACCGTTGTTCAGAAAGCACCAACCACGGAAGTCACAAGAGTAGAACATCCGGTTCTTTCAAAATAAAACACAATGCACGGTCTCCCGACCGCAAATCATCACTCTATCAAAATTACGTCTCATCCTGCAGTGAGAGCAAAGGGTCACCGAGAGGTCAGTGGGTCACAGAGCTACAGTGGCACCTTTGATTAGGAAAATTTAAGTTTTGGGGATATTTAGCCAAAGAATGTTGCATAAAACCACAGATCCTTTGAGCAAAAATTAGCCTTTTGATTTCCTAATGTACCCCCACCACCCGCCCCAGATAAGCAGAAGAAGATGGATGGATGGATGGATGGGTATCTTATCTTATTTTAAATGCTATTTTTAGATCTTTTCAGTAGCTACATTAGCCTTAGCTTTACCAATGTAAGCTTTAGCAACATAGTTAATGCTAATGTAACTAAGATGTAGGTAATGTAGCTACATAGCTAAGGCAGCTAAGTTTAGCAAACACAGCATAAATTAACATAACATTATTAACTTTGGCTTAATCTGCATTAGCTATTTACCAATTTTACATAAAATACTGTTAAAGGTATACAGTCTTGAGCTATACGTTACCTAAATAGCTTATGTAGGTAGCTAACATAGCTTTGATATCTTTAGCCTTAGCTACATTAGCTGCATTAGAGTGTTGTCATGAAGGACTAGCTGTTTTCCTGTCAGCAGACTGTTTATCTGGCATTTTAAAAACAATTTTGGAATCAGGTTCTGCAGGTGAGATTGTTGACTTTTAGCTTTTGGTATCTTAGGTCATACCTTAACCCCAACCTTGCATATCAACTGGATTTTCCAGACCTCAAGTCTGTCATCAGGCAAATCCATCTTGAAAAGCTCCAACTCACAACATTGCTGCCAAACTGAACAGGATTTGGCCCAATCAGCATCAGTCGAGGAGAACGAGGTGGTATTTCTGGGCAGTTTTTATTCGTAGTCAAAGCCATTTCCAGTGGCAGCCTCCACTGGGGATGATTACCTCGGATGTAGCTTTAGCACGCCAATTTTACTAGAATTGGATCTGTATGAAATAAAGAATAAAAACAAGACTTAAAGCTCGTGAAATATCTATTCGCTCTTCTTTAGACTTGCTTTGGCATGAGTTTGTGAGAGTGATGGGGGGAAAAGGCTAGTTGTTCTGTGAGTGGTTTCCAATGGCTAGCATGACCACAGCTAGAAATACTAAACTGATCATTTTTATGACCTAAATCAGTAAAGAATAAATGTTTGTCAGCAAATATGCATTGTTAATGTGAGGTTAATGTCAAATTTTATTCTAAGAGATGACAATCTAATTCTTTTTTCCCATCCTGTACATTAATCTTTTTTAAAAGGTGATCCTGACTGTTGACCAGCTTTGTGGACTGGCAGCCATTTAACCCAATCTAAGTTTTTTTTCTGTCAGACATACATAAGCATTCAGTTGTTGTGACTGGTTCCTCTAGGGCCAGATAATAACCTGCTAATTTATTCTGGGAGACAGTGGCCTTTTGCTGGGAAAAAGACTGTGTTTTATGATAATCTGTCACCATTTAAAGATGCTGTCATACAGGCTGAGTGAACAGTCTCATGGGTAAGTTTAGCAGCGATAACTGCAGTATCAACTGAAACAGATGTCACATTTTTAATAGTTTGAGAACTCACTGTGCTTAGGATGAACTGATTAATAAAGACTGCTCCAACAACCCCAACCAGCTGTGAGTCACACCCTCGCCTCGCATTCATCTCTGTGTAGCATAAAAGAGTAACAGTGGAGCGGTTTCCATTCACCTGTTTGCAGACACATTTTCAATCTGCTAATAGGTATTATTGTGGTATCTGATATTATTTTTTATTATTATTTTCATGACAAGTACTGACCACTACCTAACCTGTTAATCCTAATACTTGCATAGCAAGGTTGGGTGGAAACACACTCTGCAATTTTACCAAATGTATACAAATTTGTTTAGAGATTGCAATACTTTTGGATGAAAATATCACCATGAAACAGCTGCCTCGTCTTTCATAAGATGTGAAACTATTCTTCAAAAAAATAAAGGTAAGAGCTTCAAGGGATATTTCCATATTTTTTTAAGTTGGGTAACATAAAGTGAAGTAGTGGCATTAGCCTCTAGTGATTTTAGTGAGTGTTGCCCCATCAAACAGCATACGCTGGAGGAAGCTAGGCTATACAGTGCAGCTGATGGGCATAGCTTCTCTGCAGAATTTAATGAGTATGAGGTGAAAATGGGCCAAAAAACAATGCTGGCTCAATCTAATGCTATATCACACAATTTTGAACCATTTTATTTTTCACCTAGAAAGCCTCTGTGTTTGGCACTATTTTACAATGTGAGCTTTGGCTACCAGCTATGTGCTCTATAACAACATGAAAGAGTAAAACTAGTTATTCTGCTCAGTGTTCCACTTCAACAGCTGACGCAATGTTTCCACAGGGTAAACATAGCCTCTCATACCAACAGTAGCTCATCTAGTTATCTGCCGTTAGAATAATAAAAGCGACAGCTTACTTGGATGGCAAATTTCCATTCAGCTCTCCACAGTGTGAGCTTTTGCAAACATAGCTAAAGCTAATGTAACTTCATTAGCTATATAGCTAAATGAGCTATGAAGCTTACCTAGCTTTAGCTACATTAGATATCTAGCTTTTTTACATGAATAGAATATGGGCTATGGGATGTTCAAAACTGTAAAAGGTGTGCAATCATCAGCTATATGCTTCGTTAGCTTTAGCCTTAGCTAAATTAGCTATGTCAGTATTTTTCATGGAGAATAAGTTTTTGGCTGACTGCTGGAGTCAGCCCTACACATGGGTCTGTGTGTGACCGCCTGCCTGCTTATCTGAGTGACTGACTGTACTTCAGAGCCGTACAGGGTTGCACTATGGGTGGGGTTTAGTTGTACTCAAAGCCATTTGTAATGGCTGCCTCCAGTGTGGTGATTACTTTGGATGTTTTACTACAACTGGACCACATTTCTTTATGAAATAAAGAATAAAAACAAGACTTAAAGCTTTTCATGATGTGAAAGATGTTCTCACTCCTCTGCCGCCCTGCTTTGGCATGAGTTTGTGAGAATGACTGGCAAAAAGGTTAGTTGTTGTCTGGGCGGTTGTATACAATGGCTGCTAGTTGAGTGATTACCTCGGACTTAGCCACAGTGGCAGTTTTGTCGGAATCGGACAACATGTCTTTATTAAAACAAGTGCAGAGAGCAACACTGAAAGCTTTTCCTGACAGAAAAGATGTTTTCACTCTTCTCCTGGTCTGCTTCAGCATAAGTTTGCAATTGTTAGGGGTTAGGTTTGCCAGTGTGTCCAATGGCTGCCACTGTGGTAGCTGTTAGCTCAGATGTAGCTGTAGGACAGCGACAGCATGAATGGAACTGGACCACATTTCTTTTCAAAAGAAGGGCATAGAGCCACACTGAAAGCTTGTCTTGGTAGAGAAGATGTTTTTGCATGTCCCCCAACCAGCCTTGGTTCCAATCTTGTTCACTAAGAAGCTCCGCATTAACAATCCATGGCAGTGGTATCTTGTCAGCTCATGAGTAGCGCATGCACACGTCATTTTGTCTTGTCGCTCTGATTGGCCCTTCCAAAACGTTTTCTATGGGACCTATCCCAGATGAATGTGAAATACATTCATGCAACAGAAACAGTCTATCTGGCGTGTCAGGTTAGCTTTTTACTGCATGACACAGCTTTATTTATTTAAACTTTTGTGATCCTTCAATTCTCAACCCACAGACATAAGGGACACCACAACTGCACACCCAAAAAAAAAAAAAAAAACTTCTGCCAAAACAAATAACTCAATTGGGCATTTCAACAGGCATCCCTGTTAGTCGCAGTCAATCCACAAACTAGGTTTAAACCTAGTCTTGTTTCCTTTAAGCAGACTGTTAAGTCGGCTTTGATAAATGCTTTGTGATATGGTTTTGTCAGTCAGGTTTTTGACTTTTAATTTTGGTACCCTAACCCTAAACTGAAGTTTAATGCGATTAAATTTAGGAAGTTTTAGTGTGTTTTTCTGTCCTAACAGAGACGGCATCTGAAATACGATCTGCAGCTAGACTGTCTTGAGTTAACATACCAACGAGTTTAAAAACTTTGCATTACTTTCATGGCCTATGTGACATTAATAGTGACATCCTACCTTGAATAGACAGTGTAAAAGGGGCTTCTCATTAATTTCTTACAAGAAACCAGTTAGACTTCTGGGAAAATGTTGAGTAGCTTTCTCATCTGCAAGCTTCGTGTACATAAATCATCTTGGATTCATTTTCACCAATTTATTTGCTTTAGTTCTGTGCCAAGCAGCACTTCATTTATTTCAGATTTAGCTGTGATCTTTCAGGCGAGAGAGATATACAAAACCACCCCAGACTTTACTGATCGCTGTTTTTCCAAAGATTTGTCACACCTGACTGGCCAAACAAAGCGCCGCATTACCTTAATCAGGAAATCACTACGAAGTTTCCTGGTGAATGGTGACTCACCCAACAAATGCACAAAGCTTTGCCAAGCAACCTCACTCAACAACACCCCTCTTCAAATATGCCCAGCTGTCTTCAGTAAATTAATACAACGGCAGAGCACAATATTGTAAGTAGGCTGTTTTAAATTAGCCATAGCAATTAGTAATGCCATCATACAAATTATAGTCCTAACAGGAATACGCTGGGCTCTTCACAGCTGCCACAAACCAGATGAGAAGTGGTTTGTGTACAACCTGTTAAATGTCAGGTGTTCAGGAAGCGGCCTGAGTAGACTCACTCCACATCACAGATGTGAAAGCTTAGAAAATCAAACTTGGCACCCTGTCAGTGTGCGTACATTTTTGAGGTTTTAGGGATATTAAGATGCTGAGAAGTGGGTCACAACAGTTTAACTTTTTCATCCCATCATGTCTTTCTGATTTATTCCAGGAATTTACAGGACAGTAACACTCAGTGACAGCAAAGTGATTTAAAAGAAGCTCAAGGCAGCAAGGGGTTACTCCAGGAATATTTGTTACTGTCTGAGGACAACACAATTAATTTTATACTCTATTTACACCTTTACTCTGTAGACTACCTGGACAGCTGCAACAACATACTGCCCTGTGTTTTTCTAAAAAGAAGGCAACAAGAAAACAACAGAATTAAACCAAAGTTAAGATAACACATCTGTTAATATTCAAGCAAATCATGTGAGAAGTGGAGTATGTTGTTCCAGTAAAATATTCAGCAACAATTCAATCAGAGCAGCTGCTATTGTCTAATTCCAGGTCAGGACAATTTCCACAGTGCCACACATATATTTGTTTGGTTGGTGTCTTTTATTTTATAAATAATTTAGCATTGTGGGTTCTATTTAACTGACTGCATCCCACTTTAAGATCTTTTCAGCTGACAAATATTAAAAGGTTCAACAGCAGACACAGCACAGTAATGGCTAAATAGTTTGTTTTTCTTGTTTTCCCTTTCAACAATGGAAATGTAGTGTATTTTAATATGCACTTTCCTTTATTTCACAGTAACATTTACAAAAACAAAAACAAAGAAAAATCATCATGAAGATGGTTTTAAGTGTTTAGTATCTTAAATGTAAATGCATAAAAATTTTGTAAGAAAAGTACATATTCTTAGCGCTTTAATCAACATTATACCATGTGGTGAGATTCATATCTGTTTTGCCACCTTACATTTGCATATAATTTCAAATTAAACAGGCAGATACTTTGAGATGTTTCTACTTTTGTTCTTGTTAGAAAGAGGACACTATTATTTTACTTTTACATTAGTTGTACCACAAAACTATGCAATGCCTCCTTTATCTTATTAGAAGTAAAGCAAATATTCATAGAGCTTTCAATAATATTTTTTATTTCTAGGGCTGTCAAAAGGTTTAAATTCTTTAAAAAAATTATCCCATCATTTTTACAGTTAATTGCAATTAATCACACCCTTTTTAATGCATGTTAAAGTTCCACTGCTATGCTTTCAGGACTGTTTTTGTGCTGTTTTTAATTTTTCTACTGCTCCAAACTAATTTGTAATTGTTTAAAATTGACTTTCTGTATGGATCCAGACCAGTTTTTATAGGTATAGTGAAGATTTCAACAGGGACTTAACCATGGAAAAAAGGCACTTGTTATGGGTCTGAAGTTAACAAGTGGACAGTCTAAAGGTGAATGTTTAATAGCACAAGGTTCAGATGACTTTTGACTTGTCTACTGAGCTGTCTGTGAGTTTTTAAAGTGAAATGAGACATTAAGGAGCAGTGTTGGACTTATTTTACATAGCTGTGGCTGCAGAGAGACTGTGTTGAAAGAGACAATAAAGCATGACATTAATCGTGATTTTAAAAAAATTGTGCTCCAATTGTGGATCTCAGGTAATAGCAACTAACTCGATCGATCTTGCCAGCCCTATTTATTTCACTGACACTTTTTGCAGTTGCACAGACTAAGATACTGCTTGCTTCACCTGACATGTGAAACTTATTTCAAAATTAACAGGCAAATACTGAGACGTACAGTGCTTAACAAATTTATTAGACCACCACCCAAAGTAAGGTTTATGCCACAGCTGCCCTAAATGAACAGCATCGGTAATTACCAAAATCATTTTCCATGTTTCTGTGTGAGGATTTTTGCATGTCAAAAAGACCCCTCTGATTTAGCCCTTTTTAGCTGCTTTTGCATCTGTGGCTTTAAATGTTAATGAGCTGTCTGACTATGCCCCTGACCACACCCGTCTCAGGAAATAGATGCAGCACTCCTGATGTTACAGACACTTTAATCCAAAGTTTAGGACCTGAATGGGAATTGAACCACCAATTTCCCAGACCATAGTCAGCAGGATAACCCACTGAGCTATCCAGCATGTCAGCCAGCAGCTGAATGGAGAATCAAGAGAGGAAAGTTGACTTTTCTACCAAATGGGGAGGGCCAACCAAACCTGGGGGCAGGGCTAACTCCCCACATGACATCATGAGGGGAAAATCAGAGAACGGCAATGCAATTTTCTGGTATTTGAGGGGATTGAGGACAGGCCAGGGGCACATATTTTTGTCAGAAAAACCTGAAAAAGTGATTTTTGCACGATATGTCCCCTTTAAAATACTGCAGTGAAATTGCAACCATGTAAGAACAAGAACATCTCAGAAAACGAGAAGCTGACAGTCTCTGAACTTGGGAAATCAAAAAATATAGGCTCAGCCATTAAGATAATTTAGAAAATTTAGATTTAATGAAGAAATCAATAATTTTCCAGCTTTTCTAAAACGAAAAATCACATCAAAACAACACCAGCATTGTTGTACTTTTTTCAGTGTATAATTATTATTGTTATCCATGAATTTTCAAATTTACTGATTTACAAAAACACTGAAAAAATAGTAAAGCACATTAATATTTCTTGATTAATATGTCAAATTATAGTTATTTACTTGCATTCTGAACAGAAAAATGAGTTTTAGTGGTTGCATTTTATGCTTGATTCATTTATGACTTCTCAGAGAAGCCCAGTGAGCAGGCTCAAATTTAGGTATAAAAAGGTGAATTCAGTTTGAAATCCCTCATTCCTGTTCAAAATGGTAAAACGTGGAGAGCTCACTGAAAATGAAAGAGTCCACATTAAAGCACTTCATGATGCTGGATGGTCTCTGAGACAAATATGACAGGTGGTCTAGTAAATTTGTTAAGCACTGTGTATTATTACTTTTTTCTTGTTAGAAATTGGAAACACATTTTTAAAATGAAGCTAAGAGTTTCATGATAAAATGATTTGTTAGCACTTCTACATTGGTTGTACCACCTGAAAGTGTACCTGTCCCCCTTTAAATAAAATTAAGTGTTTTTAATCATTATTTGAGATAGGTCCATAAACTATTTCACTTTGCCATGAGTGTCAGCTGGAGATAAATGGGTGATAAATTATGCTACTATGTTTCTATCTCTTCGTTTCAAAATAAAAGTCCATCTGGCATGTCCATGGTAATGGTTGCACCAACCTGACATGAAAGAACTTGCAAATTCTGGGACAAGTGATTTTCAATGATTCTAAGGACAAATTTTAAAAAGCCATTTGTTTAGTTACAAATGGGCAAAGTTTTTTTAATGTGAATTTCTCACAGTTGAAATACTATTTTAATAGTGTCAGTCATTGGCCCATTCACTTGAACAGCTGCATTACCTGACATTTTTAGAGTTTGAGATGCCAAAATATGAAATAAATGACATTATTCAAATATATTGAAAATGTACTCAAACAAAGTAGGTTTCATAGAACAAATAGATTTATGCTATGAACTGATTCATTTCTCCAAAAGAAAATAGATTCAGACACAAGTATGCAAGTAGGCCATTGACCTATTTGCATTGTTCAGCCTGATGAATAGGCTTAATCATTTTCAGTCTATTAGTAATTGTGTTCATTCACATAAATGCACACAGTTAATGAATGAATCATCACATAGTGCAATTTAGTCATCCTTACAGTAGGATACTTGTTGCATTGTTCTGAGGTTTTGGTACTTCTCTGTTGAACAGAGGAAGTAATAGTATGTCCTGACTGAACAAGGCTGACTTTAGAGCTCCTTTTATTAGCTTAGGGGGTCTAAATACACTGCACAGCTAAGTAGAGTGACTAACCACTAAATTAGACACAAAATATGATTGGTATCAGTGATTAGCTGATCTCAACCACAGGTGGTTAGTGAAAGGAGATCTTTGATTTTTCTGAGCAGGGCATCCTTAACTTCTAGAGATCAGCAACTGACTTATCAAGGGTAAGACAGTGATGTCATCTGAGATAACAAGATAAATAAGTCAAGATCTTCAGAAAGCAGCCTACCATGAGAAAATGAGGTAAAACAAAGTGTTAAGATGTATGTCCTGTCAGGGCTTCTGTAGAATATGCCTGAAAAATGTGAGTTTTTAAAGTGTTCAAACCCAGCCAGCACAGCAAGTCTCACTTTTTTTATATAATCATTCAACATTGAACAAAAAAAACTACAAAAAATAAGGGGAAAAAAAGAACAAAAATCAGTCCTAGTTACAAATGCCTCACCTTTAAACTAATCTCTATGGGTACAAACTGGTTCCTGTTTTTATTTTCTCTTCTGATATCAACAAATGCCAGGAGCAGACAGACACACAGAAATAGCTTTACAGAAAGATTCAGTTTTCTTGCTGATGGTTTTGTTTGCTCATAAAGGAGCACCAGTGTTATTTGAGTTTGTTTCAAAACCAGGAGAGTAAAAACTTCATGGATGTATTACGTTTTCAAGTAAGACAGAACATTTAAAACAGTCATCAATTTTTGGAAATTAAAAAAGATTTTTTAAAAATCGTAAATATTTCCAAAAAAAATTCCATTTTTTTTATTTTTATTGATTGATTATAAAATACAGTATTCTGTATGGACTGTACAGTCTCCGTAATATGTTCCTATAAAAGGAGCTCTCTGTTTTCATCGTGTTTTGTTGTTAGAGAGGGCTCTATTTTCTTTGTTCCTTTGCAAAGGATAAATGAAAGTGTTAATGAGATTACAGTATATATGGAACTAGCCTGACCCGTCTACACTTTTTCCCCAGCGTGCGCTGTGCTTATCCATATAAGATCCTTTTGAGAAGCCTGTAATGAGTTTCCGCAGCATTTCAATGTGCTGTCCTTGATCCTCCACCTGAACCTCCTCATCAGATGGAGTGACAACATCAAACACGGGTTTGTGTTTGAGCACAGGCGGAATTCAGCATATGCGTCCTCTTTACACCTTTGCGTATTTTACGCGCGCACCGTTGTCTCCGAGTCCCCCAAAAAGCCTTTTTCCACCTCGCGAAGCAGAAACACGATTATCTCCAAGGCGGCAGAGTCGTGTCAAAATGACTTAAAGTTCACCCTGATGGACATAACGAAGTACTTTGATGTGGCTGCGACTAACAGAGTATGAATTCGCTATGGTCCAATCATCAGGCTGCTGAGGAGAGGAGAAGAGCGTCGACCGCGCGGTTGGGCTCCGCGCGTTCACGCGCAGTATAAACAGATGTGGCGCGCAGAGCTGAGAGTGATCGTGAAGAGAGGAGAGGAGGACTGCATCTTTAGCTCAGTGGATTACCCCGGCATGTGTGGAGCTCAGAATGTCTTCATCACTTACTTTTTACTCTCCTTTCTGTGACACATAGCTCTTCTAACTTTGCTGTACATGGGGCTGTGCGAGCAGCACACTCCAGCCATGCAGCTGAATGAGACTGGAGTTCAAACCTCGGCCCCAGAGCCATGTGAGCAGCAAATTCTTCTGGAGGACAATGCTGGAAACTGCAGCGGCGGACCCACCGGAAACCTGTCGCTGCACTGCTGGCTGCAGCTGCTCACCAGGGACTCCATCATGGAATTTCAAGGGGACAGCTCCAGTCTGGTGGTACGTGTGATGATAGCATGTGTCTACTCTATAGTCTGTGCACTGGGGCTGGTGGGAAACTCTTTGGCTCTGTATCTGTTGCACTCTCGCTACAGGAAGAAGCAATCATCCATCAACTGCTTTGTGATGGGGCTGGCTATTACAGACCTTCAGTTTGTGCTGACGTTGCCTTTCTGGGCGGTTGACACTGCTTTGGACTTCCGCTGGCCATTTGGACGTGTGATGTGTAAGATCATCAGCTCTGTCACCACCATGAACATGTATGCCAGCGTCTTTTTCCTCACAGCGATGAGCATGGCACGTTACTACTCCATCTCCTCAGCGCTGAAAATGCACAGCCGGCGGGCGGCAGCAGCCAGAGCCAAGTGGACCAGCCTGGGCATCTGGGCTGTCTCTCTGCTGGCCACTTTGCCTCATGCCATCTATTCCACCAGTGCCCAGGTGTCGGATGAGGAGCTCTGCCTGGTGCGCTTCCCAGACTCTGGCAGCTGGGATCCACAGTTACTTTTGGGCCTCTACCAGCTGCAAAAAGTCCTCCTGGGTTTCCTTATTCCTCTGATCATAATCACTGTCTGCTACCTGCTGCTTCTACGCTTCATCCTTAGCCGACGCATCACAGGTGCAGGGGGCCCAGAGGTGGAGCAGAGCAGGCAAAATCGCCGCTCCAGAGTGACCAAATCCATCGCTATTGTGGTTCTGTCCTTCTTTCTGTGCTGGCTCCCCAACCAGGCACTGACGCTGTGGGGAGTGCTCATAAAGTTTGACCTTGTGCCCTTCAGCAAAGCTTTCTACAACACACAGGCCTACGCATTCCCCCTGACGGTGTGTTTGGCTCACACCAACAGCTGCCTCAACCCAGTGCTCTACTGCCTGATCCGCCGGGAGTTTCGGGCAGGTCTGAAGGAGCTCCTCCTCCACGCCACGCCGTCTTTTAGAAGCCTGACTCATCTGCTGCCTCGCAAGGCCAAAGTGTCCGAGGCACCGCCTGTTCTGGTGCTCGTCCAAATGGATGTCTGAGCTGGACGGCACGCTAATAGTGACAGACAAGGACTTAATGTATCAACTTAAAAGTAAGACAGTAAAATCCTCATACAGTGGGACTACTCTGGATCTATGATGCATTCACTTCCATCCTGTCAACACAAATATCCAATATCTTTTTGGCTTTTGAAAACATTATGATGATAATGGACTATTCAGAGGGGGTGCCCCATTTCACTGCATGCTCCCGGATTCACTCTGCTGCACATATTGACTTGTTTTACCCTGACTCTCTCGCCAGACAGTTCATCTTTGTTGCTTTCAGACTCTGACAGACAGTACCAGCTATGCTGTTGAAAAAAATTCCATAAATATGTTAAGAAGTGAAGGATAAATGGGATGTAGACTGCTGCACCACCTCACTTAAATGTGATAGAAAACCTGAATTTCAATCATGCATGGCATAGGCTCTATGAATTGAATCAACCATTCCTTACTTTCACTGTTCTTTGATTAAACACACCCATTAGAGGAGAATTACTTAGATTATAACAAGAATGAATCACAACTAGGGCTCCGAAATGGTTGAAATTTTGAATTGCAGTTAGTCACATTATTTCTGTAGTTAACTGTGATTAATCTCACATTTTTCACATGTTGAAATTCCACTATTTTGCATTTGAAATGTTTTTCATTTGGGATTTTTTCCAATTCATCTCTGAACTCAAACTTTCAGTTACCAGTCTCATATGTCATCACAAATGCCGCTTAACTCTGAGTTACAACTTGAACACTTTGAGCAACTTCAGTACTCAGAGTTACCATCTCGTAGTAACCGGCATGCAGCATTAACACTAGAACTGCCATCGGCCAAAATTTACCCATGACTTTTCTTCTATTGTGTATTGATAAAATGTAACAGTCTGTCAGTCAATGACTTTTCCTAAAGGTTTACTGTGTAGCGCTTGATGTCATAAAAAAAGCATAAATATTCATTTTAAAAACTGCCATTTGTACCTAGAACCACCTTGTGGGTATCATTTACTCCATTAGAAACCATTGAGTTTCCCTGTTTTATTTCACACAAGAAGAGAAACAGTAGATGTTGCCATGAAAAAACCTTCTCGTTTTTGCTTCAATACTTAATCATAAATCAAAGATCAACCTTCATGGAGGAAACAGGCAACAAAAGATATTCATCAATAGACTTGCTCAATGCTTTGAGGGAAGAATCTGATGGCGGGGAAGTTTCAGGACAGAGCGATCAGTCCTAAGTCAGGTTTTGATGTGATGGATCAACATCTGACAGTAGTTTAAACTAAGCACAAAAAGTAGGAAATTTGTGTTTGGTAGATTGTCTCTTTGTTGTAGCAATGCTTCTTAGCTATAAATCTGTATACTGTATACAGTTTATTTCTCTCTAAGGAGCATGAATTTGTGGGATGAGCAGCAGAGTATGTGGGTGGCGCCCATGAAAATTTTGATAAATCTTCTCTGCCAATGCTGAGCAGCTTATTTTGCTGTTGCTACTGACTATTTTGAGCTTCTGATATCCCCGGGGTGCCAATTGTCAATCTCACACAGTGAGATATCATCATTTGATTCTGCAACCAGTGGCAATCCCATATCTCCAAAGCCTGGGACCAAACTCTATCCTCCAAGATGACAATACCCACCCAAACAGATCAGGTTTTTTCAGGGACTACCTCCAGAATTTGGGATTGGAGAGCATGGAATGGCCTGCTGTCCTGACCTCAACCCCATTGTACACTTGTGGGATCAGCTTGGGCGTGCTGTTTGTGCCAGAGTGAGTGACACAACCACATTGGCTGACAAATGCTTGTTGAAGAATGGGATGCCATCCCACAGCAATGTGTGACCACACGCTACTGAGACTCCTGTTTGTTAAAAGGATACATTTTTAAATTGTCAATATGTCTTGTTTCTTCCGAATTCAATCGTCCAATCCACCAAACAAGAGTCAGTGGTGGAATAAGCTGTTTGGCAGAGGCAGAAAAGATTTGGCACATTTTTCATGGGCGCAACCCACATACTCAGCTCTGCTTCTCATCCCACAAATGCATGTTCCTTATAAATGTGGCAACATTTGAAAGGGAAATAAACAGGCTCTCCAACAGGATAACATTTACTGCCAAGAAGCGTTGTTATAAGAAATAATCTACAAAACAAAAAAAATCCATACTTTTTGTGCTAAGTTAGTTCTCTTCCTGTGGTTAGTGAGCTGTTCAGTGTCCGTGATTAAATAATTGCTCTTGATGAGAGCTCTTTTTGGAAAACCAGTGCACTAAGATAACAAGTAAATGTTACCCACTGGCTGTTTTAGGTATATAGAGATCATTTGTAGTTCTGGTGTTAAACTAATGGTGATTAACTTCCTGCTTTTATTTTGAAAGACTTTAAGGAACTTTGAGTGGATAGAAGATTATGACACTAACTTAACTGCAGAAAAAGGAAATAAGGAATGGGAAAAATTTTTGATAAAATATGGTTCAGATGATGTTTGACTAGTCCACTGACCTCTCTGTGAGGTTTTTAAACTAAAATTGTGTGGGCCGCAAGTGGCCTAGTGGTATAAGGCGCCCCATGTACGTGGTCGGCCCGGGTTCGAATACGGGCCTGTGACACTTTCCCGTGTGTCTCTCCCAGCTCTCTCACTCATATTTCCAATTCTATCCACCATCCTCCTCTATCATTGAAGGCATAAAACAGCACAAAAATTAAATGTTAAAAAAAAAAAAAAACAGAAACTGTGGCATTGAGTGGGTACAATGCCACACCAAGGTGTGCTGAAAGGGGCTGCTAAGCATGCAGTTAATCACAGTTAAAAAAAATAATGCTTTTGTTAATCGTGATTAATGCCTTCATGCTGACAGCCCTTATCTCCATCGGTATGTTAAAAAAGGGAGAATATAAATAGTCCAGAAGTTCCCCAATGTGTTTGTGCAGTTGTTGGCATTCTGAGCTTTTCAATATTTTTGACTGATCAAGCACTGTATGTCTGTGAATTAATTTAAAAGCCAAACATGATCAGCCAAAATACATGTTCTTTTAACACACACAGGCAAAGACTTCACAAACACACACATGTAAAAACAGGATCCTAGAGTTATTTACTTCTGGAGTGATGTCAGTGTGAGCTCTGCATATGAAGGAGCGCGTGAGCAGTAGGTGGTCCAGTGCCTTTCTCAAGGGCACCTCAGCAGCACTCCAGAAGTGAACTTGCAGCTCTCCAGCAACCACTCCATGCTGGGACTTGCATGCTGACCCCCCCGACTGAAGGTTAATGCCTAAAATTAAACTCACAAAAAGGTAACAGAGTTTAAATTTCGTTTTTGAAGCTGTTAGATATGAAACAATGCTTTAGAGGAGTTTAGTTGAAGGAGTGGGCTATAACTGATGGATGCTGTTAGATGTTAGATCAATGCTGTCCTTGAGGACTGTGGGGCATAATGACTTTAAGTGTTCGGGGTGAGATTTATTCTCCTTAATGGGATTTCTTTTCTTTTTGTCCTGCACCTGCTGACTAAATACTGTAAAGAAACATAAACATCCCTGCAGCATAAACCTGTCTGACGTTTTCTAATTAACAGTTACAGCAGGATACAACATTGTAAAGGATACACTAGAAATGCATCAAAACCAACAATAACCCGCTGATCTTTGTTCATTTAGACACTTTGTATAAAAAGTCTTGCATTTCTAAGTTGGGCTGATGTTATAATGTGATCTGTGAAAATCATGTTTGTATATCTTAAAAGTGCAATATGTAGAATTTTCACACTCAAATGTCTATATTAATTAAAGAACAAAAACTCCTATATTATAGATATTATTCAACTGAGTTACATTACCTCAAATATTTCCAACAGTTTTCAAAGCCAATTTTTTTATATTTATAGCCGTAACGATCCCTGTCTTGTCATTGCAGCTGCCATCACAGAGCCGCTGTGATGGACATGTTCGTCATTGTCATGGAAATTGCTGGATGTTTTGTCAAAGACCGCTACATAAAGAAAATGTGAACAGTGAGTGAAAGCTGCCATTCTGTTGTATCTTGTCAATGTTTTTTTGCTGCCCAAGGGTCCCTTGTGATGGGTAACTCTACCTCCCCATAACTTTGTTGCTTGTTTCTTTTTTCTTTTTCATTCTTTGATTTATCTTTGGGCTTTTTATGCCTTTATTGCAGGGATAGGACGGTGGATAGGGTCATAAACTGGGATGACAGAGTGGGGGAATGACATGTGGGGAAGGAGCCACTGGCCAGACTTCAGGCATTACCTAAACTAAGTGGAGTACTCTGCCCACCTTTGCTGCATATGTCTTTTGATTTTAGGGCTCCAGTCAATAAAAATGGAGCTTCATAAGGCATGTTTTTTCAAAAGAGACAACCGGTTTTATTTCATGGTTTGGCTTTCATACAATAAGGGAAAAAGCTGCTAAAGCTGGGCCCCCTGGTCCCTGCTGTGAGCAGTTTCAGACTGCTTTGAAAATGGTGGTTCACTGTTTGCTACAACAACTTGCAATCTTTTGTTATGGTTATAAAGAGGCCCCTGTCAGGCAGCATTAGTGCATGTAACATGATTGTGACCATCAACATTATTTTAATGATCTGCATTTGCTGAATTGTTGTTTCTTTGGAAATTAACTCTGTGTAAATGAAATAAAGATTCAATCAAACTCTCTTTATTGAACTGTTTGAAGTAATGTTGCCAGGCTCAATAGGAGTACGTGAAATTACGTGGGGAGATGAATTAAGCAGCTAAGCAGCTGACAGTTCTTCAAGATAAAGTGGGATTAATGCTTCTGTGAACACTCCTACACTGATAGAAGGACAGCTTCACATGGCACACACACTCCTCTCTGCTTTATTAATGGGATTTCATTTCCTCATCTTGTGTTTGCACAGTTCTGATTCAGCCACTAACAAAATCAGCACACTGCTGCACAAGTAATCTTCAGACAATGGAGCAGACAGAGGGCTGTTGACAAGAACTGGTGTCAAACAGAGGAAATTGCTTTTCCTGATCCGCTCTGATGATGTAATGAGAATTAGATTTTTAATTTTAATTAAAGATTCATATGGGCTAAACAAAATGTTATTCATCAGTGTATCACAAAATATTCATAGTATATGAGTGTGGAACAAAGTTTCATGAGACACTATTCAGTCTTATTCTGTTCATCTCATTTTGTTGTTATTGTATTGAAATATATGTAGGAGGGGCCGTGTATTATCTAAAATGCATGCTGTGTCTTGTGCCAGTCAAAACTTTGTGAACATTTTAACTTTAAATAAAATTTGTTTTCAAAGTGTTATAAAACCTTAGTTCTCAGAATTTTGGGTCGAGACCCAAAATTTGATCACAAAGTCATTTTCAGTGGGTCGCAGATGTGTGCCAGGAAAATGAACATGCAGCCAAAAGTCTGTGAAGCACTATTATTTTAAAGGATCTCTTTGTTCCGTTACATTTTATGTCCATTTTATGTCCAAACTTCCCCTATTTTTCATCAAAATTATGGGTTATGATCTGAAAATTAGCGAAATTTGGGTTACGATTTGTCATTGAGGAGGTTGTGTGGATGCTGGACTGTTTTTAGATTGCAATTAACTTGCCAGGAATTGTTTCAGTGCTAGTTCTATGCAGAGCTCAATTACAGGCGCAACTACGTTTAACTCTGATGGGGAGTAGGCAGTCAAGGTAGGAAAAATATTGGAGTGGGGAGGTGAGCAGAAGCCCCAGGACCTTATTGTGGGTCTGGCCATGCTGGAGAGGAAATACTGTTTACAAATAACACATTTAATCTATAGATTTATAGGTATTTGGAGTTAAAGTCTTTTTCAGATTTTTTAATTTTTTTTTTAGATTTATTTTTGGGGCTTTTTGCCTTCATTAGAGAAAGAGGGCAGTGGATAGAGACAAAAACAAGGAAAAGATGTGCAGAGAAAATAACACAGGCTAGACTTGAATCCGAGCCACCAGCGTACAATTTATGCAACAAAACTATTGCATCCCTTGGCTGATTCTTAAAGCAGATGACCATTCATCCATGAGTCTGAATTTTACCTGTGTTTTTGCCCATTGAAGATAGAATGTAGGATTTTACTGCTGAAATGTATAAATTAATCAAAAACGATAGACTATTCTTATGATATATATATTTAGCTGAGTATTTGCATTTCCTCAAATAATTCCAACAATTTTCAAACCCAGTGAAATCCTTGGTTTTAGTTGTAACATTCATGGTAGAGCTGCCATGGCAGATATAATCAGCCAATCACAAGGCTGTCAAAAAGCAACTCAATGCATTTAGGCATGTAGAAGTGGTCAAGATGGCTTGCTGACGTTTAAATTGAGCATCATAATAAGGAAGAAAGGGATTTAAGTGACTTTGAACGTGGCATGGTTGTTGGTGCCAGATGGGCTGATCTGAGTTTTTCGGAAACTGCTGATCTGCTGGGATTCTCACACACAACCATCTCTAGGTTTTACAGAGAATGGTCAGAAACATTGAAAATATCCAGTGAGCATCGAAAACGGCTTGTTCATATCAGAGGTCAGAGGAAAAATGGGCAGACGTGTTCAAGATGATAGCGAGTACCCATCTTCTGAGAGCTACTTCCAGCAGGATAATGCACCATGTCACAAACCTCCAATCATCTCAAACTGGTTTCTTGAACATAGCATAGCACTGACTGTTCTCCAATGGCCTCCACAGTCACCAGATCTCAATCCAGTAGAGCACCTTGGGGATGTGGTGAAACAGAAGATTTGCATCATGGATGTGTAGCCGACAAATCTGTAGCGACTGTGTGATGTTATCATGTCAATATGGACAAAATCTCTGAGGAATATTTCCAACACCTCGTCCTTACAGGGTTTCATTAGAATTTGAATGTAAAATATGTATGTTTGGTTTTGAGGTTTTGCTTAACTGGTACTTTATCCCCCTTATGAAAACAGTGAGGTGTACATCCAGCACACAAAGCAAAGTCTCTCTGGCTACCCTGATATTAGAGGATTTTAAAACTTTAAGTCTCACTTCATCACTGTTATATTTTTTCATAGAGAAACCATTGCTATCATACCAAGAGCTTATCTTTTCTCCCTTCCTCTGTTGTTTTCCCTCACAGCGGTGGAGGATGACTATCCATAATAATGAGTCATACCTGCACAATTAGCAGCATCAACAGTGCATGTTGTAAAGCCAGCCAGTTGATCCACAGAGCACGGTTTCAGGATTAACCTTGTGCCAACACAGACTGGCAGGCCTCCTGAATAACAGCCTGATGGACTGCAGCGGAAATTCAGCTTGACAGCTCAGTGATGACAAACGAGTGGCATGCAGAGAAAAACGGTTCAGGGTTTATGTGTTATCCATAATTACCCATCTATCCCCAGACAGAAGCTAGTGACAGAAAAGAAAATACTTTTTTGAAAACACCATAACCTCCCTGACATTGATGTGACTGTGTGTGAGAAAGCATCTGGGTGTGTCTTTTAGTGTGTATATGTATGGTGTGTGGTTGAAGCCACATACACAAATTGCTTTTTTAAGTCCTGCTAAATTCACTACGTTAATAAACTATACAAAATATTAGACACAATGTTTATCATCTTTCTAATTCATATGTCAAACCTAGCAGCTGTTTTGGAAATATTACTTAATATTTCTTACTATAAACACTACTGGCCTGTGGTATCTGACAATATTTTTTTGTTTTTTGTGTACTTTACCTTTACTCTTTCTCTCTGTCTCTATCCAGCTCTCTTTCTGCCGCTTCTTCTATTTACAACCCCAATGCCAAAATTTAGAACGATGTGTAAAATGTAAATAAAACCAAACAAAATGATTTTCAAATCTCATAAATCCATATTTTATTCACAATAGAACATAATCAAATTTTGAATCTGAGACATATTGCCATTTCATGAACAATATGAGCTCATTTTGAATTTGATGGCAACAAGATTAAACTAGAATAAGGCAAAATGGAAAACTGTTCTGTGGTCAGATTAAAGGGATATTTTGGTGTTTTTGAAGTTGAGTCAAAAGAGGAACATGGCATAATAGTGGCATTAGTCTCCAGAGATTTCAGTGAGTGTTGCCCCTAGCCTAGCCTAGCTTCTCTAAGCACAGGATGTGCTTAGAGAAGCACATCCTGTACTTAGAGGGGGGGTGTTAGCGACTGGTCATTTGTTTCAAATTGCTCATAGCGGGTCAACCTTGGATCCTTTCATCATTTGACAATGATGTATGAAGGCCATCTTCAGTTCAGGTGATTCTGCTGCTGACAGCAGTACATACTGTGTAAACCACCCAGAGCAGACGTGCTTTTCCATGTCTTAAAGCAGTGTTTCCCAAACATTTTTTATGGTACTCCACCTTTTAGGTGATACAAGCCATCATCACCCATTCCTTAAGTTGCCTGATATACGAATAATCAGGCAGGTTAATGGTGCATAAATGCAAGTTTTTGACCACTTTAATACTGTTTCAAATATTTTAAGTCTTGTTGACATGACGTATGCAGTATGTCTGAGAAAAGCATCATGACTTGTGCACTCACATTGCTGCTCACATTGCTGTCCTTGTCTGGTTGGTTGAGCTGGTGGCTGGTGCTAGCTTGCCTAAATTTAATTGCCAGACTTAACTCTGATCTTGCCCTGGTGCTTTCTATTTTGCATGCCTGGAAGGGGCCATGTTACCTCTGTCGCATAGGCTCTCTCTCCTGCATGCTCGGCCCCTTGGGCCTTCAGTAGCCGTCAGGACTGGAACAATGGATTTCTTTTTCATTAGCCAAACATCACTGACTCTCCCATCCAGTGGCCAGGGGAGCCTTTTTTTTGTGTTTTACTATGGTGGCAAGGGCAAGTGTGATAGGGTGGAGCTCCCCCATGTGGCTTTAATGAGTACTGCAAACATAAAAAATCACATTAATATAGGAAAGAAATTCTGAAAATTCATATGGCAATTAAAAAGATAACAATTTCTGGCGACCTGTAGGTCCACCCTCAGACTTTGAGAATGAGTGTCTTACAGTATTTACAGTTTAGTTAGCAACTTGAGTAGTGAGCATGTGTTCGGATCAAAAGAAAGAGAAACCCACCCCTATACGGATAAGTCTGCAAAGTTAAAACTATAATTTCATGGTTCATAACAGCTGGAGGATCAGCTTCTTATCAGTTTCATGTGAACCTCTGTGAATAGTAAGTAACACAGGGCCTTCACTCTGGCTTTCTTCTCTGTATGAGCCTGAAAAACAGACTTATGACTGACATGAAACCAAAATGTTGTACGTTATCTGAATTATCATCATGATACAGTTTTAGCTTTTTCAGGTCTTTTCTCAACACTTAAAGAGGATTTTTGTTGAATGGGAAGTGGATTGTTAACTGTTCTTGCATGCAGATATCTGTTTATTTAATCTATCAACAGGTGGCTACAATACCTGCATAAGCTCTCAATATGGACCCCTGATACATCACTGGTTAATATTACTCAGACTACAAAGGTACAGACTTACTTTCTTGACATAGCTTCAATTGTAATTTGAAACTCCATATATGAAACTTGATTGATTAACTGATTGGTTACAGATCAGGATAGACTTATGATGAATGTTCCTTTCCATTGAGGGTTGTGTTCTATAAAAGAGAGGGGAAACCGACACAATACTTTCAGACCAAACATTAAAAAGAGGAAGTATGCAGAGCAGGAGAAAGTGAGGCTTTTCTCAGTGAGGCTGACAGCAGAGTGGATGCCTTTTTTCATTTTTCACAGTCCTGTAATGATGCTTATGTGCTTCAAAGCAGAGAGTGCTTATATTGCTTCAGAATTCATTCACACTTGGGTTCAAACTATTTCTATAAAGGTCACACAGAGTGTCGCTCTTCTTATTCCTGTCGCTTTTTCTTTCCGTTTTATAAGAAGAAGCTTTTGATCAGAATCACATCTAACACTTGAAGCACACTGCTCTAACAAGATTTAATAGACTTTCACAGTGTAAGACCTAATTGACCTATCACTGTGCACTTTACTGCCCTTCATGTCAGGCTGATTGATCAATACTCACCCAAGCATCCCCAGGGACAGGAAGTGGTTGTAGGAGTTTGCACGACACCCTTGACGCTGACCTTTCTCTCAGGGCCGAATGATGGCCTAACAACACTTGCATCTTTAGAAGATTTAATTGTCCCTCATTAGCGGTACACAGGCGTGAGACTGAGCTGACTTTTCAGCACCGGATGAGGGTTATTAAGAGGCAGGGGAGTCACATAGTGTGTTAATGCCATGTAGTTTCCATCAAAAGCTCCGGCGGTGAAAAAGACCCCATGTAGAATAAACGATTATCTATGAGGGGCAACAAGGCAGCTCTTAAAAGGTAAGGCAAGTGTATCTGTGGAACAATTTTCATTATGTAGTGCTGTTAAAATGCTTTTCATAACAGAGATGACTTAATATGCAAAGCATTATAAAAAAAAAGATGATACATTTGGACAGGGGATTTGATGTAATGAATCAGAGTGATTGGTTTAACTGGAGAAGATGTCTACACTCATCAGAGAACAACTAAGTCATGAGCAAACTGAACATTGTTTTTGTATTGCTCTCCATATTTGGCATCCTTCCTTAAAGACATTGCTATTTTGTGTGTGGGTGTGAGCTTGAATGATTAGTTAATGCTGATGGCCACTTAATACAGCAGCCTTTGCCTTCCTGTGTGAATGTGAGTTAATGGGAGTGAATGGTTAATTGTGACCTGCAGTGTAAAAAGCACCTTGAGTAGCCAGACAGAAAAGCTCAACTCCATTTACCATCCTAAATTCTGCAAAGACCCTGACACTAACTCTTTTTCCTTTTCACAAGAATAACATCAGTGGAGGCGTTAGCAACGTTTGTGAGAATCTGAACTAATGTCAGAGCATTTGAGGGCTCAAGAGGCCTTTTGTCTTTTCTATATCTACAACAGCATGGTTCCAGAGGTTAAAATCCCATTCATTTTCTCCATAGCAGATTTCATCATCAGCCATAATGTCAAAGTATCCAAGATAGACTTACACTGTAAAACCCAACAAGTTAACCTTACTATAAAAATTAAACTAAAACAATGTCTGTTGACCCCCAAAGTAATGATGCTGGAGACCCCAATGGTACCTGAAGGTGGTAGAAGCATACTTAACACAGCCATGCAAATTATAATAAAAATAATAATAATAATACATTTTATTTATAAAGCGCTTTTCAAAAACTCAAAGACACTGTACAAAAGTTAAAAGACATTACAGAGCAAAGAAATCAAAAGACCCTATAACAGCTAAACAGACAACAAGCTAACAACAAGCAGATAATCAGGCAGTAAAAGACAAGACAAAAGAATTAAACATGAAAAGCTAGACCTGTGAAAAAATGAAAATGACCTGTGTAACATTATTGATAACATTATTGGTAAGACAACACAAGTGCCTTTAATATCAGTAATGCTGTCTGATCAATAACGTTCCACAATCCAATGTTGCAACATGTTGTTCATTTTGCTTGGATTAAATTCCTATCTTGTTTTAAACGGATCAAACTTAACTCATCAAATGCTTACGCTCTGTTTATCGCCCATCGCTGTCTTTAATGGTAGCAATAGCAATAGCTAGAAATCTGTTTTTGAACAAATGCTCATCAACAATGCGCATGTGCGCAAGCAGGGTCCTACTTCTACGGTCCTGAATCTGCAGTCCTAAAACCGCTGCCTGCGAGCCTGTAGTTACCCCCTTCTCCTGAGATGTTACTTTCTTATTTTAAATGGCTTTACTTGGAACAAAAGTAAAATGGTTTCCTTCACCCTGCTATCAAACATACATATATACATGATTATCAAGTAAAGTTGACCTAATTTATGTGAGTCTGGAGCTATCGTGGTTTACAGTGTAGCTTACTAAGTGCAGTGATGGTCTCTTGTAGAAGATCAAATTTTCTATGAGACAGAAAACCAAATATTATTTGTGATCCCTGCCAAAAATACTTATATTCCCACAATCTTAGAGGCTGACAGTGACACCTCTGATTGGTGGGGCCTGCTGTCATAGAAATGTCCACTGAGCATATGAACGACAACTGTCGGCTGTAACCTGACACGCCAGATGGATGTGTTTCACACATCCATCTGGGAAAACTTCAATAGGAAACGTTTCAGAAAAGGCAGAGGATTTGAAAAAAACTCGCAGTGTGATTGGATGAACGTTCTGTCTATCGCATCTCTAGCTCGGTAGGGCCAATAAGAGCAACAAATCATGTGACGCAGCAGTTATCGAGCTGCGCGTGCGCAGCTACTAAGGAATAAAGTGAAACATGGCAACTATAGACATGTAAGTACTCGACTTTTGTCGTTTTTGAAAAGAAAACAACTCACTGCTGTTCTTTGTTCTTCTTTTAACAAAGAAATGTTGTCAAGTTCTGATAAAACTGGTGTTTTAGCAGCATCTACGCTAATCTCTTCCTCCATAACTGCACCAGCTCTTGCTGCTGCTAGTTAACATCACGACTCTGCTGCTCCTGAAAGTATTGCCCCTCGTCGCTGATTGGTCCTGTCACTTTCTAACTGGGCCCAAACGTTTCAGATGGGTGCTTAACAAGATGGATTCGCCAGTGAAAAACAAGGAAACAGGCTTGTCCATCTGTTTTGCAAGGTTATGTCGGCTGTTGATTTTGACAAAAAATGCCATGGACATGTGAGGCAATATATATGCAAAATGCAACATATTATGTTATTATTTAAAATGTAAACACTAAAATAATGATAAATGCAAAAAGTGGTGGTTTGAAAGTTTGAAAAGCTATCCTTTCTAGAGACTTAATGGAATCACAGTGAATTGTGGGATACAGAGTCTCTTCATCCTTGAAAAATATACAGTCTTGTAACTTTTTCTGTTTTTTAATGCAGTTTCTGCAACAAATCAATATTTTATATTCACTCTTATTTGGATTCATATGGGATTATTTGGTTCCTAAATTAAAACGCTGACACAAGGGTTTTCAGAAATGTTAATAGAGGATTGGAAATGCAAATTTCACTTCAAGAACCAGAGCTGCCAAAAAAGTGGGTGGTCCTGCTAATCCTAAAGCTCTAGGCAACAACCACAAGATGTGTTTTTTAGAATCTTCAATTTGTTTTCCTCTTTTATATTAGTTTTATGCAGTTTTATATAGAAAAATTGTTAAAAATAAAGGCGAGTATTCTGTCTTTAAAGGTCATTATTTATCTCTGACAGCTTTGTCATTGTCAAAGATTATTGTCCAGGATAATACAAACAATTCCTTACTCAGGAAAGCATCATACTTTCCAGGGAGTTTTTCCATGGAGTTTAATTTATTTTCTAAACAACAAAAGCCCATCCTTAAATGTATCTGACACTTCTTGAGCAAGATTTGCTCACTGGTGTGTCTCTGGTAGCCAGTGAGTCTCTCTCTCATCCTTTCTTTTCATTTACCAGTAACATTTCATAATTCACATTCTGCCAGATATACTGCCCGTGGGCTTTTCACCAGCTGAGTGCTGCCACGCTGTGATCTCTGCAGGTCTGAACACTTGCTTGTTTCATGTGGCAGACTTTGGTTACGTTTTGCTGCTGTCCACTGAGAGCCTGAGACCACAGCATGTTCTGAGGCAGGCTTTAACTCACTACAGAGGAGAGAAGGTACAAACAAATGAGGTAATTTATACATGAAGTGTGTCTCCCAAAGGTGTTGGCAGGTTTATGCGTATTCTGAAAACAGATAAAAAATAAGTCGCTGGTTTTACTCCCCATCTCATCGCCACAGCATCAAGCCAGTGTGTCAGCAAAACTGATCACACGATGAGTCATACCCTCAAACATTCAGAGTCTAAAGCCAACTGAGCCGTTCTTTCAAGTTTTATTCAGGTATAACTGTCAAGTTTGGCATTCCACCATCTCATCCTGGTATGAGTGACCATATTTGGGCGTGAGGGAAAGCTGGATTTTAGTAATGGGTTAGCAAACATTTAGTTAGCCATATAGTTATTAAAAGAGGGCCTTTCAACAGAATAAAACTGGCCTTAAATTAATTTTATGAGGTTGCTACTGAGAGTGCACTGAATAGCAGAAGGGTTGCCAACTTTTCCAGTGCCACATAAGGGGCACGGTTTGTTTGAAACTCAGTACCACGTCAGTGTATGATGTTCGACTGTACTGTATAAGCCAGAATTGTGTATGTGATTGGACAAAACTGTATCATTATGTAATTCATAATAAACCATCCCATCTGTGAACTGCTCTAATAAATCAACATATACACATTATATATTTACATTATTACTATAATTATCAGGTATTGGGGTTTTTATTGCTTAGACTTTGCTTTCTTCAAAGTTAACTCCTGGCATACTATATGAGGCATTTGTTCCACAAGGTTTTCAAGGTTTGTGCCAGGAACTGTATCCCAAGTTCATTCTTAAGTTTATCTGATTTGTGGGATGCACTGTTCTGACTGATCAATCCAATTCATCCCACACAAGCTCAACCATTGCATCATATGCATCACTTTCTGACCCCCAAAGGACAACTAGGATGCCACAATTAGTAACAACCTGTACCTACCCTGTATCATGATCTACATTGCCATAAATATTACAAATATAAACTAGTGTTACAAACCAGAACAATTACACAACATCAACCATGTCTTTTTAGACCATGTTTGGTGTCAGACTCCTATGATTATAGATGATAGCAATTGGTATTTGACTGTCCATACATGCTGTACTAACATCTTCTCTGGTTTGAGATTTCTTTGTTATCAATATTTGCTACTAATCAGCTGCTGAGCTTCAACTCATCCACCTGTTGATTGAGGCGCTAAGGGAAAATATCATCAGCGGTGTTCCAGTGACCTGAGGTCTTTCTATTTAATGGCAGCAGCTTGAGGGATGAACTTCACCTTCTCGGCTCCTGTGGTCTCACTGACCTTTCCCTGCTGCTGTTGATGATCTTGCCCAGACTTGAGGAACATAAATTACCTGAAATACCAGCCAGTGTTTCAAGCTTTATCTCTTCTCTGTAATAAAGCCGAGGTCAATACAAAGAAAGCTTTAGGCACACAGGACTGGAATAGGGCGGATCCTGTCACCCATATCTGGTCTTGTTGTTATCACACAGACCAGGCTAAGCTCAGGAGACAGGTGCAATACATGAGAAACAAGCAAACAGACTTTAAGAGATGGTTATCACATGGAAGACGACTTCTGTAGTATATTTTTTATTAGCACTAAACAGATGTTGAGAGAAAAGAAAATTCTATTACCGCTCTTTTATAACACAAATTGCTCTGTTGTGCTGGATGACTACACCGTCATTTTTACCAACCAAGTCTCCCAAATTTGATCCAATTCCCGGTTGTTTAAAAGAGAATGATTGGTTTGAAGGAGAATTAATAACCCAAGTAAATGACCAACTTTCTGTAAAATCCACAGCCAGATCAAAACTTTTGTGATTTTGTGTTTTGCATTTTCTAAGGTTATTTTTGGGTGTTTTCCTTAATTAGATAGAACAGCTGAAATGAGACAGGAACTATGGGGAGAGAGAGCAGAGTAAGACATTCATGAAACATGCACCTAAACCCAGAATTGATCCCGCAACCAGGGCATAGAGAACTACGGTCATATGGCAACTGGTCCTTCAGCTAAGCTAATACAGCACCATGTGTTTTGGATTTATCATCAAATTCTAGCATGCTAACCCTACATGTTAAATGTGCAGTGTGTAATATTTAACCTCATGGAAGTTAGTGGAACAAACTTGGTAAGGAAAGAGAAGGAGCCACAAAGGAATATCAATGCAAACCGCTGGTCAGCCAGGCAAACAGTACCCCGGTTGTGCATGTCCCATTTGCATGCAAGTATTAAAAAATTCAGCGCAAAATTGCTCCTGTCATATGCAAATAAGCACTGGCACAACTGATTTAAAAAGGCCAATTTCCATAGGCAGTAAAAGTGGTGCAATTTAACCCCAGATGAACCAAGGTAATAAATTGGCACTATTCCTTCTCTCCCTCACTTTCTCCTCTATCACTAAGATCAGTTGTTACGGTTCATTTCATTCATTGTTTTAACAACAACAAGCTGAGGAACTGGTAGGACCCAGTCATTAGCCACTTATCGTCTTCGACATTTCCCATTCCTTGTTGTAGCTGTAGAGCTGTTTCCTTTTTGAGAGTGTATTCTTATTTTTAACTCATATTTGTGAGTCAACCAAAGAAAACCACAAAAAACTAAACTTAAATCAGCAAGATTTGTGGCTTTTGAGGCTGATCCCATCTAGACAGTTTGGGCCAGTTAGAAAGCGCCAGTTTTATTAGAACTTAAAGACATTTCTTCATTAAAAGAAGAACAAAGAACAGCAGTGAGTTGTTTTCTTTTCAAAAATGACAAAAGTTGTGTACTGACATGTCTACAGTCACCATAGTTCACGATATGCAGTTCTGTATGGAGTTCACAACTCCGTAGGGGCCCAGCTCGGTAGAGGCTATACGTCACGTGTTTTGTTGTTCTGATTGGTCAGTAAAGATGTGACAGAGGAACATTCATCCAATCAACCTCCGAGTTTTCTTTTTAAAGGCTCTACCCTTTCCCAAACACTGTATATGAGTGGTTTTCTAGACGGATGTGTGAAACACATCCATCAGGCATGCCAGGTTAAGCTATTGTGGTATCCACTGGAAACAGGAAAAGACTCAGGTTTCATCCAATCAGAGACAAGACCTAGGGTCCTGCCCTTTCCAGTTTCCTGAAATATATTTCGTGCACTGTGAAATGTATTTGTGTTTTGTGAAATGTTGTGTTTTGTGAAATGTATTTTGCACTTTTGAAATATTAAACCCTGTTGGCATTCAGGGCCACCGTACATAAACAGAGCTAAAAGCAAGCACTAGATGCACGCCAATCTTGGCGCTATTAGAGTACTACAACTTGTTCTCTGTGAATCTGCTCCCTGGTCTTTGTCCTAAAGGAGGCGGACTTTTGTTTACACAATGATGATTTTCCCAGTGATTATACAAGTAATCGTTATCATTGTCACAGTCATTACAACTCTTTAAATAAGGACAGAAGAGCCCACTTACTGTCGCATTGCTTTTGCTGCTTCTCCTGTGAATGTAAATGGGGACGACTGCCAACCCATCGTCGTCCATTTCAACATGGTCGTCATGTACATGCGTCACTGGTCAATTCTTCCTCTTTGAAACACAATAAAGCAGCCATGTAGCTGCTTCCCCTGAATTTGCAAATGAATAGAAGGTGCTGCTTTTCTCAGCTGCTTTGCAGCTCAGAAAATATCCATCATTATTTGTATCCCACTACTGAAATGTGCTTCAGAATTCTTATGTATTTTAAAAACATTAACCTACAACAACTACAAAACAAGTAAGTGGTAGAAAACTTCATCCATCAACAGCAGAGAATTCAGTTATTTCAAGGAACAGTATATAACTGTTCAACTTAAACAATAGTACTTTCAAAGTCAGTCTATAGAACAAGCTCTTTCAATAAGAAGAAAAGGGTCAATCCCATTTCACAGAGCACTCTGGTGTCTGTTGAGAGTTTTACAGCACTACTGTAGTACACCGGCCTTCAGGTTTAGCCTTCAGCTGGTTAATATAATGGCTCATAGGCTAAGAAACAGAAAAGGACCGTGACAAAAAAGTAAAAGGGGTCTGGCTGCATATCTTAGCTCTCAGACGCCCCCTCTAGCAGACCATAACTCTGAGAAGCCACATCTGTCAAAATCTAAATACACGCAAAAACTTTCAAAATAAGATTGGATTAAACTTCCGGTTAGGTAAGTTAAGAGTTAAGCTAAGGGTTATTATACCAAAAGTTAAAAGTAAAAACCTGACCTGTAAAACCTTACAACAAACACGTTTGATAAAGCCAAGTCTGCTTACAGTTAAAAAGCTTGTCTGCTATGACAGTATTCTTGCGTAGCAAGTGTAGATAATGGAGTTACATAATTTAAGCTCACAATGCTTATGGATATCTATACTACCAAAGGTTACACAGCTATAGTTAACTATGTAAGCTATATTGCTATGTAATCTATAGATCTTACCAAGCTAGGTCAACCCTAACCCTAACCAAGCATTAGTTACATTTGCTAAAGCTAACTTAGCTACACTTGTTTACGTAGCAATGTTAGCTATGAACCTAGTGCAGCTATGAGTGGGCAATATGAAAAAAAATTATATCACGTTCATTTTTTTTGGGGGGGGGGGGGCTGGATCATGATCTCAATTTTTTTTTTTCCTTTTTCATTATGATTCTTGAGGCCCAAAAAAAGAGGAAATGACAAAAAAACATTTTATAGTTGCACCACCAGGAAAAGGGGGGTCTATTGGGCTTCTAGAAAACACAAAGCATAAAACATTTTTTTAATCACCCTGCATTCACCACAATAAAGTAATGGTTTTCTGTGTGTCCTTTTTTGTTTTTAAATCTTGACGAGTGTTCATCAGCAACATTTTTACACTGTGATATTTAATTCTAAAATGTGGACTAGTAAGAATTCATACAGCTGTAGCTTTATACAAGTAGCCTCTTCATATGTAATATTACATGATAGAGTTTCTTCAGCTTTGTTTATTGACTGTTAAGAATAATAAAACAAATTTAAAAATAACTAGGATGGGATTTATTTCTGTCAAACAAACAAACCATGCACTGAAGAAGTAACCTTCTTTTGATGTAATATAAGCTTGATTTTTATTCATATAGGGGGTCAGGAAATCATAACTATGGCATTAGTGTCACACACCTGCCTGTTGCAGAACCAGAGACAGAAAGCTGCAGACTCAGGGTCAATTTGAGTAGGATAGCATGCATGTAAATAAATGCATTGAAATCACAGATAAGGCTGTCCAAACCTCGCGGACATCAATGCCTTCCAACATAAAAACAAAACCAAAAAAAAGGGCTCCGGTATTTAAAAGTCTGATACTTAATAAAACCGTGAAAGAGCAGAAGAATTTCTGCTAGAATGACTGTAAAAACACATAGCTCTTCCTCACTCTCTGAGTAAGATCATGTGTTTGTGGTCCCTCACCTGTCTGAGTCTCATGAGGCTGACTTTTGAAATCATCAAAAAGTTTGCAAACTTTGTGCAGATTGTCCAAATAACTAACCTTGCAAAGCAGATGGATACACCTGTTTCCTTATTTTCACTGGCAAATCCATCTTGCAAAGCTCCTGTCTGAACCATTTGGGCCCGGTTAGAAAGTGACAGGACCAATCAGCGACAAGCGGCAGTACTCTCAGGCGCGGCAGAGTCGTGATGTATGCAAGCAGCAACAAGAGGCCAGTGCGGTTATGGAGGAAGAGCTTAGCGTGGATGCTGCTAAAGCGCCAATTTTATCAGAATTTGACGAAATTTCTTCGTCGAAAGAACAAAGTACAGCAGGCAGTTGTTTTCTTTTCAAAAATGACAAAAGTCGTGTACTGAGTTGGACCTTGGACCATTTTCTCTGTTTAATCTGTGATATGTTGCTAATTACAGTACTTCTGCTCTGACACAGACGGTATCTAACCAGCCAGATTGTCTTGAATGAGGCCAGGAAGAAACAGAGTGATGGAGCAAGAAGCAGGACTAGAGTAAACTTTGGACCACAAGTTGCTATGTTGCCATTGGTCTATTGCAAACTGGTTGCTCTACTGCCCATCAAGTACGCACTATGATCTATACAGCAACAAACACCAACAATTTGAGCATAAGCAATAATCTGAAAGCAGATTACATATACAGTTAAAATAACAGCCTCACTAATGAACTTAACATCTCAAAGTTGCTTACTAAAGGACAGCACCAGTATCTGTCCAAGAAATCAATGATCTTGGGTGCTGCAAACATGTAGTAAAAGAACAACAGAAGTAATAATTGTTGAACTGATATTATAAATGTGCCACTGCAGGGTAACAAAGATTTGCTTTTCAAAAGCATCTCAGTGTAATGTACAGTTCATCCTGGAGATGTTAAATTTAAGGTCTGATCTCAATAAAGGATGTTTGCATGTCACATCTCTGTGCACAGTTCTGTTGTCTCGCTACAAAAGCAGGCAGGCGGAACATTTGAAGGGTATTTTCAGTCATTTCTTATTTTTTTCAGCTAGGCATGTGTTACTTGTCACCAACATGTTACAGGGTGTTGACCTACTTACAGACTCAATCATAGTTTTGTGTATTCGGGAAATAGAAAATGTTCATAGACAGACTGACATGTTACAGATAAATGAATGTGCTATATGTTCTCCTCTCTGTCAGTCGTGTTGTTTATGTGCAGCCTGATGAACTGAGGTGTTGACAGAATACTGAGCTTTATCACAGCTCCTATCAAGCAGGAGATTGCACATGTGGGAATGTCAAGCATTTCAGGCAATGGGCTATGTAATGCCTTGTTTTTTTTATTGTGATCCTTGGAATGTGCTATTCCAAGGATCATTCTTTTATGAAAAAATAATGTGAATAAGAGAAGTTCTAACATGTAAAATAATAGACCTTTCAGCATTTACAAATTGTACATTTCCTTATTCGAAACTGAATCAATCAGGGGTTTAAAAAAGTAACCATTCCCTCTCTTTTATTTCTTTAACTAAGTTCAGCCAAGGCTCAGACCTATTTCTAAATTCAAACCCTATCTCTTGTATTGAGACGGGTCTGGCTGCAGACCATAGATCTCAGTTGCCCCCTCTTGCAGGAGTCGCTGTGAGACCTGCATCCATCAGAATGGAGTACATGCTAAATCAACCCTTATATAAGCAGCCTATATATCAGTGTTGGTTGTATTCCTATAACTAAAAAATAGTCTGGCCTGCAGGACATCTTATTAGAGCAAATCTGGCCCCCAAACCAATATGACTTTGACAGCCGTGGGTAAGGGTAAGGGTAATGGTAAGGTAAAGGTAAGGTAAGGATTAAGGTTGAGTAAGGGTTAGGATACAGAGAGTTAAAAGTTTAAAACCCTCACCCAAAAATCTAATTTTTAAAACATCTGATAAAGCCAGCTAATCATCTGTTAACTGGAAAAAGCTTGTCATCTATTAAAATACAATCTAATATGGCAAATGTGGCTTAGGTAGTTTACCTATCTCTGTTAGCTACATAGGTAATGGAGAACAAGGTGATGTTAACTAAAGCCAAAACTTATAAAGCTCATGTCTATCTATACTAACAAAGCTACAAAGCTAATATTAGCTATGTAAGCTACATAGCTGTTATCTATATAGCTTGCATAGCTATGATATCTTAAGCAATGTTTTTCAAAAGCAGATGTTCCGAATGCGAACTTAGCTACATTGGCTTATGCAGTTTTGTTCACTATATAGCTAGCACACTATGTTAGCTTTAGCTAAAGCTAATGGAGCTAAAGTGAGCCACCGTTCACACATATACTTCTAAAACAGGTCTATACATAATCTACTCCCAGGTTAGACTGCTAACATTTCCCTCTGTTTTATGCATGAATCAAGTTGGCAAATGAAAAAATTCATTTTCGCCCAATTTTTTTTGGCAATTTTAGCATATATATGTCATAGAAATAATGCAGTTGAAGTCCAGAAATCTCCAGTAGGCCAAAGCATCACATTTTGACATTACCTCTTTAAAATTTAATGCCACTAGAGGGTTATTAGGACAAAATAAGAAAGATTTTTTTTCCCCCTCAAATCACCCAGACCTCCACATAGTTCCCTTTCAAAGAAAGTCTTACAAAGGAACTAAAGTTTGACACCAAGAGGAGCAGAATTATTTTCAATTTCACAAAAAAACAATACAAAATGAAGTGCAGAAAACTAAACTAAACTGTTGAAACAAATGGAAAATGCACAAACATGACTAGAATTTTCAGTAGAGGCTGGGCTTTCAAATGAGACCATGTTTGTGTCTGTAGTACCAGGCACCATCCCACAGGGGGCAGAAGTGTCTGACCACATAGCACTACAGCCACCTTGATATGTGGTCATTGATTTGAGTCCTTTTTGAGTTGGATGTGTCCCGCTAGAGCTTAAGGGGTTAATGGAACTGCTAGGCCTTGTTTATAAAAAAAATTGACCAAAAAAAACCCCAACAACCTGGAAATACATTGAACCGGCAAATTACGGCACTTCTGATCTGACAGAGACGGCCTCTCACATAAACAGTTAGTCAAAGGCCGTCTGAGATCTGCAGTCTGAAGCCAGACTGTCTTGTCTTTTTTTTTTCTTTTTTTTTTTTTTTGATTTAGGATGTGCCTTAATTGTAGAGGGAATTTTGTCCTACAAAATGGGATAACCCCAACCTTGCAAAGCAGATAGAAACACCTGTTATCTTGTTTCTCATTGGTGAATCCATCTTGCAAAGCTCCTACCTGAACAGTTTGGGCCCGGTTATAAAGTGAGAGGACCAATCAGCGATTAGGGGCAATACTTTCGGGCACGAGTTGTGAAGTAAGCAAGCAGCAACAAGTGGCCAGTGCAGTTATGGAGGAAGAGATTAGCATAGATGCTGCTAAAGTGCCAGTTTTATCAGAACTTGATGACATTTCTTCGTTAAAAGAAGCAGAACAGCAATGAGTTGTTTTCTTTTCAAAAATGACAAAAGTTGTGTACTGATATGTCTACAGTTGCCGTGGTACACATTATGCAGCTATGGAGTTTATGCATCAGTAGCTGCGCACCTTGGTTTGGAGCTACGACACCACATGTTTTGTTGATCTGATTGGCTCTTAAAGATGTGACAGAACGTTCATCATATCACCCTCAGAGTTTTTCTAAAGGTTTATGGAAGGTTTTCCAGATGATCTGGTGTGTCAGGTTAGTTAAGTCCTGGACAGGTTTTGAATTCAGTGTTACTCAGAAAGCCTCTTTCTGGTTATGAGAAATATATCTTGCTCCACTGCAAGACATACCAACTCTAATCTTAAAAACTGAAAGACACAACGATTTCATTCAATTTGTCCAGGTGCAGACAATATCGCAATTTCTGATCTCTGCCCTAACACCTGTTTTTCTTCTGTTAAAAGAGGACAGGACCCTCTGTGTGGGTTTTCTGTCAGGCTTCTCAAACAGCCAGTGATTACAAGTTCAATTCCTCCAGAGACTGAGGCACAGACATGTTGGTTAGATTTCAATTTTGGGTATGAATCATTTTCAGCAATCCTCCTGGGACTCTGAGGTACCCATGTATTTGTGTGCGTAAGTGTGTGTGGTCCATAAAGGAGCCAGCATGTGCACAAAGATGCAATTATATTTGGCACAGAGACAAGAGAAACGAAATTCAATTTGTGAATGAAGAGGCAAGTCTTGGCAAAGTCACTCTTTGTGATCTCAGAGAGGTTTTCTTGGTTAAAAAAGATGAAATGATTAAAATAAAATCATTTTTATGGATTGAGGTCTGGGCTATGACTCAACATTTCTGAGTAGCTCTCGCTGCAGGCTTTGGGTCGTTGTCTTACTGGAAAAAAAAATGTTCTCCCTAGCTGTAGTTATCTTACAGACTGAATAAGATTGTGCCCCATGATTTTCCTATATTTTTTGTCACATTCATTTTACCCTCTACCTTTACAGGCCTTCTAGGACCAGCTGCTGCCTTGGTTTTTTTCTATCCATCCCCTGACTTACACTTTTCAATAACCTTTTTTTTTGAGTTGAGTGGATTGTTTGTTTGTTTTTTTTTTTTGTCTTTGTGGTTTCATGGTAGCCAGGAATACAGATTAACCCATGACTGGACCTTCCAGACACATTCACTGCACTCAGATGATCCTCATTTTACTAATTATGAGGCTACTAGCACCAGTTGGTTTGACCTCAATTGTTTAAGGTCACCCACTTTAAAGGGGTGAATATTTATGCAACCAACCAACTTTGTTTAATTGACGTAACTTTGAAGAAAACTGTAAGGGGGTCTATCTATCTGTCTGTCTGTCTATCTATCCATCTGTCTGTCTGTCTGTCTGTCTTACTGTCTATCTATCTATCTACACTATATTGCCAAAAGTATTCACTCACCTGCCTTGACTCACATATGAACTTAAGGGACATCCCATTCTTAATCCATATGGGTTTAATATGACGTCGGTCCACCCTTTGCAGCTATAACAGCTTTGGCTCTTCTGGGAAGGCTTTCCACAAGGTTTAGGAGTGTGTTTATGGGAATTTTTGGCCATTCTTCCAGAAGCGCATTTGTGAGGTCACACACTGATGTTGGACGAGAAGGCCTGGCTCTCAGTCTCCGCTGTAATTCATCCCAAAGGTGTTCTATCGGGTTGAGGTCAGGACTCTGTGCAGGCCAGTCAAGTTCATCCACACCAAACTCTTTCATCCATGTCTTTATGGACCTTGCTTTGTGCACTGGTGCACAGTCATGTTGGAACAGGAAGGGGCCATCCCCAAACTGTTCCCACAAAGCTGGGAGCATGGAGTTGTCCAAAATCTCTTACGCTGAAGCATTCAGAGTTCCTTTCACTGGAACTAAGGGGCCAAGCCCAGCTCCTGAAAAACAATCCCACACCATAATCCCCCCTCCACCAAACTTTACACTTGGCACAATGCAGTCAGACAAGTACCGTTCTCTGGCAACTGCTAAACCCAGACTGGTCCATCAGATTGCCAGATGGAGAAGCGTGATTCGTCACTCCAGAGAACACATCTCCACTGCTCTAGGGTTCAGTGGCGGCGCGCTGTACACCACTGCATTCAGCACTTTGTATTGCACTTGGTGATGTATGGCTTGGACGCAGCTGCTCAGCCATGGAAACCCATTCCATGAAGCTCTCTACGCACTGTTCTTGAGCTAATCTGAAGGCCACATGAAGTTTGGAGGTCTGTAGCGACTGACACTGCAGAAAGTTGGCAACCTCTGTGCACTATACGCCTCAGCATCCACTGACCCCGCTCTGTCATTTTACATGGCCTACCACTTCGTGGCTGAGTTGCTGTTGTTCCCAATTGCTTCCACTTTGTTGTAATACCACTGACAGTTGACTGTGGAATATTTAGGAGCGAGGAAATTTCACGACTGGATTTGTTGCACAGGTGGCATCCTATCACAGCACCAGGCTGGAATTCACTGAGCTCTTGAGAGCGATTCATTCTTTCACAAATGTCTGTAGAAACAGTCTGCATGCCTAGGTGCTTGATTTTATACACCTGTGGCCATGGAATTGATTGGAAAACCTGATTTCAATTATTTGAATGGGTGAGTGAAAACTTTTGGCAATATAGTCTATCTATCTATCTATCTATCTATCTATCTATCTATCTATCTATCTATCATCTGCCTACCTAAAACATAAAGCATACCATCATACAGATATGGTGGAGGGTTGCAGAGCAATTAAAATGCTGCAAAATTTAATATTGGAAAAAAGAAGTCGAACTTTTATTCAGACCCCCACGCTGCAGAGTTTCAGGAGGATTAAAAATACAGCTTAGAGGTTTTTATGTGGGCGCATATGATTCGACTCAGTTTGCTCTTGTTGTAGGTTTGTTATCTCTTCAGAGAGACTTCACAGTATGCTGAGACGGTGCCATGAGAACGCTCGGATTTATCTTCAGTCACTGAGAGACAGCAGATCAGCTGACTGTGGTGAGCAGAGTACTGCTCCATGTTAACTGGGGAGATCCCAGGCTCACATCCTAGAAAGATTAAAGAGGGTTGCTTGAGAGGAAAATGATTTTTGTGAGGACTGAGATAAGATGAGCTGATGTTCTTCAGAAATGCTGTCAGAATGATGCTTCGCAATACTCTAACCAAGGACTGATTGTGTTTGCAGTTTTGCAGATTTTCAGGGTCTACATGACTAACTTCACACATGGTTTGAAGGACCAAACATAATGTTGTTTTTTTTAGGATTTGTCTGCTGGTTTTTGACTAGAATTATTATTTGTTACATAAAATACCAGATAAGATTTAAAGATGCCATGAACTATGAAAAGGAAGTCACTGGGCACAGGCCCTGCGATTGACTGGTGACCAGTCCAAGGTGTACCCTGCCTTATGCCCAGTGACAGCTGGGATAGCATCATCAACTGGATGTTGCAGTTTTCCAGCTCACAAACCTAAAAAAAACTATAACTTCATTTCAGCCAGTATTTTACCCATATTATTTGTTTGGTTTTTGTTTTAATCTAATTGTAATGCACACCAGGACAGCCAGCCAAGGATCTCTGTTGTCCTCCATCTTTGTTTTTCTTCAAAAGTCACATGTACTTGAAGGGGTAGTGAGACCGGACAGTGTCTAGACACTGGCAGTGGTGTTGATGAGGGATGCAGATGAAGAGTAGAGTTCTTAGAAGCTGAACTGGGACACAGATGAGGTGGTTATGAGAAGGTGACGGAGGTATGAAGGATGAGATGAGCAGGAGACCTGTGTGGATCTGGGCTAGATTCTGATTAACTGAATGGAGGTAGCTGGGGTGGAGGAGGGTAACAGCATCCACATTGAAATAACAGGCTGGCTGTGGAAGAGAGGACTACATATTGAAGTTATGACAGGTGATAGGTCAAATCAGATTAGTTTAGTACTAGACAGTGAATGTCTAAAATCGGCTGATCACCAGAGCAGAAAGAGAGACAAAAAGGAAGAAGGGAGAGATAAACAAGTGGTGACTAATGAAGCTCATACTCTGGCTGGGTTGTCTAGTGTGTATTCGGTGGATTATAAGATGAAAAAATGTTGTTCAGGGAAACTTTACACAAAAAGGGAATCATAGCATGGTCATAGGGGATAAAACATCTTAATAACAATTATTACTCCATGTAAATTGATTTATCTACATTGTTAGGAGACAAAACATCATATCTTTCATGTTCCGCTATTTCCTTTCTAGAAAAGGATGAGGCATAAGAAGATGAAATATTCCACAAAAAGTCTGTAGAAAAATACAAATTCATATATGCTGGCACATTTGACTGCATGAAACTGGTTTTCAAAATGTTTGAACCTCAATTTTAAGCGTAGACGAGAGGAAAAGAAACTGATGGAAAATAACAGAAGGAACTCGAGCTCCTTAGAGGCTGAGCTCTGCACACAAACAGATACACAGAATCAGCATTTTCCTGTCTCATAGATCAGGAATTTATTCACAGTATTCAAAAACGAATAAAATTTGAAGTAAAAGTATTGGTAGTAGGAGATGCAGTCAGAATGGCCCCTTTCTCATTATCATGAGAAGCTAGACTTACAGATGTTTAGACGGGATGCTTTGGGATATGTTATTTAGCTAATATAAAGAGAAAAAACAAGCAAAAAGATTTTAGGATACATGCATACCACAGAAAACTGTCAGTGTTTTACTTTTCCATTGGCAAGCTGTGTTTATTTATTATTTATTTTGGTGAACCACATATGTGTAGATCAGCTGTGTGGGTCCACAATGTAACAGCTCTTTGGACTAACAAATATGTTTTGAATTTCGATATTTCTCCATCCCATTTTAAGAAACAAAGATTATCTGGCTAATACATAACTGTGATAGCAATTAGGTTTTGTTTTTCTTACTCATGTTTTGTCTTTTAGAAGAACTTTATTTTCATTATATTAGACAGTAGATTTGCAGAGTTAAAATACCAAACTATCCCTCTATGTTGTGTTATTGTCACAAATTCAGTCAATAAAATGTTAACTGCCAACAGATTTAATTTGATCACTCTAGTTAAGCACTTGCATTGAGAACAAGTCCCAGTCAGGTGAGAGGTGCCAGTGTAAAAAAAATGTGGAACTACTTTAAAAAAATGCCTCTGTTGGCAACAAGCAATTGATTTAAGTTTATTTAATTCAAGTAAACAAGTTGCAACTCAAGATACCTTCTTGAAACTTGTTTACTTGAGTTGAATCAACTTAATTCAATTGTTACTAATTCAAGCGATCTTTTCAATAGTTCCAGACGTTTCTTTTTAGAGTGTACCACTAAACCTGGATTTCTCCTCGGGGAATTAATCAAGTGTATAATCTTCTTTTTGACTTTCATATGAGAACTTAATATGACGCTATTGCTACAAATGCTTCTTTATCTTTATCTTGTACCATGAGTGAAGTTACAGACTCAGAGCTTTCCTGCCTGTGGGAAGCAACCACAAAACACAATGGATGGTATACTGAACATGACGGGAGAAGACTTCTTGTTCAGTGGGCACCTTCAGTAATGTTGTTTTAAACTGGATATAAACAGAATTTTTAAGTGTAGTAAAATTTCCGCACTGCATTTTAACTTTAAAAAAAGTCTTGTTAATCCAACATAAATAAACAAGAATGGTTAGTCAAAAATGCATTTCCTACTACTGAAACACTTTGATGTAATCACTTTAACAAAAATTTTGAGCAGTTTCAACTTGTTCAATTCTACACTGCCATCCGTCGAGGAATGTTTTTCATGTTTTTCACTCAGTGGAGATTTGTGACAACTTTTCTTTGGTATATCTTTAAGTATCATTGGCAAGACCATGAGTCTAACGCTGACACACTCAGAAGAGCAGGGATGGGAAGGGTAAGCTGCCTGATACGGGAACAGTAGCCACATTTTTTCAGGCATTTAGCGCACTTTCCTGGGTCTGATCAAACTCACTGCATACTGGGTGCCCAGGACCCAGATGCTAGTCCAGATGCAGGAGTCGACTGCATGTGTCGTGGAGGAGGCAGTTGGGAGGGTACGTGCATGGAGGGATGGGGCATAGGCCTGGCGCAGGCCTGGATGATAGCCATCAGGATGTCAGACCAGTACAGGACCAAGGTTTACTTGAGGAAGTGCTGAACCAGCATATGCTCTCATACCTGACCTGACCTGCAGGAGATCACTCTTTTTATTTTTTTGTTCTAGCTATTGACTGGGTTTGTGGTCTTTTCTGTGTTGTTTTTAATGGTTCTGTTTTTATCAGTGGGGTAGTGTACAATAAAAGAAGCATCATGTATTGCATCTTTTAACAAGACATTGCTCACAGAGAAAGATTGCCTCAACTTTATATTGTGGCCTTCCGAAAGTGTAAAATTAACACTCTGAGACCAACATCGTGTACGACAAATAGAGACACAAGTTATTTAAATGTATATGGCTTTTGAACAAAATCAATAAATCATAGCCACTGACTTCTTTTTGCTCCAGCAGCCTGCTGTTGTACCACTCTGATGAGACTATTCACGCCTTTGTAACCCTTCCAGAAGCTTTTCTAGTGAGCTTTAAACTCTGCTGACTTTCCAGGGCATTTAAAGATTAAATCCACACCATGTCCATTTTAATCCATTTTTGATTGTTTCTGTCACTAGCTTACCACTAGTCACCACATGATTTTCCCACAATGCACTGTGACAGGCTGTGACAACCAATGGCAGGCTGTTCCATCGTAGCTTCATGTTTTGCCAAACTGTGCATGTCATTAGATTCTGGTGGAGACAGCCTGATTAGCTCATAATGGAAAGAAAGTGACAGAGAGCCTGTGATGTGGCCCTCTGCGTCCCTGAAGACAGGAACTGCTTTGAATAATGGCTCAAAAACAGCCAATACAAAAAGCACACAGACACATCAGAAATATGAAGAATGTTTCTTTTTTTTTTTTTTTTTTTTTTTGCTTTTTGTTTCCTGAGTTGGGAGAACAACTTTGTGGGAAAAAAAGTGACAGTCAAATTGGTGACTGTGTGTCACACATTAAAATCCTTGAGTTTAAATTCCATTTCTTTTGTCTTTGTATTCCCATAACCTTTTAAAAAATTCAAGCAACATTACTGCAGCATACATATTCTAAAAGACCATGTTGTCCTGAAAAAAAAGGATCTTTCGATGTTCACTGTACACCACGTGGTTTATGTTTTACAAGTGTTTTAAGACAGTAAGTGCAGGTGAGACAAACTGGTTAAAAATTAGAGCTAAGGATATGTTTTTGGAGCTGTGTGGATTTTTGAGGGAATTTATGCAATGGATCTGAACAAGGAAAGCTGCAATTTAACACTTGTCTTTGCAGTTTTTTTGTCTGATAATGTGAAAGCCATGCGTCTACCTGTTAAAATGTGAATGTGTAAATAAAATATTTTCTAAAACTAAAACATCTTCCTCCTATTAAAATGTCCATAAATGTAAAAGAAATATCTCTCATTGTATATCATCATATACAAAAATGTGCTTTTTGGTTTGTTTTTGCCTGAGCAGCCACCTCCAGTGAGGTTTATGGTTGAATGAAGCAAATTTGGTGCTGCAAAAGCTGCAGTTTCTCATGTATCTACATGAGCCTTTAAAACACAAATCCATGTAGATTTTATGAAGGATAAGAGTTCTGCATAATTGGGAGTGTGACTGAAAAGACTGTAAGCAAATATACTGTAGTTTCCTAAGAGGGTTAAGGGTGACCTCATCTCTTTCTCTTTGCTTGTTTCTAGGTGTGTCTAAAGTTATTTTGGGTGGCATTTCCAGCATGGTGACTGCCATGGTTGGGCCTCAGAGTTCCTCTTTGGTAGCTAATGCATGACGTCACTAAGTCTACATCCATGTTTTATGACCGCTCAGTATCTGTATAACAATATTACAAACAGTCCTGCAATGGTTATGGTTAGAAATTTAAAAAAAAAAAAAAGATACAACATAATTTCTTTGGAAGATTTAAATGACAATAAATTGTTTGTTTGATATGTAATTAAATCTAACCAGGTGCTTTTGTGGTTCATCATCTACATATACACTCTTTAAAATGAAATCTTGAGACATTAAAGTTGATGCCGTTTTTACAATTGATTGTAAAAACTATCCATCTGTGAGGGCTTAACAGCTGCTTAAACTGACATCAGAGTGCTGCCATGTTGTACCAATATCCAGACAAGCAGACATTTCAATAATCAATGGCTGTCAAAGTGTAAAGGGATCAGAGACATTTGCCTTTATCAATAGCAATGCTTCAGCAGTCCAGTGCGACAGCTTCAACACTGAACATTTTCTCAGAGCCATTTATTTCACATCTTAAAAGACTTCATCTAAATGCAAAAGGCTTGTTATGAATAATAGAGTCATAATCGGAAGAAAAGAAGACGAGAGAGCCATGATGGCTGCAACAAAATCAACTCTGTAATTTGGCCTGATGCTGACAAGCTCCATTACCCAAACTGAAAGACGGGATGAGAAGAGGCATGTCAATCATGATACCTAGTGGTTTCCTTCCCCTGTCTTCCTGCAGAAAGAATACTGACATTTTTATGCATGAAGAGCCATGTGTTGCATTTGACTTTCTATTCTGCACTTCTCGGAAAGTCTCTTATGCAACAGATATCAAGTCTGCTGGTGCAGATCCCAGCTGGCTGAAAATTGAACCCCCTGGCTAAGATAATGTTTGAAACCTGGAAAAGTGTGCCCACACACTCTCTGATAAATTCAACAGCAGTTTGCTGAATCATGCCAACCAAGACAAGCATGTTTCTTATCCAAGAGGAGAGACAAACTACTCTTAATTTAAAATAGTAGTCCTTTTACACTACAACAGAAAGTGGAACACTGTGAGAAGTTTTAAGTAAAGGCACAAAAAGGAAGTTATCAGGTTTGTTCAGTGTTGATATAACCACGGTTCTCATATGATATGTCTGCTAAAACTCCGGCAGAGTGCCTGGGGGGTTTCTAAAGGAAGAGAAACGTACAAAAACCCCAACAAGGCCTCTCCACCTATTTTTAAGGGGGTGGATGAGATTATATGAATGTTGATAAAGAAGACGATAGTTGAAAGAACAGAATTTAAGTTTAGGGAGAATGTCTAATCCAAGTTGATTATGACACAGAAAAAAAATCCATGATTAACTGATTAGAGAAGTAGATAGGGAGACAGAAAGAATGAGTAGAAAATGATTCGAGGAGATGATTAGGACACAAAATCTGTCCTCCTGCTTGAAGTTCAACTGATCTTTATTTTAGGTTCACCTCACTAAAAGAGGACACCAGCGCTCTTAAATGACTGTATATAGCACACTTTGACAAGGGGGTCTTGAAGAAATTCTCTTATTTGCTGAGGTTATTCACAAACCTTTCTTGTGAAGAATCTTTTCCAGTCAGGAATCCAGTTACATCTTTCATCTCAGGAACCCTGTGTTCATGAAAGAAACCTTATGGGACTGTTCAAAGTATGGGTATGACATGATACTTTCAAATATTCAGATGAGCTTTTATCTCACTTAAAACATGAAATGTTGACAACTCATCCTGCACTTGGGGTGTTTTGTAATTTTGCTTCCAATAATTCCTCCCTTAAAAGTTTTGTCTCATTTCTATGACTATAAATACTGCCACTCACCATCTAGAATCAAGGCCACCCGTAAGGGGGGACAAGGGGAGAACTTTCTAGGGTGCAGCCAAATAAGGGTGGTATGCAACCTGAATACCAATCACTCTTCACAGAGCAAAAAATAGATATTTTATTTATGAATGCTGTAGTTCAGTATTGCCTTTTTCAAGATGTAAACCCCTTTTTTTAATTTAGAATGAGCTTTTCTTAGGTAATATTAACAATGTGGATTGGCACATTGAAATAAACTATTTGTAAGTAATGTCAGCTGTCAGGATGTAGCAAAAAAACAGTTAAAAGTGTGGGTTTTTAAAAAAAAAAAAAACTACAAAAAAATGGCAAAACTTGGTTTAAAGTAGCATAAATTAATTAAAAGTTGTTAAAAAAAAAGTGTTGAAAATGGATAAAAGTGGCAATAAGTGGTAAAAATTAGTTAGAAGTGGCAAAAAGTGGTAAAAAATTGGTTAAAGGTGGCAAGAAAAAGTGTTGAAAATTGTTTGAAAGTGGCAGAACTGGCAAAGATACGCTAAAAGTGGCAACAAGTGATACAAATGGGTTATAAGTAGCAAAAAAGTGGCAAAAGGGGGTTAACAATTTCAAAAAAAAATCGTGGCCAAAAAGGCTGAGAAAGCCAAAAAATGGTTTTAATGGGTTAGCAGTGGCAAAAGTGGCACAAATGGGTTAAAAGTGGCAAAAACTGTTAATAGTGGCGAAAAAAAAATTGTGAAAATGGGTTAAAGTGGCAGCAAAAGTAGCAAAAGTGGTTTGAAAGTGTCAGAACTTAAAGTAAAGATAGGCTATAAGTGGCTTTTAGAGCAGTAGGTTTAAAGCAGAAAAAGTGGCAAAAATGGGTTAAAATTGGCCAAAAAAAAGTGGCGATAATGGGCTAAGAAGGGGAAAAATTGGCTTAATTGGGCTAACAATGGCAAAAAGGGTTAGCCCTTAACAGGCTTGGCATCATTGCCCCTTGCCTGTCCTCTTCTCTGTGCTTTACTCTGACAGAACCTTAAATATTTCCTAAAGTTTTCAAAGACTGAGAAATCTTTGATTTTTATAACAGGACGTGTCTATTTATTGAGGCAGCTGTAGATTGTAAGTTTGGTCACATAAACTCACCTTCGTCTGATGGATCCCCACAAACCAGTGCTGCTCAGCTGCACGTGGCCTCCTTCTCAATACTACTTCTTGTTTTGCACTGAGGACTCTACATGTGTGGACTCTTACCATTCATGTAGTTTTTGGTTGGGTGTTGGGGACATTAGAGGCGATGCAGGAGGGTAGATAGTGGCCTCGTCTAAGCTTGTCAGTAGAGCATAAACATGAGGATGAATGTGTGAAGGTGCTTTCCTATTCAAGGGCTCAGGTATCTTGTCTATTTTAGATATAACTCACAAAATTCCCAGACCACCTGCTCTTTGTTTGCTAAAGTAAGAGGAAGTAGATGGGATGTTGCAACTGAGCTTAAACAGTCTGTGGACCTTACAACTACCTGTATCACTGGTTCTCCTCAGCTTTTAATATGATTTGAAGTTCCTTACAGAAAATCTGACAACCTATTTTTATAAAGACAAGCTTTAAAGCAGAAGTCAGTCAAGTATCTTTTGCTTTGGCTGTAGTCTTCTGTCATTGCTTTTGTTTTTATATTTGTTTCCCTCCCAGGATTATGTGAGAACTTAAGTGAGGCTGGCAAACCTGATGTACAACAATAAAGCTCAATTCTGAAGGTGAATAGAAAGGTCTTTTTTATCTATAAAGAACGGGTTTTGTTCTTTTTCTTTGTCTCTTCTTCTCCGTCTGATATCTCAGATGGTTCTGGCTTTTGTATTCTACATGCTTTGATAAACAACCTATCACTCAAAGAAAATTGTACATGCCACACAAACCATCCATCTAAATGTGGCTGGTGAAATGACTTCAATATAATCACTCACAAAACTCTTGGTGACCTCATAACTGTAATTGTATGAATGCTTATCAAATGAAATAGCTATTTTGTTGCACAGCCTTCACTGTTCAAAGCTTTCTTTAAAGGAATGTGGATCCAAATCAGGTTAGAAAATATGTGATGGACATTCTTCTTCATAGTTCTATATCATCAGCTTGGAATTTTCTCTATATCTCAGATTTCTTTGCAAGTCACGTCATATGTTAGGTATTTATTTCTTGAGTTAACCAATTTTCCCTCAGCTTTCCTTTGTGTCCACAGTAAACTAGAATATATTGATATTTGTTGCTTGCACAATGTACTTCTGCCTTGGTAATAGTGGACCACTTAAATTGATCAATTGTCTACACTCTAAAGTTTCTACAGACAAGAAGGGCAAATAGAACATTAAACATTACCAGTGTCAAGACGGTTATTGTGAATGTGTATGTTACAGCCACTCATTTTACTCTTATCAAGACTAAAGCAGTGCCTCCAAAGTTTGGGCTGGTTGGAACATGGAACCTGTCGTGTGATCAGTCTTTGGATCTACTAAATCCCAAACTTGTTCAATAGTATTCAAATCTGGACTCTAAATTGACCAGTCTATCAGTTCCAATACTCCAGATCTTGGTCGAATAGTCTCTGCACAGCTTTGAAGTATGCTTGAGGTCATTGTCATGTTGGTATATGAACCCATGACCAATCAAATTCAGTCCAGAAGGGATTCCATGATGCCCTAAGATGTGGTAGGCATCCCCCTTCATGATACTGACAGTTTTTCCTCATTCGCCCACAAATGGAATCCCATACCATAATGGAATCTCCACCATGTTTCACTGAGGGTGCAATGCATGTGGCATCGAAATGTTCTCCAGCTTTCCTCCAGACATAAACACGACCTGACCAAAGAGTTTAAACTTGGACTCGTCTGTCCAGAGTACCTTCTTCTAGTCATCAGCAGTCAAATTTTTGTGCTCCCTGGCAAATCTGAAGTGTTTCTGGAGGTTTGCAGGCCTCAATAATGGCTTCTTAGCAGCTATTCTTCCCTTTAAGCCTTGTTCTGTCAGTTGTCTGCTTATGGTCATTCTGGAGACTTTCTCAGACCCTGATCTAGAAGCATTCATCTCTGCCTGAAGATCAACAGTGGTCTTCCTTTTGTCTCTATACTTATAATCTTGATGTGTCTGACATCTGCTTCAGCTAACTTTCATTTACCTTCCGTGACACATTTTGTAAGTACTGGTCTTGGCAACTGACTCCAAAGCATACTTGACCACGCTGAGAGAACACTTTGTCTTTCCCAATCTGAGACCATCCAGCATCATGAAGTGCTATAATACAGACTCTTTCATTTTCAGTGAGCTCTCAACATTCAACCATTCAAACTGATTTCACCTTTTCATACCCAAAGTTGAGCCGGCTCACTAGGCTTCTTTGAAAAGTTAGAAATTAGTCAAGCATAATTAATAGCATAATTATCAATGCATTCAACCCCTAAAACTATTTTTTTCTGCTCAGGAATGCAAGTAAATAACTATAATCTGACATCTTAATCAAGAAATAATAACTATTTTACCATATGATAATTTTTTTAAACAGTAAATTTGAAAACTCATGGATAACAATAATTTTGTATCTTATCATAAAAAATATCAATACAATAGAGGAGCTTCTATATACTCATGTATTAACCATTACAGAAATATAAATATGATTTTGGTTATTACCAATGCTGTTAATTTAGAGCAGCTGTTGCATAAACCTTACATTGGGTGCTGGTCTAATACATTTGTTAAGCACTGCATATACCTAGCACAAAAAGTAAGGAAATTTGTGTTTGGTAGATTATTTCTTTGTTGTAATAATGCTTCTTCGCAATAAATATACCATTAAAAAGCCTGTTTATTACCCTTTAAATGGTGCCAAATTTGTAAGGAAAATTCATCTGTGGGATGAGCAGCAGAGCTGAGTATGTGGGTTGCGCCCATGAAAAATGTGCCAAATCTTCTCTGCCTGTGCCAAACAGCTTATTTTGCTGTTGCTATTGACTCTTGTTTTGAGCTTCTGGTACCCAGGTGTTGCCAATCAGGTGCCTGATTGGTGGCACCTGAGCATGGGCATGGGCCCTGCTTAAGTGGTCAGTAGGTGTCTGCTCCAAGAATCGGCATGCCAAGTTTGACTGATCTGGATAGGACCCGTGCAATAGGGTAACTTCAAGCTGGTGTTCTGCAAAACCAAGTTGTTTGTAGTGAGTCCTAGTACCATATCCAAACTGAAGGACAAGTTCCATATAACAGAGGATGTCAGAGACAGGCTGGGAAGTGGGCGTCCCAAGACAGCACTTAGGTACCGTAGGCTGTCTTCTACAGATTTGCAGTCAAGGTTTGCAGGACGATATGGCCAACGGCTCACTTCCCAGACAATCCGGAACAGACTGCATGCAGCCAATCTCCGGTCTCATAGGGCTGCCAGGAGCCCTGCCATGACTGCCCCTCACCATCAGGTCCATTTGCGCTGGTGTCGGCAACATGTGCACAGGAACCTGAACATGTGGAAGAATGTTATGTTCAGCGATGAGTCCAGATTCTGCCTATGGCAGTTGGACCATAGGGTTAAAATGTGGAGAAGACGCAGAGAAGGCTATGCTGATTGTTCTCAAAAACCCATGGGTACAATTTCTTTTCAGACTAGTTCACTATGAAAAAAAAAATCTAAGCAAAAATATAAAACAAAATGGAACATTATTGTCATTGCTTGGATCCTTTATCTCAATTCCACAGAACAACAACTATAACATCCCAATTGTGCAATTCACCCTATATAGCCAACAGACACCTTACCCCTAATTTGCAGATGAAGCCACTAGGTCCACCTAAACAAACATTAAATATCAGACAAAAATGTAGAAAAAGGTAAGTGAAAAGGGAAAAGAACACTTAACAACATTACTGCATATTTCTACTGCATCTCCACATCTTATTATTTTTGATGCTCAAGTCTTTGACAGTGCCTTTTGTTAGGTTTTGTACTTTTTGTAAGGAACTCATATTTTCTCCCTCTATGACTAGCTTTGTGTTTCCTGTTTGCTTCCCTTCTTTCGTCCTCCAGTGTCACTGTTTTGGTCATTTTCATGTTATTTCACTACAATAAATATTTCTTTAATTGCCCCATTATTGTTTTTCTATATATAGTGGAAAGAAGAGAAAATGCTTTCCAGCACAAGCCCCATTGGTGCACAGATAACCGTCTGGCTGATAATAAATTGATTTTCATAGCTGCAGCAGAGACTGATAACATTCTTTATCTGCCATCTGATAATTCTTTTTTTTTTTTCTCTAAAGCTATTCACCTTCAAAACATTTTCAAATGACGTCTTATTATGCATATAATGGACTGTTAAAGACAACAGCAGTTCTTGTTGAATTTGTCAAATGAGACATGATGATGCTGAGAAGTTGCTCAAATAGAGGCATGCACTTATTTCTGATGACTATTTCATCACTTCCTGTTTTCGTCCTCTATATTTACTCTCTCTGTCTTTTCTCTCTTATTTTGTCCATGTAGTGTGACAGATATTCCTGACTCTCCTGACCCGTTTTGAGCGAGACATCCACACATCTCTGAGAAGAAATCCATGGAAACAGTGAGAGGCCACATGAAGAACCCTGTCTAAAACTGAAGAAAACTTGTCTGGTGACAAGGCCTTCTTGAACCTTCCTTTTGCCTGCCTTGAATAAAAGTGCGCTGCAATGATTTTGAATACACTGAGAACAAAATAGTTTGGAGAAACACTTCAGTGAAAGATCTAAACAATGAAAAATGACTTTCAAAATTGTTGTCAACTTGTTGTTTGGTTAGGGTTATTGCAAATGTGTTGTAGAAGTGTGGGGTGTAAATATGAAATACTGTTTTTTCATTACAGAGATAACCATGGGTGGTTTTACCAGTAGGCAATTACCAGAGGCCTTTTACTATAAGAGGCCCTTAGACATACAGTGCCGTGAAAAAGTATTTGCCTCCTTTCTGATTCCTAACTTTTTTGCATGCACTTAAATGTTTTGGATCATCAAACCAATTTTAATATCTCACAAAGACAATGCAAGTAAATACAAAATTCAGTTTCTAAATGATGATTTTATTTATCAAGGGACATACTATAACAAGAAGAAACTTAATGCTGAGCCGAATGATCCAGATCTCTACAGGAGCCTAAATTTCCCATCACTACTAGCGAGGTTTTACGGCCATAATGAAAGTCATGCTTTTTGGTTATGAGGAGACTACTGCAGATAGTTCTTTACTGCATGCTACTACTTGTAGCATCTACACCGCCAAAACAATCCAGATGTATGGATCTGTATGCATTTAGGTGCAACCACACGTAGCATGAAGGATTGCTACTTGATAGATACTAGATGCCCCAAAATAGGTGTTAATCAGTGTTAATGCAAGGTCTAAACAGGGTCAAACACTAGTCCAAAGGCAGACTGAGGTCTCTATGAAACTGTATCAATGGCATAACAGCAATTACTATTTAGGAGAAAACTAAACTGTAAAAGTGTGCAGTCTATTAGATAACTAATGGCGGTGTGGCAGTATAATTTAAGTCTGAGGGCACTTTTATACAAAGTCTAACAGTACAAGTAGGAGCAGAGAGATTGGTGGGCGCAAACATGGATGAAAGTAATTCTTACAGGTAATGAACAATTTGAAATAAAGCTCTCCAGGGTACTTGATGGCACCTTAGATTTCATGAGTTTGACTAAAGTAATTGGTGCTGATCCAAAGGGTCACAATCCCAAGCCTCCTATTCAAACTTCCAATCTTGGCACAGAAATGTGACATTTTGTTTTGTCTTGTAATTCTTCACATTAAAGCTCGAAAATATCACAACTGTATAGTCAGAATTTAAAAAGATATATTCCAGACAGCTGCTGTGAGAGAAATCATACCCATCTAAAAGTTTGTTGACATTTCAATCCATAGTCAATTACTCAGGCTGAGGAGCTTGTCACTTCCTTCTGTCAGTCATTCAGCATGAGCATCGTCAGATATGACAGCACACACAGAGCAGCAGCAGATCAGGTGAAACAGCTTGAATAAGAGAATTATACACAGTTTACCTGCTGTCATCACTCATAATTAACACTGACAAATTTACTTTGTATGTGCTTTAGCATGCCTGTATGCATGTCTCTTTGCATTTTAAGCCTGATTGTCTTGTAATCTTGTCATGATGATGGTGTCATTCAAGGACTCAATGAAACAATTTCATGCTTTTCACAAAGAGTTTAATGACGTGCAGATTCATGAAGATCATCACATAATAATGCAGAGAATATTGGTGGGTAGGAATGCAGTGTATAGTTGTATAACATAACATTTGGCACTCATCTGTATGACTCTGTAGAAAGGAGATTGAGATCCTCTTACAGTTATATCAAAGATGCATTTTTTTTCCTGTGACTGTGACTTTTAGCAAAAATGGGAAAAAGGAGGTGCATGCTCTTATTTAACTCATCTGAATCTGCTAGTAAAATGTAAAATATCATGGATTAGGTTTGTTGAAGCAGAACAAAAAAAAAAAATAGTATGAATTAATTTTACATTTAAATAATTTTATTATCTATATTACATACAAGCAGCACTTTAGTAAAGGACCTTCATCCTGCATGTGTCCTTGGCTATTATGCAGGTATACAGATAAGCTTACAGCATAAAATTGAAACAAGCATTTCTTATACAGGAAAACTAAACAGCAATCAAAAATCAAATCCATTTGTAGACCACCTAACTGCTCTTATGTTGCTTGTTTTGTTCTTCCTGTTAACCATTCTTTAAATCCACGTATGCACTTATTAGACATGTAGCATAAAAAGTCTGAATGTAATTAAAGACGATAAATGTAGACACCTGAGCCAGTTCTTTTAGCTGAGTGAAGAACAACATAATCAAAACATTATAATACATGTAGTATTAAGTATTACTCCAATTTACAGAGACTTGTATCACTAAGGTGAGAGCAAGAGTTCCTGGAAGTGAAGCTAGAGCACCATCTGCTGGATAATCAGGCGTGATGGTAACAACACTGACATGCAATAAGCATTACATAAAGCACATGCAAGGATGTGTTTCTGCATTTTTCTTATATTTTGAACCACACATTGTTTAAATGTACTGTTCAGTTTAGTTTTCAACAAACCCAAACAAAGGTGTGAAGTGATTAAATCTGACTTTGTGGATTTGGTAAGTATAATTCATTTTTTACTGTTTAAATTGTGCAAACACTTCTTTTTCCCATAGAGAGAAAATTCACCGTCACTGTTGTATAAACCAGGGGTTCTCGACCTTTTCAGCCTGTGAACCTCAAAATAAACGTGCCAGAGACCAGGGACCCCCACTCTACCTGAAGGTAGTTGAACACAGCCATGCACATGGGCATAGCATAGGGGGAAAAGTGTAGATTACCCTGGCCCACAGTAGGTAGGGGCCCTTGAGAAGCATGTTTTTATTTATTTCACCTTGGTAATTACTGTCATTATTGAATCAAAAGCCACTCAGTTGTATCAAATAAAGTAAAATATAATACTGGGTTCCTGCTCCTCCCTTAAAATGCACAAATGGTGTAGCCCAGGGCTGCAAAATGATGCAAATGGGGCACTGGTGTTCAAAAACACATTTGAATGCATAGATATTTGTAAAAATGTCTGATTAAGGGGCGGCCCTGTGTAATATTCTTTTGGGGGCCCAAAATCCCTTACTACACCTCTGGCTCTGCACATTCAAGAACAGTTATGTGCAAAGTCCTGGCTAAGAGGTAATAAAGGAAAGGGTTTTCTAGGGCCCAAGCAAACAGGGGGTCCATGGAGGTCAGCAAAATCATGGGCAATGGTGAAGTTAAGCTGTGATAACCATATTTGACATTCAAGCTGCATAATAACCACTCTAATCAAAGCAAAAAATTTCTTTTTAAAATAATTTTAAATTAATCTTTGGCCAGGAAAGGAACAACAGACATCTGATCAGTGTTCAGCACACTGAACTGCAAAGTAAGTGGGTAGACACCAGTGATATCAAGAACAATCTGAAACATTTTTCTACAAAGTACCTCTTAAAATGTTGCATAAAGTTGTTATTAGACAAAAAAAGCAAAGCCAGGCACATAGAGGCAGGGACCATTAAGTTAGTTTAAGAAACACAGTGTTTTCTCTGGACACATTGGGTACTAGTTTGTTACTTGTATTTTCTAAGTACACTTTTAAATCAGTCATTTTACTGCTACTTATGTAAGTTTTAAGAAAATGTACATTGACGTGAGTACAATACAAAAATCTTGTAGTTTTTCCAGCTCTGTTGTCTACACAGTAGCACACAGAGAAAAACGAGTCCACATAAGATTACAAAACAGCAAAAACTAGAGTGATTTGATTCAACTCTATTCTGGGAGAAATGGTCTTCAGTGCTGAAATTATTTGAATGCATTGATTCCACTGTGATTTTAAACCTGGGCGGATGTGAGTGAAGTTCCCTGAGGCAGAGTGTTAGATGCATTTTATATGTGTTTAGTTGTGTTTGGATGTTGACTGTTGGGGCTCTTTGAGGTTTCTAGTAGATTGTTTTTGTTTTTGATATGAGGCACATTTGCACCATGGTTGAAGATACCAACTGAGTTTGGGATGTCGCCTGCGATTCGATGTGATCCCAAAAGACACATCTTTATGTGGTGTGGAATAATATAGACTGTTTTAAAGTATTGAAGTTAACTCTATAAAAGTTTAATTAACACCTGAACAACATGGTGGGAGATCTATTTTCTTGTTGCCAATAAGAAAAGATCATATTTTTCTGTACAACTCCTAAGTAGCTACTCAGTGGTCGGTTGCTATAGTGAACTTTAAATTAAATACTTTTACTTGATTTGATCTATAGATCTTTAATTTTATTTTTACGTAAGTACATTTCAACCAGAGAAGCCGTACCTTTTCCACAGATGCTTCAAAATATCACAGCATATCAGAAGTAACTCTCTGACAGAATGATAACAGACATGAATAAAGTTAATTCCAAACAGGAGAGGTAAAGGTAATACAATAAAAAAACCTAAATTGACAAAAAAAAAAGTAAGGCTAACTCAACTTAGATTAAACCTATTTGGTAAAGATAATTTCTGTGCATTTTTTTTTTTTTTTTTTTTTTTTGTCTTTAACATTTTAGAGATTTGTTTTATCTTCCAGTGGTTTAGATTGGGTATAGTTTTTAAATTTTGTAGCATTTGTTAATAAAAAGTACTTCTGTCATTGTCATGGGTAACAGTTAAATCTCCTCAGGCCAGTAATTCTCAAATGGTGAGGCAGGCCACACAGATGTGCCTTGAGACATGTCTAGGTGTGCCTTGGGAATCTGCACAACCACGTGTTATTACTATGGCTATAAAACTGTAAAAAATCGGACAACCGCTTTCAAAACTAACATTTTCTATAGTGTTTTTGGTATTTTCTTACAGCACCCTTGTTTCACATACACATTTTTCTAGGTAAAAATTACTTATAAACAGTTAAAAAAAAGTTTGATTTGCTACAGTAGATTGCTTTCATCAACAACTGTGAATAAAGCTGATATGACTGAAATGTCCACAGCATAAACACAAATTTGAGCATGTATTCATGTAATTCAGGAGTCCCCAAAAGGCGTAGCATTATTAATTTGAACAGCCATGTGTTCGTACTACAACTATCTATAGCTAAAGATACTGTAAAACAAAGATTAAAATGCGATTTTGCTTGGATATGTAGATGGTGCACCTGAGATTTTGGCTTCATCTCAGGTGTGCTTTAAAAAATCACTGCCTTAGGTTGTAGTTGGCTCTGCATATGAATCCAGAATAAACTAATTAAATCACAATCAAAAATAATTGTCTAAATTTTCAATAACTTTCTCAGAAAAGTGCAGTTATTCACATTAACATGAAATCTCATTCTCAAGCACTGTTTTCCAGAGTAGAAAGTTCACCTCTTTCATAGGCCAGGCCATCCTTACCGTGGCGTTTGTCCTGGCCTCTTATTCACACCTTTCATTGACCCCTGAGGCGTTGTCATCTGGGTTAAGGAAAAGTTGGAAGGAAAAGACTTTTCAGCAATGTTTTGGACTTTTCCTGTACCAAGCTGAGCGCAGAAGCAGAGGAATAGACGCGTAACAGTAATACGTGGTAGGGTCGCACTGCGTCTGACGCACGCGGTATAAAAGCCAGGTCTCTGACGTCAGCGGCCTCTTCCCTGCCTAAGCCCTCGTGAGGTGGGCAGTGTAATTTTTCCCGTCTCTTTTCTCGACTGAGCGAATCCAAAACCATCCGTCAAAATGGTGAGTTTATGTATTTTGTTTGAACCAACGTTTAATATACACAATAATTCTTTATTTAAAACTTCAGTTTTGATGTATTTCCTCGGGGTTTTTATTAGATGCTGCGGTACATTCGTGTTAGCTCTGTGGACTGTGCTTTCAGCAAAATGGCAGCCATTATGTCATCTGTACCGGTCGCCCCATGAAGTCATTATGACTTTAAGTTCTTTTTTAATACCCTTGTCTAACTATGCTGTTCGGTTATAAATGATAATAAGCAGACCGAGTTTGTCATGGTTGTTTTGGTCGGGTAACGTTTTGGGTGTGGTGTCGTGGTTAAACGCAGCTTGTTTGGCGGCTTGATGCTGTACCGTTATCTGTGATTGCAGCAAACTTTCGACTGATTTAAGTTGGAATGGTCTAAGAATTAATTTCTAAATTGTGTATGTTGACTGTGGTAAGTGATGACTCAACATTTCTGGAGTTAACATTGTTAGGGAGGATAACCCACCGGTATTCCGCACTACCGGCTCGACCGGCTTGTTAGCTGTCATGCCAGCGTTAGCATTTAGCATTGTGACAAAGTCCGTACACGTGGCCTGTTACTGCCGACATGTTATGCTGGCTGTTGAGTGGTTGAACAAGCTCTGGTTAAAGATTTCCAGAGCACTAACTTGTACAATATATATATTTGTTACCAGCGAGATGTAGATGCACCGGTCAAAGCTGATAGAGACCGGGCTGGATGTACCGTTATATTGAATAACGGAGACGTCACAGCTGTGATGATGGCGGACACCCTCCGCCCTGGGTGGAAGTCCATTGCAGTACGCCGCGTCAGCAGCTATTTGTGATTTAGATAAAGCCGGTGATGGCGATGTTTCTTATAGATGTCTCTTGTGTTTCTGAAATGTTATTCATCGGAGTATGTGCTTGATGTTTGCACGCATAATCTGTTGATCCCATGATGCATATTAAAAGCACTATTATTTTCTCTTTAGGTGAACTTTACCGTCGACCAGATCCGTACCATCATGGACAAGAAGGCTAACATCCGTAACATGTCTGTGATTGCGCACGTTGACCACGGCAAGTCAACATTGACGGACTCGCTTGTGTCAAAGGCTGGCATTATTGCCTCTGCTCGCGCTGGAGAGACCCGCTTCACAGACACAAGAAAAGATGAACAGGAACGTTGCATCACCATCAAGTCCACGTAAGTATAAGTCTTTTCAGCTGTAAATGCATGGTTTTTGATATTTAAAGCTAAGATGGCGCAGGTATATGGTAAACTGCCAGCCCAGTTGTCAATCCTATAAAAATGATGCATGTTTCGTGGATAGTGTGTTTTATGCAGTTAAAGAGACGTACCCTCATTGCAGTGCAGTAAGGTTATTTAATTATTTTTTTAATCATTGTGTTTGGGTTTGTTTTTATTGTTCAGCAGTCAAAGTTAGCATCTTTTTGTGATGTCTGGATTAAACTGTCAGTTCCTGGCTAACAACATTGGTTTGGCTTGCAGCGCCATCTCCCTCTACTACGAGCTGAGTGAAAATGACATGGCATTCATCAAGCAAACCAAGGATGGCGAAGGCTTTCTGATCAATTTGATTGACTCGCCAGGACACGTTGACTTCTCCTCTGAAGTGACTGCTGCCCTCCGTGTCACTGATGGAGCCCTGGTTGTTGTTGACTGCGTGTCTGGTAAAGATTCTGCCTAATACACTTAACTAGCTTAAACAAGCCTTTTCTTTCAATCGATTTTCCCCTCAAGCTAACAGTGTATTTCTTTTTAGGATGACATTTTTGGTGATTTATTGTCATGGACTTGTGAATCATTGGTTTGAACTATGGAGTCGCGCTCTTTTTTTCCCCAAAACTTGAACAAACCCTGTAAAAAAAAAAAAAAAAGAGGACTATCTGTTGCTGATCAAATCCCCTCGTAAACAGAACATTTACAGAGCTGGTCAGAATGTTTAATCAGTCACAACTGATGACCATTTAACCCGATTTAAAATTCTATTGTAGCTAAAAAAGAGGTTTTAATGGACACTAAAATGAAATGTGTGCATTTTTGTGTCCATTAAGGCAGTGTGCTGGTGGTCTTTTATAGACTACACACACTTCAAGAAGTTTCTGTGCTTAATGTAATTGCACTCCAGTGAACTCCAAGATACTCGTGGGCAAATTTAAAATTAGCATAAATGTTATTTTAAGCATTGTGCTGTTTTTAAATGCAAGTTATTACTTTCCATCACCAGTTTTACTTCATCTTTCGAATCTTTTTTCTACATCAGGTGTTTGCGTGCAGACTGAGACCGTGCTTCGCCAGGCCATTGGTGAGCGCATCAAGCCAGTCCTGATGATGAACAAGATGGACCGCGCCCTGCTTGAGTTGCAGCTGGAACCTGAAGACCTTTACCAGACCTTCCAGCGTATCGTTGAGTCCGTCAATGTCATCATCTCTACTTATGGAGAGGACGAAAATGGACCCATGGGTCACATCATGGTAATTGTTTGTTTGATTGTTTAAAATGCACCACAATGGGCCTTAGTGTATTTGAGTTCCTGCACAGACAGAGCACACCATTACAATACAAGACTTAAAATTTAACAGTTTAGATAAACCTTTTGTGGAGAGGGTGCTTTTATCACACAAACCTGTTCTGTGAATTCTTTTCATCACATCTGTTCTTTACTCATTAACTTTAAACATACATTTA